>NC_092717.1:232699610-233308812 GCF_047496885.1 Scyliorhinus torazame | reverse complement strand
TGGCGCTGTGAGGCAACATAAGGGCAGCACGGTAGCCTTGTGGATAGCACAATTGCTTCACAGCTCCAGGGTCCCAGGTTCGATTCCAGCTTGGGTCACTGTCTGTGCGGAGTCTGCACATCCTCCCCGTGTCTGCGTGGGTTTCCTCCGGGTGCTCCGGTTTCCTCCCACAGTCCAAAGATGTGCAGGTTAGGTGGATTGGCCATGATAAATTGCCACTCAGTGTCCAAAATTGCCCTTAGTGTTGGGTGGGGTTACTGGGTTATGGGGATAGGGTGGAGGTGTTGACCTTGGGTAGGGTGCTCTTTCCAAGTGCCGGTGCAGACTCGATGGGCCGAATGGCCTCCTTCTGCACTGTAAATTCTATGATAAGACGAGCATAAGTGGGGATTTGATAGAAATGTTCAAAATTGTTAAATATTTTGATATGCTGAATAAGGAGGAAATTTTTCCAATGGCAGAAGGGTTGGCCAGAGAATGTCGGTATATTGTCAAAGGGGAGCAGAAGGGGATGAAGGTATTTTTACACAGACAGTTGTTGCGATCGGGAAAGCACTGCTTGAAAAGGATCAATAATTGAAAAGTAAAACATTTGCTGAGCTATGGGGGAGGGGTGGGAGGGGGCTACTAATTGGATATCTCTCTCATAAAGCACTGAATAACCTCCTTCGGCCTTCGACCACTCTCTGTTGGGAAAAGTGACGGAACCTGTCTCACTTATAACCTTGTATCTGAAAACAATTCCCACTGTTAACCACTCGGGGCAATTTAAGTGCTTGTGAACGCAGCCAGCAGGATTTGAGATCACACTGTGAGATGCTGAGGACCACTGGATTGGAACCCCTCTCATAGCTATTTTAGCAGAGGAACAAATCGTTTATTGCAAAAGAACCGACCTCCTGCTCCAATAAAACCATGCAGGCAGGGGCTCCAGTCAAATCCATGAGCGTTCACGCACTCGTGTCTCAATGCATTTCTGATGTGATCGATGGTTAATACAGGGGTTAACGTTTGAAAGGAGTAAAGAAGTGAGTGCCTCTTACCTTCCCCACATACAGTGGGTCTGTGCCCGTGTATTCCTCCAGCACAAAGAACTGATTCCACACCCAGCCCCGCTTCACCCGTTTGTGTGCTTCCCCCGACTCTCCTGTTGGGATTTGTGACCCTGGCACTGGCGAAGGAGGACCTGATTGTCTTGTTCCGCCGAGGCAGAGGAATAGCGTGATGACCACCACCGAATGGCAGAGTGTGCCGTCGCTTGGTTTCATTTCTCACCCCAGAGAGAGAGAGAGTCCTTAACAAGAGACACAGGCACCGTCTCGCTTGGCTTGGCTTGGCTTGACAGCAGTGTTGGCAGGCTGGATGCCAGAGATAGTACCCCGTGGCCGGCTGATCTGAAGGATGCTGTCTGCTGCAGAGTAAACTTCACTGAAGAATTGGACACCTAGCACAGATAAAGGCAAAAGGAGCTTCTGTCAGTTAACTGCTTCACCAACCTGTGGCATTCTGCTTAACATGTTGGAGGTCTAGTGACGCCTGAGACAACTCTTAAGCATACATGGTACATGAGATCTATTTTGCACTAAAGCAAGAACACACTATCAAATATATTCACTGTACTGAAAGGACTATTTGCAAAGCTGGATATCTAACTTGGGTTTTTTTAATGTCCATTTTAAATCGTGAGGTTGCTCCCACAACCACTACTCAAACCAAGTTCGAACAATTTGACAGTCATGTTGGGCTTGAAGCGTTAACTCTGGTCCCTCGCTACACAGATGCTGTTTTTGTATTTTAGCCAATTGTATTTGGGTTGCTGGTACATCACATCCAAATAAGATCTGGGTTTTCTGGAAGGAGCCTTGCAGTTACATGCTCTGAATTTAGATTCCTCCAAGTTCAAGCTTTTGAATGTTTACCTCTTTGTTATTGTTCCTGCGTACATTTTTATCCTGGGCTTTTCTGGATTGTGCGAGATTCAGCACACTGGAAAATGTTACCTTGCACCCATTACACTCTCAGTTGAGACAGTAAAGACTAAACTCAGAGCCCCACACTGTTAGAAAGAAAGACTTGCACTCATAAAGCACCTTTCACAGTGTCTCAAAGCACTTATACAGCCAATAAAGTACTTTTGGTAGTGTGGCCACTGTTATAATGTAGGAAACATGACAGATCACAGAATTGTTACCGTGCGAAAGAAGCCACTCGACCCATTGTGTTTACACCAGCTCCCCAACTGAGCATTATCAGAGAATCATAGAATCATAAGTGCAGAAGGAGGCCATTCGGCCCATCGACTCTGCACCGGCCCTCGGAAAGCGCACCCTACTAAAGTCCACACCTCCACTCTATCCCTGTAACCCAGTAACCTCACCTAATCTTTTTGAACACTAAGGGCAATTTAGCACGGCCAGCCCACCTAACCTGCACATCTTTAGACTGTGGGAGGAAACCGGAGCACCCGGAGGAAACCCACGCAGACACGGGGAGAATGTGCGGACTCCACAGAGACAGTCACCCAAGCCGGGAATCGAACCTGGGACCCTGGAGCTGTGAAGCAACAGTGCTAACCACTAAGATACCGTGCCGCCCGGCTTGGTGCCATTCCGCTGCCTCTCCCCCGTAACCCTTGCATGTTGTTTCTATTCAATTTGCGCACAAGAAAGCTCCAAAGAACAAAGAACAAAGAGAAAGAAAAGTACAGCACAGGAACAGGCCCTTCGGCCCTCCAAGCCCGTGCTGACCATGCTGCCAGTCTAAACTAAAATCTTCTACACTTCCGGGGTCCGTATCCCTCTATTCCCATCCTATTCATGTATTGGTCAAGATGCCCCTTAAACGTCACTATCGTCCCTGCTTCCACCACCTCCTCCGGCAGCGAGTTCCAGGCACCCACTACCCTCTGTGTAAAAAACTTGCCTCGCCCATCTCCTCTAAACCCTGCCCCTCGCACCTTAAACCTCTGCCCCCCAGTAATTGACCCCTCTACCCTGGGAAAAAGTCTCTGACTATCCACTCTGTCTATGCCCCTCATAATTTTGTACACCTCTATCAGGTCGCCCCTCAACCTCCATCGTTCCAGTGAGAACAAACCAAGTTTATTCAACCTCTCCTCATAGCTAATGCCCTTCATATCAGGCAACATCCTGGTAAATCTCTTCTGCACCCTCTCTAAAGCCTCCACATCCTTCTGGTAGTGTGGCAACCAGAATTGAATACTATACTCCAAGTGTGGCCGAACTAAGGCCACATAAGACAGCTGCAACATGACTTGCCAATTCTTATACTCAATGCCCCGGCCAAGTTGTCCAACAAACAACAATGCGATAATGACCAGATAATCTGTTTTTGTGACGCTGATTGAGGGATGAATATTGGCCAGGAGGCTGGGGTTAACTCTCCAGCTCTTCTTCCTAGGGGCTTTTCATAGTAACTTCAGACTTGTGACAATAAAAGATTATTATTATTATTATTATTAATAGTGTCTTCGGATCTTCTGCTTCCAGCTGAAGGGCCGACAGGGTGGGCCTGAGTTTAACTGTTCATCTGAAAGACAGCGTCTCTGGCACTGCTGCACTGGAGTGTCACTGCAAATTTTGCACCCAGGCCTCTGGAGTCAGATGTGGACTCTCAACATGTGATACAGGAGAGGGAATGCTGCCAACTGATCCTGGTAGCAGGTCGGTAAAAGCAAATGTGGGAGATTCTTCTGATGGATTTGTACTGCGCTAATTGCGCGTCCAAATTTACAACACGACCTTTATCTAGCCAGCATGCAGCACACAGCTGGTGCAGGGTTGGCAATCCTCCAGGATTGGCCTGGAGTCTCCAGGAGTTGAAGATCAATCTTCAGGACATGGTGGGCATCGCTGGCTGGGCCAGGATTTATTGCTGTGTACAAATCTGGAGAAGAATTATCAGGATATCAAAATAAATGTCATTTCCTTACCATAAGACGTCGGCCCATCGTGTCTCCTCCGCCACTCAATGAGATCATTTCTGATCTGATATAATCCTCACCTCCTCTTTCTCACCTTATCCCCATAACCCTTGACTCCTTTACTGATTAAAAATCTGTCACCTCAGCCTTGAACAAAGTTAGCGGCCCAGTCCCTGCAGCTCTCTGCGGTAAAGAATTCCGCAGACTTACTACCCTCCGAGAGAAGAAATTCCTCCTCATCTCTGTCTTCAATGGCCGATCCACTGACTCTGAGATTATGTCCTCTGGTCCTAGACTCTCCCACAAGGGAAACAACCTCTCAGCTTCTACCCTGTCAAGCCCCCCAAGAATCCTATATGTCTCAATAAGGTCACCTCTCATTCTTCTAAACTCCAATGAGTACAGGCCCAACCTACTCAACCTCTCCTCATCAGAAACTCCCTCCATACCCAGGATCAACCTTGTGAACCTTGTCTGGACTGCCTCCAATGCCAGTATATCATTCCTCAGATGAGGGGACTAAAACTGTTCACAGTATTCCAGGTGTGGTCTAACTAGTGCTTTGTATAGTTTTAGCAGAGACTTCCCTATTTCAATACTCCACTCTCTTTGAAATAAAGGCCAAAATTCCATTTGCCGTCCCAATTACCTGCAGAACTTGCATGCTAGCTTTTTGTAATTTGTACACAAGGATCCCCTAACCCCTCCGTGCTACAGCTTTCTGCAGTCTTTCTCCATTTAAATAATATTCAGCTCCTTTATTCTTCCTACCAAAGTGCATAACTTCACATTTTCCCACATTATATTGCATCTGCCAAGTTTTTGCCCAGGTCTCAGTTAACCTGCCTATGTCCCTCAGTAGACTCTTTGTGTTAAACTCACCTCTTAGCTTCCAATCTATCTTGGTCATCCGCAAACTTGGCAATAGTACATTCATTTCCCTCACCCAACTCATGAATATAAATTATAAATAATTGTGGCCCCAGCATGGATCGATGTGGCCCTCCACTAATTGCACGTTGCCATCCTGAAAATGCCCAATCGTATCCCAATTCTCTGTCAGATATAAAAATATGGAAAATGGTGGGGAAAAGGACAGTTTGGCTGTCGTCCAATTGGCCAATGAGTCTTTGTGCTTTCCGGTTGGTGCAGGAAGGAAGGGCATCACCAGGACGGATGTGTCGGAGTGTTGACTAATGGCTGGAGTGTGGGGGCAAGTTATGTGAAGAAACCTCAAGGAAAAGGCTCAATCACAGTCGGCAACCCTACCGGCGGGTCTTGAATGCAGTCAAACTGCTTACGACATCTCTTTGAAAATGTGCAAATGTAAAATTCTAATGGGCTTTAATTTTCTGGCCGTGTCCACCCCCAGACCAGCAATTCCCCCCCTTCAGCCTTTCGTGCCTGTGCCAGACCATGCACAGGGCGAGGGAATTCATCTTATTGCCCCTGCTCTTTCTCCAATCCCCTCAAAATCTCACCCATTGAGGACTTACTCGATTCCCTTCTGAAAATGATGATGGAAACCTGCCTCCGGCAGTGAATTCTGGATCATAGTTCAGTCAGCAACAAAATATTTGCCTTTCTGCTGTGGAAAAATGTCATCATGGAATAATAAAAATGTGTGGCACAGAAGGAGGGCGTTCAGCCCACCTCGTCCGTGAAGTCTAAACAAAGCTATATCCAGCTAATCCTATTTTCCTGGCCCACAGCCTGATAGGGTACGGTTCTTCGAGGGTGTATCTAAGTAAGCAAAAGTCTATCAAAATCGTTCACAATTATGAAGACAACAAACAAACAAAGAACAAAGAAATTTACAGCACAGGAACAGGCCCTTCGGCCCTCCAAGCCCGTGCCGACCATGCTGCCCGACTAAACTACAATCTTCTACACTTCCTGGGTCCGTATCCCTCTATTCCCATCCTAGTCATGTATTTGTCAAGATGCCCCTTAAACGTCACTATCGTCCCTGCTTCCACCACCTCCTCCGGTAGCGAGTTCCAGGCACCCACTACCCTCTGTGTAAAAAAAACTTGCCTCGTACATCTCCTCTAAACCTTGCCCCTCTCACCTTAAACCTATGCCCCTTAGTAATTGACCCCTCTACCCTGGGGAAAAGCCTCTGACTGTCCACTCTGTCTATGCCCCTCATAATTTTGTAGACCTCTATCAGGTCGCCCCTCAACCTCCGTCGCTCCAGTGAGAACAAAATCTCCCGTTAACTTTCTCTGTTGTAAATAGAGAAGAGGTTGCGGAAGCAGATATATTAATGGCGTTCAAAAGACGTCGGCCAGCAGCGGGGTTCAATTCCCGTACCAGCCTCCCCGAACAGGCGGCGGAATGTGGCGACTGGGGTTTTCTCCACAGTAACTTCATTGAAGCCTACTTGTGACAATAAGCGATTTTCATTTTTTTCGACAAATACATGGATAGGACGGGTATAGAGGGATACGGCACTTGGAAGTGCTGAGGGCCTTGGCCAAGGGTGGTATCATGACCGGTACAGGCTTGGAGGGCCGAAGGGCCTGTTCCTGTGCTGTATTATTCTTTGTTCTTTGTTTTCTGTTCATTCCCAAGAAAGAATGTAGATGATTGAGGAATAGTATATTCCACATCTCGCCCATGAATTTATAGAATCATAAAGCACAAAAGAAGGCCATTCGGCCCAGCACGTCTGTGCTAGACCTTTGAGCGAGCTACCCATTTAGTCCCTCTCCCCTGCTCTTTCCGCCCTGCAATCTTTTTCTCCTTTTGAGTATTTACCCAATTCCCTACGCTTGGCTTATTAACAGCTACTAATCGAGTGATTTCCATGACTGTTAAATGTCAATATATTCAAAGATTTTTAATATTATATTTTCCTCCCATTTGCATGTGTGAAAGATCCCCTGGTGGAGGAACATGGCGCAGGACGGTTATGGCGACGCTGAAGAAGAGACTGGTGGCTCTGGCCAAACTGCTTAACTACCATCAATATATCCTCTTGGATCCTCGGACATACAAGAGGTTCACATGATGTATAGGGACACTCCCCCTCATGTTGATCGCATATGTCAGTATAATAATAATCTTTATTGTCACAAGTAGGTTTACATTAACACTGCAATGAAGTTACTGTGAAAAGCCCCTAGTCGCCACATTCCGGCGCCTGTTCGGGTACGCAAGCAGAATTCAGAATGTCCAATTCGCCTAACAGCACGTCTTTCAGGACTTGTGGGAGGAAACCGGAGCACCCGGAGGAAACCCATGGTGACACAAGGAGAACGTGCAGACTCCGCACAGACAGTGACCCCAAGCCGGGAATCGAACCTGGGACCCTGGCGCTGTGAAGCAACAGTGCTAACCACTGTGCCACTGTCATATGTTGGTGTATCAGCCACTCTGGAGCATTTTCTTTTTCAAAATGATCTTTAAAGTTACGAACTAAATGGTTTAGATATGAGCAAACATATCAATTTCTGATTCAATGATGTCTCAAAGTTATTGCAATAAACCGAGCAACCGTTAAAATTCACCTGGGTATGGACAGCAAAATCAATAGATACCTTGCAGTAATCCTAACAAGCAACAACTCCAAAGGAACCACAAAGTAAAGAAGATTCAGTGTATTGACTAATATATCATAGATCAGAGTCACAGAGACTTACAGTAAGAAGTCTTACAACACCAGGTTAATGTCCAACAGAGACTTACAGCACGGAAGAAGGCTCTTTGGTTTCTTCTGCGATGCTGGGTCTTTGACAGAGCAGGTTGTGCACACCCCACATTCCCCCTTATTTGTACATATCCCTTGTAAGTTCCTCATTCTCAGTTATCTGACTACCTCCCTCTTAAACTGTTCATAAAATCAGCTTCTGCCATCTGTTCCCGACTGGGCGTTTCGCATCCCAGCAGTTTCGAAAAGACAAATTCTCATCTCTGCTTCTCGGTCTTTTGCCTGTGCTACACGCGTAGGTTCGCCACACTGCAGTGGCTCGTCAAAGGGCCTCTTTTTATCCGCCAGCCGTTATCTATTGCAGTGAAAGCACAATACTGCGGATGCCGGAAATCTGGAATAAAAACAGAAAATGCTGGGAAAAGCCCAGCAGGCCTGACAGCATCTGTGCAGAGAGAAACAGCTGGACGGAATTTTCTGCCCCCCTCACCTCCGGCAGCGGAAGTGACCCACCATTGGCTGACGGCAACATCCTCCGATGTCACGGGGCTTTGCATGCCCCGTATCCTCCACCGCCGCAGAATGCACGGCGAGGGGAGTGGGGGGTGGGTTGCCATCGGCGGGACCGGAAAATCCCACCAGCGGCAAGGAATATTTCAGCTGAGTTTCCAGTCCGTAGGACCCTTCTTCGAAGAAGAAAAAGGCCCTGAAGAAGAATCATACGGTCTCGGGAAACGTTACCTCTGTCTTCTCGCTCCAAAGGTGTTGCCAGACCCGCTGAGTTTCCCTCCAGCATTCTCTGTTTTTATTTACCTCATGGAGGTTAAGCTCGAGAATGTGTTGCTTTGAACCTTGAGTAAAGAATATCTTTTGGTTTTATTAAACCATTGCACAGATGCTGCAGTGCTGAATTGCATTTCATTTCACAGAAGTAAACTTTGTTTTTCAATGTGAAGACGATGAGGGGATAATTGCACAAGGCTGCTGTCAATTGTACTTTTGGCAAGTTCTCCACAATCCATTGTGAACAATTTTGGCTTTGAGTGAGAAGATAAAATAGACCATCACGACTCACTCACCCATTGAAGAAAGAGAAAGCTTACATTCATACAGTGCCTTTCACAACATTGGGCCCCCCCACCCAATAATACTCATCCTTGACGGAGTACTTATTGAAGCGTAGTCGCTGTTGTAATGTAGGAAACGCGGCAGCTAATTTAGAAAAGTAAAGCTCCCACAAACAATGTGATAACAACCATACCATCTGTTTTAGTGAATGTTAGTTGAAGGATAAATACTGGTTCAGGCAATGGGAGAGACAATCCTGCTTCCCTGTGAAATAATGCTGTGGATCTTTCACATCTTACGGAGAGAGCAGACAGCACATCGGTTAATGTGCCATCCTTCAATAATGCAGCGCTCCCTCAGTACCGCACTGAAGTGGCAGCGTAGGTTATGGTTACAAGGTATACAAACCTCATTGAAAATGGGGCAAATGTATCATACAGATAAGTTAATATAGGCTTGTTTCACGCTTTCAAAAGTCAAAAGTATTTATCTGGAAAACATCTGACACATACCTTTGCCGAATGTATCAACATGTTGGGTGTGATTCAGCGACACCATTGCGTCCGGTGTGGAGCTGGGCGAAATGCGCGAGAGCCCCAAATTGGGTTGGCACTGCCAGGGGGCAGGCCCGGGGGGGTGGGGGGGGAGCCTTGCCACTTGGAGGAGGGGGTGAGAGGAGGTTCCAGGGGCTTGGAGAAGGCTGGGGTGAGGGATGGGGGGCCGATAAAATGGAGGGGCTTGAAGGTTAGGGCGAGGGCGATCGGAGCTGCTGATCAAAATGATGCCACGATTTGCAGACAGGCGTTCCTGCTGACGAGCTAATCTCGCCAACAGGACATCGCTTCAAGTGAAATGAAAATCGCTTATTGGCACAAGTAAGCTTCAAATGAAGTTACTGTGAAAAGCCCCTAGTCGCCACATTCTGGCGCTTGTTCGGGGAGGCTGGGATGGGAATTGAACCCGCACTGCTGCCTTGTTCTGCATTACAAGCCAGCTATTTAGCCCACTGTGCTAAACCAGCCCCGTGCTGCCTCGACGGAGAGAAACTCCCCGAGGCCACAAAAAAAAAGGCACAGTGAAGTTGAATAACGGGTGTGCTTCTTGGCGCTGCAGCTGTTGAGAAACACCCCGCTAGACATGCCCGACGGCAGACTTAGGTCATTGTATTCATTACTAGTGAACTTCATCTGCCAGTATCCGATTGAGTCCTCTTTTCAAGCTTTTGCCTGCCTCCCCTTGACCTAACAATTTCACCATGGTTCTTCATTTCCACGGAATTCTCCTAATCTCCCAATGAAATTTCAGCAGGAGATCGATGGAAATTCCTTTGAATTGATTCGCATGATCATTTGTCTTTGCTTTTCAGGGGTCAACCCGATCATTTGGAAGGGGGGAGAGTGGTCAGTTAATTCAATTCAGGCATGGAGCAAGGCATTGGGACAGTCTCCCATGAACTACCACAGGCATCGAACCCATACACTTGGCATTATTCTGCACCCCACTTTAGACATCTAGCCAACTGCTTATCTTTGAAATTGTGCCGTATGTTTGGATCCCAGATAAGAACTCAACTATTTTTCAATTTATAAAACTGGGAGGAAATGTTTCTGCACCGCAGGAGTGATAACACTGGCCCATAAGTATCTTTTATGTGAAAACAAACTTTAATTAAAACACAGAAGTAACAACAAATTATAGTTCTCAGTTACAACAGTTATTAAATAAAAGAAAAAACCTTAACTTACTTCCTAAACCTGCCTCTATCTTCAAATTAAGCAAACCAGTATGTTTTGAATACCACTCATGATTAAAGTTAACAACCAGGATTTTACTTGCTTTCCTTGTGCAGAATCTTTCGAAAGAGAACCTTCCAGTACCAAACTAAAACACCTCTGCTCAGATGAGAGTTCTCGGACCAACTGACTTTTCAGACAGACCTGGCTCGTCCCATAAATTACATCATCTGTGCCCAAAGCATAAGCATTATTTTGTCTCTTTTTACAAGATGCCCCTTTACTTATTTAGCTATGGCCAACACTACACCCCTCATAATTACCTCGGCGTCCTTAAAATGTAAACAGTATTCCATTAGCCAGCTATCTGCAAAAAACAAAATAGTTCTCAAGACCTATTAGCAGAACACTTCACTTTCACAATGATCACTTCACTTTTACGACACTTTAATCACAGCTTGAGCAGTCATACTGTCTGAATGCATCTTATCCACGTTTTAATAACATTGCTGCAAAAAATATAAAGTATGACAATTTCTCACATTCATTACACAACAGATCTTTTACCTCCACCAGAGAGAGCAGACACCAGATTGGTTAATGTCTTGTCTTACACAGTTGATGTTCTTATAACTTGTACCCATAATTTATGCTGCCACTGAAGTGCAGTACTGAGGGAGCGCTGCACTATTGTAGGTGTCAGATGAGACATTAACCAATGTGTTTTCTGCTCTCTCGGGATAAAAGATCCCATGGCACTATTTCAAAGACAAGCAGTTGGCCAATAATAACCTTTATCTTTATTGGTGTCACAAGTAGGCTTACATTAACACTGCAATGAAGTTACTGTGAAAATATCCTCGTCGCCACACTGAGGGAGAATTCAGATTGTCCAATTCACCTAACAAGCAAGTTTTTCTGGACTTATGGAAGGAAACCGGAGCACCCGGAGGAAACCCACGCAGACACGGAGAGAACAAGCAGACTCCGCATAGACAGGGGTCCAAGCCGGGAATCGAACCCAGGTCCCTGGCTAGATGGCTGCAGTGTGGTGCAGAATGATGACAAGAGTATGGGTTCAATTCCTATATGGTCCGTTGTTGTTCACGGAGGCCTAACTCCTTGCCTGGTTCCCCGCTTAATCCGGGTGGCGCCCCTCAAGCTATATATAACTAATTGCCTCTCTCGACTGGAGAGATTCCTACCTTCCTTAATGGACCATGGCAAATGCTCTCATGTACATACCAACAAAGAAAGCCATTACTTCCACTGCTTTTTACTAAAAGCAAATTTCACTATGCAAGAAGACACCTTCTTATGTGGATATGTTATTTGCTTGGAATAGGGGAACCAGCTAGATCCATTCACATTGAATGTGAGTACCCCAACATTGGGCATCAACCCAGTATTCTGAGGTCAAGAGACTTAATTTGGCTTCTGTGAACTCAAAACGCTCCAATTCAGAAGCCAGAAAGCTACACCGCACCAAGGCTCCCTTCCTGCTAATTCCCGAGGTGAATAGAAACGGTTATATTAATCTGAGGCAGAGCAGGAGGGTTAACGTTCGCCTGAGAACCTTTCATACAAACATACAAACAAGGAACAGGAGTGGGCCATTCAGCCCCTCGAGCCTGCTCCGCCATTTAATACGATTTGATAGCAATCTGAAATCTGCATCCCTCCAGCCCCCAATAACCTATCACGCTCTTGCGTACCAAGCATCTGACCACCTCTGTCTGAAAAATATTCAAAGGCTCTGCGACCACCGTTTTCTCAGGAGAAGATTCCGAAAGCTCACGCCCCTCTGAAAGAAAACATTTTGCCTCATCTCCGTTTTAAATGGATGACCTTTGTTTTTAAGCAGTGACTCCCTGGTTCTTGATTCTCCCGCAAGAGGAAACATCTTCTCCACATCCGCCCTGACATGACCCCTGCTCTGATTGGACTGGCAGGACCCCTGGTTCAGTGGCCAATATGGCAGGTCAGAAATGAGCTGAACTGTGAGCTGAAATTGATCCCCTGCAGCCCATACAAGTTGTTTTCAGCTGATCAAAACGACGTAAACGCACATTACTGGACGTTCAAGCAAGTGAACCTTCTGTTTGATGTTGGCGATGTCACAAATAACCGGAATTTGTGGCTTCAACTGGTATTTACTAGCTGGAAGAGGTGCTCCGATCCCTGCCTCTTCACTCTCTGACACTGCTACCAGTATTCCTGAGACGGTTGCACTTTGCCCAATAAAAGCAAATTACTGCGGATGCTGGAATCTGAAACGAAAGAGGAAATGCTGGGAAATCTCAGCAAGTCTGGCAGCATCTGTAGGGAGAGAAAAGAGCTAACGTTTCGAGTCCAGATGACTTTGACAAAGAGTCATCGGACTCGAAACGTTAGCTCTTTTCTCTCCCTACAGATTGGGGTGGGATTGGGGTGGGAAGGGGGTCGGGAAGGGACAACTTGTTGAGGGCAGTGTCAAGTGCAACCACCGAACCAGTGCAGAGTGCCCACGTGTTGATGTGTCTCAACCAACTAGAGGGTGAGTCAGACACATGGCTGTGGTATATTTTGGTCAGAAGGATAAGGTCATGTAATCCTTGGAAAACAAAAGTCCGAACAGTCGAAAAGCAAACAGATTGAGGAGCAGAGATATGTAAATCGCTGTATAAAATTGTATAAAATGTATAATATTATGAGGGGCATAGATCAAGTAGACAGGAAGAAACCTTTCTCCTTGGTGGAGGGATCAATGACCAGGGGGCATAGATTTAAGGTAATGGGCAGGAAGTTTAATGGGGATGTGAGGAAAAACATTTTCACCCAGAGGGTGTTGGGAGTTTGGAACTTGCTGCCTGAAAGAGTAGTGGAGATTGAGTCCCTCATGGAATTCAAGAAGTATTTAGATGTGCACTTGCGATCCCAGAGTAGTCGATAGAATGGTCGATAGAATGGTCAAGAAGGCATGCAGCATGCTTGTCTTCATCGGACGGGATATTGAGTACAAGAGTCGGCAGGTCATGTTACAGTTGTATAGGACTTTGGTTAGGCCACATTTGGAATACTGCGTGCAGTTCTGGTCGCCACATTACCAGAAGGATGTGGATGCTTTAGCGAGGGTGCAGAGGATGTTCACCAGGATGTTGCCTGGTATGGAGGATGCTAGCTATGAAGAAAGGTTGAGTAGATTAGGATTGTTGTCGTTGGAAAGATGGAGGTTGAGGGGGGACCTGATTGAGGTCTACAAAATTATAAGAGGTATGGACAGGGTGGATAGCAACAAGCTTTTTCCAAGAGTGGGGGTGTCAATTACAAGCGGTCACGATTTCACGGTGAGAGGGGGAAAGTTTAAGGGAGATGTGTGTGGAAAGTTTTTTACGCAGAGGGTGGTGGGTGCCTAGAATGCCTTGCCAGCGGAGGGGGTAGAGGCGGGCACGATAGCATCATTCAAGATGTATCCAGACAGATATATGAACGGGCGGGGAACAGAGGGAAGTAGATCCTTGTAAAATAGATGACAGGTTTAGATAAAGGATCTGGATCGGCGCAGGCTGGGAGGGCCGAAGGACCTGTTCCTGTGCTGTAATTTTCTTTGTTCTTTGTTTGTTCATTCAAGGCTGTGGGCCAAATGCTGGAGAATAGGATTTTGTCTGCCTGGGATTCCTCCGGGTGCTCCGGTTTCCTCCCACAAGTCCCTGGTGACATGCTGTTAGGTAATTTGGACATTCTGAATTCTCCCTCAGTGTACCCGAACAGGCGGAGGAATATGGTGACTAGGGGTTTTTCACAGTAACTTCATTGCAGTGTTAATGTAAGACTACTTGTGACAATAAAGATTATTATTATTATTAACAGGGCCATTTAAAGGACTGGGGCTCATTTCCAGAGGAAGGGAATTGAAAAACAAAGTAGTTACATTAAACTCCTACAGAACCTGGATTGGACCACACTTGGCGTACTGCGTACAGTTCTAGGCTCCGCATTATAAACATGCTATTTCAGCAGCGGATAAGGCAGAGGAATGATTTACAAGGATGATGTCAAAACTGAGAGGCTGCATCCATCAGGAAAGACTGAAGCTTCTTCCTCCAGAAAAGAGGAGGCTGAGGAATGACCTAATGCAGAGGCCTTTAAGATTAGGAAAGGCTTTGATAAGATTCGTGGAGAAAACGTTCCCGCCCGGGAGGCAGACCAGAATTCAGGGTTATAAATATAAGACAATCGCTAATAAATCCAACAGGGAATTCTGGAGAAATCTCTTTACCCATGGGAGTGGTGAGAATGTAGAATTCACCACCACATCATATCACTGAGATGTAAATCAATTTTGGGGAAACTAGGTAATAATAATAACAATAATTATTATTGTCACAAGTAGGCTTACATTAACACTGCAATGAGGTTACTGTGAAAAGCCCCTAGTTGCCACATTCCGGTGCCTGTTCGGGTACACGGAGGGAGAATTCAGAATGTCCAATTTACCTAACAAGCACGTCTTTTGGGACTTGTGGGAGGAAACCGGAGCACCCGGAGGAAACCCACGCAGACACGGGGAGAACGTGCAGACCCCGCACAGACAGTGACCCAAGCCGGGAATCAAACCCGAGTCCCTGGCGCTGTGAAGCAACAGTGCTAACCACTGTGCTACCGTGCCGCCATAAAAACACGCCGGTGAAGGTTCTGGACAACTGCAAAGCTCCCCGTCGGGGAACTGAACCCCGGTCTCCCGTGTGACAGGCGCAGATACAACCACTATACTAACGAGGAAGTACATGAGGGAGAAAGGATCGAAGATTGTGTTGATAGGTTGAGATGGCGAGGGGTGGGACGAGGCTGGTGGGAAACATAAACATCAGCACTGGCCAGTTAAAGCAAATGGAATTTGTGGCTGAGATCCTTGTGTCTGAAATCAATGATACAATAAGCAGCCTTCACTTTAACCAAAGAGTGTAGTAAAGCCACAAGCAACCCTGTCACCAATCATCAAACTAGTCATCAGGACTCTGCTGTAAGTGTGATGGATTGAAGTGAGTGGCTAAAGTTCTTTAACCGCAAATGCAGAAAACGCTTCTGACATACGGAACACAATTGGTAACGGAACTGGGGAAAGTAATTTTCTTTCAAATCCGCCCCCCCCTCCCCAGGCATGTGCACAATATATATTTTGTACCTTTAACTCAATATTGATATAGGCAAAGGATCATGTGCAAACTCCTCCTGATCTTTTTCTATTCAAATGTCACCCTTAGCTTTGGAAATTATTCCAAAAACACAAAGGTTAATATAATGTAGATTTAAAAAGTAGGAAAGAGAGGCGCGCCAAGGTCATGGAATGCAAATCTGATAAGGAAGGTGACCAGATAATATTCATCTGTTCCTGTTATGATAAGCAGGCATTACTGCAGTCTCATTAGAGGTTACTCTGTGACAGTGCCTCAGGAAATAATGCTCAGAGACCACCTGTGGTGACAAGGCCCTGATGTGTTTGAAGAAAGGTAGATTGAAGAGTCTTCCAGCATTCCAGCTTTTCTTTCGAATGTGGTTTTCTCTTTGTGGCTTCAAACCTTTGTGTTGATGTTAACTTGTCAGAACACGTAAGGTCCCCCCCCGCCCCCCCCCCCCCCGCCCCCCCACCACCACCACACACACACACACCCTTGCAGTGTTCTGGATTTGGGATCAGCATGAAAACCTCCAAAAGATGGGATCCTGAAAGATAAACAGGAAATACACAGACAGAAAGCACCGCACAACACAATCATTTAGCTTTCCGATTCCAATCCGACGCATTGATAATAAAAACGGGCAATGCTGGATAAACTCAGCAGAAGCTATGGAGAGAGGAACAAAGTTAACGTTTATGCTCTGCTTGTCTCTTCTCCACAGATGCTGCCAGACCCGCTGAGTTTTTTCTTCCCCCAGCGTTTCCTGTTTTCAGTTCAGATTTACAGCACCTGCGGAATTTCGCATTTATTTTATTGGCCTGCATTTCCGGCATTCGCTTTTTTTGGTTTTGCAGCCGTAGTTCGATGGACTGCATGGTCTTTTCCTCTGCTGCATAATAGAGGGCGGCACGGTGACACGAGGGCGGCAAGGTAGCACAAGTGGCTAGCACTGTGGCTTCACAGCGCCAGGGTCCCAGGTTCGATTCCCCGCTGGGTCACTGTCTGTGCGGAGTCTGCACTTTCTCCCCGTGTCTGCGTGAGTTTCCTCCGGGTGCTCCGGTTTCCTCCCACAGTCCAAAGATGTGCAGGTTAGGTGGATTGGCCATGATAAATTGCCCTTAGTGTCCAAAATGGTTAGGAAGGGTTATTGGGTTACGGGGATAGGGTGGAAGTGAGAGCTTAAGTGGGTTGGTGCAGACGCGATGGGCAGAATGGCCTCCCTTCTGCACTGTATATTCTATGTTCTATATGTTCTATTTAGGCGCAGTGTTTAGCACTGCTGCCTCTCGCCGCCTGGGACCTGGGTTTGATTCCAGCCTTGGGTGACCGTGTGGAGTTTGCACGTTCCCCCTGTGTCTGAAGTTCCGGTTTCCTCCCAAAGTCCAAGAACGTGCAGGTCAGGTGGATTGGCCATGATAAATTTCCCCTAGTGTCCAAACGATGTGTAGGTTGGGTGGGGTTGTGGGGTTACAGGGGGGGGGGGTGGACTAAGGTACACTGTTCTTTCAGAGGGTCGGTGCAGGCTCGAT
Organism: Scyliorhinus torazame; assembly: GCF_047496885.1. Classification (NCBI taxonomy): domain Eukaryota; kingdom Metazoa; phylum Chordata; class Chondrichthyes; order Carcharhiniformes; family Scyliorhinidae; genus Scyliorhinus; species Scyliorhinus torazame. The sequence continues at coordinate 233,291,725 of NC_092717.1, read as the reverse complement.
GGGCCGAATGGCCTCCTGCAGTGCCAAGACTCGATGGTCTTTTCTATGATCTAGAGAGTCCGAGTGCTCAGCGACAGTTTAATACCTTCTCACATTGACGATGGTGAAAACATATGAATGAATTTCACAGTGCAAAAAACACCAAAGGAAATGCTTCTTGATAAATTATAAAGCTGTGAGGTCGAACTTCAAGAGTGAAGGGCTTGTGTCCACTCCCCTGCAATGAATGTAACACTGCAGCGAGATGCTAAACCTGGATTCAGCTGGCAACAAAAATGCTGAGTTACGAAACACGCAGAAACTGAGTTTGTTTTCTCTTAACCAAAATTATCTGAGCAGGTGAAGGGAGGAAATACCGTGGAAGTGTCAAAAAAATATTGAGTCCCACTTAACAGTAAGGCAATTCAAAGTCAAGTTTAGTTTAAACTTACTGTTCCGTCAGGAAATAATTACCCCAGAAGGAATACTGGCATGAAGAAACTATTTGTGTTCGCTGTTTGTAGGTGTATGCATAACATATTATGGCAGCGTTTTCATCTTATTTTGCATCAGGTGTACATACGGTAACTGTCAATACTTTGGCACGTCACAGCTCACTCAGGGTATTTAGTCATGATGGAGCAGTGAATATGTCTCAACTTTGTGATTGAAGGAGCACAAATATAAGCATTTGCATGAAGGCAGCTGTGGGATTGTTTTTTGCCTGACCTAGCATCGTGCTTAAAAGAGTATTTTCTCGGACTCCACTGTGCCCAGCCAGATTTTGCTCCCTGCATCAGCTACTGCTGCGGCAAGTCAACACTGAGGGCATCACAGGGTACACTGGCTGCGAGTCAGTGCAATCAAACACCATTAACTCCCCTTGCTAGACAACACAAGATCACTTGGGCTGGATTCTCCTGCCAGTGACTGACCTGTATATTCTCATGGGAGCATTTTGCATGGACTGAGCGCAGTGTAGTTTGCATCTGCAGTACGCACGCACACACAGGGCAAAACAGTTCTAAACATATGGCAGTGTAATAAATACTGAGCTGCATTAGCCTCTGCACTCCCAAGAATAAAAGGCTGATGAGAACAACTGCGAGTAACACAGCAGAGTTTAATACAGTTTAACACCAGCAAAATTCATAAAGATGCTAAAGGCTGGTAATGTTTCACGACTATATATGGGTGGTAATATTGTTGTATTATATGGTGGCAAAGTGGTTAGCACTGCTGCCTCAGAGCGCCAGGTACCCGGGTTCGATTCCAGCCTCAGGTAACTGTCGGTGTGGACCCCTGTCACCGTGGGTTTCCTCCGAGTGCTCCGGTTTCCTCCCACAGTCCAAAGATGGGCAGCTTAGGGGGATTGGCCATGATAAATTGCCCCTTAGTGTCGAAAGACACCTAGGTTAGATGGGGTGATGGGATTACGGGGATAGGGCAGGGGGTTGGGCCTGGGTCGAGTGCTCTTTCGGAGGGTCGGTGCAGACTAAATGGGCCGAATGGCCTCCTTCTGCACTGTAGGGATTCTATGGATTCTTTTTTTTATGGTTTAGTTTGTCCATCGAAAAAGGAGACATATTTGATGGATGATACTTGAGCAACCTACTTTCATGCCACGGTTTTATTAGAAAAGGTATTTTATTTCACCGAGACGTAAGATACTTGCTTCCAAGAAATATCATCCATATTTACATTCGGCCTCTATTTTAATCCTTCTATTGCTTACATTCCCTTCAAGTCAACAACCTGCCAACCCAATTCTGATCAACGAGTGCAGTGGCTAACCTGGCAACACCTCCACAATCCAACTTTAGTTGTGCTGCCATTGCGCCAGCGTGAGGGATGTGGGAAGAAAACACACCCTCTTCTCACTGTCTTCATGTTCACTTCCCAAACCTTGGGTAGGATTCTCCCCTACCCGGCGGGGCGGGGGGTTCCGGCGGGATGGAGTGGCGGGAACCGCTCCAGCATCGGGCCGCCCCAAAGGTGTGGAATTTTGGGGCCAGGCCCTCACCTTGAGGGGCTAGGCCCGCGCCGGAGTGGTTTCCGCTCCGCCGTCTGGCGGGAAAGGTCTTTGGCGCCATGCCAGCTGGCGCCGAAAGGTCTTCGCCGGGCGACGCATGCGCGGGAGCGTCAGCGGCCGCTCACGGCATCCCTGCGCATGCGCAGGGGAGGGGGTGTCTTCCGCCTCCGCCATAGTGAAGACCATGGCAAAGGCGGAAGAAAAAGAGTGTCCCCACGGCACAGGCCCGCCAATCGCAGGCCAGGCCACCGTGGGGGCATTCCCCGGGGCCAGATCACCCCGCGCCCTCCCCCAGGACCCCGGAGCCTGCCCGCGCCGCCTTGTCCCGCCGTTCTAAAGGAGGTTTAATCCACGCTGGCGGGCGAGGGTTGACAGCGGCGGGACTTCGGCCCATCGCGGGCCGGAGAATCGTCGGGGGTGGGCCCGCCGGCCGAGAGTGGGCCCGCCGACCGGCTGCGATTCCCGCCGACCAACGCGGCGCAATTCCCGCCCCCACCGAATCGCTGATGGCGGAGAATTCGGGACACGGCGGGGGCAGGATTCACGCCAGCCCCCGCCGATTCTCCGACCCGGTGGGGGGTCGGAGAATCGCGCCCCCTGGCTGTAAAAACCTTCCTCCGGAAAACACCAAGTTAAAAAATATCGGCAATGACTGGCATTAAGACTCATTTCACCGTGGCAGGGAACTAATAATATTCTCTCTTTCTCTCTCTATGTAGCATTCTCATTGTCCGAGAATTGCTAATCATGACTTGTGCTATAATACCACGAGAGAGCAAAGTAAGGAGGCAGGTCCCAAAATCCACCTGAGCCAGTACGGAGACTGAACCCTTATTTTGGCCTTATTTTGCACCACACTCTAAACATTTGACCTCACCAGCACCCTCTAATAATTGCAGCAGTATTGAAGGTAAAAGGCGTGGTTTCATTTAAATTTCATTAGGTCCATCCCTTCGGGTCATAGAATAATACAGTGCAGTTGGAGGCCATTTGGTGCATCATGTCTGCGCCTGGTCTTTGAAAGAGCCGTCCAATGGATCCCAATCCCAGGTCCTCACACAAAGCCCCACTAACTAATCTTTTTTCAAATGTATGTCCAACACTTTTTGAAAATGACTGTATAATGTTTCTATGTAATCTGCTTCCATTGTGCTTATGGACACGTTGCAACCAATTAATACATTTTAAAAATCCTATAATCACATATGCAATCTCAATTATTGCCCTGCTCAAGCAACTGCACCTATTTACCTTCTAACAACGTCTCCTAGACTCTTCTCTCTGCAGGAGGTATAGCCAATTTTCTTTTGAAACCATTGATGAGGTCCCCATCAATACATTTCCTGCTTATTTGTTCCACAAATCTATAACTATCTGCCTGGGCTATCCTGCTTATTATAAAACTGGTGCAATGTTGTTTTTCATCAATGGGCTGGTGAGGATGAAGCCCATGGTCCTAGACTGGCATAACTCGAGGCAGAGTGCAGATTGGGATGTGGATGGAAGGAGCGGCTGCAGTCTGGCGACTCTTGTATAACCTGGAGAAGTGACCGTCTTGCTACTCATGCCACTTCGGCCCCTTGAGAAGCAGCCCGGGGCGGGATTTTCCATTTCTGAGGCGAAGTGTCGACGCCAACGGAGAATCCATGGACTTTTATGGCAGAAAAACTGGCACTGCCCCTGGACCGATTCAGCGACCGTTAAGGGGCTAGCACTGGTGCCACGTGGGACACAACTGATTCCAATGGAAAAACAGTGCAGGATTCGCCGGGTCCGTGACCAACACTCAGGAAGCTGACAAGCTGCAGCTGCATATACACATGGCACTCCCCACTCACACTCATCCCAGCCAAAAAGATGGGGGGGGGCACCTATACCAACCCATGGTACCAAGTTCAAAATGGGCAGTTAGCGGTGTGTGCCGCTGCATGGCTGCCTTGCTTGCTGTGGCAATGGGGCTCTGTGCCCCTCCACCCCGACCCCACAGCCCACCTCCTGCCCACAGTTTCAAACTTCAATCCTTATTTTCATGTGCTCATACATTTACCTTGAATACATTTAACTGTAGATGCCACCTATTGGCCCGGCTGATCGAAACAGTGCTTCTCATTTCCTCTTGTCCTCCGATTTTGGTGTCATCTGCAAACTTGGGACAGTTTCCCAACTGCTCTTTTGTCCAAGGGATATCTTAAAGATAGTAAAGGTCGCAAGAACAATCCCCTTGCGTTGCCAACTAGCCTTTCCTCAGCCGGAACAGCTTCCATCGATAAAGACAATTTTCTGTCCATCTGTGTCATACAACTATTGCTAACTGATGTGGGACATTCTGCAATTCCAAGTTTAAAATACTATCTCGTCCTCTTCTGTTCAGAGCTTCACTCAAATCTTTCAGATATATTGAAGTATTAGTTAAATGGACCAAATTTTCCTTAATCCATGCTGGCTGACCTTCAACCAATTATACTTTCCCAAGTGTTCACCCACTTTGAAGCTATGCATTTATATAAAATGTATGCTGAAGCACATCCCTGATCATACAGTCTTATGGCTGCACTCACATATAGAAAGCATATGGGAGCTGTGGCTTTATATATTGAGGCAGGCAGAACAAAAGGGAAGTAGTGATGCTGAACCTTCAGACATCACTGGTTAGGTGTCAGCTGGAGCATTGTGTTCAATTTTGGGTACCACACTTTGCAAAAGCTGCCAAAAGGCTTGGCAAGGGTGGGGAGGAGATTTATTAGCGTGGTGCCAGGGGCAAAGGATTGAGTAATGTGGAGAGACTGCGGAGACTAGAATTCTCCTCCTTTAGCACAAAGAAGGTGCAGGGAACATTTAGCAACAATGTTCAAAGTCAAAAGGAGTTTCGATAGAAGAGATCGGGGGAAACTCTTTTGACAGGCGTGAGGGTGGGGACCCGGGCGGCACAGATTTATGATGATTGGCAATAAGAGCCAAGAAAAGATGAGATTTTCTTTTAAACTCAGCAATTTTTAATAATCTGGACTGCAATTTTTGAAAAAGGTGTTGGAGGTAAATCAACAGTAACTTTCAACGGTGTGGGCTAATTGGATGGTTGTTTCAAAGAATTGGCACAGATAGGATGGGCAGATTGTCCTTACATGCTATATGGTTTTACGTTTACATAGGTCACCTTTCTATGTGCTTTGTGCAAAACACGCATCATGCTAGTCCCTGTACTGAGCTCCATGTGTACACATGAACATGAATGTCACATGTGCACTATAAAGACACTGGCATGTCACATGAATAATGTTCTCAAAATGGGAAAGCGTAACTTCTGTGCCAGGCAGACATTCCACATTGTACAACATCTGCCTGCTTCAATAACTGACATTATAAGGTTTGCACCAAGAGGGCCCATCTCTGCCATGCATGGAGGCCATCCTCAAAATAAGAGACGTAGCTTATTGCAACATGTTGTGTAACCCCCAGAACGAACATGTGCATCGTGCAGATCAATTCACAGTGTCTCAGTGCATTGCTCCGGCACAGGAGGAGGCCATTCAGCCCGTCATGTCTGCACCAGCCCTCTAAACGAGCATCATGATTCAGTGCCCACTCTCCTGCCTTTTCCCCCGTACACCTGCACGTCGTTCCTGTTCAGATAATCATCTGATGCCCTCTTGAAAGCCCCGGTTGAACCTGCCTCCACCACACTTCCAGGGAACATTTTCATGGAACATATTTTGTCACTGACACGCACACAGCTACTGTCAACAAGCAAGCCAGGAGAAACGGCATCAATAGTCTGCCCCATAACTCACACATATGTTCAGCAAGCAGATCGACATGAGTGCAGGCTATTCCCTATCTTGCACAGTACTGCACTATGGACCTCGCCATGTAGGCTGCCATTTCGATACTTACAGCCTGTGTACATCGGGCACATACACGGTAGAGATGCAATTTGTCCTGGCAGAGCAGTCTTTAATTGTAGGTAGATGCAAAACTCACTCACACACACACACCTAAAATGCTCCTGAGATTTGCAGCCATATCAGTGCAGTGATGATAGGCGGACAGACAGATTTGTATCATTATTGATTAGAGATATGCTTGCATTTGCTGACATGTCCATCAGCGCAACTGGCCATCCCAACAGCGATGTTCCTATCGAGAGATTTCTCTCACAGCGCTGGGCACAGTGCATTTCCCTCAGTGCTGAATAGCCCACGTGATTAAACACAGGAAGGCTCCAAACTCTATGGGAGCGATAATGAATCAAATTATGTTGCAAAGAATTCAGAATAATGATCACAGCTTGAGTTATTTCTAGAACGCTGCAAACTGATTTTTTTTGGACATGATATGGAGCAATCACACACACAAATACACACACATACCCAAATACACACACACACACAAATACACACACACACAAATACACACACTCAAATACACACATATGTACATACATATACCCAAATACACACACAAATACACATACAAATATGCACATACAAATATACACACACACAAATACACACACATACCCAAATACACACACACACAAATACACACACAAATACACACACATACATATGCACACAAATACACACTCATATACACACATACCCAAATACACAGACAATTAAACACACACACATATACACACACATACACACTCATATGCACACATACCCAAATACACACACAAATATACACACGTACATATACACACATATACACACTCATATACATTCATATACACACACATACACGAACATACCAAAATACCCACACAGACACATACCCAAATACACACACAAATACATACACATACACACACATACCCAAATACGTACACAGATACCCACACACATATATGCACACATGTACACACACACACTCACATACAGATACACACACATACATATACGCAGAAACACACTCATAATCACGCACACATACATATACACATATATACACACATACGCACACATACATATACATCCATTAATATACACATATACACACATACATATAGACTTATACACATACATATACACATATACACACACACATACATATACACACACGTACATATACACATGCATGCATATACATACACATACACGTATACACACTCATAAACACACACACATACATGCACATACATATGCACACACATACATCCATATACATACATAAACACACATATATACACACATGCATACACACATATAGACACATACATAGCTTCATACACACATACATATACACATATACACACACATACATATACACATATACACACATACATATACACATACACACACATACATATGCGCATATACACACACATACATATACACACCCATATATATACACATACATATACACACATACATGTACACATATACACACATGCATGTACACATATACACACACATACATATACACCCACACATATATACACACACATACATATACACATACACACACATACATATACACATATACACACACACATACATATACACATATACACACACATGCATGTACACATATACACACACATACATATGCACATTTACACACACATACATATACACATATACATATACACGTATACACACTCTAACACGCACATACATACACACACACATCCGTCCATATACATATACACACATACATATACACACATATACATATACACACACATGCATGTACACATATACACACACACGTGCATATGCACATATACACATACATAGCTACATACACACACATTCCTAGGCACATACACACACACACACATCGCTACATATACCCACGAATACGTATCTACATACACATACATACCTATACACATATAGCCACACATACACCAGTATTCTGTGGGTTAGCTGAAAGTGAGTTAACTGTGAAAGTCAAACAATCCAAGCAGCAAAGCCAATCCATCCCTCCACCTATGTGGCTTTGTCTCTGATGTTTTCCAGAGCTCAATCCAAACTGAACTATCAGAACAAAAATATAACAGGGACGTGCTCCTTCAGCCGAGTTGCAAAGTGCAGCAGAAGATTGTTAGCCATCGGGAACACCGCTATCCATTCGGCAGAATCGTGAATCTCAGCTGCCAAAAACAAAATGCCATTTGTACAAAGATGGTTAAAAAATAATAATAACAACGGGAGACTGGGGGCAACTTCCTATCAACGTGATGCCGAGCTTGGGGGGGGGGGGGGGGGGGGCACTGCACTGACTCACCTGGACCAGATCAATACCGACAGGGTTAAACTGGACACTCAAAAGCGGAGCTCCTCATCCACACCACTGGACGGGGAAAAAGGCAGCTAAGAATCCAATAGAATGACAGATCTGGAGACTAGATACTTCTACAAGACCCAGCAGACATTCTCTCAATCACCCCACCCCTGCATACCTACCACTTCCTACTTCACCTCCCCCTCACACATCCTACAAATACACCTTCCCACCCTCCACCTCTTCCACCCACTCCTTCTCCCTCCCTACCCCCCCACTCACCCTCCCTCCCCCCTTCTCCCTCCCCTCCTCTCCTCCCCTCCCCCTTCTCCCCCTCCCTCCCCTCCACCCCTCCCCCTTACTCCCCCTCCAACCCACCTCCCCACCTCCTCACCTCCCCACCTACCTCCCCACCACCCCCCTTCCACTCCCTCCCCACTCCTCTCCCACCCCTCCCCCTTCTCCACCTCCCTCCCCTTCTCCACCCATCCCTCCCCCCTCCCTTCCCCTCTCCCTCCTCCCTCTTCTCCCTCCCCTCTTCTCCCTCCCCTTCTCCCTCCCTCCCTCCCCCCTTCTCCCTCCCTCCCCCTTCTCCCTCCCTCCCCCTTCTCCCTCCCTCCCTCACCACTTCTCCCTCCCTCCCCACTTCTCCCTCCTGCCCTCCCTCCCCCATTCTCCCTCCCTCTCTCCCCCTTCTCTCTCCCTCTCTTCCCCCTCCCCCTTCTCCCTCCCTCACTCTCCCCTCCCCCTTCTCCCTCCCTGCCCCCTTCTCCCTCCCTCCCTCCCCCCTTCTCCCCCCTCCCCCTTCTCCCTCCATCCCCCTTCTCCCCCCTCCCCCTTCTCCCTCCATCCCCCTTCTCCCTCCCTCCCCCCTTCTACCTCCCTCCCTCCCCTTCTCACTCCCTCCCCCTTCTCCCTCCACCTACTCCCTCCCCCCCTCCCCCTTCTCCCTCCCTCCCTCTCCCCTTCTCACTCCCTCCCTCCCCTCTTCTCCCTCCCCTCTTCTCCCTCCCCTTCTCCCTCCCTCCCTCCCCCCTTCTCCCTCCCCCCTTCTCCCTCCCTCCCCCTTCTCCCTCCCCTTCTCCCTCCCTCCCTCCCTCCCTCACCACTTCTCCCTCCCTCCCCACTTCTCCCTCCTGCCCTCCCTCCCCCATTCTCCCTCCCTCTCTCCCCCCTTCTCTCTCCCTCTCTCCCTCCCTCCCCCTTCTCCCTCCCTCACTCTCCCCTCCCCCTTCTCCCTCCCTGCCCCCTTCTCCCTCCCTCCCTCCCCCCTTCTCCCCCCTCCCTCCATCCCCCTTCTCCCTCCCTCCCCCCTTCTCCCTCCCTCCCTCCCCCCTTCTCCCTCCCTCCCTCCCCCTTCTCTCTCCCCCTTATCCCTCCCTCCCTCCCCCCTTCTCCCTTCCTCCCCCCTTCTCTCTCCCCCTTCTGCCTCCCTCCCTCCCCCTTCCCCTCCCTCCCTCCCCCCTTCTCCCCCTTCCCCTCCCTCCCTCCCCCCTTCTCCCCCCTCTCCCTCTCCCCCTCGCTCCCTCTCTCCCCCTTCTCCGTCCCTCTCTCCCCCTTCTCTCTCTCTCCCCCCCATTTTCCCCCTCCCCCTCTCCCTCCGTTGCTCCCCCTGTCCTGTTAGCCAGGAAGGAACGCGCAGTATAAGTTGCTTAACAATCTTACCTTGCAGTCTTCAGTCCATTGCAGCGGGCAGCAGAAGCCAGGATTGGAATACAACGTCTAAATGTCCAGCTAAAAAGGCGACCTGTCCCCCCAGAGGGTGCACTGAATGCTGCTGGGGTGGGGAGGGGGCTGGGGGTTTATTTTGTTTCTTTAAAAAATAGATATTTTCCACGGCCCGGTGTGAAGACAAGTGGGAGGCAGAATATACCCTGCTGTCTGCAGAAAGAACATTCCTCAAACTGCCTCAGCCCAGAGACTCTTCATCTGTGCAGAGAGGGAGGGAGAGATTGCGGAGCGATTAATAAGAAGGATAAAGGGAGCAAAATAAAAAAGGGAGGAATTACAGATGGATTCCTTTGGTCACAGAACATTGGGGGTGGTTAGGGGGGGTGGAGTGGGGCTGTACACAATCTATCTTTCCCAGAGAGAGAGGGAGGCAGAGAGAGGGAGAGAGAGAGATGCTATTTGCATCTGAAAGGAGCAAACCTCTGGAAAGACAGTCAGATTTTTTTTTGTAACTTGTCAGAGAGCAAATGATCAATTGAACTCCTGGGGCAGGCAAGGCGAAGTCACCAAACTAATCAGCATTTACAGGCTGCTCCCCCAACTTCAACCTTTTCGTTTGCATTCTCCTCAGGGGGGCTTGGGAGAGGGGGGGGGGGGGGGTCTCACGGGTTGTTCTAAAATCAAACCCTTCTGCTGTCGCTCGCTGTATTGCTTGCCAAGCTGCAATGTGGCCGCCTCTCTCTCCTGATCCGCAGGCATGGTCGCGCACTCTTCCTTGACATTATTTCCGAGCACACCAGTCGCAAACATTAAATCTGTAACGTCAAGGTGCAACTGGAGAGGGGATCTCTCTGTTTGTAGCTACAGGTAGAGTTGACCCTCAGTTATTACACCCATTGCGACCTTCAGTTTTTGTTTCAGATACACACATGCAAACACACACATGCAGACACACACACATGCAGACACAGACACACACACATAGACACACACACATGCAGACATACACACACATAGACACAGACACACACACACATAGACACACACAGACACTCATATACACACACACATAGACAAAGACACACAGACATAGACACACACTCATAGACACACACATAGACACACACTCATCGACACACACATACAGACACATACACACACACGCATAGACACACACACACAGACACATACACATAGACACACACTCATAGACACACACACACATAGACACACACACATAGACACACACATACAGACACATACACATAGACACACTCATAGACACACACACACAGACACACGCACACATAGACACACACTCATAGACACACACATACAGACACATACACATAGACACACACTCATAGACACACACACACAGACACACGCACACATAGACACACATATACAGACACATACACACACACGCATAGACACACACACACAGACACATACACATACACATAGACACACACTCATAGACACACACACACATAGACACACACACATAGACACACACATACAGACACATACACATAGACACACACTCATAGACACACACACACAGACACACGCACACATAGACACACACTCATAGACACACACATACAGACACATACACATAGACACACACTCATAGACACACACACACAGACACACGCACACATAGACACACACTCATAGACACACACATACAGACACACACTCATAGACACACATTCATAGACACACACATACAGACACATACACATAGACACACACTCATAGACACACATAGACACACACGTAGACACACACATACAGACACATACACATACACACACACACATAGACACACACATACAGACACACAGACATAGACACACACTCATAGACACACACTCATAGACACACACACATAGACACACACATACAGACACATATATAGACACATATATAGACACACACACACAAACCCACACAGGCACACAGACAGACACACACTCATAGACACACACACACATACAGATACAAACACATAGACACACACATAGACACACACTCATAGACACACAGACATACACACACACTCATAGACACACACACATAGACACACACACAGACACACACTCATAGACACACACACATAGACACACACTCATAGACACATATATAGACACACACAAACCCACACAGACACACATACACACACACACTCATAGACACACACACACATACAGACACACACACTCAAACACATAGACACACACACATAGACACACACATACAGACACACAGACATAGACACACACTCATAGACACACATACAGACACACACTCATAGACACACACATAGACACACACACACAGACACACACACATAGACACACACTCATAGACACACACTGATAGACACATATATAGACACACACACAAACCCACACAGACACACATACAGACACACACTCATAGACACACACACACATACAGATACAAACACATAGACACACATATAGGCACACACTCATAGACACACAGACATAGACACACACATACAGACACATACACATAGACACACACTCATAGACACACACACAGACACATACACATAGATACACACTCATAGACACACACACATAGACACACACATACAGACACATACACATAGACACACACTCATAGACACACACACACAGACACATACACATAGACACACACTCATAGACACACACACATAGACACACACACACATAGACACACACACATAGACACACACCTACAGACACATACACATAGACACACACTCATAGACACACACACACAGACACACGCACACATAGACACACACTCATAGACACACATACAGACACATACACATAGACACACACTCATAGACACACACACACAGACACACGCACACATAGACACACACTCATAGACACACACATACAGACACATACACATAGACACACACTCATAGACACACACACATAGACACACACACATAGACACACACATACAGACACACACTCATAGACACACATTCATAGACACACACATACAGACACATACACATAGACACACACTCATAGACACACATAGACACACACATAGACACACACGTAGACACACACATACAGACACACAGACATAGACACACACTCATAGACACACACTCATAGACACACACACATAGACACACACATACAGACACACACTCATAGACACACACATAGACACACACACATAGACACACACTCATAGACACATATATAGACACACACACAAACCCACACAGACACACAGACAGACACACACACACAGATACAAACACATAGACACACACATAGACACACACTCATAGACACACAGACATAGACACACACTCATAGACACACACACATAGACACACACACAGACACACACTCATAGACATACACACATAGACACACACTCATAGACACATATATAGACACACACAAACCCACACAGACACACATACACACACACACTCATAGACACACACACACATACAGACACACACACTCAAACACATAGACACACACACATAGACACACACATACAGACACACAGACATAGACACACACTCATAGACACACACATAGACACACACACACAGACACACACTCATAGACACACACATAGACACACACTCATAGACACAGACACACACACATAGACACACACACACATAGACACACACTCATGGACACACACTCATAGACACACACACACATACAGATACAAACACATAGACACACACTCATGGACACACACATACAGGCACACAGACATAGACACACACTCATAGACACACACACACAGACCCACATAGACACACACTCATAGACACACACTCATAGACACACACACAAACCCACAGACACACATACAGACACACATGCATAGACACACACACACATACAGACACACACACAGACATACAGACACACATACAGACACACACACATAGACGTACACACACATACAGACACACACACATAAACACACTCAAACACATAGATACACACACATAGGCACACTCACACACATACAGACACACACATAGATACACAGACATGCAAACAGACACACAGACATAGAGACGCAACATAGAGGAACACACCCACCCACACACATATAGCCACCGACAGATATAGAGACACACAGACACACATATATAGACACCCACACATAGAACATGCACACACAGACACAGACAGACACACAGACACACAGACATACACACAGACATAGTGTCACACACACACAGACACACACACACATGTAGCCACACACAGATATAGAGACACACAGACATACAAACACACACAGGCATACAGACACACAGAGAGACATAGGGTAACACACACATACATTGAGAGACACAGACATACGTTGAGAGATATGCACAGACATAGAGAGACACACACCAACGTGCATACGGACAAACATACATATATACAGGCATACAGACACACACAACAGATGGAGAGACACACAGACAATCAGACACACACATAGAGTCATAGAGACACACAAACAGGCATAGAGACACATAAATACAGACAAACACGGACTGACAGAGAGAGGCATACACAGACATACAGACACCCACACACACAGTCATAGAGACACACACACACATACATATACACACACAGACATACACATAAGGGCATATACACATAGAGCCATAGAGACACACGCACACATACACACAGACATACACATAGGGGGGCAGCACGGTAGCATGGTGATTAGCACAATTGCTTCACAGCTCCAGGGTCTCAGGTTCGATTCCCGGCTTGGGTCACTGTCTGTGTGGAGTCTGCACGTTCTTCCCGTGTGTGCGTGGGTTCTTACAGTGACCCAAGCCGGGAATCGAACCTGAGACAAACATAAATTAAGTGATTCTATGATATTGTCACTCTACTTAACTTCCACGTTATAAATGTCAATGTTTTTATTTTTATTTTTAAAATAAATTTAGAGCACCCAATTCATTTTTTCCAATTAAGGGGCAATTTAGCGTGGCAATCCACATACCCTGCACATCTTTGGGTTGTGGGGGTGAAACCCACGCAGACACGGGGAGAATGTGCAAACTCCACACGGACAGTGACCCAGAACCGGGATCGAACCTGGGACCTCGGCACCGTGAGGCAGCAGTGCTACTCACTGCGCCACCGTGCTGCCCTTAAATGTCAATGTTAATAAGCGAAACCTAAATAAAACTCCCCGTAAAAATCGTAAGCATATAAGAACTAGGAGAAGGAGTAGGAAATTCAGCCTCTCGAGCCCGCTCCGTCATTCAACGTATGGCTGATCTCTCTGCCTCAACTCCACTTTCCTGCCCGTTCTCCATCACCCTTCAACCCCATTACTAATTAAAAATCTACCTATCTCCCCCTTACATTTACTTAATGACCCAGCATCCACCGCACTCTGGGGTAGCGAAATCCACAGGTTCACGACCCTTTGAGAGAAGTCATTTCTCCCCATCTCTGTTTTAAATCCGCTGCCCCTTATCCTAAAACGATGACCTCTCGTTCTAGATTTCCCCACAAGAGGAAGCATCCGCTCTACATGCACTTTTATCATCTTGTATGCCTCAATTAGATCTCCTCTTACTCTTCTATACTTGAGAGAGTATAGATCTAAACTGCTCAATTTCTCTTCATGACGCGATGAGAATGCCAGGTTTGGCTTCATTATGACAAATCATTTCACTCAGTTTAATGATGAACTGCGTTTCACAATTCTGCATTCAAAATAACGAAGGAACAAGTTGGTTAAGAGGCAGCTTTGTTTGCATTGCAGACCTGTTAACTTTGTCAGGTCAGATGGAGCATTGAGCTAATATCACTGAAATGCTACTTAAAACTGAAAAAATTCATTTGCAAATGATTTGCAAATTTATTCTTCCTCCAGAAAGTCACATTGCAAAGTTGTGACTCTTACGCAACTCAGCTTAATAGCATTACAAAGTCCCTTATAATCTCCAACAACTACAATATGATTATCTTTTGATTTGCAAAGCATGACCAGGTGGATTGTCTGTGTGAATGAGAAAGATTAGAGTTGGTCGCGTTCCACTGTAATAACCTGTGTCACGTGGTCATCTTTTAGCTCGATTTAGTAGTTCAACGTGGAACACATTTGATTCCTGTTAATAATGCCAATGAATCTTACGAATATAATAATAATCTTTATTAGTGTCACAAGTAGGCTTACATTAACACGGCACTGAAGTTACTGTGAAAAGCCTCTAGTCGCCACACTCCGGTGCCTGTTCAGGTACACAGAGGGAATGTCCAATTCACCTAACAGCATGTCTTTCGGGACTTGTGGGAGGAAACCGGAGCACCGGGAGGAACCCCACGCAGACACGGGGAGAACGTGCAGACTCCGCACAGACAGTGACCCAAGCAGGAATTGAACCTGAGACCTTAAATCAGCCATGATTGAATGATGGAGTGGACTCGATGGGCCGAATGGCCTTACTTCCGCTCCTATGTCTTATGGTCTTATGGACCCTGGCGCTATGAAGCAACAGTGCTAACAGCTAGTAGGCCACATAATCTCTCGAGCTTGCTCCAACATTCATTAAGATCTTTGACAAAGAGTCATCCAGGCTCAAAGTGTTAGCTCGCTTCTCTCTGCATAGATGCTGTCAGACCTGCTGCGCATGTCCAGTATTTTCTGTTTTTTCCAGGGACCCATTTTTACCAACCGGCCAACCTTCAGCACCCACGCCAGCCGACCATCGCGACCCACGCCGGTCGACCTTCGCAACCCATACCGGTCGACCTTCGCAACCTACGCCGCCCAAACTTCGTGACCCACCATTTTCGCTTATCTTTAATGCGACAGGTGAGCCTGCTTGGTCCTCACGATCTTACTTGTTTTGTCATTCAATGTTACATTTCTGTATGGATTGTTCATCAGAGGCCCTGGAGCTCACACCAGCACTGCTTTGTCCTGTTGTGGATTCTCCTGAGCCACTCTCTCCAGCAGGTTTAGTTGTGAGATCCTGGCCTGTTTGTGTCTCTGGTCCTCGCTTTCTTATTAAAAAATGATCCATTTTAAATTGTTCACTCCTGTTGCTTGATTGCTGCTGACGAAATGGAGGAATCGCAATCGCACCAAGAGCACGTGACGTCAGTGTTCGAGGCACGTGACCTTCTCTTTGCCTCGCTTCAGGCAGGAAGACTGCATTGAATTTAAAAAAAAATCTTTTCCTGGGTCAGCACACTGACATCAGGAGGAGGCGATGTTTCTCGCTGGGCTCTTGCAAGCGCACTGATCAGCGGGCACGCCTGTGCAGCGCGCCTGCATTCTGAAAGCCGGTCATTGCACGTTAGTCGATCTGGACCCCCGCGATGGATGGCTCTGCCCTCCTGACACCTGCCCATGGGTCGCGACCCTGACTTTGAAAATGACTGATCTAACACAAGCTTGTTGCACCCTCTCAAAGGCAAATCCTTCCTCCCTCCAATACAGAGACCGAAACTGTACGCAGTATTTCACGCACAGTACTTTTATACTCCAAACTCCTTGCAATAAAGGCCAACATACTATCTGCCATCCCAATTGCTTGCTGTTCCTGCATGTTAACATTCATTCTTTGCTCAAAAGTCAAATCACAAGTGCTAACGTACCTCAGTAAGGATTTCAAATAGCGGACATTGCAAAAGATGCACAATTCAAATCAATACATGTTGTCTTCAACCAATAAAGTTTGCACGAGTATTTTTCTTGACATGAATCATTTATTCTGATGCCTTAATCCTGCTTGTTCTTTTGCCAATTTTAATATGTCTCTTTTTCCAACAACTGGGTAATTCATTCTGAAAAGAAGTGATAGCCTCTCTCTGTTGCAGTGCTCCAATTTCAAAGCACTCAAGCTTTGTCTCAAGCTCCTCCTTAATTGTTTTATGATTTTTTTTTCATAAGCTGCATGCACTTGTTATCATCTCACTGATCGATCGCCATGTACTTCATCATAATCCATCATGCTAACCACGATTAAATCATCCCTGAACCTTTGCGGACTCGAATAAAACAAGCCTTTCCAGGCTGGAATGCCGTAACGCACCAAATGCCATTTCCATACGGCTGCCCAAATAATGGGCGGGCTTCCCCGGCCCTTTCCGTCAGCGGAATCCTCCAGTCCCGCCGGAGGTGACTCCCCCTGCCCCCTGCCCAGCACCCCCCCCCACCCCCCCCCCACCTCGCAACATCAGGGGCGTCATTCTCCGACCCCCCGCCGGGTCGGAGAATGGCCGTTGGCCGCCGTGAATCCCGCCCCCGCTGAAGTCTCCGCTCCCGGAGATTGGGCGGGGGCGGGAATCCGGCCGCGCCGGTTGGCGGGACCCCCCGCTGGATTCTCCGGCCCGGATGGGTGAAGTCCCGCCCAGGAATTGCCTGTCCCGCCGACGTAAATCAAACCTGGTATTTACCGGCGGGACCAGGCGGCGTGGGCGGGCTCCGGGGTCCTGGGGGGGGGGCGCGGGGCGATCTGACCTCGGGGGGTGCCCCCACAGTGGCCTGGCCCGCGATCGGGGCCCACCGATCGGCGGGCGGGCCTGTGCCGTGGGGGCACTCTTTCCCTTCCGCCTCCGCAACGGTCTCCACCATGGCGGAGGCGGAAGTGATTCTCCCCACTGCGCATGCGCGGGAAACTGACAGCGGCCGCTGACGCTCCCGCGCATGCGCTGGGAAACTGACAGCGGCCGCTGACGCTCCCGCGCATGCGCCGCATTTCCGCGCCAGCTGGCGGGGCAACAAACGCCATTTCCGCCAGCTGGCGGGGCGGAAATCCCTCCGGCGTCGGCCTAGCCCCTCAATGTTGGGGCTAGGCCGCCAAAGATGCGGAGACTTCCGCACCTTTTTGCCGGCGCGATGCCCGTCTGATTTGCGCCGGCTTTGGCGCCAGTCGGCGGGCATCCCGCCGTTGGGGGAGAATTTCGCCCCAGGTTCCCCAGCGGCCGGAGGGCCAAAAAGGCCACGGATACCGATGGGACTGGAAGGTCCTGCCAGTGGCCGATGGCGCACTGCTTTCACTGCTGGGAAAAGCGCTGTGGGGTAGGAGGTGGGCGGGGGGGGCGGGGGAGGGGGGTTCTCATCGAGTTGCCTCCAAAGTTCCTCCTTTCAGGCTCTCCTTAGAACTCATATCGATCACCGAACATTTGATCACCTGTCTCCCAGTATCCCATTTCTTCTGTGGTGCACCATGGGGTTTCAAGGTGATTTCTATTGCTGTAATTGCAGTTTGCTTATCGAATCATTATTTCCTCAAAGACTTTGACCTGCCGCCACAGTTCTTCTTTTTTAAATTTAGAGTACCCAATTCATTTTGTTCATTTTTTCCAATTAAGGGGCAATTCTAGCGTGGCCAATCCACCTAACCTGCACAACTTTGGGTTGTGGGGGGTGAAACCTACGCAGACACGAGGAGACTGTGCAAACTCCACACGGACAGTGACCCAGGGCCGGGATTCTAACCCGGGTCCTCAGCGCCGTAGGCAGCAATGCTAACCACTGCGCCACCGTGCTGCCCGGCCGCCACGGTTCTAAGATGCTCCAAGATATCTGCGCTCCCCTCATTCCGGCCATTGGTGTGGCAATTCATCTGCCTGGTGGAAGCGATGGAACTCCCTTACTAAACCTCCCTGCCTCTCCACCTCTCTGCCACCTGCGTTAAGACGCTCCTTAAACTTTATCTTTGACCAGGCTTTAAAGACAGCCTATA
The DNA here is from genome assembly GCF_047496885.1 of Scyliorhinus torazame. Lineage (NCBI taxonomy): Eukaryota > Metazoa > Chordata > Chondrichthyes > Carcharhiniformes > Scyliorhinidae > Scyliorhinus > Scyliorhinus torazame. Next base: position 233,272,055 of record NC_092717.1, on the reverse strand, counting down.
TCTCCCTGTAGGAAGATAGGAACAGGAGTTGGCCATTCAGCCTGCTCCGCCATTCAATACTATCATGGATGATCGGACACTTCAATGACTTTTACACCCACTGCCCCCATAGTATTTACGTTCTCAGAAATTTGGGGCGAGATTCTCCGACCCCCCGCCGGGTCGGAGAATCGCCGGGGGCTGGCGTGAATCCCGCCCCCGCCGGTTGCCGAAGTCTCCGGCACCGGATATTCGGCGGGGGCGGGAATCGCGGCGCGCCGGTTGGCGGGCCCCCCAACTCGATTCTCCGGCCCGGATGGCCCGAAGTCCCGACGATAAATTGCCTGTCCCGCCGGCGTAAATTAAATCACCTACCTTACCGGCGGGACAAGACGTGCGGGCGGGATCCGGGGTCCTGGGGGGGGGGGCGCGGGGTGATCTGGCCCCGGGGGGTGCCCCCTCGGTGGCCTGGCCCGCGATCGGGGCCCACCGATCCGCGGACGGGCCTGTGCCGTGGGGGCACTCTTTCCCTTCTGCCTCCGCCACGGTCTCCACCATGGCGGAGGCAGAAGAGACTCCCTCCACTGCGCATGCGCGGGAATGCCGTCAGCGGCCGCTGACGCTATCGCGCATGTGCCGCCCGGAGATGTCATTTCCGCGCCAGCTGGCGGGGCACCAAAGGCCTTTTCCACCAGCTGGCGGGGTGGAAATTCGTCCGGCGCCGACCTAGCCCCTCAAGGTTGGGGCTCGGCCCCCAAAGATGCGGAGCATTCTGCACCTTTGGGGCGGCGCGATGCCCGTCTGATTTGCGCCGTTTTGGGCGCCAGTCGGCGGACATCGCGCCGTTTCCAGAGAATTTCGCCCCTGAAATCTGAAATCAGAAATCAGAAATCCATCAATCTCTGCTTTAAACTTTCTCAGTGACTGAGCTCTCACGGCCCTCTGGGATATCGAATTCCAAAGATTCATAACCCGCCGTGTCACAAAATTTCTCCTCATCTCGGTGCGAAGTGGCTTCTGCCTTATTTTGAAATGTAGCTCAGTGTCGGATTTTGAGCTGATAATGTTCCTGTAGACAGAGGGCGGCACAGTGGGTCAGCACTGCTGCCTCGCGGCGCCGAGGACCCGGGTTCGATCCCGGCCCCGGGTCATTGTCCGTGTGGAGTTTGCACATTCTCCCCGTGTCTGCGTGGGTCTCACCCTCACAACCCAAAGATGTGCAGGTTAGGTGGATTGGCCACGTTAAATTGCCCCTTAATTGGAAAAAAACAAATTCGGTACTCTAAAGTTATTTTTTAAAATGCTCCTGTGGAGCGCGTTGGGATATTTTTACTATGTTAAAGGTGCTATATAAAGGCAGGTTGATATTATTGAAGTGAAACTTATGCTCACTCACAGTGGATAACTGACGCGAGTTATCAGGGCTCAGGAAGCAATGAAGGAACCTGGAAAACGAGACAATAGGGGTTAAGTTTTTTGTGTTTTTTTTAAATTTGTTCATGGGACGTGGGCAGACAAGTCCAGCATTTGTTGCCCTTCCCCCATTGCTCTTTAAACTGAGTGCCAATTTTAAAAGAGACACATATAGGCCAGACCAGGTAAGGATGACCGATTTCCTTCCTTCCTTCCCTTTTTAAAAAAATAATAATTTTTATTAAAGTTTTCACAAAATATCAACAACAAAATGTAAAAAGAACCCAATAGAATTAAATACAAAACAAAACAAAACAACCCCGTGCCCCCCTCCCCCCTATACATAAATAATAAATTAACACCCGCCGAAACACATAGCAAACATATACACTCCCTCAGACCCCCCAGTATAGACAAACAAAAATAAATTAGAACCCCCCCCCCACCACCGGGTTGCTGCTGCTGCTGACCATTGTCTATCATTCTGCCAGGAAGTCCAAGAACGGTTGCCACTGCCTGAAAAACCCTTGCACCGATCCCTTTAAGGCAAATTTCACCCTCTCCAATTTAATAAACCCCGCCATTCCGTTGATCCAGGATTCCACGCTTGGGGGCCTCATATCTTTCCACTGAAGAAGAATCCTTCGCCGGGCTACCAGGGACGCAAAGGCCAGAATTCCGGCCTCTTTCACCTCCTGCACTCCCGGCTCCCCTGCCACCCCAAATATTGCGCGCCCCCAGCCCAGTTTGACCCTGGATCCTACCACCCTCGACACTGTCCTCGCTACGCCCTTCCAAAATTCCTCCAGCGCTGGGCATGCCCAGAACATGTGGGTGTGGTTTGCTGGGCTCCCTGAACACCTAACACACCTGTCCTCACCCCAAAAAAACAGCTCATCACAAACAGGTCCCCCAGTCTTCTAATCCCTTCCCTGTGCCACCCCGAAAACCCTCCATCTATTCTCCCTGGGACAAACCGGTGGTTCCCCCGTATCGGGGTCCACACCGCGGCCCCCACTTCCCCCCTGTGCCGCCTATATTGCCCCCAAATTTTGAGGGTAGCCGCCACCATCGGGCTTGTGGTATATCTCATTGGCGGGAGCGGCAGCGGCGCCGTTGCCAGCGCCTCCAGACTCGTACCCTCACAAGACGCCGTCTCCAGCCTCTTCCATGCCGCCCCCTCCCCCTCCATCACCCACTTGCGCACTATCGCCGCATTGGCAGCCCAGTAGTACCCACAGAGGTTGGGCAGCGCCAGCCCCCCCCCCATCCCTACTCCGCTCCAAGAACACCCTTCTCACCCTCGAGTCCCTCGCGCCCATACAAACCCCCTTATGCTCCTGTTGACCCGCCTAAAGAAGGCCTTCGGGATAAGAATAGGGAAGCACTGGAACAGGAACAAAAACCTTGGAAGCACCGTCACCTTGACTGACTGCACCCTACCCGCCAGGGACAGCGGCAATGCATCCCACCTCTTAAACTCCTCCTCCGTTTGCTCCACCAGCCTCGTGAAATTAAGTCTATGCAGGGCCCCCCAGCTCCTGGCCACCTGCACCCCCAAATGCCTGAAGCTCCTCTCCGCCCTTTTTAGTGGGAGCTCGCCAATCCCCCTCTCCTGGTCCCCTGGGTGAACCACGAACAACTCGCTCTTCCCCATGTTGAGCTTGTCCCCTGAGAAATCCCTGAACTCCCTGAGGATCCTCATTACCTCCGGCATTCCCCCCACCGGGTCCGCCACATATAGTAGCAAGTCGTCCGCATAGAGCGACACCCTATGCTCCTCCCCACCCCGCACCAGCCCCCTCCAGTTCTTCAACTCCCTCAGTGCCATGGCCAGGGGTTCAATCGCCAGTGCGAAGAGCAGGGGGGACAGGGGACACCCCTGCCTCGTCCCTCGATGTAACCAAAAGTACTCAGACCTCCTCTTGTTCGTGGCCACACTCGCCATCGGGACCTCATACAACAGCCTAACCCACCTGACGAACCCCTCCCCAAACCCAAAACTCTTCAGCACCTCCCACAAGTACCCCCACTCTACCCTATCGAAGGCCTTCTCAGCATCCATCGCCACCACTATATCCGTCTCCCCCTCCCTCGCCGGCATCATAATAACGTTCAGGAGCCTCCGAACATTCGCGTTCAACTGTCTCCCCTTCACAAACCCCGTCTGGTCTTCGTGGATAACCTGCGGCACCCAATCCTCAATTCTCGTGGCTAAGACCTTCGCCAGCACCTTGGCATCTACAGTTAACAACGAAATCGGCCTGTAAGACCCACACTGCAGGAGATCCTTGTCCCGCTTCAGGATCAAGGAGATCAGTGCCCGGGACATCGTCGGGGGCAAGGCCCCCCCCTCCCTTGCCTCAGTGAAGGTCCTAACCAACAGGTCCACATATTCTTTGTAGAATTCGACCGGGAAACCATCCGGCCCCGGTGCCTTCCCTGCCTGCATGCTCCCTATCCCTTTGGCCAGCTCCTCCAACCCAATCGGGACCCCTAATCCCGCCACCAGACCCTCCTCCACATTCGGGAACCTCAGTTGGTCCAGAAAGCGGCCCATCCCTCCCTCCTCCAGTGGGGGCTCGGACCGATACAGTTCCTCATAAAAGTCCCTGAAGACCCCATTGATGCCAACCGCACTCCGCACCACACTCCCTCCCCTATCCTTAACTCCCCCGATCTCCCTAGCTGCTTCCCGCTTCCGAATCTGATGCGGCAGCATCCGACTTGACTTTTCCCCGTATTCATAAATCGCCCCCTGGGCCTTCCTCTACTGCGCCTCCGCCTTCCTGGTGGTCAACAGGTCGAATTCGGTCTGGAGGCTACGCTTCTCCCTCAACAGTCCCTTCTCCGGCACCTCCACGTACCTCCTGTCTACCCTCACCATCTCCCCCACCAGCCTCTCCCTCTCCCTCTGCTCTCGTCTCTCCTTGTGGGCCCTAATGAGATCAGCTCTTCCCTAACCACCGCCTTCAGCGCCTCCCAGACCATCCCCACTCGGACCTCCCCGTTATCGTTGGCCTCCAGGTATCTCTCTATGCTTCCTCGGACCTGCTCGCTCACCTCCTCGTCCGCCAACAGCCCCACCTCCAAGCGCCACAACGGGCGCTGCTCCCTCTCCTCCCCCAGCTCTAGGTCTACCCAATGCGGGGCATGATCCGAAATGGCTATCGCCGAGTACTCGGTATCCTCTACTCTCGCAATCAGCGCCCTGCTCATAACAAAAAAGTCGATCCGGGAATAGGCCTTATGAACGTGCGAGTGGGATGAAAATTCCCTAGCCCCCGGCCTTGCAAATCTCCAAGGGTCCACCCCTCCCATCTGGTCCATAAACCCCCTCAGCACTTTCGCCGCCGCCAGCCTCCTACCCGTCCTAGACCTGGAGCGGTCCAGTGCCGGATCCAACACAGTGTTAAAGTCCCCCCCTCCCCATTATCAGGCCCTCCACTTCCAAGTCCGGGATCCGACCCAACATGCGCCGCATAAAACCCGCATTGTCCCAGTTCGGGACGTACACGTTGACCAGCACCACCCTCTCCCCTTGCAGCTTACCATTACGTACCTGCCGCCATTGTCTGTCACAATGCTCGACGCCTCAAACGACACCCTCTTTCCCACCAAGATCGCCACCCCCCGATTTTTGGCATCCAGCCCCGAATGAAACACCTGACCTACCCACCCCTTCCTCAATCTTATCTGGTCTACCACCTTCAGGTGTGTCCTTTTTTTCTTCCCTAAAGGACATGAGTGAACCAGATGATTTTTTAACGATAATCGACAATGGTTTCATGGTCATCGTTGAACTTTCAATTCCAGATTTTTTATTGAATTCAAATTTCACCTTCTGTAGTGGTGGGATTTGAACCCAGGACCCCAAAGCATCACCCTGATCTCTGGATTGCTAGTCCAGTGACAATCCCACTACTCCACGGCCTCCCCAGTTCGCAAACCTCAGGAGTATTTTCTGGCCCCTATCTTCACAGGGGTCCTCAATGCGTTTAGAAACCATTAGAAAAGCCCTTTGAATTGGTTCACAATGCTGCGACACATAGCTGCGAGAGAAAATCATCAGCGATTGTACTTCTGGCCACAATGTGTCACACTGTTTGCATGTAATCGTGCCAAGTGCTTAAAGTACAATTCTTTTTAAGAGATTCTATTCCATTCCAATTGCAACAAATAATCTCAAATTGACTATCCTTTCAGCGATGTTGCAGCGGGTTCCAAGGCAGCCTCACAGCCTGAAGGAGCCAAGGACGCGAAGCAGTGTGTGGCTTAAAGAGCCTGAGGAAAACAATGTGGAGATTGCAGCAATTTTCGAGGGAGCTGACTTTACCCGAAGTGCATTTGATCCCGGTGCGATCTCCTGTTTCATCGAAATGTCAGTCAGCTGGCTTCTAAGAGTGTCAAAACACCAATTACCGTCAACCTTTTGGCCAGCCAAAACTAAAAAAACACGCAGTTTTATCCCTTTTTAAAATAACTTTGAGGATTTGAGCTGGACTGAGTCTTCAGTAAGTTTGCTTGACGACGTAAGGCAAATCTCGCCAACGATTGGAACCTTGGAGTTCGCCTTTCATAAACTTGTTGGTTACCTTGAGGATAGGTGCAATCAGAAAATGTGCTGGGAATCTATTCCCCTTTGCTCACTGTCACCATCCACCTATTTCCACTGGGAATGCCAGGCAATGGACAACATATCTGTCCATATATGGATAGACATGTAGGAGAAGAATGGTCTCTAAATTGACTCCCCATTTGGTAATGTCTCAATATTAAAATCCTTGATGTCCAGCCACCTCCTCCAGTGCTATAACCCTCTCTGAACTCTCCAATTCTTCAAAGGGTATCGGGGTGTTATAGCCACCGGGCTAGTAATCCAGAGACTCAGGGTAATGCTCTGGGGTCCTGGGTTCGAATCCCACAACAGCAGATGGTGAAATTTGAATTCAATGATATATCTGGAATTAAAAGTCTAGTTCTGGCCAGGAAACCATTGTCGGTTGTCGTAAAAACCCATCTGGGTTACCAATGTCCTTTAGGGAGGGAAATCTGCCGTCCTTACCTGGTCTGGCCGACATGGGACTCCAGGCCTGCAGCACTGTAGTTGACTCTTAAATGCCCTCTGAAATGGCCTAGGAAACCACTCAAGGGCAATTAGGGGCAGGCAATCAATGCTGGCCCAGCTAGTGACACCCACATCCCATGAACAAATAAAAAACATCCCCAATTATCACCCTTCCACCTGTGACAGCCATGAAACATATGGATGTTCTCTTGTGGGAAAATCTGGAGCCTGAGGGGACTTGACAGGCTGAAAGGATGTTTCCCCTTTGATGCACTATCAATTACGACAAGACGAGAGTAGAATGTAATCGAGGCTTTATTACACAGAGATGTGTGGCCTCCTACAGCTGGCGCCAGATCCCTGAAGGAGACTGTGTCTTGGTGGCCGCCAGAGTACGCTACGTAGGCGTACTGCGGGTTCGAATGGATAAGCTGTACTCTCTCAACCAATGGGTCCGCCTTGTGGAGACGCACGTGCTTGCGGAGGAGAACGGGTCCTGGAGCTGCCAGCCACGTTGGGAGCGAAACCCCGGAGGTGAACATCGTGGGGAAGGCAAAGAGACGTTCATGGGGGATTTCGTTGGTCGCGGTGCACAGGAGCGACCGAATGGAGTGAAATGCGTCGGGGAGGACCTCCTGCCAGCGGGAGGCCGGGAGAATTCTGGACCGTAGGGCCAGCTGGACAGCCCTCCAGACCGTCCCATTCTCCCGCTCCACCTGCCCGTTTCCCCTGGGGTTGTAGCTGGTCGTCTTGCTCGAGGCAATGTCCCTGTTGAGCAGGTACTGGCGCAGCTCATCGCTCATAAATGAGGATCCCCGGTTGCTGTGGACGTAGGCGGGGAAACCGAACAAAGCGAAGATGGTGTTGAGGGCTTTGATGACGGTGGCAGACGTCATATCGGGGCACGGGATGGCGAAGGGGAATCGGGAATACTCGTCGACCACATTAAGAAAGTACGTGTTGCAGTCGGTGGAGGGGAGGGGCCCTTTGAAGTCCACGCTGAGTCATTCAAAGGGGCGGGAGGCCTTCAGACGCGCACAGTCTGGCCAGTAGAAGTTCGGTTTACACTCCACGCAGACCTGGCAGTCTCTGGTGATAGCCCTGACTTCCTTGATGGAGTAGGGCAGATTGCGGGCCTTAATGAAGTGGTACAAGCGGGTGACTCCCGGGTGACAGAGATCGTCGTGCAGGGTCCGGAGTCGGTCCACTTGTGCACTGGCACAAGTACCTGGGATAGGGCATTGGGGGGCTTGTTGAGCTTACCGGGGCGATACAAAATCTCGTAATTGTAGGTGGAGAGCTCGATCCGCCACCTCAAGATCTTATCATTTTTGATCTTACCCCGCTGTGTGTTGTTAAACATGAAGGCAACCGATCGTTGGTCAGTGAGGAGAGTGAATCTCCTGCCGGCCAGATAATCTCTCCAATGTCATACAGCTTCAACGATCGCTTGGGCCTCCTTTTCGACGGAGGCGTGCTGAATTTTGGAGGCATGGAGGGTGCGGGAAAAGAATGCCACGGGCCTGCCTGGTTGAGGGTGGCGGCTAGAGCGACGTCTGATGCATCGCTCTCGACTTGGAAGGGGAGCATCTCGTCAACCGCGTGCATCGCGGCCTTGGTGATGTCGACCTTGATACGGTTGAAGGCCTGGTGAGCCTCAGCCGTCAGTGGGAACGCGGTGGATTGAATGAGTGGGCGGACCTTGTCCGCATAGTTTGGGACCCACTGGGCGTAATACGAAAAGAACCTCAGGCATCGTTTGAGGGCCTTGGGGCAGTGGGGAGACGGGGAGTTCGATGAGGGGGCGCATGCGATCGGAGTCGGGCCCTAGCACTCCGTTCTGAACCACACAGCCAAGGATGGCTCATCGGTTCGTGCTGAACACACACTTCTCCTTGTTGTAAGTTAGGTTGAGGAGTGTGGCGGTGTGGAGAAATTTGGACAGGTTAGCGCCGTGGTCCTGCTGGTCGTGGCCGCAGATGGTGATGTTGTCCAGGTACGGGAAAGTGGCCCGCAGTCCGTACCGGTCAACCATTCGGTCCATCTCCCGTTGGAAAACCGAGACCCCGTTGGTGGCGCCGAATGGAACCCTAAGGAAATGGTAAAGGCGGCCGTCCGCTTCAAACGCAGTGTATGGGCGGTCCGCCTTACGGATGGGGAGCTGGTGGTAGGCAGGTTCTTGATTAAGGGTAGGCATGAATGTGGGGTTGAGGTTACATTCAGGTCAGCCAACAACCATGATCGTATTGAATTGCAGAGCAGGCTTGAGGGGCCGAGTGGCCTACTCTTGTGCCTAATTCATATTTTCATACGTGTACTCTCTGTTTCAAGTAATGTGGCTTTTAAAAATTATTTCCCACTCCAGTCAGGCTGTTGAAAGATAAAACATCAACACTATGCCTTTCTTCCTCTTTCTTCAAATCCTTTCAGACCTGTTTTTCTAATTCTTTCATGGGATGTGACATCACTGGCTAGGCCAGCATTAGTTGCCCATCCCTAGTTGCCCTTGAGAAGATAGTGGTGAGCTGACTTCTTGTCCATGTGGTGTAGGTACACCCACTGTGCTGCTGGGAAGGGATTTCCAGGATTTTGACCCAGTGACAGTGAAGGGACGGTGATATATTTCAAAGTCGGGATGGCGAGTGACTTGGAGGGGAACCTCCAGGTGGTGGCAGTCCCAGATACCTCCTGCCCTTGTCCTTCTAAGTGGGAGAGGTCATGCGTTTGGAAGGTACTGTTGAAGGAGCCTTGGTGAGTTCCTGCAGTGCATCTTGTAGGTGGTGCACACTGCGGCCACAGTGCACCGGTGGTGGAGGGAGTGAATGTTGATGGTGGGTTTGGCTGGGGTGCCAATCAGGTGGGCTGCTTTGTCCTGGATGGTGTTGAGGTTTATGAGCCGGCAAGTCTGAGTGCTTTGAGCATTTCCTGTTTTTATTTCAGACTTCCAGCATTTGTAGTGTTTTGCTTTTGTCACATTCCGGGCTACCATAATGCAGGAGCCTGCCCGAATGCAGGAACAAGGGGGTGGATGTCTCAGTTCCATCAGTAACCCTGGCAACAGCCTCCAAACCAAACCCAATGGGATTCCAGTCCTGCCCACTGGGAGACGGCCGTTCCGTGCTGAGGGTTTTCAGGAATCACGGAACACTGTAGTTGGCACAGCACACTGCAAGGCTGCCATAGGGTGGCACGATAAAACAGTGGTTAGCACTGTGGCTTAACAGTGCCAGGGAGGTGGGTTCGATTCCCGGCTTGGGTCACTGTCGGTGTGGAGTCTGCATGTTCTCCCCGTGTCTACGTGGGTTTCCTCCGGTTGCTCCCGTTTCCTCCCACAAGTCCCGAAAGACGTGCTTGTTAAGTGAATTGAACATTCTGAATTCTCCCTCAGTGTACCCAAACAGGCGCCGGAGTGTGGCGATGAGGGGATTTCACAGTAACTTCATTGCAGTGTTAATGTAAGCCTACGTGTGACAATAATTTTTTAAAAAAGATTACACCTTGGAATCTGGTTGTTTGTCCTTCTGTATTGTGACAGGTGACACACGTAACTGCAACTCGGCAGCCTCGCACCTCGAGAGGAAGGAAGGGCGAAACACGGTCAAATATAATGTCCCCTGAGCGGTCAGAGGATTCCACCAACCTGCTGAAAACAGGGAAATCTTTGAAAAAATGGCATCAAAAGTTATAAACTGCGTGATTTTTAAGATTAAAATATTGGAAGGGCAGGCGTCCCCGATTGTAGCCCTCAATTGTAAACGGCTCTGAGTGCGAGACTGCGACAGGGTTGGAGGAGGTGGTGGTTATTGGGGCCCAGGAACGAAAGAGCCTCACTTACCAAAGCGAGCCGATGAGGAAATGCCGCACTTGCAAAAGGCCCCACGCAAGCGAAGAAAATCCTTCATGCCACCGGAATGGCCCGTCACTCGAACAAAATGTCAGCGTTAGTGCCGCACAACATTCGCAGGCCACAAACAAGGAAAAATTCAAAAACAGCTGTTCCAAAATGGCACGGCTCGAGCTCAAGAAGATAATGAGGCCGAACTTGGGCTTTGTGTGGCAATGCTTTCAGAGAAGCCTCTTGAAAAATATTCAGCACGAACGAGGGGAACGAAAAGGGGCCTGGCGTGTGTGTGTGTGTGCATGTGAGACAGAGAGCGAGAGAGAGAAGCAGAGAGAGGGAGAGAGAGACAGAGACAGAGAGACAGCGGCCGCAATTCTCCAGACAAATTTCGAAGTGTGGTAGCGAGCGGGAATTGCCGCGAGCTCCCTGGCACTCAGCCCAGCAAGGCCGGCAACGCAACTCAATGTTAATTGGTCCACTTAACAAGGACTCATGGGCTTCTCACCGCAAATGACGGCTCACCAGCCGGCAACGCACTCGCTAGCCTCCCGCTAACAAATTCAAGCAGCATTTAAGCAGCACTTGCTCAGCCAAACCCAGCCAGCTCACAATAATGGCGTTGAGGAGACCAGCCCCATTGGGGAGGCTCCTGGACACGGTGGAGGCCAGGAGGGATGTCCTGTTCCCCCGAGGGTCCCGCGGGGTGAGCCACAAGGCAGCCGGTGCAGCCTGGGATGAGGTGGCGGCAGCGGTCAGCTCGGGCAGTATGGCCAGGAGGACTGACCTCCAATGCAGGAAGAAGGTCAATGACCTACACCAGGGAGGAGTAGACACCAATGCACCCCTCTTCTCTCCACGGAGCATCCACCCCCTAACCTCCCAGGTGACACCCAGCCCTCCCTCCCCACTCAAACCCCCCCACCCCAACCCTGCCTTCACACCCCCTCTCCCACCAGTGAGCCATGAATGTGGCTAACAATGCCCTCTCTGCACCTCTGTCGGAAAAGCTCTCCCACAATCGGCGGGAGAGGGGCCAGACTGGTGGTGGGGTGCCGGACATAAGAATCCTCACCTCACCTTAGAGGAGCGGGTCCTGGAGGTAACTGGTGTGGCTGAGGACAGGGCGGTCACCCACGCGGAGACTGGCGGACGCCGCAGAAGTGAGGAACCACCGGGCTCCACCCGAAGGACCTATTAAATGTGACTTGTTATTGCCTTACTGACTGACCCGTCCTTCCCACTGACCACATCTCCATTCTCCCGTAGTACTCCAGCTGAAGGAGCTGGCCCGTCCTGGGCGGTACCCTCTCCTGACTCCGAGGAGAATACCTCGGAGGAGAACTGTTATAATCGCGGTACAGCCATCATCCCCACCCTCCACCAGCGCAGATACACACACCTCGGTGAGAAATGTTAGTGAACAGGCTTCGCGGCACTATCTGGTGAGCACCACACTGCTGATGAGGCACATCAGGTGGAGGCAGGAACTCCCAGGCCGACCTTAATGAGGTTCTGCGGGACATCTCAGGTGGGAATGGCCGAGGTGCTACGGAGCCTGTCCCAGTCACTGAGGAGCATCGCCGAGGGCATCGGCACAATGGTGCAGACATTGGGGAGCCGCCAGGGCTGGCAGAGCCGGATGATGCAGGGGCAGCCGGGGCTCAACCCAGCTGCCCCTCTCTCCCAAGTTGAACCACAGGGCCCTGTGGGCACCAACCCATCGAATGGAGTGGCGATGGTGGTCACCAGCTCCCCAGAGTTCCACCCCTCTGATGACGCCACATCTTGGGTTCAGCACTCGGGATCGGACGGCACGGCTGGGCATGTGTCGCCGACAAGTGAGCCGGGGCCCTCTGGCCCCAGAGGACACCCGCCAGGGGTATCGAAGGCCACAGGATGAGGTAGACAGCTGGCAGCCTCCAACTAAGATGTGAATCCTGGGGAAACACCTGGACGTAGTGGTAGAGCTAGGAGAGCGAGGCACGTTAAAGATCACTGAGGGTACTGGGGAGGGATGGTGGTGCTGGTGGTGGTGGGGAGGAAGCGGATGAGTGGGGGGGGGGGTAGGTAAGGTGAGGGGGAGATGTTGGGGATTGGCGGGTAGGAATGTGTATGTGTGTGGATGTGTGTGTGTGTGTGAGTGTATGTGCGTTAGACTGAGTGTGTGTGAGTGAGTGTGCATGTCAGTGTGAGTGTGCTTGTGTGAATGAGTGTGTCTGTGTGTTTATGTGTGTCGGTGTGTCTGTATGTGTGTGTGTTGTAGGTGTGTGTGTCTGTATGAATGTGAGTGTGTGTGTGTATCTGTATGAGTGTGTGTGTGTGTGTGTGTGTGAGTGAGTGTGTGTGTCTGTATGAGTGTGAGTGTGTGTGTGTCTGTATGAGTATGTATGACTGTGTGTGTGTCGGTATTGGTGTGTCTGTATGAGTGTGTGTGAGTGTATGTGTGAGTGTGTGTGTCGTGTGAGTGTGTGTGTGTGTCTGCATGGGTGTATGTGTGTGTGTAAGTGTGTGTGTATGTGTGTCTGTATGTGTGTGTGTGTGTCTATATGGGTGTATGTGTGTGTGTGTGTATGTGTGTCTGTATGAGTGTGAGTGTGTGTGTGTCTATATGGGTGTATGTGTGTGTGCATGTGTGTCTGTATGAGTGTGAGTGTGTGTGTGTCTGTATGGGTGTATGTGTGTGTGCATGTGTGTCTGTATGGGTGTATGTGTGTGTGCATGTGTGTCTGTATGAGTGTGAGTGTGTGTGTGTCTGTATGAGTGTGAGTATGTGTGTGTCTGTATGGGGGTGTGTGTGAGTGTGTGTGTGTCTGTATGGATGTGTGTCTGTGTGTGTGTCTGTATGAGTGTGAGTGTGTGTGTGTCTGTATGTGTGTGAGTGTGTGTGTGTGTAGTGAAACAAGACGAAAACATTCAGGTTAAAGAAATCCATTGTCTGTCATTGAATTGTTGTAAGTTCTTTAAAAAGATATAACCTCCAGTCACTTGAGAGGTGGCAGATGCTGGCGGGGTTGCATCCATTGTGCTTTGGACCAAAAAAAAACAAGCGAAAAGACATAAAGAGGGAGAGGAATAAAAAAAGAGAAACTTGCTTTAAATCACCCATCCACTTGGGCGCCTCCCCCCTCCCACCCTTTCATGGCTGCTGACACCCCCAGTCAGTGTGCTCACACACATGCCTGACTGGCACCGCTGCAAAGATGAACCCTCGGCATTGAATTCAGGGTCAGCTGCCCTGCTCAGTGTGGCGACCCGAGCTCCTTTCATACTGAGCAGCTGGCAGCAAGGGGCGGAATGAATGGAGGGGGGATTGCAGCCACCAGCATGGGAACAGGAGGAGGTCTGTCCTGAACAACACCACAAAATCAAAGCGTGCAAGGCAACCGTTTTTTTTTCTAAAAAGACACAGAACCGAACAGGGTTGCCCCACAATTGCACCGTGGGATTAGATTTGATACACTCAATATTAAGACATGGTTCTGTTCAAATAAAATAGTGGGTAACAACATCCGAGCTTCACAGTCACATCTCCACAGGGAACAGAAGGAAAAGATGTTGCTTAATTTATTGGGTTACACTGAATTACACACTTGTAGGTGGTAAAGAAAGAGCAGCAAAGGAAAGAATGATAAGACCCCGAGATCAAAGTATTTCTAACACTGAGTGAGGGTGAGGTGCTGAGCACATGAACATCATGGGAAACAACATATAATTAGCAACGGGAACCACGACGCCACACATTGAAAGATCGATAGTCAAGTCTCTGGGAATGCTTGATAGTAAACCAAGAAATGCAAAATGTTTACATTTTACACACACTGGGTCTTGTACACCTAACTACTGGGATTCAGATTTGGAATCTGTTGTGCTGCCTTCAAATGAATTTCGCTTCAGTGCCTTACAGAGCTAGGATTAACAAGTTGTGTGCGTGTCTGTATGCGTGTGCTTGTTTGTATGCACATGTGGGCATGTTTGTAACTCTGCATCTGTGTGTCTGCATGTATATTTACATATCTTTGTGCATGTATGTATGCATGTGTGCATGTAGATGTGTGTTTGTATATGTGTGCATGTATTTCTGTGTGGATGTATGTCTGTGTCTGTGTATGTGTGTTTCTGTGTCTGTGGGCAAGTATGTATGTGTGTGCGCATGTGTGTGTGCATGTGTATATGTGCATTCATGTGTGTGTGTGCATGCACAAGTTTGTGTGCATGTGTGTGTAAGTGTATGTTCATCTGTGTGTATGTTTGCATGCGTATGTGTGTGTGCGTGAGTCCGTGTGGCCACCTCTCCACATCCACGCTGCAAAGACCCCTCACGTTCTTAAAGGTTTCAATCAAGTTGCCCCTAAGTCTTCTCAACTCCAGTGAACAGAAACCTAACCTCTCCAATCTTTCCTCATAAGACAACCTGCCGAATCCCAGTATGAGTAAAATAAACTGTCTCTGAGTTGCTTCCAATGCATTTACATCTTTCCCTAAAGAAGGAGCTTAATACTGTACAAATTACTCCAGATGTGGCCTCACTCATGCCTTGTATAATTGAAGCATAACCTCCATACTTTTATCATCACTTCCTCTCACAATAAACAAAAACATTCTAGTAGCTTTCCAAAAATATTGCCACAGAAAAACAGGCCATTTGCCCTGACTGGTCCATGACAGAAGCGGCCACACAGGAAACAAAAGGAACAAAAGATTTATTCACAGTGGAATGAAGACTCCACATGTACCCTGGTCCCAGAAGGGACTACCCGTGTCCAGACCACACCCAGGCTGGGGATTTTATATTCCCGTTTCCTCCCCTGCTGAGGAAGAGGCTCCGAAGCTCGTTTTCCACGACGCGCGTCGGATCGGCACCATGGGTCTCGTGTAGGTCACAGTGCTCCCCCATCTCTAACTCAACCAACATAACCTTCATTAACTTTTCCCCTCTGAACACATTGTGGAGGTCAACTGCTTCCCGACACACCTAATAGGTAGAGGATAGTTATTTAGGATAAATATTAAGCCCCAGTTTTACCCATTTTAAATTAAGGATTTCAACACTCTCATAACCTCAGGTCAGCTCAAAACATAACATTTTACAAAACAGCAGAACACAGCATAATTCACTTTACTAGATTAAAACAAACATTTTAACTGAATTAATGAATACATTTTTCAAGACAGTGTCCAAGGACAGGGCAGGATCCATAGCAACAGCATGGCACAACAAGGTAACATGAAGGCTCTAGTGTTATAACAGCTAAGTCTGCAAAAGACCAGTTCAAACTGCCCTTGATAACAGCACAATATCGCATTCTTTAACATACACAAGTATGCAGATACGAAACAATTAGAACTAATGTTGCATATTAAAGATGGACGGCTTGCCGTCAAATCAGATGTGTTTGAGTCTAACCCAAACCAATTAGGATTATATTGGGGTGTGATTAGATGGCTTAAGTATAGCTGAAAAGTTTCATTCGCCCATTTTTAGTTGAAGTTGAAGTTGAAGCTGGAGCTGGAGCTGGGCTGGATCATTAGGTGGATTTCTTTCTCTCTCTCTTTTTCATGAATCACCTATACTTTGATCTGAACTATTCACTGTCTCCCCGTAGTCATATTTCATTTTCAGACTTTGACTTTTAAAGTTATTGCGAGCTGTTTGTCTAAGCAAGAAGATCATTTCTGTGATTCTTTGAAAGCTTCAAATTGTCTCCGAGTTGCCTTTTAAAGGACTTGCAAATTGTAATCAATAGAAGACAAATAAAACAATTCTTATTTGCACCTGAGAAGTTTTAACTTAAATTTCTACTGAGTTCCAGTAATCGCAAAGTGCTGCTGAAACCGAATGGTAGGTCTATCACACATCCCCTTAAACACAGCTATAGTATTTGTCACGACAATGCGCTGGACTGAACCTTCACTGGTGGGACCGCAGGCAGGGGTGGACAGGCGGTAAAAATTTCCCAGGTGTCCTTCCCACCGTCCTGTCTGCCCCAACCTCTTGGCCATTTAATGGTGGGGCAGGCGAGGCCCAGGCCACCCAGCTCACCCTTGCCTCAATTGAGGTGCTTATGTGACCAATGAGTGACCAATTACATGAAGCAGAGGGGGTGGGGTTGAGGAGTAGGCGCAGGGGGGAGGGGGACCCAGAAAATCGCCCAGCTCAGGCCTCAGGTGGGAATGTGGGGCGAGAAAGGTGGGGGTGGGGGCTCAACCGTACGATCTACATCATGCAGGTGGTCCCATCCCCCCGGCATCTCCGTCAACATCCCCAGGACCCCTCTGCCTGTACTCACCCCCCAATCCCCTGCTCTATCACCGTAGCTCTGAAAGTTTCTTTCCCTCAACTTTATTGCCCATCCCTAATTACCCTGGAGAAGGTGGTGGTGAGCTGCCTTCTTGAACCGCTGCAGTCCATCTGGTGTAGGTACACCCACAGTGCTGTTAAGGAGGGGATTCAGGATTTTGACCCAGCGACAGTGATAGATGTGTGGTTTGGAGGACAACTTTCATCTGGCGATGTTCTCACGTGTCTAGTGCCTTTTACGCGGTCGGGTTCACAGCTTTGGAAGGTGCTATCAAAGGAGGATTGGCAATAAACCTTGTAGATGGCACATACCGCTGCCACTATCCTCGGTATCGGAGGGGGGGTGAAGGTTTACGGTCAAGTACGATTCCTTATCCTGGATTGGGTGAAGCTTCTTGAGCGGTGTGGGAATTGCCAAGTCTCTCACAAGCAAGGTAGAGTCGAGAGCCTGAGTGCAAAAAGCGCATGATTGTCACAGGATTGCAGAAAGACATTTTGCAGCACCGAAGGGGGCCATTGACCATTCAGCCCATTGTGTCTGTACCAGCTCCGTGAATGAGTAACCTACTTAGTGTCATTCTGCCGTCTTCTCCCCGTAATCCTTAACAATCTTTCTTTTCAGAAAAGGAAATTCCCTTCTGAATGGCTTGATTGAACCTGGCGCCACCACACTCTCAGGCAATGCATTCCAGACCACTGTGTGAGAAAGATTTTTTTCTCCTATCGCTTTTGCAAATCACTTCAAATCTGGGCGCGCCTCGTTTTCCAACCTTTGACGAGTGGGGGCAGTTTCCCCTCAGCTACTCTGCCCAGACCGCTCAATAATGAGACGTACCACATGCTCAATTGTCCGAGTTGTCGTCAATGTTCCCCCAGCAGCTCTTACACAAACTGCCGCATGTCAGTCAGGAAAAGGGATTTGGATTGTCGTGGTTAGCGACCTTGATGCCGACAGTAACTGACCGCTGGGTCTTAGAGTGCCATTATCCTGACATCCGCTGAACATGGCCAAATATGTATTTTTATTTTATTCGCTCTTTAAACGTGAAATATTCTGTTGGAAAGAGAGTCCTATTTTGCATTTAGGAATCTAGGGGTATCTGTGAAACATCAGAATATGTCACTGGTCATGGGTCCCAGGTTCAATTCCCGGCTTGGGTCACTGTCTGTGTGGACTCTACACGTTCTCCCCGTGTCTGCGTGGGTTTCCTCCGGGTGCTCCGGTTTCCCCCCACAAGTTCCGAAAGACGTGCTTGTTAGGTAATTTGGACATTCTGAATTCTCCCTCTGTGCACCCGAACAGGCGCCGGAATGTGGCGACTAGGGGCTTTTCACAGTAACTTCATTGCATTGTTAATGTAAGCCTACTTGTGACAATAAAGATTATTATTATTAATTATTATTAAACCAAAGCCGATTCTTGATGAAGCACAGCAACACGCTTTTCATAGAATCAGAGAATCTCAACAGTGCAGAAAGAGGCCTTTTGGCCTATCAAGCCTGTACTGAACCTCCCAAAGTACACTGTGCCTCGGCCCACACTCTCCGCCCCATCCCGTAACCCCATAACCCACCTAACCGTTGGACACTAAAGGGCAATTTAGCATGGCCAATCCACCAAACCGGCACAGAATGAGAGGAGATCAAATTAAGGTATAGAAAATGCTAGACGGTATGGAGAATGTAGACGTGGAGCGGATGCTTCCTCTTGAGGGGCATTCTAGAGCGAGAGGTCATAGTCTTAGGATAAGAGGCAGCAAATTTAAAACAGAGTTGAGGAGAAACTAATCCTCCCAAAGGGTTGCGAATCTGTGGAATTTGCTACCCCAGAGTGTGGTGGATGCTGGGACATTGAGTAAATTTAAAGAGGAGTTACACATATTTTTAATTGGTAATGGGTCGAAGGGATACTGAGAATGGGCAGGACGGTGGAGTTAAGATCAGGATGAGATCAGCCATGATCGAGTGGTGGAGCAGACTAGAAGGGCCAAATAGCCTCAATCTGCTCCAATATCTTATGAATTTATGAACATCTTTCAACAAAGTAGAGATCCCAAGGCACACTTGCGTACCCAAGGTTACGTCTTTTTAATGGGTAGCAAATGTTAGAAGACATTAACTCATTTAAAATTTAAGGTAATTAAGGTAATTGAATTAAGATTTAAGGTAATTGGCAAAAGAAGCACTGGGGGGAATCTTTTTCACAGTGAGTGTTTGGAATTCGGCACCTTAAGAGTGTGGTGGAGGCAGGTTCGGTCAAGGTGGTTAAAGTGGGAATTTGATTAAAATCTGAAAACGTTGCGGGGTTCTGGGCAGAAGGCAGGGGGATGGCACTAGATGGAATGCTCATTTGGAGTGCCAGCATAGACGCGACGGCTCGAACGGCCTCCTTTCTGTGAATCTGGGAAAATGAGGGGGTGAATGGGTCCTCTGTTTCAAGAGGACACAATCTGAAGCAAAGCTCACAAAAATGGCTGCGTGTGCTGCATTACCAGATAACATTTCAGCGTTGCTCTGTTTAAAGGCAGTTTCTTCAGGACAGATAGCACCGCTCTTTAGTGCCTGCGAAATGAAAGACTCTACATCTGTCTAATGGCTCTTTAGGAAGGACAAAGGATATACAGTTGCCAAGTGATCAGAGCTTCAAAGAGTATTCATGGAGTATGCACAGTTTGACATGCCCGGTAATGATGTCGTGACAGCTGGTGTATCAACATGGACATTTCGTTTGAAAGGGCAAATTCAGAACAGCACAGGATTCTTTAAGAGAACTGATGTAACATATTAATGTACAGCGCATTTACATCTCTGGTCATGTGTATAATGGTGCTGTACAGCAAGGCAACCTAGATTTGAAGTCCTGTAATTGGCAGATTTTGGGATTCAACGTGCCTATTTTCAAGTGTGGAGTCCTGTCATCCCCTGGTTTACTCAGCAGACAGAGGTGAAAGTGCTTGGGCGTGGCTGGGAGAGAGTATCAAAGAGGAGTATGACTCTCTGGGCATCTGTGCCCTTGTCAGTGCGGAGCTCACACCTCACAACATTGGATCGCTACCCTGCCAATTACAGTCAAGGAAATGGTGGCCTCGAATTTATTTACCGATGGAGCCACTCGAGGGTCAGCTGGTGATGTCTGCCCACATCTCACAGCTACTGATCAGCCAACTGGCCCTCTTTGTCAAGACTTACAGCCCATCAGATCCGCAATTTATGAGCACTGCCAGTTCAGAGGGTACTGGATCCGAGTGTTGGACTGATCAGGTGGTGCCCTCCCCAATGCCCTCCTGCAAGCGTCTCAGACTGCTGCGCTCTCCCTAACGTGACCCTCCAGAGAGGGGCTTGAGGATACTGAGGCCTCGAAAGGGAACAGCTTATCAGTGAGGGGCTCAGGAGTTAAGAGAAGAGGTGGAATCAGAGCAGGGGGAGGTGACGCTGAACAGAGAGGTGGGCCTGGTGCATGGCGAGGTGGCACCCGCCAAAAATTGTGAGTAGGCCACCCGACCCTCAAACCTGCTCCGCTATTCAATAACGCCATGGCTAATCTGATTGTAACCTCAGCACCACATTCCCGCCTATCCCCGTTAACCTTTCACCCTCTTGTTAATCAAGAGCCTATCCAGCTCTGCCTTAAAAATATTCAAAGGCTCTGCTTCTACCGCATTTCGAGGAAGTAAGTTCCAAAGAGCCGTGACCCTCTGAGGTAAAACAATTCTCCTCACCTCCGTCTCAAATTGGCGACCCATTACTTTTAAAGAGTAACCCCAGTGATCCAGGTGTTGAAGTGACGGTCTGCCTGTCCCTGCGTGCCAGGTCCCTGCCTCTCCTGGAACATCTCTCTCCCTTGTGGAAAACATTGACAAGTGTTCTCCCTTGATGTGCTACCTGAGTTGGTTTAACATTGACTGCAACTGGATGCAGTGAGACTAGAAACAGGCCTCCGACACAGGAGATGGTCCAACACTGTTTTATTGAACCTGCTGGTTGCTGCACATAATCTGCTGTGGGTTGACACTCTATTAATCTAAACTGATAACCTCCGACTGGCTTGACCAGACTAGCTCTCTGTCACATGGAGACGGTGCTCACGGCCTTGTGCACTCTAACTATCTCTGTAGCTGTATCCTGTGAGAAGAGGGAGAGTCTTAATGCCTTGTGTGTTTTATAGTGGTAGTGTCGGATCATAGAATCATAGAATTGACAGTGCAGAAGGAGGCCATTCGGCCCATCGAGTCTGCACCAGCTCTTGGAAAGAGCACCCTACCCAAGCCCACCCCCCCACCCTATCCCCATAACCCAGTAACCCCACCCAACACTAAGGGCAATTTTGGACACTAAGGGCAATTTATCATGGCCAATCCACCTAACCCACACATCTTTGGACTGTGGGAGGAAACCGGAGCACCCGGAGGAAAGCCACGCACACACGGGGAGGATGTGCAGACTCCGCACAGACAGTGACCCAAGCTGGAATCTAACCTGGGACCCTAGAGCTGTGAAGCAATTGTGCTAACCATAATGCTACCATGCTGCCCCTGTCTGGTGATTGATTGTTCTGTGTCCTGTGTGTTCATTGGTTATCCTGTGTGTCAATCACTGCCTGTCTGCATCTCATTATATACATGAGTGGATATTATGACATCCCTCAGGACAACCAACAGACTGAGTGATGACTGCAGGAAATGGCGAAAGAAGTCCCCAGTTCATCTGACCTGCCCCTGTCTCCACTGGCTCTAATTGAACAGGAAATCCACCTCCATATCAGTTCAGGTCTCAGGTACGACCTGGCTCCTGTTCCTCCCCCTCCTCCCCACAGCCCGATACGTTGAAAGTACTTAGCTGTAAAACACTTTGGATAGCCTGAAGTCATTGACGGTGCTCAATAACTCCAAGTCATTTATTTTATACAAGGGGCAAAGCACATAGTGTCGCTTAGGCAGAGAACACTTCTGCCAGTAAGGTAGGAGGAGACAATTACCCAGCCCCAATCTCAGACTAGCCTGACATTTAGAAAAGCTGGTAATATTTCCAGGATAAATTATGCTTGTTTTGTGGGTGGCCCTCACCACCCCCACCCCCCCCCCCCCCACCCCCCACCCCCCCCCCCCCCCCCCCCCCCCCCGCCACCAAACAGTGGCATGATACTCCTGTGATAGATTTAACCATAATGATCGCTTGTATGCACCACACCCCTAAAAATGATGAGTCTGTACACGATGGACCACATCCAGTAACAGGGGTTGGCCATTCAGCCCAACCCCGTGAGCCTGTCGTGCCTTTTAAGTCCGATCGTGGCTGACCTGCGCCTTAAATCCTTCCACCCGTCTTGCTTCCTTCGCCCTCTAATTGTGCCTGAGATTTTTAAAGATCCCCATTGACATTGTCAGTTGATCCTCGGAATCGGCAGCTCTTTGGGGGCAGAGGGTTCCCGGTTTCCACTGCCGTTTGCGGGAAGAGGTGCTTCAATCCTGAATGACCCGGCTCTGCCAAGAGCAGAGGAAATAGGAGAAGAAGACGACGGCACTGTCCGCTGAGCCTGTTCCGCCATTTTGGGGGAAAGAGGACAGCTAGAAATAAAGGAAGGTGGGCGGAGATTCAAGTGGAACGTATACGCTGGTATGGATTGGTTGGGCCAGATTGCTTGATTCTGTGGCGTATATCCTATGTAATCCTATCTAGAAACATAGACATTAGTAGCAGGAGGAGGCCATTCGGCCCTTCGAGTCTGCTCCGTCATTCATTATCATCATGGCCAATCAGCCAACTCAACAGTCTGATCCTGCTTTCCCCCCCCATTTCCTTTGGCCCCCTTCACCCCAAGTGCTAAATCTAACTGCTTCTTGAAACTGTACAGGATGGGATTCTCCGTCCAGTGACGCCGGAATCGGGAATCGCACGATCTGGTGTCCTGCCGTTGGTAGGGCTGGGTGTGGGTGAGGGGTGTGGTGGGGGGGGGGGGGGTGATAGGAGCGGTGGTGGAGGTGGGGTGTATCCGCCAGGGGTGGGGTGGTGGGAGGAAGTAGCGGGAGGTGATGGGGGGGCGTGACTAGGGGATGGGCCGTGGGGTCGGGGTGACCTCCCTGGGACCGGGGTGTCCAGGAACTGATCGCCACTGCTGCGTCCTGCAAGGCAGCCATCTTGCTGCGCACCCCACAGACTGCCGACGGCACGAACATCCCACCCCACCCCCACATCCCACCCCTCCGACCGACCAGCACCCCTGACCGACCACCCCTCCTGTGACCTTCCATCCTACACCAACCCTTCCCCACCCTACCATCCCCGGCAACCCCCTCCATGATTCTTACCTGCGGGTGCGGGCCCTGGGTTGGCAGTAACGGTGAGTCTAGTCCATGGGATGGAAGACGATTTCAACCCGCTCTGGGATGAGCTCTGGTGCTCTGCATCGTTCGACAACGTCTGACTCCTGCCCATGGTAGCACTTTCCACCGTCCACCTGGGTGATCCCTGCATGCGAGCTGGCCAATCCATCACATGGTCCCACCGAACGCTTGGAGTGGTGGGGGAGAGGACGGGGTGGGGGGAGGGCGTTGGGCGAGAGGGATGAGGAAGGGGCAATGTGCAGTGTCCGAGGTGGGGGCTCCGGCTCATCTCGCCCATATCTCCCCTGGCCTAGGTGGTACCCATGATCGGCACCGTCTCCTGCATCTGCAGTCTCTGGGCGGTTGCTGACAACTCCTCATGTCCCTGTCTCTGTGACTGGCTCTCCATTGTCGATGGGATAGGCCTTTCCCGAAGCCCAAGACGCGCCCGGATGGTACCTGGTCCCTGGGATCGGGCCACCCTCCAGCCGTCCACCCCCTCGGGGGTTCCAACCACCACCTGATGTACCGCTGCACGTGCGTGGTGCGAATTAGATAGTGCCCCAGGAGCCTCTTTGCTAAAGTGCCCAACTGAGGTGAGTGTCTCTGGGATGGTGGAGCGTGTTGGAGACAGTTGTGATGGGAAGTCAGTGTGATCCCTGGACTGGTGCTCAGGGGAGTCTCGGGCTTGCGTTTGATGGCTCTCCTCAGTGTCCGTGTCCTCAATGCCGGTATCCGCTTGTGGTTGAGGTCGGGGGACTCCGGAAAGGCCCGCCTCTTCGCCAGGTGATCCTGCAAGACGCAAGATATGACGCATGATTGGATCGCAATGTGGGGTGGTGGTGGTGAGGGGTCGGTTTGGGGTGGGGTGGGGGTGGGGATGGTGGATGTGGTGCAGGAGTGGGGTGGGGGTGGTATGGGCTTGGTGAGGCAAAGGGGTGGGGGTGATCCAGGGATGGGGTGGCGTTGGAGGTGGTGTGGGGGTAGGTGGGGTGTGATGGAGTGGGGGCGGTGAGGAGCGGTGGGTGTGGTGCCACGCATGCCATGGGGAACCGCAACACTGCAGGGTATCAATTGGTTGCCCTGTGCTGACCTCCGCATCAGCGGCTGCTGCCCGGGCCCACTGACCAGGTCCACTGCCCGCTGCTCTGCTGCAGTAAGAGACCGCAGGACCGACAGTCCCACTCCGGTTCGCTCCCGCTCTCTGTGGTTATGTGTTGCCTTCTTCTGCGGGGGGGGGTGGCGAGGGTGGGAGCGGTAGGAGACAGAAGGCACACAGTGTTAGACAGTCGGACGTGGAAACCACAGAGGGTGGGCAGCTGGTGACCTGCGTGGCCAGGGCGCCTGGCCAAGGCGGCAAGTAGTGGTTCTGGCATGTAGTGCAGGGTGGGGCGCACACGTACTGCTGGCGGGTGGGGTTCGGATGCCCTCCGGGTGGGGTGAGCGGGGTGGGGGGGGTTGCGGGTGTGTGGGATAGGGGACAGGGGTTAGGGCCAGGGTACTGCCTACTCATCCTGGCCGTCCTGCGGAGGTCGTGCAGCTTCTTCCTGCACTGCTGTCCAGTCCCGGCAGTGGGGCCCGCAGCGCTCACAGCATTGGCCACCTGCGCCCAGGCACAGTGCAAGGTGGGGAGTGGGAGCCTGCTTCCAAACCCTCTCCTCCACAACACCCAGCAAAGTCTTCAGCTCCACGTCTGTAAACCGGGGAGCCGCTCTCCGTGCTGCCAGCGAGTCGGCTGGGATGAGTGTGTGTGGGGAGTGGAGCGTGTATGTGCGGTTGCAGCTTGTCAGTCCCCCCCGGGTGCCAATCGGACGCCGCTTTTCATTGGAATCGCCAATTTCTATGTGGTGCCGGTGCTAGCCCATTGACCGCTCACAAATTGTTCCGGTGCCGGCACCAATTGAGGTGTTGTAGAAGTCCATGGATTCAGTCCCGGCATCAACACTTACGATAGGATTCCCCACCCCCGACGCCGATTTCGCAATCGACGATCGGGCGGAGAATCCCTTTTGACGCCGAAATCAGGGGCGGAGCCTGTTAAATGCAGGTTTCGTATGCTCCGCCCCCTCTGAAACGGCATCACCGCAGCGCACACCGCACGCCCTTGGGGCGGCCTCAGCGGATCACCTGAAAGCCCTCCCCGATGCAGCGCCCCCGATGGGCCACAGGGAGCGGCGCCGGTTTTGTTCCACGTATATCGCCGCAGATCCTCCGCATTTAGTCTCAGAAAAGGAGAATCGAGTCCTCAGTTTGTGAATCAGAGAATCCCGCTTGCAATGTCTTGGCTTCAACTGCTTTCTGTGGTAATGAATTCCACAGGCCAACCACACTCTCGGTGAAGGGATGTCTCCTCATCTCTGTCCTACCCCGAATCCCCAGACTGTGACCCCTGGCTTTGGACAACCCCCACCATCGGGAACATCCGATGCCTACTCCAACTCCCTGGAATTGTAGGGAATGTTCAAGACTAGTCTGCACTGCATTGTGCTCTCATTATCAGCCTTTTCTCCAGGGGTTAATGGCAGCAAATCCTATCAGCTTAGCTCAATGTTAAGAAGGATAAGTAGGAAGGAGCAGAAAGCCTTTCTGTTACCAAGACTGGTTCGGAGATATTCCAGCACTTTTACCCCACCCAGTGGCCACAGTGCATTTACAAAAAATGGTTTCCGTTTACTGCCTCTTGAAATTCGAAGCAAGGGCAAACATTTAACGAGAAAAAGATTATAAAAGCTCAGAAAAACGCAGCCAATGCTGAGGTAATTGTGTGTTTTAGTTTCTCACTATCACCTGTGGTGACGCTGCCATCTGGAATGTACTCTGGGGCAGATCAGGTGAATTCCAACAGCTCATGCCTAACTGGCAGATGTTCCTCTGAGCTCAAAGATATTTATCTACACCCTGTGCATCTCCTGTTGATTCAACCATCCTAGAGAGTGGAAAAATCACTGCTCTTCTACTCGCCCCTCCTCCCCTTTCACCATCTCCTCTTCCTCGCTCCCTTCCTTTCCCCCTCCTTGTTTTCCCCCACCTCCCATCCTCTTTGTTATTCCCTGAATGGAATCTGGGACTTTCTGGCTTTGAGAAGGTGGTGATGAACCACTACAGCCCTTTTTGCCCCTAATCCCTTTCCCCCGTCACCTCCCTTCCTCCGCCTTTCTTCTCCTCCTCTTCGTCACCCGTCCTCCATTCTTCTCCCCTCTTCCTTTCTTCTCATCTTCCCTCCTTCCCTCTATCACTCTGACTTTTCCTTCTTCAGTCTTTCCTCCTCCCTTTTCCTGTCCATTCTCCCTGGTGTTTCCATCAACCCCACCTTTTCTCCTCCTTCCTTCGGCGCTCCCATAGAATCATAGAAAATAGGAGCTAGAGGAGGCCCTTCGAGCCTGCTCTGCCATTCATTATGATCATGGCAAATCATCTAACCCAATAGCCTAATCCTGCTTTCCCCCCATATCCTTTGAAAACCTTCACCTCAAATGCTATCTAACTGCTTCTTGAAACCATTCAATGTTTTGGCCGCCGCTACTTTCTATGGTAACAAATTCCACAGGTTCACCACTCTGTGAGTGATGGAATTTCTCCTCATCTCTGTCCTAAATGGCCTATCCCGCATCCTCAAACTGTGACCCCTGGTTCTGGACACTCTACCATTGGGAAAATCCTTCCTGCATCTACCCTGCCCGGTCCTGATAGAATTTTATCGGTTTCTATGAGGTCCTCCCTTATTCTTCTGAACTCCAGCGAAAACAATCCTAACCAGCTCAATCTCTCCTCATACATCAGTCCTGCCATCCGAGGAATCAGTCTGGTAAGCCTTCTCCTGCACTCCCTCCTACTCCTCCTTCTACTGTCATCCCCTCTCCTCCTTTTTTCTTCTCATCTCCTTCCTTGGTCTCCCTGGGGTGAAAAGGGTTAACATTGTTGTATAAGGGTCTGGCACATATAGGGTTAATGTGGGACTGGTACAGTATCACCCACACAGCGATGTAACAGAACGCATGGCCCACACTTAGGGTTGGACAGAGTCGTGTACACAGGCAAGAGGCAGCTCACAGCTAGAACCCTTTACTGTGTATGTGTGCATAGTACTTGTAGTTAATAAATACATACAGTTAACCTACTTAAGACTATTAAAACTTCATTAAGAACTGCTGAATGGTATCCAACAAACTACAACATGGTGGCAGCGAATGGAAAAACACAAAGATGCAGAAAAAAATGAAAATCCTGCAAGGCTGAAGAAAGGTTTGCAGACGCATCCTGACCTGAAGAAAAGTTTGAGATGCAGATGAACAGAGGAGAATCACCATGGAAAAGCTCCAAAGAAAGTCTTGGAAGTTGAAGGCATAAATTTGAAATTTCTCACTGGAGCAGAAGACTCCAGGCGATCTCTTGGACATCCACGCTCAAGTCCCAGAGTGCAGAATCAGCAGACCTAGCAGGGGTGATCTAAAACTTATCAGTTCCAGGATATCGCAAGTCCCGAGAAACTTTTAAATCATTCATGGTCAGAAATTGCCATTTGAAATGATGTTCTGACAGATTTTACAATCCAGCTCTTGGTCTGTAGCATTGTAGGTAACAGATGAGGAACATATCAGCAATGACAGAATGGCAGAGCAGCCTTGATGGGTCAAATGGCCTAATTCTGCTCCTATCCTAACTTATAAAAAATCCATCAGGCAAGCCAGATACTGAAGTTGGCATCTGATCGTGTGGCGTCCAAGCTTACACTGAGAAGAAAAGGATCATTAATTAATTTGGAAGAATCATAATTAAGAATCAGCTTTAAAAACCAACAAGGCGATAGTCTAAAGCTTTCGAGACTGAAAGCACAGTGCTGAAAGGAGGTTTGAATCCAAGCTGCCGATGTGTAACGTTTTGGTGAGCTAAACATATGTTATGGAAATTCTTAACCATGGATTTTTCAGATCAGTTTGGAATTATGAAAAAATTGAGAGTCCTGGTGAAGGGAATTTCCAAACTATCAATGCACATCAGGTCTAAGTGGAAGGGAGGACTTCCGGGTGCGGCTATGCAGAGCTAGATCACATATTCGGTAGCTCCCGCTTGGAATGGACTTTTGGGCTCTTTACAGGGCCCCCACGGCATTTGTTTGACATTTCCCGGTGTGGGAAGAAGACTGCAACATTCCCCTGACAGTGTCCCCCAGGAATGGTATGTCTTTTGGTTACCAGAGCCGGCAGAAACAGTAAACGATTTGGCTGTAACTGCAAGGGAGAGGGGGGCCTCTTCCAGCATGCAGGCGGGGGAAGGGCAAGTTTAAAGCTGCAAGCTGACTTGAGGGCCTCTATTAAAGGTGAATTTTAGCAGCAGAGGGAACAACTGTGAAAAGATCTACCAAGGCCATTGAAGAAGCGGGGACGAGGCTTCCGGTGGCGGCCATGGAGGAGTAGGTCGCGCATTCGGCAGCTCCCGTCTGGAACGGACTCTCAGACCTTTTTCAGGAGTTTCCACAGACTTTTTGGGGCAGATTGGTGAAGCAAACACTGCCAAAAGGATTCCCTCTCGAGACCTCCGGTTGCGGCTATGCGGAGCTAAGTCGCACATTCGGCGGCTTCCGCAAAAGCGGACTTTTGGGCTCTTTTCAGGGCCCCCAAGGGCACTTTTTCGACATTTCCCGGTGTGGGAAGGAGTTAATAATAGCTCCCCATCAGTATATGGCCTTAACTAGGAGCGGGCGACAAAAAAGGTGGTGGTGGACCAGAAGAAGGGAGGGAAGAAGGACAAAATGGCGGCAGGCGGAGACCAGCAGCGTGGAGGCAGTGGGCGGAGGAGCAACAGGAGGGTAACCAGCGCTGCCTCAGAGAGATTAAAACGGACCTGCTAGAGCCGATGAAGGCTTCTATTGATAGGCTGCTGGAGACACAGACGGCCCAGGGGGTGGCGCTCCGAGAGGCTCGACAAAAGATCTCTGACAATGAGGACGAGACCTTAGGCCTGGTGGTAAAGGTGGAGGTGCACGAGGCGCTCCACAAGAAATGGCAGGAGCGGTTCGAGGAGATGGAGAATCGGTCGAGGCGGAAGAATCTGCGGATTCTGGGCCTCCCCGAGGGGCTGGAGGGGCCGGATGTGGGGGCCTATGTGGTCACCAGGTTGAACTCGCTGATGGGAGCGGGGTCCTTCCAGGGACCCCTGGAGCTGGAAGGGGCCCATAGAGTGTTGACGAGGAGGCCCAAGGCTAACGAGCCTCCGCGGGCGGTGCTGGTGCAGTTCCATCGGTTCGTCGATCGGGAGTGTGTGCTCAGGTGGGCCAAGAAGGAAAGGAGCAGCAGGTGGGAGAACGCGGAGGCTCAGATATATCAGGATTGGAGTGCGGAGGTGGCGAAGAGGAGGGCCGGGTCCAATCGAGCGAAGGCGGTGCTGCACAGGAAGGGGGTGAGGTTTGGCATGTTGGAGCCGGCGCGACTGTGTGTTACCTACAAGGACCGGCACCATTATTTTGAGCCTCTGGAGGAGGCGTGGGCCTTTGTTCAGGCCGAGAAGCTGGACACAGACTGAGGGTCGGGATGGGCGATTGGGGACTGCGGTGGATATATTATGCCTATTTTTGGTTCGGGGTGGGGGGGGGGCCTTTGCATTGTTTTGGGTTTCTTTTTCTCTGTGTTTTTCTCTTTCGGGTTGGGGAGGGTGGATGGGGCGGGTTGGGCACTGTTTTGGTTGGTGGCGGGGCCTGGTAGGTGGAGAGCGCGGGCTTTTTTCCAGCGCCGAAGACTGGGGGGGGGCGGGGCCGGGGCGGGGAAGCGAGGATTGTTTCCCGCGCTTAGAACGGAGGGGGGAGGGGGAGAGCCTGTGGATGGGGAGCGGGAGAGGAGGGTGTGCCACTCAATGGGAGGAGTCGAAGGGGAGGCGGGAGTGGCCGGGGTCAGCAGGAGTCAGCTACTTTCGGAAGTGCAATGGGGGGGAGTAAACCAGCTAGGATGGGTCCTAGCCAGGAGGGAGGGGGGGGAGGGGGGGGGGGGGACCGAGTTGCTGCTGCTAAGGTCAAAGAGGAGCTGGAGTGAGTGGGGGGGGGGTTCGAGACGGGGGTATGCCACTGTGGGGAACGGGCTGGGTGTGGGGTGCGGGCGCGTGGCTGGCCGAGGAGGGGACATGGCTAGTCGGCGGGGGAGGGGGGCGGGTAGCCCCCTGATCCGGCTGATAACCTGGAATGTAAGGGGACTGAATGGGCCGGTTAAGCGGGCCCGCGTGTTCGCGCACCTGAAGGGGCTCAAGACAGATGTGGTTATGCTCCAGGAGACACACCTGAAGGTGGCAGACCAGGTAAGACTGAGGAAAGGGTAGGTAGGTCAGGTGTTTCACTCGGGGCTAGATGCCAAAAATCGAAGGGTGGCGATCTTGGTGGGAAAGAAGGTGTTATTCGAGGCGTCGAGCATTGTGGCAGATCATGGCGGTAGGTACATAATGGTAAGTGGTAAGTTGCAGGGAGAGAGGGTGGTACTGGTCAATGTGTATGCTCCGAACTGGGATGATGCGGGTTTTATGCGGCGTATGTTGGGTCGGATCCCAGACTTGGAAGTGGGGGGCCTGATAATGGGGGGAGACTTTAACACGGTGTTGGATCCTGCACTGAATCGCTCCAGGTCTAGGACGGGTAGGAAGCCGGCGGCGGCTAGAGTGTTGAGGGGATTTATGGACCAAATGGGAGGGGTGGACCCTTGGAGGTTTGCAAGGCCGGGGGCTAGGGAATTTTCATTCTTCTCACATGTCCATAAGGCTTATTCTCGAATCGACTTTTTCATTTTGAGTTGGGCGCTGATAGCGAGAGTAGAGGATACCGAGTATTCGGCAATAGCTATTTCGGACTACGCCCCGCATTGGGTGGACATGGAGGTGGGGGAGGAGAGGGACCAGCGCCCGTTGTGGCGCTTGGAGGTGGGGTTGTTGGCGGACGAGGAGGTGAGCGAGCGGGTCCGAGGAAGTATAGAGAGGTACATGGAGACCAACGACAATGGGGAGGTCCGAGTGGGGATGGTATGGGAGGCACTGAAGGCGGTGGTGAGGGGAGAGCTGATCTCCATTAGGGCCCACAAGGAGCGGAGGGAGCGGGGGGGAGAGGGAGAGGCTGGTGGGGGAGATGGTGAAGGTAGACAGGAGGTATGCGGAAGAGCCTGAGGAAGGATTGTTGAGGAAGAGGCGCAGCCTCCAGGCCGAATTCAACCTGGTGGCCACCAGGCAGGTGGAGGTGCAGTGGAGGAAGGCCCAGGGGGCGGTCTACGAGTATGGGGAAAAGGCAAGCCGGATGCTGGCGCCTCAGTTTCGAAAGCGGGACGCAGCTAGGGAGATCGGGGGAGTTAAGAACAGGGGAGGGAGTGTGGTGCGGAGTGGGGTTGGCATCAATGGGGTCTTCAGGGACTTCTACGAGGAATTGTACCGATCCGAGCCCCCACGGGAGGAGGGAGGGATGGGCCATTTCCTGGACCAACTGAGGTTTTCAAAGGTGGAAGAGGGACTGGTGGTGGGACTGGGGGCCCCGATTGGGCTGGAGGAGCTGATCAAAGGGATAGGAAGCATGCAGGCGGGGAAGGTACCGGGGCCGGACGGTTTCCCGGTCGAGTTCTATAAAAAATATATGGACCTGTTGGGCCCGCTGTTAGTTAGGATCTTTAATGAGGCAAGGGAGGGGGGGGCTTTACCCCTGACGATGTCCCGGGCACTGATCTCCTTGATCCTGAAGTGGGACAAGGATCCCCTGCAATGTGGGTCTTACAGACCGATTTCCTTGCTAAATGTAGATGCCAAGGTGCTGACGAAGGTCTTAGCCACGAGGATTGAGGATTGTGTGCCACAGATCATCCATGAAGACTAGACGGGGTTTGTGAAGGGGAGACAGTTGAACGCGAATGTGCGGAGGCTTTTGAACATTATCATGATGCCGGCGAGGGAGGGGGAGGCGGAGATAGTGGTGGCGATGGACGCTGAGAAAGCCTTCGATAGGGTAGAGTGGGGGTACCTGAGGGAGGTGCTGAAGAGGTTTGGGTTTGGGGAAGGCTTTGTCAGGTGGGTTAGGCTGTTGTATGAGGTCCCGATGGCGAGTGTGGCCACAAATAGGAGGAGGTCCGAGTACTTTCGGTTGCACCGAGGGGCGAGACAGGGGTGTCCCCTGTCCCCCCTGCTCTTCGCACTGGCGATTGAACCCCTGGCTATGGCACGGAGAGAGTCGAGGAACTGGAGGGGGTTGGTGCGGGGTGGGGAGGAGCATAGGGTGTCGCTCTATGCGGACGACCTGCTGCTGTATGTGGCGGACCCGGTGGGAGGAATGCCAGAGGTAATGAGGATCCTTAGGGAATTTGGGGACTTTTCGGGGTACAAGCTCAATATGGGGAAGAGCGAACTGTTCGTAGTTCAGCTAGGGGACCAGGAGAGGGGGATTGGCGAGCTCCCACTAAAAAGGGCGGAGAGGAGCTTCAGATATTTGGGGGTCCAGGTGGCCAGGAGCTGGGGGGCCCTGCATAGGCTTAACTTTACAAGGCTGGTGGAGCAAATGGAGGAGGAGTTCAAGAGGTGGGACGCGTTGCCGCTGTCCTTGGCGGGTAGGGTGCAGTCAATCAAAATGACGGTGCTCCCAAGGTTTTTGTTCCTGTTCCAGTGCCTCCCCATGTTTATCTCGAAGGTTTTTATCAGGCGGGTTAACAGGAGTATAATGGGGTTTGTGTGGGCGCGAGGGACTCCGAGGGTGAGAAGGGTGTTCCTCGAGCGGAGTAGAGATAGGGGGGGGCTGGCGCTGCCCAACCTCTGTGGGTACTACTGGGCCGCCAATGCGACGATGGTGCGCAAGTGGGTGATGGAGGGGGAGGGGGCTGCATGGAAGAGGCTGGAGATGGCGTCCTGTGTGGGTACGAATCTGGGGGCGCTGGCAACGGCGCCGCTGCCGCTCCCTCCAAGGAGGTATACCACGAGCCCGGTGGTGGTGGTGGCCCACAAAATTTGGGGCCAGTGGAGGCGGCATAGGGGGGAAGTTGGGGCCTCGGCGTGGACCCCATTACGGGGGAACCACCGGTTTGCCCCAGGAAGAACAGTTGGAGGATTTTTGGGGTGGCACAGGGCAGGGATACAAAAGTTGGGGGACCTGTTTGTGGATGGGAAGTTCGTGAGCTTGGGTGAGCTGGAGGAGAAGTACGGGCTCCCCCCCGGGGAACACCTTCAGGTACTTACAGGTAAGGGCATTTGCCAGACGGCAGGTGGTGGAATTCCCGCGGCTACTGCCACACACAGTACAGGACAGGGTGCTCTCGGGGGGGACGATGGGAGTGGGGAAGATCTCAGAAACTTACCAGGTGATGCAGGAGGAGGAGGAGGCCTCAGTGGTGGTGTTGAAAGGTAAGTGGGAGGAGGAGTTGGGAGAGGAGATCGAAGAGGGGACGTGGGCAGATGCCCTAGGGAGGTCGAATTCTTCCTCTTCGTGCGCGAGGCTCAGCCTCATACAGTTTAAGGTGCTGCGCAGGGCACACAGGACCGGGACAAGGATGAGTCGGTTCTTTGGGGGTGAGGACAGGTGTATTAGGTGCCCAGGGAGCCCAGCAAATCACACCCATATGTTCTGGGCATGCCCAGCGCTGGAGGAATTTTGGAAGGGCGCAACGAGGACAGTGTCGAGGGTGGTAGGATCCAGGGTCAGACCGGGCTGGGGGCTCGCAATATTTGGGGTGGCAGGGGAGCCGGGAGTGCAGGAGGTGAAAGAGGCCGGAATTCTGGCCTTTGCGTCCCTGGTAGCCCGGCGAAGGATTCTCCTTCAGTGGAAAGATGCAAGGCCCCCAAGCGTGGAATCCTGGATCAGCGATATGGCAGGGTTCATTAAATTGGAGAGGGTGAAATTCGCCTTGAGAGGGTCGGTACAAGGGTTCTTTAGGCGGTGGCAACCGTTCTTAGACTTTCTGGCAGAACGATAGACATTGGTCAATGGCAGCAGCAGCGCGGGGGCGGGGGTGGGGGGGTTTACTTTATTTTTGTTTATGTTATTTACACTGGAGGGTCTGAGGGGGTGTATACACCTGTTGTGTTAAGTCGGGGTGTTAATGTTAATTTATTATTTAATACGGGGGGTTGCTTTTTTAGATTGTGTTTTGTACTTAACCCTGTTGGGTTCTTTTTTCTTTCTAATTTTGTTATTGATATTTTATGAAAACCTTTAATAAAAATTTTTTTTTAAAAAAAAGGTCTAAGTGGAAGGTAAGAAAAAGTCTAGATTAATACCTTTTTATGCTGGCTTCGTGAACTTTCAGATAAACTAATCCGAATCCAGTGCATTAATGAATCCTCAACCAGCTTTGATGAAATATTAAAAGCCTTTGACAAATATTTTAAACTTCCAAGTTGTGGAGCATACAGAGCTCAAAAATATCCAGAGAGAGGGCAGCACGGTGGCGCAGTGGGTTTGCCCTGATTCCTCGCTATGGACCCGGCTCTGGGTCACTGTCCGTGTGGAGTTTGCACATTCTCCCCATGTTTGCGTGGGTTTCACCCCCACAACCCAAAAGATGTTCAGTGTAGGTAGATTGGCCATGCTAAATTGCCCCTTAATTGGAAAAAAATAATTGGGTATTCTAAATTAAAAAAAAAAAATATCCACAGAAAACCACCAGTGAAGCACCTAAGGGGAAAAAGACAAAATCCAAGAAAACCACTTGAGGGTGCCAGAGCTTTCAGGAAGTCTCAATTTGGAAATGCTCACACATTACCTGAACTGTAACAGCAGGTGACAGTGAGGAGTGAGCAGCTGGCTGTGAATGAAATAAACCAATCGGATGAACCCCAAATTAAACAAATCCTGTAAGAGGAAAATGAAACAAGGTTGAAAAATGGATAATATCAGAGGTGATTTGGAAGATTTGAAACTCAAGAATCAAGCTGAGTATATACCCTTGAAAATGCATGAGATACTAAAGTTGTCAATGAACAAAACTGTTTAAGATCTGAACAAGTACAATTTTGAGAAACACGAAAGAGACGAAAGAGCTCAAAAGATTGGCTGGACATTGGGAGAAAATTTGGAAATTCCCAAGAGAGGTAAGCAGAGATGAAAAGCAAACACCTAGAATGGAAAGCGAAAGTCAAAGTTCTCACAAAAGAGCATAAGAAATATCAAAAACGATTAGTCGAAGCATCATTATAGAATGTGAGCTAAAGGAATTGTACTTTGCCAAGGAAAAACAGGTCAATGCAGCGAATCAATTTTCACATATGAATTATGCGTTTGATAAGGAAAAAGGAGAACCAATGAGAACCCTGGAATATCAGAAAGCAAAACACTTGGAAGAGAAATTGAAACCCTTAAGTCATGAATTTGTAGAAACAAATTCAACAAAAAAACTGATCTTCAATTAAAACTACCTGACTGATGTCAAGCATCACAATCATTCCATAAAATGGCAGAAACAGGGGAAGAAATTGCCGATGAAAGCAGAATTATCAACCAAAACTGATGAACATCAGTCCTTTTACTAATCCATTTACAGCATATGGCTGTCACTTGTA
Organism: Scyliorhinus torazame; assembly: GCF_047496885.1. Classification (NCBI taxonomy): domain Eukaryota; kingdom Metazoa; phylum Chordata; class Chondrichthyes; order Carcharhiniformes; family Scyliorhinidae; genus Scyliorhinus; species Scyliorhinus torazame. The sequence continues at coordinate 233,236,644 of NC_092717.1, read as the reverse complement.
GGCCAGCATTTATTGCCAATCCCTCATTGCCCTTGAGAAGGTGGTGGCAAGGTGCCTTCTTGAACCGTTGCAAAATCTTGGATGCAACTGAGTGGCTTGCTGGGCCACTTCAGAGTCAACCACATTGCTATGGATCTGGAGCCAAACATGGGTAACACCAGGTAAGAATGCCAGGTTTCCTTCCCTATTAGTGAACCAGATGGGTTTTAATGACAGTCATTTCATAGTCAACATTAGACATTTAATTCCAGACATTTTTTTTAAATTCAAATTCCACCGCCTGCCATGCTGGGATTCGAACCCAGGTAGCTAGAGCCCAGGTAGCCTTGCTCTCTGGATTACTATTCCAGCAACAATACCACGCATCTCTCTAACCTGAACAATACAACGCATCTCTCTAACCTGAACAATATGAGGCATGAGCTGTGGAGTATGGAAGAGCAAATTCATACTTTAAAAGCAAGAATTCTATGGAACAGTTTGAAGGTCTAGCGAATGGACTTAAAGTGTCTAAGAAACATTCTGTGGCCATGGAAGAAAGACAAAAAGAACTGACCGCCCAGGCAAATTTGTGAATCTTATACAAGAGTTCTGCAAAATAACTCTCGAGAAAAACAACCCAGCTGACCAGAGTTGTTGCTGAGCTGAATGAGAAGATTCACGAGCTCGACGAACAAGTGGAAAAGAACTTGGTCGAACATTTGGCTGAAATTGAGGGCTTTAAGGTTCCAATGTTGAAACCTGAGCTTCCAGATGTGTTGTGGCGAACTGCACGATAAAAGACGAGGGGGAAAATGTGGGGTTGAGCACAGCATTCATCCACCCCGGGAAAAAACGGGATAAATCAACAACTACCCATCACCACAACTGCCGAATCGTTAAACGGCAGCTTAAAATTAAGGAAGGGATGAAAGAGGATGAAACAGTACCCAATGCCAGATCAATCTCCAAATCAATAGAGTTTACCTGCAGCGGCAGAGTCCAGCACTCCTCCAGCAGTAGTGAGGATAAGGTACAGAGGGTACGTAACATTTAGGATGACTACGGAAAAGGAACAATGAACAATTCAGCGGGAGGATAATTAACTGGGGGAAAGCCAACTCTCTTACAGTCTCAAAACGTTAACTCTTTCCACGGAGGCTGACAACCCTTCTGAGTTATCCCAGTTTTGAAGGAGGCAAGGATGGATCTTGGCTGAATTAATTGGAGCCAAAGGTTTGCAGGAAGAACGAGAGCAGAACATTGGGCTACCTTCAAAGAACAGACTGTTCGGGCACAAATCAAGGTACATTCCCGTGGAAAGGGAAAGGCAGGGCAAACAAATCCACAGCCGCTGCTTGGCAAAGGAGGGAGAAATTCAGATAAAGAAGAAAAAGTGTGCTTATGACAGGTGTCAGGTGGAAAATACAACTTGAGAACCAAGAGGAACAGAGAGGGCGGTGCAGGAGGTGAAAAGCACATTAGGGAAGCATAGAGGGACGATGAGAAAAGATTGGCAGCCAACATAAAAAGGAATGCCAAAGTCTTCACTGGGCATATAAATTGTAAAATGGTGGTAAAAGGAGGGGTAGGGCTGATTAAGGACAAAAAAGGGGACTGACAAGTGGAGGCAAGAGGCATGGCTGAGGTATTTAAGCATATAATCCCTCCTGTGCAAAAGGAGGCTATTCAGCCCATCAGGTCTGCACCAGTGCCAGGGACCCGGGTTCAATTCCTGATTTGGGTGATTGTGTGGAGTTGTGTAGCCATCTGGGATGGCCACTTACAAAGGGAGACATGGCCACTTGCAAAGAATCACGGGAAATATGGCCAATGCAGGATACAGACAAACTCAGAGCTTAAGTGTATATTTGCCACTAGATAACCAGACACTATCGAAACCCCCAGCCAATTTGCATTCTAATGGCCCATTTCCCCAGAACAAAAGACTTGTACTTAGGTATCAGATACAGATCCAGACTCATCGGCGCCACTCCCTTCACCCAGAAAGTCCAAACAGCCAAGATCAATGACCACTCAGGACACGCCCAGCCATCAAAGCACCCGCCCCTTTATTGGCTAAAATCGAAGGCAGTAATCGAAGCCTGTCGAATTATTGGGTCCAAAGCTAATGACCGCCCAAAAGCGCGGGAAACCCCAGAAGGATAAAAAGAGACACTGCCATGTGTTCAGTCTCTCTTGGCCCCGGCTTGTTCCCAAAACCAATTGCAGCACCATGACCAGAAGCAAGTTCAAGACCAACGATCGCTACCAGACGGATGAGCCCAGCAGAAACAAAGTCACTTCTCCACACCCAGCCACGCAAGGTCCGAACAAAGGCCTTGTTCCTCTGCATAAAGCCGGGTGCCTGAAGTGAAGTACAGGTTGTTGTAGTGTTCAGTGTAATTTAGCTTGTAGTGTTTTATGTTGCATTATCAAAGTAATTCTTGTATAAATAAAATATCATTGAACTTGAACTAACTGACTGGTTGTTTGGTCTTTGATTGATATCCAGTAAAACTTTGTGGTGGTATCATTTGATACCTGGCGACTCTAAAGAGCATCATTATTAACTGGTGACATTACTCCTGTGCCGATTGGCAACATTATTGGCGACTCTGGTGGTACTCGACCTAGAAGTGATTTTGTCACTCCAAGAGAACCCACAAAATGTTGAACTAGAAACCCAATTGAGAAAAGTGAAAGAAACCACAAGTGTAAGGCCCGTATTGATCAAATCTCCAAGATTCGGAACTGTGTATTAACTTGCATGCGTACTAACAGGGATATAAGGTAAACTCGTTAGATTTTGTTGCATAAAACTATCGAGAGTATGGTGAACCAGAAAGTAGCTGAGGCCATACCCGCTGTTCGCCTTATTCCCCCTGTCCCAAATTTACGGTAGAGAAACAGAGATTACAATAGGAAAAGAGATACTAGTAGAAATGGCAGCAAAGACAATGGAACGCCTAATGAATCCGCAGGAACCCGAGGTCGCAGCGACCAGTAGAGCAGAGCAGTGCCCCATATGGGAAGAGGAATTGAGAAAGTACTTGCAGGGGAAAGGATGGCCCCTCTGGTTCGAGTTTTGTTCGAATGAAGAGTCAGGTTCAGGTAGTATAGGACAAACCTGGTGGGATAACCTAACCGAGATACATAAAAAGAATGTAGGAAAAGTTCGTAAGCCGATGGCAATCGTGTCCTGTCTGGCACAATTGTGAGGCACAGAGGAGGTCGTGAGGACGCTCCGCAGACAGCTTGTAGAGAAAGAGGAGAAGAGTGAGGGAAATGTTCGTGAATGTAAGAAAGTTAATGAGCAACTCCGAGAGCAGCTAGCAGCTAAAGACAAGGAGATGGCTGATGTCAAACGGGCACACCAATCTTGTTTAGTTTACCTAAGCAGCTTTCAGACACAGTACGATAAGGCCTACCAAGATACACAACGTGCAGTTTTGGTAAGAGAAGAGACGGAACAGGTAGAACAGTTAAAGAAACAATGCGCAGATTTGAAGGCAGCTTACGAGCACTCCATAGTTCAACAACGGAACAAAGGCAGAGTTCAGTAGAGCACGTCAAATGTAGATGACAAATAGAAAAGTTGCAGACACTGCCCTCAGTGCAAAACGGATTCAGAGACACCTTTGGACCGAATTTAGACCAGGAAAATGGCCCTAATTGGCAGAAACTCGATGAAACTGCCCATAGATATGTAGAAGACACTGAGAACCAGAATAGAGCCACCCCAGGCCCCGAAAAGGAAAGCACCCGCACCACCGACTGCACAGGCAGCACACAACCCCATGAATCCAGTCACCACTCAACTCAAGTCACCGATTGACGATGAGCCCGATTTCGTGTACACCACCCGACTAACCATCACACAATTGAGAGATGCGTGCGACAAAATAGAACCATTCCAACCCACAGCAGACCCACGCCATTTCTTTGAGCGAGTAAGACAACAGGCAGTTATGTACGGTCTGGACGAAAGGGGGGAAGTGAAGTTTATAGTAATGAGCCTTGACCCATCCGTTAGCTCAGCATTGCCAGACCCACAGAATGTAGGAGGAGGAAGCCTCCAGGAGATGAAGACAGCTATCTTAGACGCAATTGGTGACAACAGAGGCGACCCCGTTGAAGGTAAAAACCGTTGTAGACAAAAGGAGGGAGAGCATCCGACTGCACATGCAGGACGCCTTTGGATACACTTTAAAGCGGTCTTTGGGAATTTAGTCCGCATACACTTAGAGAACGACAACACAACCAAATGGGCCTGCACTTTAGTCTCCCACGCCACAGAAGCAGGTCAAAAAGCCATTGTGAATTATGACCCCGCAGACGCCACACATAATGAAGGTTGGATTTTAAGGAGACTCTGCAGAGCTTGGGAAGAATCCCTACATGGAAAGGCAGGTCAGGAGAAGGCAGAAGTGATTATCATAGAATTTACAGTGCAGAAGGAGGCCATTCGGCCCATCGAGTCTGCACCAGCTCTTGGAACGAGCACCCTACCCAAGTTCAACACCTCCACCCTATCCCCATAAGGGGCAGCACGGTAGCCTTGTGGATAGCACAATTGCTTCACAGCTCCAGGGTCCCAGGTTCGATTCCGGCTTGGGTCACTGTCTGTGCGGAGTCTGCACATCCTCCCCGTGTGTGCGTGGGTTTCCTCCGGGTGCTCCGGTTTCCTCCCACAGTCCAAAGATGTGCAGGTTAGGTGGATTGGCCATGATAAAAATTGCCCTTAGTGTCCAAAATTGCCCTTAGTGTTGGGTGGGGTTACTGGGTTATGGGGATAGGGTGGAGGTGTTGACCTTGGGTAGGGTGCTCTTTCCAAGAGCCGGTGCAGATTCGATGGGCCGAATGGCCTCCTTCTGCACTGTAAATTCTATTCTATGAAACCCAGTAACCCCACCCAACACTAAGGCAATTTTGGACACTAAAGGCAATTTATCATGGCCAATCCACCTAACCTGCACATCTCTCGACTGTGGGAGGAAACCGGAGCACCCGGAGGAAACCCACGCAGACACGGGGAGGATGTGCAAATTCTGCACAGACAGTGACCCAAGCCGGAATCAAACCTGGGACCCTGGAGCTGTGAAGCAATTGTGCTATCCACAATGCTACCGTGCTGCCCCTGAACCAAGTAAGGACACATCAGCACCCCGCATGGGTAAATGAGAGTAGAAATGAAGGACAGCACCCCAGAGCACAGGCACCATGAGGGTACTATAATTGTGGACAGCAGGGTCATTACGCCGTGAATGCAACGCCCCCCCCCCCGAACCAGCAACGGAACCAGCAATCGAACGGCCCACCTAGGAACAATGTTGGCCCATACATAGCATTAGCCCCCGATCAGGTCATGCCGCGACCAAAAGCAGATTGACGGTGTTCAGGGTCCCCAACCTGGGTCTGTGACACACTCTGGGACAAATTAGGCAAACCAGTAGTCACAGGCACAGTCCGGGGACATCCAGTAAGAGTTCCTTTGGGAAACAGGAGGGTCCCGTACCACTTTACACTCCTCCACAATGTTTCAGCGCGACAACTGGCCCACCACAGACACCATCACTCTTAATGGATTTACAGGAAATGTACAGCAGGGATATATTATGGCCCCTGTAGATATTCAACTCGGAAACATAAATACCAAGCACCCCGTTGTTTTGGTGAATTTGCCCCAAACAGCAGAGTACATTTTAGGAATCGACTTCATGAGCTCACCCAAACCTTTCCTTTGACACCGTGAATAAGTGTGTTTGGAAAATGGCCAGAACAGCAAGAACCCCCGCCACGCTCATAGTAGGAGACTACAAACACAGAATATGCTCAGTGGGAGATTATTGGTTTGACCCACAAGCGATTACCACAGATAAGATGATTAGAGAGGTCGTAAGAAAACATAAAGCATCCTTCGCCTAGCACATGCACGATTGCGGAAAAAGTCCAGGAACAGTCACCATTACAGTTCCTGATCCCAAGCTCCAGAAGCAATACGGTTTCCCACAGCAAGCCGAGGGAGAAATTGCAAAAGTAATTCAAAGTTTGCGAGACCAAGGTGTAATTCGGCCCGTAGCCTCAATAAACAATGCCCCAATTTGGCCATAAGAAAACCAGACGGTTCATGGAGACGAACCATAGATTACAGAGAACTCAATAAAGTAACTCCATTAGCAGCCCCCACCGTTGCCACGAGTCCCGAAACAATGGTAAAGCAGGAAGTACTTGCTAAGAATTTTACGGTACTGAACATTAGCAATGGCTTTTGGTCCATTCCTTTAGATAAGAATTGCCAATACAAATTCGCCTTCACGTTCCAAGGACAGCATTATACATGGACATGTCTTCCGCAATGTTTCCACAACTCCCCCTCCATTTTTCACCGACAATTGGCAAACGCACTATCCAAATTTTCCCGACCTGAATGCCTCAATCAGTATGTGGACGACTTGCTCCTACAAACTGACACAAAGGAAGAGCACGTTAAGCTTCTTTTCGAATTATTAGGTCTCCTACACTCAATTGGATGTAAAGTTAACCTGAAAAAAGCCCAGATCTTAAAAGAAAAGGTCCTTTACTTAGGCATCATTATCACCCACAGAAAAAGAGAGATAGAACAGAAATGGATTGAATCAATAGTTAAATTGCCCTTGCCCCACAATGTCACTGCACTCCGGTCATTTTTAGGATTAATTGGGTATTGTAGGAACCATATAGATGGTTTTGCCACAAAGGCAGCCCCACTTTCCGAGCTCCTTGAAAGGAATGCCCCATGGGAATGGCTTCCACAGCACACGGACGCCATCGATGCATTAAAACGCACCCTAGGTACAGTCCCCGCTTTGCAGGTACCAGACCCACACTCTCTATACGCCATAGAAGTAGCGACCACCGACCGAACCCTCTCTGCAGTACTCCTACAGGAAAAACATGACCATTTAGGACCCGTAGTCAATGCCTCACGAGTTTTGGATCCCGTGGAGCAAGGGTTTTCAGTCTGCGAATGGCACTTGCTCGCAGTCTTTTGGGCAGTTCACTACTTCGCATATATCACAGGCCTTAACCCAGTAACGATTTTAACCGAGCACACTCCAATGCAGCTACTGTTAGATAGTAGGTTAAAGGACGTTTCAGTCAGCCAGATCAGAGTAGCTCGCTGGACCCTGCTCCTACAAGGAAGGGACATCACAGTTAAACGGGCAAAGACCCACACATTTTTAGCGAACAATTTACACGAGTGCCAGAGCGTTGCAGCCAAACACCACACAGGACCCTTTAGTCCAAAATCGCTACACCCACATGTAGGTAGCAAAGCACAGAATCCCCCGACCACGGATAACTCTTAAAAAATTTATGTAGATGGTTCCTCCACCATTGATAATGGAAAAAGAATAACAGGGTGCAGTATTTATGTGGAAGACGCGCAGGGACGCGCATTAGAGGAGATATCGCTAAAATTACCAGGTCACTTACGATCGCAGGCAGCCGAATTAGCCGCAATTGCATATGTAGTGCAGCACCCAGATTCTTTCTCGACCCCCGCAAATATATATTCGGACAGTTTATATGTCTGTAACAGTTTGACAGAATTCCTGCTCCTGTGGGAATCTAGAGGATTTATATCCGCTGACGGTAAACCCCTACCATCAGCCCCATTATTGAAGCACATTCTTGAAACAGCTAAAGACTGCACATATGGCATAATAAAAGTCAGAAACCATTATCGTTCATCCCCACCCAGTAACGTAAAGGCAGACGCCCTAGCAAAGGCAGGATCACAACACGGTCACTTTTGGCAATCCCCCGAGAGTGAGCTGATACATGCCGTCCAGGTCTCACAGACAAATATCGAAGATTTAGCCCAGGCCCAAAAGGCAGACGACACTCTTAGACAAATTTTAGGCAGAAACTACCCAGCCCCCTACGACAAATTCAAGGGCACACTGACGGTACAGGACAATATAATTTTAAAGAATGGAATTTATGTGGTCCTCACCCAGGACAGAAACCAGATAATTTGCCAGTTTCATGACGGACAAGGACATCAGGGGATAGAAACCACCATTGGCCACGTAAGACTTTTGTGCTGGTGGCCCGATTTAAAAGCAGACGTCACGCATTATGTTGACAATTGTTTAATCTGTGCACAGAATAATCCAGAAAGGTTCTCCAGGAAAAGGACAATTAAGACACACCCGACCTGTTAATGGTCCATGGACGAATTTACAGCTCGATTACATTGGTCCCCTCCCCCCCTGCAGAAATGGTTTTAAATATGTGTTGGTAGTGATCGACACCTTCACAAAACGGGGGAAGCATTTCCCTCCAGGACAAACACGGCTAAGGCGACAGCCAAGATTTTAAGGCAGCAAATATTTACACGCTGTGGACTCCCCCGCAGTATTGAATCAGACCAAGGTTCTCATTTTACAGGCAGAGTAATGCAGAATGTCCTGACAATTTTCGGCATAAAACAGAAGTTCCATATTGCTTATCACCCACAATCCAGCGGCATTGTGGAACGTATGAATCGGACCCTGAAACCGACTATTAGGAAAATGGTGCAACAGCACAACACCACAAGGTTCTCCCATTCGCCCTTACGTTTATTAGGAACACAGTATCAAGTTCCACAGGATTCACCCCCCACACCCTCATGACCGGACAACCCATGAAAGAAACTGAATATTTATTAGGACTTGATTTGGCCAGCCCCACAGTCACTGCCCTCACCCACGAACAAGCAGTCCAACAGGTCACGGAAAATATTAAAGCAGCCCAGCTCGCTGCAGCTGTCCAACTAGGCGCTAGGAAAAAGCAGAGTAAGACCTGCTTTGATAAAACAGTCCACCCAGTAGAGTATACAGTCGGTCAGCAAGTGATGGTTTCCTGATACAACCCAAGTTCATTCCTCTCCCCTAAATTTGCAGGACCCTACTCCATTTCGGATAAAGTGCGCCCCTCTGTATACAAAATAACGTACCCTAATGTAAAATCAGGTTGGTTCCATATCAACCAGCTAAATGCTTATGGAACCCAATGCAGCCACTCACACCACGTCTCCCTGGCAATGGCAAACGAGTACGCCCCACCCACTGACAACCTAGACTGACCCAGTCCGAGCCAGGACAGAACGTCCACAGACCCGACCTTGTCCCCGCCCACAGGAACGACTTTCCACCTTGAACTTGATTCAGATGCTAGCGACAGCACTCCAGACTTATTTGAAATCAACGACCAATGGCACAACCGCCCAGGCCCCAGTCGCTCCAGCCCCTGGAAACATGACCAAGACATGTTTGGCCCCCTATTCCCCTTTCATTGCCACAGCCAGAGCCACCGCCACCGCCCGACGAGAGAAATTTGCCCTTGAAATTGAAAAATTGAAATTGAAATTGAAAATCGCTTATTGTCACGAGTAGGCTTCAATGAAGTTACTGTGAAAAGCCCCTAGTCGCCACATTCCGGCGCCTGTTCAGGGAGGCTGGTACGGGAATTGAACCCTGCTGCTGGCCTGCCTTGGTCTGCTTTCAAAGCCAGCGATTTAGCCCAGTGAGCTAAACCAGCCCCTTTGCAGCCACATTCCGGCGCCTGTTCGGGGAGGCTGGTACGGGAATTGAACCGTGCTGCTGGCCTGCCTTGGTCTGCTTTAAAAGCCAGCGATTTAGCCCAGTGAGCTAAACCAGCCCCTTTGCAGCTACCGCCCCTCATGACCAAAGAATTGCGCCTTGGCTCCACGACAACTCGTATCGATTGATAAGGAACGACGATTCGCATCCCACAACGGCCCACGCGGCCATGGCACGAAAACGCCAGACACGAGTTTGGCAACCGGGAGATGGTGATGACTCAGAGTCTGACTCCCGTTCTGGTAACCCTTTCGCGATGCTTTTTGATACTGAACATGGAGGTGTCCAGATGATGAGAAAAAGGAACCGGCTGAGATTTATGGTGTTCTATTTCCTGATGGAGCCTGCCCGCTTTCTTTCCTTCTGATCTTACATGGTTTTAGCTAATGTCACTTCGACATGGAATATCTAGATACACTTTATTCTTCCGGTCTCACATGTTTTAACTAATGTCGCCCATTTACTAAATTTCTTGATGCAGTCATGATTACTCTCCTGCACATTGTCGGAGTCCATATGTTACAAATTCTTTCCGCTCGTGTAAGGTCACCCAGACAGTGGAGTAACGGCACTAATCCCCGCCGTGCTTGAGGACCCCCTATGTATTCGGTCAGCCAAGCTCGGGTAGTGGAGCAACAACACTGATCACCGCCCAACCCGAGGATGTCCACCCATCCTTGCCCTGCCACGGCTTAAACGCACCCCATGTTCCCGTCATTGTGAGTAATTTGGAAAACCTCTCAACACTTTCCCCTTATCTGCTCTTTCGTGTGGTTTAAAGAATGCTTTTTGTCACAGTCTCTGCACTCAGCTCTTTACTTTCAGCGACTCTTTGGTCACTGCCCCAACTGCTATTTACATGTTCAACGCACTTGGTTGTAACAAAATTTGCTGCTATACGCATCGACCACAAGCTGCGAGATTCTTTGCACTTTAACACTTTAACACAAGTAATTCTTGTGCAAATAAACTATCATTGAACTTGAACTAACCAACTGGTTGTTTGGTCTTTGATCGATATCCAGTAAAACGTTGTGGTGGTATCATTTGATACCTGGCGACTCTAAAGAGCATCATTATGAATTGGCGACATTTCTCCGTTGCCGATTGACAACTGTTGGAGATTTCTCCCTGTGTCTGCATGGGTGCTCCAGCTTCCTCCCACAGTCCAAAGATGTGCAACTTAGGTGGATTGGCCATGATAAGATTGCCCCTTAGTGTCCAAAGATATGCAGGTTAGGTGGGATTGCGGGCATAGGGCCGGGGAGTGTGTCTAGGTAAGGTGCTCTATCAGAGGGCCGCAGCTGTCGAAATTGGCCGAATGGCCTCCTTCTGCACTGTAGGGATTCTATCCTTCCTAAAACGTGGCGCCCAGAATTACACACAGTACTCCAAACACAGAAAGGCCAAACTGGTGTCGTATGGAAGTCTAACATAAAACTGCATCTATGCCACTATTAATGGAATCTATAATAGTGTTTTCTTTACTAACTGCATTAATAGAGACTTAGAATAATTGGCAAAAGAAGCAAAATCAACAGAAGGAAAATCTTTTTCACACAGCGAGTGGTTAGGATCTGGAATGCATGCCTGGGAGCATGGTGGAGATGGCTCAAATAAGGAATTCTGGAGGGAATTAGATGGTTGTATAAAAGGAAAGAGGCTGCGGGATTATAGGGAGAAGGAATGGTTTCCCTAGAATCCCGACAGGGCAGAAGCAGGCCATTCAGCCCACTGAGTCTGCACCGACCATTTCAAAGAGCACCCTACTTAAGCTCACTTGCCCCGCACTATCCTTATAATCCCACCTGACCTGGACATATTTGGAAACTAAGGGGCAATTTATCATGGCCAATTCACCGAACCTGTACATCTTCGGATTGTGGGGGGCAATCCACACAGACATGGGGAGAAAGTGCAAACTCCACACAGACAGTCATCCAAGGCCAGAATTGACCTGGGTGCCTAGTGCTGTGAGGCAGCAGTGGATAGCCAGTGCAGGTGGACCAAATGGCTCTTTCTATGCTGTGACAATTCTGTGATTCTGTAATGGTCTAGGAGAGATCTCCACGCCTCCTGAACCGATGAACTTGGAGATTTGAAGGCAGAGGGAGGGGTGGGGTGGGGCAGTAATAATAATGTATAAATACATGGGTAAATTACATGAAACATATTGGGGGCTTTGGGGGGAGGTGTAGTATAAGGGTCTGACAAATATTGAGTTAATGTGGAGTCACATACAGAGCCAGCCACACAGTAATGTAAGAGAAAATAAGAACCACACCTAGAAGTCAGTCTCGGTTTGGACTGAGCCGCATTATAAGCAAACGGACAACTCCTAGCTGTCACCCTTTAGTGTATATATGTACATGGTTAATAAATATAGTTAACTTACTTAATACTACAAATATTTCATTAAGATCTACCATATGGTACCCAGCCTCCAACAAACATGTGGAGCACCTGACATTGATGTAATTATGAGGCGATGTTACATGTCGAAGGGATTGAGATCCCATAGGCAGCAGAAGTACAATCTTGTGCAGAATTATTGAGATGTTCAAAGATCTATAAAGAAACAAGAATGTTTTTTTACAATTAACAGTCTATAGTCGCATTTGACACTAGGCAAAATCTAAAGGAACCCCACGTAGACCCCGAATTCAAGATGAAACATTCCCCTCTTCCTCCTCCTGCTCTCCTCTACTTTTTTCACCCCACCTCGTCCCTCCATCTATCCCTCCTTCTCTTTTGCCCCCTCCTCTGTTCCCCTCCTTCATTCCCGCTTCCTTCACCGCCTCCTCTTCCCTTCCTTTCTTTACCGCTTTTCTTGTTTTCCCTCCTCCTCGCCCCCCTATTCCGATCCCCTCCTTCGTTCACTACCCTCAAAACAAACCAATAATCATGGAATCATAGAATCCCTGCATGCAGAAGGAGGCCATTTGGCCCATCGAGTCTGCGCTGACCCTCTGAAAGAGCACCCTTCCCAGGCCCACTCCCCCGCCCCATCCCTCTAACCCCACCGAACCTTCACATCGCTGGACACTAATGGGGAAGTTAGCATGGCAAATCCACCTAGCCTGCAGGATTATCACATGAGGAGAGACTAAATCGGTTAGGATTATATTTATTGGAGTTTAAAAGAGTGAGAGGGGATCTCAGAGCAACTTATAAAATTCTAACAGGATGAGACAGTAAATTCGCAAAGAATGTTCCTGACGATGGGGGAGTCCAGAACTAGCGGTCATAAGGGGTAAACCTTTTAGGACTGAGGTGAGGAGAAATTTCTTCACCCGGAGAGTGGTGAATCTGTGGAATTCACTACCACAGAAAGTACTTGAGGCGAAAACGTTGTGTAATTTCAAGAAGGAATTAGATATAGCTCTTGGGGCTAAAGGGATCAAGGGATATGTGGGGGAGAGGGGGAAGGTGGGATCAGGGTATTGAACTTGATGATCAGCCATGATCATCATAATGAATGGCGGAGCAGGCTCGAAGGGCCGAATGGCCTCCTCCTGCTTCTATTTTCTATGTATGTTTCGATGTACCTTTGGACTTGTTACATGAACTACAAATACAGGCAGAGACGACAAAATCGGTCTCACGAGGGAGGATAGAGTTGTATCTCCATGATGGCTGAACCATTTCAATCTGAAGTAGCTGAATGTTTCAGTGGCCAATAGTTAAATAAGCGTGATTTTAAAAAAACAAGATGCTGAGAAAGAATCTTCAGTTATCTTGGTAAGCAGTTAAGAGTCAGGGGGAAAAACATCTGACATTACAGCAAAATGATAAGATAAAAGAAGGGACTGTTTCCCAAGTCTGAAAGATATATAATGATAAAACTAAAGTGTTCCAGTAAGGACTTGAAACTCCAGGAAAATCCAGAGTTATGGGACATGTGGATGACTCTTTTCAACTCAGACACTGAGCTCTACTTTATGTTCCAAATAAATGTCAAGTTAGGGAAGGAAAGGGATATTACTGCCTGAAAAGCGACGGAGGTTTTGTATTACAGACTATCAGCAAAACCTTTTACACACTTTCTCACTTACTCCCATTTATTTGTGATGCAATTTTCATAGCTCTTTTTTTTCTGCTGCATCATCCATTTAGATATGCATCCATGATTAGAGGTAAGCTGTTCAGAAGTGATGTCAGATGTCCACTTGATCAGCGCACCATTCACCACCTTCAGCATTCACTTCCCCCACGGTCAAGGCACCATTTCAGTCATGTGAGCCATCTACAAGATGCACTGCAGCAACTCGCCAAGCCTCCTTCGACAGCACCTTCCAAACCTGCGACCTCCTCTCCCAGAAGGACAGGGCAGCAGATGCATAGGGTCACCACCGCCTGGAGGCTCCCCTCCAAGCTACTCACCGTCCTGACTTGGAAATATATCAGCCGTTCCTTCACTGCCGCTGGGTCAAAATCCTGGAACTCCCTCCCTAACAGCACTGTGGCTGTACCTGCACCACATGGACGGCAATGGGTCAAGAAGGCCACCACCTTCTCAAAGGCAATTAGGGATGGGGAAGAAAGGCTGGCTACACCGCTAGAAAGAATTTTTTTAAAGCCTCTTCACACAAAGGTAGTGAAATACTGGGACTCTCTGCCACAACAACAAGGTCTGTTGAACGTGTCAAAACTGAGATTGATTGAATTTGTTTAGACAGAGACAGATTAGAAAACCAAGGTGGGTAATGGGGTTAAGAAACCGATCAACCATGGTCTCAGGAATGAGTGGAACGGACTCATGGGTCTGAATATCCCACTCCTGACGCGATGTTCCGAGCAGAATAACACGGTCAGTGTTTAATTTGATCTAAACCGCTCATTCAATTTGTATTTATTCCTCTTGAGACATCAATTTCTATTTTTTATAATAATTAGCAGTTGTGAATACTTTTTGAAGCAAGGGAAACGCCTATTTCCTTCACAAAAACTCCATAGAATTGTCAATACCTGCTGTGCTTATTCCATATTTCATTTTTATTCATTCATGGGTATCCGTGCAAGGCCTTTCTGCTGCCCTTCCCTTAGATTCATCATAATAATCTTTATTATTGTCACAAGTAGGCTTACATTAACACTGTAATGAAGTTACTGTGAAAATCCCCTTGACGTCACATTCCGGCGCCTGTTCGGGTACACGGAGGGAGAATTCAGAATGTCCAATTCACCTCACAAGCACGCCTTTCGGGACTTGTGGGAGGAAACCGGAGCACCCGGATAAAACCCACGCAGACACGGGGAGAACGTGCAGACTTCGCACAGACAGTCACCCAAGCCGGGAATCGAACCAGGGTCCCTGGCACTGTGAAGACTCCAGGCCCACAAGCAATGAGTCATCCCCATTGCTTGTGGGCCTGGAGTCACTCGTAGGTCAGACCAGGTAAGGGCGGCAGATTTCCTCCCCTGAAGGACATTAGTGAACCAGATGGCTTTTTCTAACAATTGCGAGAGGTTTCAAGGTCAATATTGCTGAGACTAACTTTGAATTCCTGATTTTTAAAAAGCTAATGGAATTAAAATGCCACCAGTCGTTATGATGGGGGAATTTGAAGCCAATCCTCAAAGCGTTGGTTTGGACCTTGGGGTCACTAATCCAGTGACACTGCCCCTACCCCACCGTGAGCATTGTTTCACGAACGTTCTTTGGTCTGAATTATCTAATTACTTTTTACATTGAATTTACAGCACAAAAGATAATTGACCATTCAGCCCTTCAGGTGTTTATGCTTCATACAAGCCTCCACCACCCCTTCATCTAACTTGATCAACATAACCTCCCATTTCCTTTCTCCCTCCTGTTCTTAGTAATATATTCCCTTTTAAGGCAACACTTCACCTCAGTTACTCTTAGTTTACCAGTTATCTTCAATACCTGGAATCATGTATACATTGGGAAAAGATAGATTGAGGTTGTCCAGAAAATATGTGATGCCGAGTGGAGTCACTAAGCCCAGGCTACATTTCATGGAAAATGTAATAGATTCAGAAAGAGAATCAGAGGAGATAATCTGAGATCCTGGCCTTCTATTAACGCGCTGGAACTTCAGTCATCTACAATTCCATTATTCTCGCTCTTGAGTCTACACAATGCATGACTCTGTATTGGTATGATAGTTAACAGTAACTTTTTTTATTTAAAATTAAAAAAAAAATTTTTTTAAATTTTAACTTTTAACTTTAATTTACTAATTAATTGACGCAATGTCAGTTAGAGGGGTGCAGTGCTCTGACTGTGAGATGTGGCAGGTCCGGGAGGCTTCCAGCGTCCCGGATGGCTTCATCTGCAGAAAGTGCACCCAACTGGAGCTCCTCACAGACCGCATGGTTCGGTTGGAGCGGCAATTGAATGCACTTAGGAGCATGCAGGTGGCGGAAAGCATCATAGATAGCAGTTATATAAATGTGGTCACACCCAAGGTGCAGGCAGAGAAATGGGTGACCACCAGAAAGGGCAGGCAGTCAGTGCAGGAATCCCCTGTGGTTGTCCCCCTCTCGAACAGGTTAGTACCAATATGTACCAATTTGGATACTGTCGGGGGGGATAGCCTATCAGGGGAAAACAGCAGCAGCCAGAGCAGTGGCACCATGGCTGGCTCTGATGTTCAGAAGGGAGGGTCAAAGCGCAGAAGAGCAATAGTAATCGGGGACTCTATAGTCAGGGGCACAGATAGGCGCTTCTGTGGACGTGAATGAGACTCCAGGATGGTATGTTGCCTCCCTGGTGCCAGGATCCAGGATGTCTCCGAACGGGTAGAGGGCATCCTGAAGGGGGAGGGCAAACAGGCAGAGGTCGTTGTACATATTGGTACTAACGACATAGGCAGGAAGGGGCATGAGGTCCTGCAGCAGGAGTTCAGGGGGCTAGGCAGAAAGTTAAAAGACAGGACCTCGAGGGTTGTAATCTCGGGATTACTCCCTGTGACACGTGCCAGTGAGGCTAGAAATAGGAAGATAGAGCAGCTAAACACGCGGCTGAACAGCTGGTGTAGGAGGGAGGATTTCCGTTATCTGGACCACTGGGAGCTCTTCTGGGGCAGGTGTGACCTATATAAGAAGGACGGGTTGCATCTAAACTGGAGAGGCATAAATATCCTGGCCGCGAGGTTTGCGAGTGTCACACGTGAGGTTTTAAACTAGTATGGCAGGGGGGTGGGCACAGGAGCAATAGGTCAGAAGGTGAGAGCATTGAGGGACCTGGTTGAGGGAAGGGCAGGATTGGCAGCTAAGCGTTCCAGGATTTAGATGCTTCAAGCGGGATAGAGGGTGATGTAAAAGGGGTGGCGGAGTTGCAGTACTGGTTAGGGAGGATATCACAGCTGTACTATGGGAGGACACCTCAGAGGGCAGTGAGGCTATATGGGTAGAGATCAGGAATAAGAAGGGTGCAGTCACAATGTTGGGGGTTTACTACAGGCCTCCCAACAGCCAGAGGGAGATAGAGGAGCAGATAGGTAGACAGATTTTGGAAAAGAGTAAAAACAACAGGGTTGTGGTGATGGGAGACTTCAACTTCCCCAATATTGACTGGGACTCACTTAGTGCCAGGAGCTTAGACGGGGCAGAGTTTGTAAGGAGCACCCAGGAGGGCTTCTCAAAACAATATGTAGACAGTCCAACGAGGGAAGGGGCGGTACTGGACCTGGTATTGGGGAATGAGCCCGGCCAGGTGGTAGAAGTTTCAGTAGAGGAGCATTTCGGGAACAGTGATCACAATTCAGTAAGTTTTAAAGTACTGGTGGACAAGGATAAGAGTGGTCCTAGGGTGAATGTGCTAAATTGGGAGAAGGCTAATTATAACAATATTAGGTGGGAACTGAAGAACCTAGGTTGGGGGCGGATGTTTGAGGGTAAATCAACATCTGACATGTGGGAGGCTTTCAAGTATCAGTTGAAAGGAATTCAGGAACGGCATGTTCCTGTGAGGAAGAAGGATAAATACGGCAATTTTCGGGAACCTTGGATAACGAGAGATATTGTAGGCCTCGTCAAAAAGAAAAAGGAGGCATTTGTCAGGGATAAAAGGCTGGGAACAGACAAAGCCTGTGTGGAATATAAGGAAAGTAGGAAGGAACTTAAGCACGGAGTCAGGAGGGCTAGAAGGGGTCACGAAAAGTCATTGGCAAATAGGGTTAAGGAAAATCCCAAGGCTTTTTACACATACATAAAAAGCAAGAGGGTAGCCAGGGAAAGGGTTGGCCCACTGAAGGATAGGCAAGGGAATCTATGTGTGGAGCCAGAGGAAATGGGTGAGGTACTGAATGAATACTTTGCATCAGTATTCACCAAAGAGAAGGAATTGGTAGATGTTGAGTCTGAAGAAGGGTGTGTAGATAGCCTGGGTCACATTGAGATCCAAAAAGACGAGGTGTTGGGCGGCTTAAAAATTATTAAGGTAGATAAGTCCCCAGGGCCTGATGGGATCCACCCCAGAATACTGAAGGAGGCTGGAGAGGAAATTGCTGAGGCCTTGACAGAAATCTTTGGATCCTCACTGTCTTCAGGTGATGTCCCGGAGGACTGGAGAATAGCCAAAGTTGTTCCTCTGTTTAAGAAGGGTAGCAAGGATAATCCAGGGAACTAGAGGCCGGTGAGCCTTACTTCAGTGCTAGAGAAATTACTGGAGAGAATTCTTCGAGACAGGATCTACTCCCATTTGGAAGCAAATGGACGTATTAGTGAGAGGCAGCATGGTTTTGTGAAGGGGAGGTCGTGTCTCACTAACTTGATAGAGTGTTTCGAGGAGGTCACAAAGATGATTGATGCAGGTAGGGCAGTGGATGTTGTCTATATGGACTTCAGTAAGACCTTTGACAAGGTCCCTCATTGTAGACTAGTACAAAAGGTGAAGTCACACGGGATCAGGGGTGAGCTGGCAAGTGGATACAGAACTGGCTAGGTCATAGAAGGCAGAGAGTAGCAATGGAAGGATGCTTTTCTAATTGGAGGGCTGTGAACAGTGATGTTCCGCAGGGATCAGTGCTGGGACCTTTGCTGTTTGTAGTATATATAAATCATTTGGAGGAAAATGTAACTGGTCTGATTAGTAAGTTTGCAGACGACACAAAGGTTAGTGGAATTGCGGATAGCGATGAGGACTGTCAGAGGATACAGCAGGATTTAGATTGTTTGGAGGCTTGGGCGGAGAGATGGCAGATGGAGTTTAATCCGGACAAATGTGAGGTAATGCATTTTGGAAGGTCTAATGTAGGTAGGGAATATACAGTGAATGGGAGAACCCTCAAGAGTATTGTAAGTCAGAGAGATCTAGGAGTACAGGTCCACAGGTCACTGAAATGGGCAACACAGGTGGAGAAGGTAGTTAAGAAGGCATACGGCATGCTTGCCTTCATTGGCCGGGGCATTGAGTATAAGAATTGGCAAGTCATGTTGCAGCTGCATAGAACCTTAGTTAGGCCACACTTGGAGTATAGTGTTCAATTCTGGTCGCCACACTACCAGAAGGATGTGGAGGCTTTAGAGAGGGTGCAGAAGAGATTTACCAGAATGTTGTCTGGTATGGAGGGCATTAGCTATGAGGAGCGGTTGAATAAACTCGTTTTTTTCTCACTGGAACGACGGAGGTTGAGGGGCGACCTGATAGAGGTCTACAAAATTGTGAGGGGCATAGACAGAGTGGATAGTCAGAGGCTTTTCCCCAGGGTAGAGTGGTCAATTACTAGGGGGCATAGGTTTAAGGTGGGAGGGGCAAGGTTTAGAGTAGATGTACGAGGCAAGTTTTTTACACAGAGGGTAGTGGGTGCCTGGAACTCGCTACCGGAGGAGGTGGTGGAAGCAGGGACGATAGTGACATTTAAGGGGCATCTTGACAAATACATGAATAGGATGGGAATAGAGGGATACGGACCCAGGAAGTGTCGAAGTTTGTAGTTTAGTCGGGCAGCATGGTCGGCACGGGCTTGGAGGGCTGAAGGGCCTGTTCCAGTGCTGTACATTTCTTTGTTCTTTATTCTTTGTTGTATGATGGTGGGGTTAGCATTCTCAAAGGATGAGATGGCCCTCAAGCAGCAGGACTGAAAAATGGAATTGAGATTGAAGGTAAGCCTGGATGGTATGGAATGTGTCGGCTCGATAAGCCAACTGGCCTATTCCTGCTCCTAGATGTCATGTTATTATATTTACCTGAACTGGAGAGTAGTCCTTGCAGCAACAGAATCTCCAAAAATCCCGAGCACCGTTCCGTGGAAGGGAAATCACGGTCCCTTTCTCTGCCATTTTTAAAAAAACCTTATCCATTCTCAGTTTGAGATTGTCACTGGCCAGGGCAGCATTTATTGGCCATCCCCAGTTGCCCTTGAGAAGGAGATCATAGAATCATAGAATTTACAGTGCAGAAGGTGGGACACTATATGGTCTGTGACTTGGAAGGCAACTTGGGGACCATCCATGTTGTTTCCCTGTACTGCCCTTGGTTTCCTGGCCGGTGGAGTTGCCAGGATTGGGGGAAATGCTGCCAAACGTGGAATTTTCTGATGAAGTGCTGTCTCTGAAAGGAAAAGCAAAGGGTACACTGCCAGCTGCCTTGCCATGTTTTCCTGCCATGTTTATGTCCATGGTGCCAGGGGGCAGTGCCTGGGCACGGTGCCTAGACACTGCCAGGGTACTGCTCGGGCATGGCCCTCTGCACCATGGGGGCTGTACCTGCCCGTGTGCCCCTGACGGGCTCTGTTCGGCAGGTCCCTGCTTGTCAAATCCTGTTCTAAGCCCCATCAAAGTGATGTCATGCCAAGCGGGGTGGGGGAGGGACGGGGTGGGGGGGGGGGGGGGGGGGGGGGGTTGTGGTGGTGACTAAATCTCTCCATGGGGGGGGGGGGGGGATGATGTAACAGGGATGGCATGTAAATGTAAAAGTTGCTAATGACGTTCTCGAACTTTCGTGGTGAAAGCCCCATTACCTCATTGGTGGGGGTCGCGGACAATCTCAATGGGAAATCCCGTCGGTGAAAATTCTCCGGTTTTTCCTTTGGCGGATGCAAGCCTGGAGTGAATGCTAGATAGTTTTTCTAACAATGCCACCCCACCTCCTTTTCCGCTTTTGCCTGTCCTTCCTAAATATCGCACACAGTTGTATATTCAGTTCTCGCCTAGAACACCCTTGAACAGTTATGCCTCCACAATCACATGGTCTCCATTTACATTTGTCTGTCCTACTCATTTATTTACCCTATTGCGAATGCTCCATGCATTCAGATACGTTGGAAGGGATTTTTTGGCCGTTCACACTGGCGGGATTTTATGGTCCAGCCGACGGCACACACCCATCTCGGGTTTTGCGCCGATGGGGGGTGCATTCAACTTGAAACCCCATTGGAAACGGCGGGTCCGGACGGTCTGCCTCCGGCCACTGGGGAGCTGCCCTCCACAGGGCAGTGGGGGAGGGAATCTGGCTCAATGCCTTTAGACTTGTCTTTTTAACATTGTTACACATTTTGTTATCCTGTGGCCCTATTTGTTTCCCTTGCCTTTGTCAAAGATTTGCCTCGTAACAGCGGTAACACAAATCTAACAAGACATAATCAAATATAATCTGCTCAGCGTTATGGGCCAGGGCTTAGAAACTCCAAAGTGTATTATGAAGTTCACCTGACCTATAACCTTTACGTTGAGTTTGGCTAGGATGAGCACAAGAGCCTTCACTTCAGGTTTGATTCATCAGACTCCCTCGACACTTTAATCAAAATAAGGTTTATTCTAAGAATGTAGTTAACATATATATATAAACACAGCAAGAATTTTTATCATTTTCAAACATAAAGACACCGCACAGCTACAGTGATCTATGTATATAACACTTAATGAATTCCCCCTTAGCTGTTCCAATTCAATAACAAAATCCAATTCAACCAAAACCCCTGTTCAAGGACATGGCCCAGCACACTGCATTCTCACTTGAATGGGACTGGTCATTTTCCTGAAATTCTGATCCAGTCCCAGCCAACAGATTCAAAAGTCCTTCCGGAAAGCAACTATATCTCTAAAGTTACCAAGGCAGTTAGCCACAACCAATGGGCTTTTTACTGGAACAGCTCTTCAAAATTAAAACAGAGAAAATACAGGCTTCTTTCTCCTTCTGAGACCAAAGCAGTCAAACTGAAACCCCCTCTGACCTCACAGTCATAACCCACTGTGCTACAAGTCACATGATAAGAGACTAAACCTTTCTTAAAGGGACACTTACATGACACCAGTAACAGGTAGAAATGTGCCTAGCGACAGCAGCAGCTAGCATTCAAAAGGCTGGATGAGATACGTCTTTCCCAGTGACAAGGTGAGTAGACATTGAGATAGAATCAGGTATGATTCTATTACTGGATTCCATTAGTAGAAACAGCTTATCTAGACGATTGGGAGGTCAGTGAAATTCAAGGAATGGGAGAGGGGCAGACACCCAAATACACAAAATGCAGAATCAAAGGGGAACAATGGTGTAATTGCCAGCACCCTCAGAGGCAGGGAGGCCTGTTTACATCTAGCCGCCTGCAGGCTAGTTTTACATCTAACAGACTCTATGGGCAGGATTCTGCGGGAATCGGCGGGACGGGCAACTCCAGCGCCAAGGAGTGGCGTGAAACACTCTGGTGTCGGGCCGCCCCAAAGGTTTGGAATCCTCCACACCTTCAGGGGCTAGGCCGGCGCCGGGTGGTTTGCGCCGCGCCGGCCGGTGGAGAAGGGGCTTGGCGCCACGCCAACCGGCACCGAAAGGCCTCTGCTGGCTGCCACGAGTTGGCGCATGTGCGGGAGCGCCAGCGTGTGCTGACGTTATCCCAGCACATGGGTAGGGGGGTTCGTCTCCGCATTGGCCATGGTGGAGGACCACAGCGGCTGACGCGGAAGAATAGAGTGCCCCACGGCACAGGCCCGCCCGCGGATTGGTGGGCCCCGATCGTGGGCCAGGCCACCGTGGGCACCTCCCGGGGCCAGATCCCCCCGCGTCCCCCCCGAGGTCCCTGGAGGCCGCCCGCGCAGCCAGGTCCCACCGGTAACTACCTACTCTAAGCTGTAGCCACCTGAGTTGGCCACTTCCCGACTTAAAATGGAGAACCGCAAAGGCTGAAGGGAAATTCAGCCAACACAGGCAAAAACTAGCAGGTGCAAGTTTTAGATTCTGCAGAAACCCAGACAGCATCGATACAAGCAGCCATCTGCATAGTAATGTAGCAGCCATCTACATAGTAATGAGCGATCCCCGGGAACAATCAAAACATTTTGAGGTAAACAAGGCCAAGCCAGACTCTTCGGCGCCAGCAGGAGCCAACACAAAAGAGGTTAATGGACACTTAAAGCCCACCCAACGATCAGGGAACAGCTCCAGTATTGGAGAAATCGAACCAAGCAATTGGAACGAAGTCCAATCACTTGAAACCAGGTACGGGGTCCGCCCCAAAGGGCGGGAAGTCCTTGGGGACTATAAAGTAAAGCCCCCAAGTTCAAATCGTCCTTCTTGACAGGGTCACTCAGCAACACGAAGCAACCCCTGAGAGTGAACTGTCCAGCGGCCTCCAAGCAGGTAAGTCTCAAGTCAATGCTCGCTATGAGATAGGCGCTCCTAGCTACCAGTCCATACCAGCTTTTGAATCCCACAGACTCAGGACCTGAAGGAAAGGCGATTTGTTCCCCAGACCTGGTGGGCCAGTCCGAAGCTAAGTATAGGCCTGTTAGTTATAGAAATAGCCTAGAAAGTAGAGTTTATGCATGAATAGCGATTTACTGTGTATAATAAATGTGTTTTGATTTGAATCTTACTAATTGGTGTGTTGAGTTATTGATCATTACTTGAACTTGAACCTCGTCGCGGTATCATAAAGATACCTGCCGACTGTAGAGCAAAGGTTATAAAGCAGAGCCAATTGAACCAACCAAAAGTTAGCAACATATTACTGGCGACATCCTGACGGGACTCGATCTAGAAATGGCTTAACCACTCCGGGAGAACCCAAAAATTTGAATTAGAAATCCAATTGGGAACAGAAAAACCACAAGTGTTCAAGCAGTTCTGATCAATCCTCATAATTCGGAAGTGTGTTAATGCATGCGTAACTAACAGGGCAATAAGGTAACACTGATAGATTTTTTTTGTTGCGACAAAACTGTCGGGAGTTTGTATTCCGGAAAATAGCGAAAACCGTACCCGTAATTACAGCACCGCCTTAATACCCCTTGTTCCAAATTTCAAGGGAAGCATTCAGATAAGAAAGATGGCAATGCAGGCAATGCAACGCCTCATGAACCCCGAAGAATTTGTGGTCGCAGTGACCAGCAGTAGAGTAGGACAGTGTCCCGTTTGGGAAGAGGAAATCAGAAAGTGCCTCAAAGGGAAAGGATGGCCCCTTTGGAGCGAATTCTGTAACAATGAGGAAACAGGTCCCGGGAGTATAAGACATACTTGGTGGGAGAACCTGAGTGAGATTCACAAGAAGAGCTTAGGAAAAGCTCGCAAGCCGATGGCAATCGTGTCCTGTTTGGCACAATTGCGAGGCACAGAGGAGGTCGTTAGGACGCTCCGAAAAGAGATAGAAGGCATACATCGAAAGAGCAAGGTCGATGTCAGTGAGGTAGAGAAAGAGAATGTAGAATTAAGGAGCAAGTTAGCAGCAAAGGACGGAGAGGTGGATGATGCCAAGATGGCACACCAGTCTTGTCTGGCACACCTAAGCAGCTTCCAATCTCAGTACGAAAAGGCCTATCAGGACACGCAACATGCAGTCCTGGTATGAGAGGAAACGGAGAAACAGGTAGAGACATTGCAGAGGCAGTGTAGTGACCTGAAGGCAGCATTAAGAGCACTCCATACTACCACCACGGGGCAAAGACAAAAATGAAATGAAATGAAATGAAAATCGCTTATTGTCACAAGTAGACTTCAAATGAAGTTACTATGAAAAGCCCCTAGTCGCCACATTCCGGCGCCTGTTCGGGGAGGCTGTTACGGGAATCGAACCGTGCTGCTGGCCTGCCTTGGTCTGCTTTCAAAGCCAGCGATTTAGTCCTGTGCTAAACAGCCACAAAGCTCATTAGACTACGCAAAGTGCCGGAAGCAGATTGCAGAACTGCAATCTCTGCTTTCAGTTCAAAAAAGGTTCCAGGAAAGCTTTGGATCACAGTTAGATGAGGAAGACTGCCCTGATTGGGAAGAATTGAGTGAGACAGCGCAGAGATATGTTCAGGGAACATGTGCGCAAGGAAAGCCCCAGAAGAGAAAAGCGCCCCAACCCCCCGCAGAGCAGATAGCTCAGGCTCCAATGAATCCAGTCACCACCCACCGCACAGCCACATCGGACGACACGGAATTTCTGTACACCACCCCCTTAACAGTGACCCAATTACGGGACGTGTGCGACAAAATCAAACCGTTCCTCCCCACCTCAGACCCCCACCACTTCTTTGCCAGAGTAAAACAGCAGGCTACCATGTACGGCCTGGATGAGCGTGAGCACGTGAAGCTCACAGTTTTGAGCTTAGACCCTTCGGTCGTAGCAGCCCTTCCCGACCCACAGAATGTAGGAGGAGGCACCCTTGCAGAAATGCATACCGCGATCCTAGACACGATCGGGTATAACAGGGGTGACCCCGTAGAAGGCCTCAATAAGTGCAAGCAAAAGAAAACCGAGCACCCCACAGCATTTGCTGGACGCCTGTGGATCCATTTCGCAGCAGTTTTCGGAGACTTAGACCGCGCCCATTTGTCCCCAGACAACATGGCCAAATGGACCCGCACCCTTATCTCCCATGCCACAGAAACAGGACAAAAAGCTTGTGTGAATTATGATCCCTCAGAGGAGGCTCATAATGAGAAATGGGTTGTAAAAAGATTGTCCCGCACCTGGGAGCAATCTGTTCAAAACAAAGCCAGGAATAAAACTCCCGAAGAACAGCAGGCAGAAGCAGACATACACACAGTTAAGGCACATCAGAACCCCGCATGGGTAAATGAAGGCAGGAACAGCCCCCCACAAAAGCCACAGGAGTGTTACAACTGTGGACAGTTAGGACACTTTGCAAGAGAATGCAACGCCCCACGAAAGCCACAGAGAACCCAGCAGGCAGGCACTCTGAATAAGAATAGAACAGAGCCCATACATAGTGTGGGCACCCGTTCAGATCAGACGGATGTTAACGGAATGGACTGACGGTGTTCGGGCTCCCCTAGTTGGGTCTGCGACACCCTTTGGGATAGGTCCAGCCGACCAGTAGTTGCAGCAAAGATACGGGAACAGCCCATCGAGTTTTTCTGGGACACAGGAGGGTCCTGCACCACAATCAATTCCTCCACCATGTTCCAGAAAGACACGTGGCCCACTACAGCCACCATCACCCTCAGCGGCTTCACAGGCCACTCACAGCAGGGACACATCACAGCCCCTGTACCCATTCAAATCGGCATCATCACCACCAAGCACCCCGTAGTCTTAGTCGACCTGCCCCACACAGCAGAACACATTTTTGGCATCAATTTTATGAATTCCCACAACCTGTCCTTTGATCCAGTCAACCAATGTGTCTGGAGAATGGCAAAATCCGCAAGAGCCTCCGCAACGCTCACCATAGGAGAATACGCCAACAAGATTAGCGCAGTCGACGAATTTTGGTTTGACCCGCCCACGATTAGCACAGACAAGCAGGTTAGGGCAGTTCTGCAGAAGCACAGGACAGCATTCGCGACCTACAAACACGACTGTGGTCGGATGACTGGTTCCGTTCAAATCACAGGACCTGACCCTAGACCCCAAAAGCAATACGGATTTCCCCAAGAAGCAGAGGGAGAAATCGCAAAAGTTATCGACAGCTTATTAGAGCAAGGCGTACTCAGATCAGTAGCCTCCACTAATAATGCCCCGATTTGGCCAGTGAGAAAGCCCGATGGATCATGGCGACTGACCATCGATTACCGGGAGCTCAACAAAGTCACCCCCGCAACAGCTCCCACGGTAGCCACAAGTCCCGAGACCATGCTCAAGCAGGGACTCAATTCCCGATTCTTTACGGTTTTGGACATCAGTAATGGATTCTGGTCCATTCCATTGGCAAAGGCGTGCCAGTACAAATTTGCCTTCACCTTTAAAAACCAACAGTACACGTGGACATGCCTTCCACAAGGATTCCACAACTCCCCCTCCATTTCCACCGACAGCTGGCAAATGGTTTGTCAAAATTTTCTCGCCCCGAATGTCTGGTCCAGTATGTGGATGACCTACTACTGCAGACAGACACCAAGGCAGAGCACATCGAGCTTCTGGCCGAACTCCTGGAACTCTTACATTCAATTGGTTGTAAAGTCAACCCCAAAAAGGCCCAGATTTTGGAAAACAAGGTGATATATTTGGGTACAATTATCACGCACGGTAAACGTGAGATCGGGCATAAAAGGATTGACTCAATTGCCAAATTACCCCTTCCCCAGAACGTTTCAGCCCTCCGGTCGTTTTTAGGACTGGTTGGCTACTGCCGAAACCACATTGACGGTTTCGCCAGCAAGGCAGCACCCCTCTCAGACCTCCTAAAGAAAGGAGCCCCCTGGGAATGGCTTCCGCAGCATATGGATGCTGTGGACTCTTTGAAAAGAACACTCATAGCAGCCCCCGCACTACAAGTTCCAGACCCACTCTTCCCCTATGCGATAGAGGTAGCAAACACAGACCACACCCTTTCGGCCGTGCTCCTCCAGGAATGGCACAAACAGTTAAGGCCCGTGGCTTACGCCTCCAGAGTCTTAGATGCTGTGGAGCAGGGATTTTCAGCCTGTGAAAGGCACCTGCTTGCAGTTTTTTTTCACCTGAGGAAGGAGCAGCGCTCCGAAAGCGAGTGACATCGAAACAAACCTGTTGGACTTTAACCTGGTGTTGTAAGACTTCGTACTGTGCTCACCCCAGTCCAACGCCGGCATCTCCACATCATGCAGTTTTTTGGGCAGTACAATATTTTTCGTACATAACCGGACTGAACCCCAGCACAATCCTGACGGAACACACCTCCACCCAACTTTTACTGGATGGATGACTTAAGGGAGGTACAGTCAGTCAAATAAGAGCAGCCAGATGGACCCTTCTTTTGCAGGGATGGGACATCACTGTTAAAAGGACCAAGACCCACACTTTCTTAGCAGATAATCTTCAGTACCCAGGCACCCCCCATGAATGTGAAATCATCTCACCACAACACAACACAGGCCCCTTTATTGCAAAAACACCCCCCAGAAAGATAGGTAGTCCAACCCAGAGCCCCAAGCACACAGACACGTGCGAACCCATAAGAATATATGTGGACGGATCTGCCACAATATTAGAAGGGAAGCGCATAACAGGATGCGGCATTTATGTCGAGGACGCGCAGGGACGCGCCCTGGAAGAAATCGCAATAAAACTTCCAGGCCACTTAGGCGCACAGGCGGCAGAACTAGCAGCCGTGGCGTACATTGTAGAACACCCAGATTCCTTCCCCAGCCCAGCAGACATATACTCGGACAGCCTCTCTGTCTGCAACAGCCTTACAGAATTCCTACCCCTGTGGCAAGCAAGAGGATTTGTTTCCGCAGACGGAAAACCCTTCCCCTCAGCCCCATTGCTCCATCACATTTTAGGAAAAGCCCAGAACAGGACATTCGGCATCGTTAAAGTTCGCAGTCACCCCTGTTCCTCCCCCCCTGGAAATGTGAAAGCCGATGCACTGGCCAAAGCAGGTTCCAGGCACGGATATTTTTGGACACCCCCCGAAAGCGCACCAGTGAATGCAGTTCAGGTCTCGCAGACTAATATCGAGGATTTAGTGCAGGCTCAGAAGCAGGATAGCAATCTCAGGGAGATTTTGAAAGGACAATTTACAGCACCCTATGATAGGTTTAAAAATGCACTGACCACACATGACGGTGTGGTGTTAAAAGACACCCTTTATGTGGTTCCTGAACAGGACAGAAATCAGCTCATTTGTTCGTTCCATGACAGTCATGGACATCAGGGAATTGACCCCACTACAGCCCACCTCAGGCAGCTCTGTTGGTGGCCAAGTTTAAAAGAAGACGTAACGCACTATGTTGAGAATTGCCTTATCTGTGTCCCGAACAATCCGGACAGATACGCCAAGAAAGCTCACCTTAGTCACACCCGCCCCGTTAATGGCCCCTGGACTAACCTCCAGATTGATTTTATAGGACCATTGCCCCCTTGCAGGAATGGTTATAAGTATGTACTCGTTGTGATAGAGACGTTTACAAAATGGGTAGAGGCATTCCCATCAAGAACGAACACGGCAAAGACCACAGCCAAGATCTTAACCCACCACATCTTTACGAGATGGGGACTCCCCCGCAGCATTGAATCCGACCAAGGTTCCCATTTTACGGGACGTGTCATGAAGAACGTCCTCACGATATTTGGCATTACCCAAAAATTCCACATCGCATACCACCCCCGTCAAGTGGTATCGTGGAGCGCATGAATAGGACTCTAAAATCCACCATCTGAAAAATGGTCCAGCAAAACAACACCACTTGGGACTCAGTCCTCCCTTTTGCGCTGATGTTTTTGCGAAATACAGTTTCAACATCTACAGGTTACACCCCACACACCCTCATGACCGGACGCCCCATGAAAGGCACAGAATTTTTATTGGGATTAGATTTGATCAGCTCCAAGTTGACGGCCCTCACACACGAGAAAGCAGTCGAACAATTGGTAGAGAATGTTAAAACGGCTCAGCTAGCAGCTGCGGTACGATTAGGCAGACGAAAGAAACAGAGCAAGGCCTGTTTCGACAAGACAGTGCATGCGACTGAGTTCAGTGCAGGACAGCAAGTCATGCTCTCCATATACACCCCCAGCACATTCCTGTCACCGAAGTATTCGGGTCCATACTCCATTGCGGACAAAGTAAGCCCCTCCCTGTACAAAATAAAGTTCCCCAACGGAAGACTGCGTGGTTCCATATTAACCAGCTTAAGGCATATGGACCACAGTCGAACCACACACACCACGCCATACTTGACGCAGCAGACCACGCCCCGCCCACAGCCAACGTAACCCTACCCTCCCCAACACATCCAGCCCAGCCATGGACTCAACCCTGACTCCACCCCCGAACTATACTATACTCCGCCCCAGAACGCCCACAGACTGCTGAAGCAGCGACTGTGACACAGACAATAGCCACAGCACGCCACCCTACTACCCCCATACATCAGGCCCCACACCCAGCGAATCTGAGCATGATTCGAGTGATCCCCTCATGATCACTTTCCTAAAGAAACCCCACCACCGACCACCGACCTACAATGACGACCCCAACTCCATTCCAACAGAATTGGCCACATCCTTTTGGCACCGGGACAATTCATTCAGACGCGTCCGGAATGACGAGATGGATCCCAAATCACACCATGCAGCCCTATCCGCCCTTATACATTCGAGAGTTTGGCATCCGGGAGAAGATGACGACTTTGAGTCTGACTCCCAAAGCGAGAACCCCTTTGCAACCCTGTTCGCAACCGATAACTGAGGTGTCCAGATGATGTTTTAGAAAGGAACCGCTTGGGAGAAAACGGTGTCCTTTCTGATGGAACTTGCAGCATATTTTATGTTATTTGTCGTGGTATTGTTAAATCTTGTATGTAAGACCGGGAAATTTTTTTTCCACGGCCCCACGCCACCACCACGGAAACTAGTTTGTCCCGGACGCTAGTTCAGAGGAACTAGTTTGTCCACAGAGACAAGTTTGTCCAAGACAATAGTTCAGAGGAACTAGTCTGTCGGCATACAACAATCATAACTACTCTCCTGATTCGAAGGTAATCACGAGAGGTAGCCCCACGACGACCACCGGCATTGGTCTCCGCCCTGCCTGAGGACCCCCTCTGGTCAGCTATGCTCGGGTAGAGAACACACGGCATTGGTCGCCGTCCTACCCGGGGATTCCATCAAAATCTTACCCGTCGCGGCCCATATGCACCTCATTTAGGCACTTTTGGTTCAAAAAGTTTTGTTTTGTTTTCAGGGGACCCTTAGGTTGCCATCCCTATGCTATTTACATCCTCAAACATTTGGATGGTAAATCGCATAGTCTGCGAGATGGCTCGCACTGTTTCAGTATTTTTAAGTGTGTCTTGTCCTGAATATTCGGTTTAAAAAAAAAAATGAGGGAGTCACACATGGTGACAAATTGTAACGGGAGAATTGGCACTGAAGGACAAACATACTAACAGACGAGCTATTAAACCAAGATAGTAACAGACACTATGCTTGATCCCACAGAATCCCAGAAACTCCAGGAAAAGAGACAAAACGAAGAGAAAGAAGAAGAACCATGAGGACATCCTCTGTGTTGCTCATCACCCTAATGAACATTTGGTTGCGCGTGAACGCGAACCCCCAACCCCCCCCCCAGCCGTTAATGATTCACTTCCCCATAGTACCCAGAGCCCAGTCACAAGCAACACCACACCAATTGGTGTGACAGGTTTATAACCTGGTACTCCCTGTCCTACGTGCTAGAATCCCTATTGGTATTGGCGATACTCTGCTGCATCGTGCAGACTATTTGTCTGAGGAAATGGCGAAGGAGAGCCTACCGCACTCGCACCCCGGTATGTAGGATAAGATCCCCTGTTTTTGGTTATGACCAGACCCCCGACCCCCGTGATCTATAATAAAGAACATTCGTTTGCGTTCTTTTTGTGAAGAAAGAAATGTGTTTCATGAGCGATTGTACAATCCTGAGCTTGACTGCCAAGCCAGGAAAAATGTGAATAATGCTGCTATGATTTTGTTTGCATCATTAAGGAAGTTAATATGATTGAATGTTTGAGTGAGTGTAGTTTAGTGAGGCCAGTTAGAGGCACCGTTTTTCTTATTTTGTAATGCATGTCCCTGTTTTGACATAGCGCCATTTAGAATGTTAGTTAAAATTTTCTTGCATAGTTATGGTCAGTGTAGAGGTCATTGATGAGTGCTCGCTGGGTCAGGGAATGAAGACAATGCAGTTATGTGATCCTTCACGCTTTGCGTTAGGATCACAAGGAGGATGTGTAGCCACTTGAGTTGGCCACTTCCCGACTTAAAATGGAGAACCGCAAAGGCTGAAGGTAAATTCAGCCAACACAGGCAAAAACTAGCAGGTCCAGGTTTACTGTGAATTAGACTCTGCAGAAACCCAGACAGCATCGATACAAGCAGCCATCTGCATAGTAATGTAGCAGCCATCTACATAGTAATGAGCGATCCCCGGGAACAATCAAAACATTTTGAGGTAAACAAGGCCAAGCCAGACTCTTCGGCGCCAGCAGGAGCCAACACAAAAGAGGTTAACGGATACTTAAAGGCCGCCCAACGATCAGGGAACAGCTCCAGTATTGGAGAAATCGAACCAAGCAATTGGAACGAAGTCCAATCACTTGAAACCAGGTACGGGTCCGCCCCGAAGAGCGGGAATCCCCTGGGGACTATAAAGTAAAGCCCCCAAGTTCAAATCGTCCTTCTTGACAGGGTCACTCAGCAACGCTAGCAACCCCTGAGAATGAACTGTCCAGCGGCCTCCAAGCAAGTAAGTCTCAAGTCAACGCTCGCTATGAGATAGGTGCTCCTAGCTACCAGTCCATACCAGCTTTTGAATCCTGCAGACTCAGGACCTGAACAAAAGGCCATTTGTTCCCCTGATCTGGTGGGCCAGTCCGAAGCTAAGTATAGGCCTGTTAGTTATAGAAATAGCCTAGAAAGTAGAGTTTATGCATGAGTAGCGATTTACTGTGTATAATAAATGTGTTTTGATTTGAATCTTACTAATTGGTGTGTTGAGTTATTGATCATTACTTGAACTTGAACCTCGTGGCGGCATCATAAAGATACCTGCCGACTGTAGAGCAAAGGTTATAAAGCAGAGCCAATTGAACCAACCAAAAGTTAGCAACAACTCCGGCGGGACCAGCCGAAAACGGGCGGCCACTCATGTCCATCGCGGGCCAGAGAATCGCCGGGGGGGGGGGCGCTGCCAGCGGCCGCTGACTAGCGCGGCGCGATTCCCACCCCCGCCAAATCCCTGGCGCCGGAGAATTCAGCAGCCGGAGGGGGCGGGATTCACGCCACCCCCGGCGATTCTCCGACCCGGTGGGGGGTCGGAGAACCCCGCCCTATATCTTAGAACCAAGGCTTTGTTAAGGGAGTTTAAATATTTTCGCTGTACCAGGAAAAGACGTTTCCCAGATTTGATTGGTTTGCATTGTGTGGGAATTATAAGCTGCAATCATAAACTGGTAATTATTTACTGTGGATGTTGTTTCAGGAAAGTGGAGATTCAGGGATAATAGATATATTTTAGAACAAGGGGTGCATTCCACGTAAACTGGGTGTGTTTCGTAATTCATAGAATCATAGAATCCCTACAGTGAAGAAGGAGGCCATTCGGCCCATTGAGTCCACACCGCCCTTGGAAAGAGCACCCTAATTTAGCCCACACCACCCCCCTTTCCCTCTAACCCTACCTAACCTTTCAGACACTCGTGGACAATTTATCATGGCCAATCCACCGAACTTGCACATCTTTGGACTGTGGGAGGAAACCGGCACCAGGAGGGAACCCACGCACACACGGGGAGGACGTGCAGACTCCGCACAGAAAGTCACCTGAGGCCGGATTTGAACCTGGGTCCCTGGCGCTGTGAGGCAGCGGTGCTAACCACTGTGCCACCGTGCCGCCCCCTCAGAAATATAGAATTCATATACTGAATTGTCTGAGCACAGTATGGTCCTGGTTGTGTGTATTTGACTTTTTTTAAATTTAATCCGTACTCTTTACTAATTGCTACATCATGACTGGGCTTTTTATTCTCACTGGGGTTTACTTGACTCCTCATATCAAAACGAAACAAAACTATACACCCCGATGAAATGGTGCTCCAAGATGGGATACCGTTGCAGATAACATCAGCGTGCTTAATAACACCTTCAATCTTTGCATTATAACCCTGAGGGGCAGCACAATTGCTTTACAGCTCCAGGGTCCCAGGGTCGATTCCGGCTTGGGTCACTGTCTGTGCGGAGTCTGCACATCCTCCCCGTGTGTGCGTGGGTTTCCTCCGGGTGCTTGGGTTTCCTCCCACAGTCCAAAGATGTGCAGGTTAGGTGGATTGGCCATGATAAATTGCCCTTAGTGTCCAAAATTGCCCTTAGTGTTGGGTGGGGTTACTGGGTTATGGGGATAGGGTAGAGGTGTTGACCTTGGGTAGGGTGCTCTTTCCAAGAGCCGGTGCAGACTCGATGGGCCGAATTAAACATAAGAAACATAAGAACTAGGAGCAGGAGTAGGCCATCTGGTCCCTCGAGCCTGCTCCACCATTCAATGAGATCATTGCTGATCTTTTGTAGACTCAGCTCCACTTTCTGGCCCGAACACCATAACCCTTAATCCCTTTATTCTTCAAAAAACTATCCATCTTTATCTTAAAAACATTTAATGAAGGAGCCTCTACTGCTTCACTGGGCAAGGAATTCCATAGATTCACAACCCTATGGGTGAAGAAGTTCCTCCTAAACTCAGTCCTAAACCAACTTCCCCTTATTTTGAGGCTATGCCCCCTAGTTCTGCTTTCACCCGCCAGTGGAAACAACCTGCCCGCATCTATCCTATCTATTCCCTTCATAATCTTATATGTTTCTATAAGATCCCCCCTCATCCTTCTAAATTCCAACGAGTACAGTCCCAGTCTACTCAACCTCTCCTCGTAATCCAACCCCTTCAGCTCTGGGATTAACCTAGTGAATCTCCTCTGCACACCCTCCAGTGCCAGTACGTCCTTTCTCAAGTAAGGAGACCAAAACTGAACACAATACCCCAGGTGTGGCCTCACTAACACCTTATACAATTGCAGCAGAACCTCCCTAGTCTTAAACTCCATCCCTCTAGCAATGAAGGACAACATTCCATTTGCCTTCTTAATCACCTGTTGCACCTGTAAACCAACTTTTTGCGACTCATGCACTAGCACACCCAGGTCTCTCTGCACAGCAGGATGTTTTAATATTTTATCATTTAAATAATAATCCCTTTTGCTGTTATTCCTACCAAAATGGATAACCTCACATTTGTCAACATTGTATTCCATCTGCCAGACCCTAGCCCATTCACTTAGCCTATCCAAATCCCTCTGCAGACTTCCAGTATCCTCTGCACTTTTTGCTTTACCACTTATCTTAGTGTCGTCTGCAAACCTGGACACATTGCCCTTGGTCCCCAACTCCAAATCATCTATGTAAATTGTGAACAGTTGTGGGCCCAACACTGATCCCTGAGGGACACCACTAGCTACTGATTGCCAACCAGAGAAACACCTATTAATCCCCACTCTTTGCTTTCTATTAATTAACCAATCCTCTATCCATGCTACTACTTTCCCCTTAATGACATGCATCTTTATCTTATGCAACAACCTTTTGTGTGGCACCGTGTCAAAGGCTTTCTGGCCTCCTTCTGCACTGTAAATTCTATGTTAATAACATTATATTGCAAGTACAGCACAGAAACAGGCCTGTCAGCCTAACAGATCCACGTTCGTGTTTACAATCCATGTGAGTCTCCTTTCTTTCCCCATCTCATCGTATCAACACACCCTTCTATTCTTTTAGCCCTCATTACTTCAGATTCCTGGAACATTGGGATTTCTTCCGGGGCAGGTGGGACCTGTACAAGAAGGACATGTTGCATCTAAACTGGAGGGGCACCAATATCCTGGCTGGGAGGTTTGCTGGAGTCACTCGAGAGGATTTAAACTAGGATGGCAAGGGGGTGGGAAACAGAGTGTTAGCTTAGAAGGTGTAATAACTAAAGGGAAGATAGAGAACAAAAATAAGTGAACAACATCTCCCTCAGGCAGAGCAAAAAAGGTGACAAGTGTGAGAAGGGAGATGGTCAATACAGGACTGAGGGTGTTGTACCTGAATGCGCGCAGTATACGGAACAAGGTAAATGAGCTTGTTGCGCACATTGAAATTGGCCGGTACCATGTTGTGGGCATCACAGGGATGTGGCTGCAAGGGGATCAGGGCTGGAATCTAAATATACAAGGATATGTGTCCTATCGAAAGGACAGGCAGATGGGCAAAGGGGGCGGGGTTGCATTGCTAGTAAAGAATGAAGTTAAATCGATAGAAAGGAGCGATATCTGATCAGAAGGCACAGAATCGCTGTGGGTAGAGTTGAGGAGTCTCAAAGGTAAAAAGACCCTGATGGGAATTATGTACAGGCCCCCGAGGAGTAGTCAGGATGTGAGGCAGAAAATAAATCAGGAGATAGAAAAGACATCTAAAAAAGGCAATATCACAATAATCATGGGAGACTTCAATCTGCAGGTGGACTGGAAAAATAAGGTTGGTAGTGGATCCCAAGAAAAGGAATTTGTGGAATGTCGAAGAGATTTCTTTTGGAGCAGCTTATGACAGAGCCTACTAGGGAACAGGAATTCTGGATTTGCTGATGGGTAATGAGACAGACTTGATTTGGGAACTTAAGGTGAAGGAACCCTTAGGGAGCAGTGACCACAACATGATAGAATTTACCCTGCAGTTTGAGAGGGAGAAGCTGGAATCAGAAGTAACGGTATTATAATTAAATAAGGGTAACTACAAAGACATGAGGGAGGAGCTGGCCAGAGTTGATTGGAAGAGGTGCCGAATAATAATCTTTATTGCCACAAGTTGGCTTACATTAACACCGCAATGAAGTTGCTGTGAAAAGTCCCTAGTCGCCACATTCTGGCACCTGTTCGGGAACACAGGGAGAATTCAGAATGTCCAAATTACCTCACAGCATGCCTTTGGACTGTAGGAGGAAACCAGAGCACCCGGAGGAAACCCACGCAGACACAGGGAGAAAGTGCAGACTCCACACAGACAGTCGCAAACCTGGGACCCTGGGAGCGGTGAAGCAATAGTGCTAACCACTGTGCTACCATGCCACCCATAACAGTTGACACAATATTCTCAGATTGAAGAAACTGAAGCGGCCAACGTGGGGCTCGAACCCACGACTCTGGGATTAAGAGTCCCATGCTCCACCGATTGAGCTAGCAGGCTGCCTAGCAGGGAAGACAGTGGAACAGCAATGGCAGGAGTTTTGGGTGCTTATTCGGGAGGGACAGCAGAAATTCATCCCAAGGATGCGGAAACATGCTAAGGGAAGGACAAAGCATTCATGGCTGACGAGGGAGTCAAGGATAGCATTAAAGCAGAAGAAAAAGCATACAAAGTGGCAAGTATTAGTGGGTGGCCAGAGGATTGGGAAGCCTTTAAAAGCGCGCAAAGGACAACCAAAAGAGCAATGAGGGGGGAGAAGATGAAATATGAGTGCAAGCTAGCTAATAATATAAAAGAAGATAGGAAGAGTTTTTTTCAATATATAAAAGGAGACAGAGAAGCAAAAATAGACATTGGACCACCAGAAAATGTGGCTGGAGAAGTAATAATAGAAACAAAGAAATGGCAGAGGAACTGAATAGTTACTTTGCATCAGTCTTCACAGTGGAAGACACCAGTGGGATGCCAGAGCTCCAGGAGAACCAGGGGGCAAAGGTGAGTGCAGTGGCCATCACTAAGGAGAAGGGTCTGGGGAAACTGAAAGGTCTGAAAGTGGATAAATCACTTATGGATGGACTATACCCCAGGGTTCTAAAAGAGATAGCTGAGGAAATTGTGGAGGCATTGGTGGTGATCTTTCAGGAATCACTGGAGGCAGGAAGGGTCCCAGAGGACTGGAAAGTGGCTAATGTAACACCATTGTTTAAGAAGGGAGGGAGGCAGAAGACGGGAAATTATAGGCCGGTTAGCCTGACTTCGGTCATTGGTAAGAGTTTAGAGTCCATTATTAAAGATGAGATTGCGGAGTACATGATAAAATAAGACTGAGTCAGCACAGCTTCGTCATAGTGAGGTCATGTCTGACAAATCTGTTAGGATTTTTGAGGAGTTAACAAGGAAGTTAGACAAAGGAGAACCAGTGGATGTGATTTATTTAGATTTCCAGAAGGCCTTTGACAAGGTGCCGCATCGGAGACTGTTAAATACGTTTAAGAGCCCATGGTGTTAAGGATAAGATCCTGGCATGAATGGAGGATTGGCTGACTGGCAGAAGGCAGAGAGTGGGGATAAAGGGATCTTTTTCAGGATGGCAGCCGGTGGCTAGTGGTGTGCCTCAGGGGGCTGTGCTGGGACCACAACTTTTCACAATATACATTAATGATCTGGAAGATCATTACTCATTGGACGTTAGAAGGATGAGGGGGGAATCTTATTGAAACTTACAGGATACTGTGAGGCCTGGTTAGAGTGGACGTGGAGAGGATGTTTCCACTTGTAGGAAAACCTAGAAGCAGAGGACACAATCTCAGACGAAAGGGACGATCCTTTAATACAGAGATGAGGAGGAATTTCTTCAGCCAGAGGGTGGTGAATCTG
This sequence comes from Scyliorhinus torazame, assembly GCF_047496885.1. Lineage (NCBI taxonomy): Eukaryota > Metazoa > Chordata > Chondrichthyes > Carcharhiniformes > Scyliorhinidae > Scyliorhinus > Scyliorhinus torazame. Next base: position 233,198,573 of record NC_092717.1, on the reverse strand, counting down.
TGGAACTCTTTGCCACAGAAGGCTGTGGAGGCCAAATCACTGAGTGTCTTTAAGACAGAGATAGATAGGTTCTTGATTAATAAGGGGATCAGGGGTTATGGGGAAAGGCAGGAGAATGGGGATGAGAAAAACATCTGCCATGATTGAATGGCATGCAGGCTCAATGGGCCGAGTGGCCTAATCCTACTCCTATGACTTATGGTCTTATCCATGCTATTCGCTTCAGCAGCTCAACAACAGAGGTGATGTGGGACTCCACATACAGACTAGCTGTTGGCCTTTATTTTAATTCTGACGAGCGTTTTACTAACTTACATTGCAAATTAGGTTTCTTACGGTGTCCATCGATGGAAGCAACTGAGAATATTTTACTGCCCCAGCAAGCTCCGATCTGTTGCAGGTGCAGTTTTATTTATGGATGCATATAGACAGTAAAGAGTGGCAGTGAACACACAGTGCACCCGGTGAGGTGATCAAAGCTAAAATCCAGTGCAGAATAAGCAATACAATTTCTCTGTGGTGCAGTTACTTACGGATAGATTTTAAAGGCAACTTGAGATCAGGTCTGTGCGAACCGTCATCGTTTTGCGTTGAAATGTCAAAAGGGTTCAAAGATAGTGTGGGATGCAGTCCCCGAGGTTTCGCTGCTTTGCTGTGCTGACATGTTACATTGGAGAAGTGTCAGCCGTGAAACCTCTCACCTGCCATTTCTCACTAGGTTGACGCTGCAACAAGGCATTCGACTCAAAAGACCCATGTCTCTGTTTATGTCGAACATGAACCTCGCGTGCCCTCCTTCATCCTCGCTCATTAAAAAACTTCCTGTTCCTGTCTAGCTCTGCTAGTTACCTTGCTTACGTTTAAGGCTGCTATTTTGCTTCACAACTCCACATGACGGCAAGTTCCACATTCCAACCACTCTCTGGGTAAAGAAGATTTTCCCAAATTTCTTTGTGGATTCATTGGGCGGGATTCTCCGACCACCCGCCGGGTCGGAGAATCGCCAGGGGGGGGGGGGGGGGGGCGGCGTGAATCCCGCCCCCGCCAGGTGACGAATTCTCCGGCGCCGGGTACTTGGCGGGGGCGGGAATCGGGGGCGGGGGCGATTCACCGGCCCGCGATGGGCCGACTGGCTGCCCGTTTTCAGCCGGTCCCGCCGGCATATGTTACGACAGGTACGGACCTGGCTCCACGGGCGGCCTCTGTGGTCCTCGGGGGGTGGGATCTGGCCCCGGGGGGTGCCCCCATGGTGGCCTGGCCCGCGATCGGGGCCCACCGATCCGCAGGTCGGCCTGTGGCGTGGGGGCACTCTATTCCTCCATGTCGGCCGCTGTAACATTCCGCGATAGTTGGGGCGGAGAAGAATCCCCCTGAGCACACGCTGGCGCTCCCGCGCATGCGCCGACTCGTGCCGGCTGGCAGAGGCCCTTCGGCACCGGTTGGCATGGCGCCAAGCCCCTTCCCCGCCGGCCGGCACGGCACAAACCACTCCGGCGCCGGCCTAGCACCTGAAGGTACGGAGGATTCCGCAACTTTGGGATGGCCCGACGCCGGAGTGGTTCACGCCACTCCTTCGCCCCGGAGTTGCCCGCCCCGCCGGTTTTCGAAGAATCCCGCCCATTGTTGACCAACTTATATATTGACGCCTCCTTTTTCTGCTCTCATCTGTCAATGAAAACATTTGCCCTCTCTCTAACCTGTTCTACCCTATTATAATCTGAAAGCCCCTTGGGTCTTTAACGTCATCCCGTGCCTTCCATTTTCTGGACGAAAGAGCTCTGAGTCTGTTCAATCTTTCCTGATATGTATGACCTGATGGACCGGCAACATTCAAGTAATTTCTCCAAAACCTCTATCTCCTCTAATATGGAGACTGGAACTGTGCACAGTGCTCTCACTGTGATCTGACCAAGATTGACGTAATTGCTCCACTGTTGAACTCGGATCCTCTAAGAATAAATCCCAGTACTTTGATTTTTATTGGTCTTATTAACCTGTATTGCTACGATTATTGATTGATGTATGTGTTATATTTGTTTCTTGCTGCAGAGAGAGAGATAGGGAGGTGCCCACACCCTGGATTCTTGTAAACCACGATGAGAGGTTTATTAAGGGTGTTGCTCAATACAATCCGGATGGTGGTCTGCCCAAACCTCGCACAAACATTCTCCTGATGTCACTGCACAGCACATGGTGCAAACCAGCAGGAATGTATTCCCAGATACATAACAACCCCTCTCGCTTTACTTCATTAGTGTCATGACAACAATTAACATGTATACAACAGGTCCCCTGATCTGCTATTTCTATACATATTTACAATTCAATAAGACAGTCTCTGTGATGGACGTCCTTTTTGGTAGAATTCAGTATTCTTGAACACGGCTGCTCCTGACCTCAGAATTGTCCTCATTCCTTTCTGTAGGTGGTACTTCCTGAGTAGCTATTTCAGTATCTGTCACAATAGGCATTGAAAGTCCTCAGAAACAGAATCTGAACTCGTCAATGTCTCTGGTCTCTGTTCCAAAGTACAGCTCTCCAGATCTTCTAAAGGTAGAACGGTAGCACAAGTGGATAGCACTGTGGCTTCACAGCGCCAGGGTCCCGGGTTCGATTCCCCGCTGGGTCACTGTCTGTGCGGAGTCTGCACGTTCTCCCCGTGCCTGCGTGGGTTTCCTCCGGGCGCTCCGGTTTCCTCCCACAGTCCAAAGGCGTGCAGGTTAGGTGGATTGGCCATGATAAATTGCCCTGAGTGACCAAGAAAAGGTTGGGAGGTGTTATAGGGTTACGGGGATGGGGTGGAAGTGAGGGCTTAAGTGGGTCGGTGCAGACTCGATGGGCCGAAAGGCCTCCTTCTGCACTGTATGTTCTATGTTCTATGTTCTAACCTCTTGAGATGTTTCTGAAACTTCCTTCATGCAGCAAGTAATTGATCAGCATGACACCGCCAAACTGTTTCACTGTCCATCTGTAAGGTGTATGATATTGGACCTGTCTTTGCGAAGACCATAGCAGGTACCCATTTCTCATTGATGTAACTCCCAGCTAGCACTCTCTCGCCCTCGTTAGATACTCGCCTTTTGGAGATTTTCCCCCGCCGAGCAATTGATGCTTGTTGTCATTTGGCAATCTCTAAAGTATCAGGTGGAGTTAACAAATCAAACTGTGTTCGTAGTTTCCTCTTAAATAACAGCATAGCCAGTGAACTTTGCATGGTAGCACGTGCAGTGTTCCGAGGGCAAGGTTGATGTTCGTGAATAACCTCAGCAGTTATGGGAATTGAACCTATGCTGTTGGCCTTGTTCTGCATCACAAACCAGCTGTCCGGCCAACTGAGCTAAACTGGCCTCAATGGCGCGTAGTGGCTGTGATTCAGCAGCCATGTTCATCAGCAGATATTCATAGAATTTACAGTGCAGAAGGAGGCCATTCAGCCCATCGAGTCTGCACCGGCTCTTGGAAAGAGCACCCTACCCAAGGTCAACACCTCCACCCTATCCCCATAACCCAGTAACCCCACCCAACACTAAGGGCAATTTTGGACACTAAGGGCAATTTATCATGGCCAATCCACCTAACCTGCACATCTTTGGACTGTGGGAGGAAACCGGAGCACCCGGAGGAAACCCACGAACACACGGGGAGGATGTGCAGACTCCGCACAGACAGTGACCCAAGACAGAATCAAACCTGGGACCTTGGAGCTGTGAAGCAATTGTGCTGTCCACAATGCTACCGTGCTGCCCTGGAAAGATATAGAACATAGAACATAGAACATAGAACAATACAGCGCAGTACAGGCCCTTCGGCCCACGATGTTGCACCGAAACAAAAGCCATCCAACCTACACTATGCCATTATCATCCATATGTTTATCCAATAAACTTTTAAATGCCCTCAATGTTGGCGAGTTCACCACTGTAGCAGGTAGGGCATTCCACGGCCTCACTACTCTTTGCGTAAAGAACCTACCTCTGACCTCTGTCCTATATCTATTACCCCTCAGTTTAAAGTTATGTCCCCTCGTGCCAGCCATATCCATCCGCGGGAGAAGGCTCTCACTGTCCACCCTATCCAACCCCCTGATCATTTTGTATGCCTCTATTAAGTCTCCTCTTAACCTTCTTCTCTCCAACGAAAACAACCTCAAGTCCATCAGCCTTTCCTCATAAGATTTTCCCTCCATACCAGGCAACATCCTGGTAAATCTCCTCTGCACCCGCTCCAAAGCCTCCACGTCCTTCCTATAATGCGGTGACCAGAACTGTACGCAATACTCCAAATGCGGCCGTACCAGAGTTCTGTACAGCTGCAACATGACCTCCCGACTCCGGAACTCAATCCCTCTACCAATAAAGGCCAACACTCCATAGGCCTTCTTCACAACCCTATCAACCTGGGTGGCAACTTTCAGGGATCTATGTACATGGACACCTAGATCCCTCTGCTCATCCACACTTTCAAGAACTTTACCATTAGCCAAATATTCCGCATTCCTGTTATTCCTTCCAAAGTGAATCACCTCACACTTCTCTACATTAAACTCCATTTGCCACCTCTCGGCCCAGCTCTGCAGCTTATCTATATCCCTCTGTAATCTGCTACATCCTTCCACACTATCGACAACACCACCGACTTTAGTATCGTCTGCAAATTTACTCACCCACCCTTCTGCGCCTTCCTCTAGGTCATTGATAAAAATGACAAACAGCAACGGCCCCAGAACAGATCCTTGTGGTACTCCACTTGTGACTGTACTCCATTCTGAACATTTCCCATCAACCACCACCCTCTGTCTTCTTTCAGCTAGCCAATTTCTGATCCACATCTCTAAATCACCCTCAATCCCCAGCCTCCGTATTTTTTGCAATAGCCTACCGTGGGGAACCATATCAAACGCTTTGCTGAAATCCATATACACCACATCAACTGCTCTACCCTCGTCTACCTGTTCAGTCACCTTCTCAAAGAACTCAATAAGGTTTGTGAGGCATGACCTACCCTTCACAAAGCCATGCTGACTATCCCTGATCATATTATTCCTATCTAGATGATTATAAATCTTGTCTCTTATAATCCCCTCCAAGACTTTACCCACTACAGACGTGAGGCTCACCGGCCTATAGTTGCCGGGGTTGTCTCTGCTCCCCTTTTTGAACAAAGGGACCACATTTGCTGTCCTCCAGTCCTCTGGCACTATTCCTGTAGCCAATGATGACATAAAAATCAAAGCCAAAGGTCCAGCAATCTCTTCCCTGGCCTCCCATAGAATCCTAGGATAAATCCCATCAGTTCCCGGGGACTTATCTATTTTCAGCCTGTCCAGAATTGCCAACACCTCTTCCCTACGTACCTCAATGCCATCTATTCTATTAGCCTGGGGCTCAGCATTCTCCTCCACAACATTATCTTTTTCCTGAGTGAATACTGACGAAAAATATTCATTTAGTATCTCGCCTATCTCTTCAGACTCCACACACAATTTCCCATCCCTGTCCTTGACTGGTCCTACTCTTTCCCTAGTCATTCGCTTATTCCTGACATACCTATAGAAAGCTTTTGGGTTTTCCTTGATCCTTCCTGCCAAATACTTCTCATGTCCCCTCCTTGCTCGTCTTAGCTCTCTCTTTAGATCCTTCCTCGCTACCTTGTAACTATCCATCGCCCCAACCGAAACTTCACACTTCATCTTCACATAGGCCTCCTTCTTCCTCTTAACAAGAGATTCCACTTCCTTGGTAAACCACGGTTCCCTCGCTCGACGCCTTCCTCCCTGTCTGACCGGTACATACTTATCAAGAACACGCAGTAGCTGATCCTTGAACAAGCCCCACTTATCCAGTGTGCCCAACACTTGCAGCCTACTTCTCCACCTTATCCCCCCCAAGTCACGTTTAATGGCATCATAATTGCCCTTCCCCCAGCTATAACTCTTGCCCTGCGGTGTATACTTATCCCTTTCCATCATTAACGTAAACGTCACCGAATTGTGGTCACTGTCCCCAAAGTGCTCTCCTACCTCCAAATCCAACACCTGGCCTGGTTCATTACCCATAACCAAATCCAACGTGGCCTCGCCTCTTGTTGGCCTGTCAACATATTGTTTCAGGAAACCCTCCTGCAAAGATCCAGCATTACTGAATTTCTATCCTCTAGCAAGTTCAGCAACCAAGCCTTCCATTAGCAGCAGTGGATAATAGCCTGGGCACAAAACTGGGCTAATAGTAGTTTAAAATCTCCACAAATTCTCACTGAACTATTCCATTTTAATACAGGAATGATTGGTGTCACCTAATCACTTGTAGCACCAGATTCAATGACTCTTGTCCTTACCAATCCATCTTGTTCTTCTTCAAATTTTGGCTTGATGGAATATGGTATGGTTCTAGCTTTGAAACATTTGGGTGTACTGTCTGGTTTGATTTTTAGGTGTATTTCAATTCCTGTCATAGAGCCTCGTGAATCTTCCAACAACTTCTCGTACTTCTTCAGAAGTTGTACCAAGTTGTTCTTCGAATACCCTAGTTGATTTGCTGTGTCCTAGTTAAGCCTAATCTTTTCCAATCAAGCTTTGCCAAATAGAGCAGGAAAGTTTCTGCGGACAACGCAAAGAGGCAACTTTGCCATCTGCCTATTTGCTTCCACTGTCACCATAATGCATCCTTTTAATAGTAAGATCCTTTCCTTAGGATCACATCTGATGGTTGTAAAGGCAATTTCCAGCGATTTATCTTGCCTCAATCCTCATCGCCAGTTTCCTCTCCTGTTAGATTTCTTTGTTTCTGCAAGGAGAAAAGGTATGGATTCTTTTAAAACACAATGAGAGGTTTATTAAGAGTGTTGCTCATGCAATCTGGATGGCGATCAGCTCAAAGCCTGTGCAAACACTTTTCTGATGTCAATACACATCACGTGGCACGGAACCAGCAGGAGTGTATTCCCAAACACATATATACCCTAAAATCCCACTGTCCTCTTCAAGTGCTTGTTGACTTGTTTTTTCCCTGCATATTGTTTCTGAAACCTTACTTAGCACCTGATGTTAAACTGAGTGACCTGTTGTTAGTAGGACTGTCTTTGCACCCTTGCTTGAATAGGAGTGTCCAAAGACATGCAGGTTAGGTGGATTGGCCATGCTAAATTGCCCTTAGTGTCCAAAAAGGTTAGGAGGGATTATTGGTTTAGGGGGATAGGGTGGAAGTGAGGGTTTAAGTGGGTCGGTGCAGACTTGATGGGCCGAATGACCTCCTTCTGCACTGTATGTTCTATGTTATATTATCCTCTGTGCCACTTAAACACATGAGGCTGGATTTTCACCAGTCAGAATGGCTTGGGGACTCTTTACAAATGGTGGGCAGATCCCGATTCTAAGATTTCCAATCCCATTCCCGCACTGTCTGATTTTTAGCAGCATCTGTTAAGGGTGCAGTCTGGATTGGGTTAAAAGTCTGCAGCTGACACTCCTGAAGTGGCCGGCTCCAGTGCAGGGACACACATGCATGCGTCCTCCCCAATTTTCACAACATTTTCTGCATCACAAAACCTCTTTAGTACTTCCTCCAGGCTGACCACTTGTTCTTCTGGTCTAGTACCAGTGACTAGCACGTCATCAAGGTAAACCATCACCATGGGAATTGCCTGGAGGAGATTTTCCATTGTCCGCTGGAAGATAGTGCAGGTTGAAGCAATGCCGAATGGCAGTCTGGTATACTGGAAGTGGGCTTTGTGGGTATTGATTGTAGCAAACCTCTAAGAATCCTCATCCACCTCTAGTTGCAGGTAGGCGTAACTGAGGTCCATTTTTGATCAGACCCCCTGACAGCATAGCGTAGTGACCTTCAATTGGAAACTGAGTGACCTGGACAGCTTTATTTATGGGCATCATATAGTCCCCTTAAATCCTTATCAACGGATTAGGTTTAAGGACAGGGACTATCGGTGCGACTCACTCTGAGAACTGAACCAGTTTGATTATACCGAGTTCTTCCAATCTCTTTAGCTCTGCTTCAACCTTCTGATGCAGTGCGTAATGCACTGGTCTGGCTCTGAAGAACTTGGGTACCAAATTTGGATTGACAAAAATCTTGGCTTGTACGCTCTTAAACCAGCGCAATTCTTTGTGGATGACGTCTTCACAGCTCCTTAAGATATCTTGGAGGATGCCGTTAGATATTTTGAAGATTTCCAGCCTAATGTTCTGTAACTGACTGCGTCTGTACCCTTTCACGTCAACCAAGGGCAGATTGGTCCTCTGTCAGCCACTGGGGTATTGGCTGTTGCAACGATCTTCAAAATCTCCCCAGTGTATGTCGAAAGGTTGGCAGTAATGCTCGTCAAGCTTAAAGACAGTGGGCGGGATTCTCCTCCCACTGCACCAGATTTCTGGTGTGATGTACCCCCGTGATTCTCCATCTCACCAGCCGGCCAATGGGGTTTCCCATTATGGGCAGCCCTACGCCGTCGGGAAATTCCCGAGCTGTCGGCACAATGGAGAACCCTGACAGTGGAGAATCGGGCCCTGAGTTCCTGCACAGAGGTATTCGAAGGTCTACTCGCCTATCACGGCCACCGAAGCACCGGTGTCGAATTCCATTCTAAGGAGTTTACCATTTAACCTTAAGACACTTTCGATCAAAGCCGTCTTATTCAATTGGGCTGCATTTAACTAATGCACTGCATTCTCTTCTCTAGTATCACTGTGGACTGCTGCTGCTGTTCGTTTTGTACTGGCGTGCTTTGCCTTGCCCGGCAACGTGCTTGAATGTGCCTCTGTGGTTGCAATGGAAGAACATGAACTCCCAAACATAGCAGACCTCCTGGGGATGGCTTCCCCCGCAACAACAGCAGGCCACCTCAGATTTGGTTTGACGTCCCAATTCCTTGTCCTGGGGACTGTGTCTGGCTCTGCGCTGTGCCTGATATCCTGCCGCAGAACCCACGGCCGTACCGCCCCCATACTTGGTTAACTTTCTCTTCAGCAATGATTCAAACTCAGTGGTGTCTTTTTCGGCACACTCCATTGCCTGACGTAATCATTGTCTCCCCCAGCAGCTTCTTCTGGGTATTAAGGTTATGGATTCCACAAACCAGCCGGTTGCGTAACATAGCGTTAAGCAGGGTCCCAGACTCACAGTGCTCAGCAAGCTGGCTATGATGGCTGAGACAGACTCTTGATGGTCCCTCACTGCAGAGATACACTTATAACATTGGAGGACAATGGAGAGTCTTGGGTTGGGATGTTCTTTAACTAACTTCACTACCTGGTCAAAGATCTACGAGATGGGTGCCTTCGAAAATGTGAGGTTCCGAATCAAATTATACGTTTGGGGCCTGCAACCTGTCAGACCTATCACCTTCTGCTTGCGATCTCGTTCGCAGTCAAGAAGAAAAGGAGCCATTCGATGTACTGACTCTCCATGGCTCAACCTCCTGGTCAACTGGGTCTAGTTTCCCAATGATAGGCATTTTCACTCACTGTTTAAATTATCCCAACTCTTGCTGGAGCTTCCCTACTTTCTCAACTGTCCCTACCTTCCCCCTCAATTCACCACCACCGTGGTCACGATCAAAATCTTTTACCTCATCACCACACAGCCCATGTATTCATAGGAGTTTGTGAACTCCCTATTCTTTCTCCCCAAACGTAAAACCCTGAACTCGATATCAAAGCTTGTTTTTCCACTCTGTGAGATTTGCTGTATCTCCCTCTATGTTGTTTCAGTCCTTTTCTGTCTGAACAATACACCCCCAGTCAGTGGCATCCGGAAACCTCTATTCCCTGTGTCTGGCAGTTGAGAAAAAGTCACATCACCCAAAGTGGTGCTTCCCGAGAGTAAGGAAGAATCGACACAGAGAGTGAATCGATTGTCTTTGCCCTTTAATCATTTCCAACCCACCCAAACAACGATAAGAAAATCCTGGAAGAGATTTGTGGAGTGATACAGCACAGGAGGAGGCCATTCATACCATTGCTCCTGTGTGTCTCACGGCAATTTAGCCCCATCAAGTGTTTATCCAATTTCCTGCTGAAGATTATTCTTGAAACCTCTTCCCGTTCCTTTTCAGGTAATATCTAGTCAGATTGCAACACCTCACATCGTGGATGAATTTCTCTTCATCTCCCCTCCGGTTCTTTTGCCAATTCCCTTAAACCTCTGTCCTCTGGTTACTACATCTGCTTCAGTGAAAACAGTTTCTTCTTCTTTGTCACATACAACGCCTTCAAGATTTTATTGAATCTTCTCTTCCCCTTCTCTGTTCCAAGAAGAACAATTCAAGCTTCTCTACTTTCTACATCCATGATTTCCTGCCGTGTTGTAATCTGAGTTCTTTAGATGTCTCATTGATGAGACCTTGAGTCTTACATGCTTAAAAATGAACCGTTTATTCTTAGTCTTGAACTATTTACAGATCCAAAGTTACTGGCATGCATAGTGCTCCTTCCACGCAGGTAGACTGCTTCCAGAGTGTTCTGTCTTGTCTGTTCTCCTCGTCTATTACCATGTGACTCTACACATCATACCGTGGGCAGCGCTATTCTCCACTCCCACATTAACCGAGCAGCTTGACATTACAATGGCTTGCAAGCACATGATGCAACAGTACCTAATGGGGAGTCAGGTTCAAGATCAATGAAATACAGTTTTTTAATAGAGTTAAGGTGAAATAATACTTTGATGTTGGGCACAATTCAGCGGCCTTGTCGCTCGCAACTTGGGGTCAGGACAAGGCTGCTGAATCTCGCGAGAGGCCTCCATCGGGAATCATGATGCCCCATTAGTCTCGCGAGATTCAACGGAATCTCTCGAAGCTCTCGCTCGCCAAGATCCAGGCTTGCATATTCAAATGCACTATTAGGCTCATTTAAATATGCACTTTCCCAAATTTCCCAGTGCTCGGGATTCACCGGCCTCTCCAGCGAGGCCTGAACCAGTTCACAATTTCGTGAGACAGACGTGATGGCGCCTTGGGGGAGGGGGGGGGGGTCTCACTGGGGAGTTGAGTCCCCCAAGTGGTCGGGGACTAGGCAGTGTGTCACCCTGTGCACCCCCCCCCCCATGACACATGGCCACCTAGGCACTGCCAGCCTGGCTCCTTGCCACCTGCCACCCCAGAAGAGGTAAGTTGGGTGAAGTGTGGGTCCCTGAGGCCACGGTGGGGGCACTGAGGGGGGTTGAAAGATTGCGGCTGCCTTTAAAAACGATGCCCCAATCCGCGGGTCGTCTTTGACGGAGAGTTCCGCGACAAGGCCAAAAAAAGGGGCAAACGTGCTGTTCAGCAGTATTTAACCCAAGATCCCAAGACCGCAGAATCGCGGCTGTTGTTTTTACTTCACCGCCTCTTACATTGTGAGTTATTTAAACTTGGCGGAAAATATTTAATTGTAATATGGAGGGAGTGGGGGGGAGGGGTTGCTGGGGAACAAAAGAAATCCCATCACAAAATTCAACAAGATGTGCTATAATCAGGAATGCACTGCTCGAAAGGGTGTGCAAGGAGATTAAAGAGGAGCCTTCAAAAGAAAACTAAGATGAATAAATAAAAGGGAACAAGCTGTCAGGCTCTGGGGGCAGAGCAAGAATGCAGAAGCAAGTGGCAGAGAGCCACTCAGAGAGCTAGCACATGCACAGTGGACCAAATGGACTCTTTCTGGGCTACTTGATTCTAAGGTGGACCCAACTAACAACACTGAAGGGAAAAGCAAAATCTTGGAAAGGTTCTGATCTGAGGTTTGCCAAATGCAGCAGCTTTGGAGACGCTTCTCTTTTGCTGCCTCATCTCTTCCTTTCTGCTGGTCTGTGCATCCATCAGATCTGATACTTTTCAAAGAAGCAAGCAAACGATGTTTCCTAATTGCAGATTATTTATAGCGTGCTGCGTGACAGCGAGCTGAGCAGTTGATAGAAGGCTGATTGATTTCCATTTCTCAACTTAGCAAAAAATATTCATTGGAAAAATGTGTGGTATTTGTGTTCTGTTGCCACAATCTAGTCCTCAGCAATTTTAGCGACGCCGTGGTAAATCTTGAGAAAGCAATGCATGGGTCACAGTTAGAGTGTTGTGTCCAATACTGGGCATTGCATTACAGGGAGGGTGGGAACGATTCATGAGTACGGTCCCAGGCACAAGGGACTTGAGTTTTGTGGATAAATTTGAGGAGCTGGGTTATTCCCCTTGGGTGGGAAAAGGTTGAGAGGAGGTTTGGTGGAGGTGTTCAAAATCATCAAGGGTTCACCTTCAACATCCACTCTCCCTCTACCACCGATGCACAGTGGCCGCAATGTGTACCATCTCCAAGCTGACCTGCAACAACTCACTAAGGTTCCTTCGACAGCACCATCCAAACCTGCGACCTCTACCACTAAGAAGGGCCAGGGCAGCAGACGTATGGGAACACCACCACCTGCAAGTTCCCCTCCAAGCCACACACCATCGGCCATTCCTCCACTGTCGCTGGGTCAAAACCCTCCCTAGCAGCTCTGTGGGTGTAACTGCACCACAAGGCATGAAGCAATCCAAGAAGGTAACCCACCACCACCTTCACAGGGCAATTAGGGATGGGCAATAAATGCTCGACCAGCCAGCGATGCTCACATCCCGTGAAAGAATTAAAGAAAGAGCAGATAAGGAGAAACCTCTCCCATTGGTGCAACGGTCATGAATCAGAATGCACATATTTAAACGACCCAAAGACAACGAGGAAGTTGTCGATATAGAGATGACATGGTACCATTGTGGTAATGCCTCTAGATCGGTAATCCAGGGAGCCTGATCTATGGACATTGTTCAAATGCCACCGTGGCCCAAGTCTCACCCTGAACCAATTAAACACTGCCGAGTGTTAAAGCGGCTGCGGGCAAACCTGCTGGAGTGGGGTGGGTTCGCCCCATTTACACTGGGGAGAGGGAGAGGGCGGGGGCCCCAGTGCAATGCCAAACTGTGCCCCCTGATTCTGCAATCCGAGTTGGTCCAGTGGAACCGCGATAACAGATCCAATTTTCAGCTCGACCTTTGCTAACTTTTAGGTCACCCTCAGAACTTGCATCTTTGACTCGAAGCTCCAGAATTCTTTCCCTATTAGCCATCCGGCCTACTCACCCCTCTGCCCTCTTATAGGCTCCTTCAACCCTAATTGTCACCTAATCTTCTGTGACCCGGTTGATCATTTCTCCTGCATAGCACATTGGGATGCCTTTGCGCTTTTCAAAATTCTATATAAATGCAAGTTAAGAGAAGAGGGAGGGGGTTCCTGTGGATAATGTAAATGGATCGCTTTTGAATGCTTGTGGGTGCTCGACTGTGGTAGTATGCATTAGGGGTCATGTGGGACTGTGAAGCCATGATGCTATTGGCTGACAGATCCCGGGACCTGGTTGGCTGTTGATCCCTAGCTCCGCCCTGAAGGCGGAGTATAAGAACCTGGGCTTCTCCCCGCAGCTCCAGTCTGTTGCTGAACTGCGGGGAACAAGTCACGCTTAATAAAGCCTCATCGACTTCACCTCTATTCGTCTCTCTCGTAAGTCATTGTGCGCTATATCGACACAGGTTGAATTCAGCCGTCAAGTTACAAAGGTGATTCCAATGTGTTCAAACGAGATCGGATCAGGAAGTCCAGATTCAACATGATGAGCAAGCATCTTGGTGCGAGTGGAAGGATGATCATTTTAATTGCTTCTTCGAAGTCAGGATAATAATCAACATCAGCGATCAGATTCCTTTCAACAGCAGCACAAATAGAGCCCTTGAATCTTAAAGGCCTATATGATACAGTATAAATTAAGTTCCATATTCATATCGACGGTTACGGATGTTAAACCAGCAAAGAATCACTGTGGTTATCTTAATAACCTTCCCAATTTGGCAGCTCAGAACGACTGAAATCTGATGACTTCACAGCTACCGCACTCTTGTTTAAAGAATCTCATCGGATCTGTTTAAAACGCCGCTTCAATGAAGATCACTTAACATTACGGCTTGTATATAAATAATATCTGCATTGGATGATTCCCCTGAGCAACTCATCACTTCATCAGCTCAATAGCGATAAGGTAGCATAATGGTTATGTTAATGGACTAATATCCAGAGTACATGCATTCAAATCCCACTATGGTAGCCAGGAAATTAAAATTTAATTAAATAAAAACCCGGAATAAAAGGCCAGTCTCAGTAATGGTGACTATGAAACTGCCAGATTGTCGTAATAATACATCTGGCTCGCTTATGTCCTTTAATGTCCCTTTGTAGAAGGGAAGCTGCCATCCTTACTGGCCTGTCTGTAAGCCCGGTGTGGCTGACTCTTAACAGCCCTCTGAAATGCCTTAGCAAAGAACAAAGAACAAAGAAAATTACAGCACAGGAGGCACCGCCATTTAACTAATTCGAAGGAAAGGCCTACCGTTGACAAGGTCAATCCCCAATCGCCCTTGAGGAGGTGGAGGGTGGAGGTGAGCGGGGGTTGGGTGGCTTGCCGGACCATTTCAGAGGGATGCAACAGAGTCAGCCACATTGCTCGCTTGGAGAGCAGGCACGGCCACGATGGGCCAAATGGCCTCCTTCTGCGCCGTGACAGCTCCGTCATTCTGTGGGTCTGGAGTCCCTTGTAGGCCAGACCAGGTAAGGGTGACAGATTTCCTTCCCCGACGGAGGTTAACAATGATCCATTATTGATACTACCTTTATTTTCCCAGATTTATTTAATCAACGGAATTTAAAATCCAGGCTCCGCTGGTGGGATTTGAACGCTCATTTCTGGAATATTAATCAAGGCCTGTGTTTTACGAGTCCAGAAATATAACCAGAATATGCCAGAGCAAATAGCCAGCTCATAATTCATTTGTTTTGCAATGTAACATTTTAGGATTTAAGGTTTTAACTGTACAAAGATGTGAAATTAGTTAATAACAAAAAGCAGCCCTGAAGTTCGCTACACTAAAAGAATTTAGTCCATTTTTACTTTTGAGGTTAACAGCTAGAAATTAAGGTGAGATCATAAAATGGCAGGTGGGCCCATTTGGTTAAAGAGCTAGAGATTTTACACTCTGTGCCATCTGCAATCGGCAGCAATCAGATCAGCAGTGGTGAGAATTGGAGTAAGTGACCCTCAGGATAAACGCTTCCCCACTTTAGAGTCCACCTGGCGTCACCTTCAGCAGACAGCCTCGGTACAACACGGCTCAGGCAGTCAGGATGTGCTGATGTCCCAGCACTTCTGCCTCACTCGTGCCCACTCATATAGATTATCCCAGACTTCTGGGCTGTTGAGGTACATGTGAGTTACTCAGCCAGGGGGTCAGACAAGGGTTGGGCTCGAGGGCTGGACTTTAGAGCCTCATCCCCCCCCCCTCCCACAACCCCGCCAGACATGTTATCGGTGGATGGGGTACATAAAACCAGATGGGTGCCTGGCCCACCACCTTCCCATCCACTCCCAGCCAGTTCCCCATGAAAGGTTAGGTCAGCGGCCACCGAAGCTGGCAGCCCACACGCCATTTTTTTTTTAAAATTAGCGGGCGCTCGAGCTTATTAACAAACCCAAATATTACACAGCCCACAACATAATATGGGCTGGTCGACGGGATTGGGTAGGGCCACCTTAACCAAATTGGTTCAAAGGTGGGTAAAGAAGGGGGTGGTGCCCATGTGAACTTAGTGGGCAAGGCCCCCCCCCCCTCTCCCATGTTACATTCATATCCCACCCCCCACACATCTTGCCACCTAACCACCAAAACCTGCCCACCTCACCAACACCCCCCCACCCCTCCCGCCCTCCCTCTCCTCCCTAGACTCCCAATCTCTTCCTGCCCAAACTTACCTGCATACCTGGGCTCAGATGCAACAGCTGCCTTCATCCTGGGGCCTACTTGCAGTTCAGCAATGCCATCTACTGAGTCCTGACACTGCTGGGACTGCTACAACTGCTTGGTAACCAGATTGGCCAGCAGCCCCTGAGGGCAGGACTTCCTCCCGCTGAGGGTGGGAAATCCATGCTCACTTACTGAAGGAGAGTGAGGAGCGTACCGTGGTTGAGGGGTAGCCTTGTTCAACATCTATCAGCTGGGGATCAATATTACTTTACTGTGGGCAGGTGTGGGGATGGGTGCAGACAGTGTGTGTCCCAGTAAAACTCAGCCCCAAGTTTCTGGACTGGAGTTTGAACCCACAATCTCCTGAGTGCTCCCCATTGAGAGACAGGCCAAACATATTGAATCTTTGAATCCTCAAAACTAATTATGTGCTTCGACCAGGTATCAGCTGATTGGCAGGGGTACGTGAGGGTTCTCCCCTTGATGCTGAAGGGGCCCTTTACTCCTGGAAATGGACCCTAGCGGCTACACTTCATGTGTAGGCATGTGGACAGAGGGTCAGGCATGAGATTGGAAGTGACTGAAAGTACACAATATGACCTACTTTCCACTCTCACATCAAGGCACAGTTAGATAGAATTTCATTGAACATACAGCAAGAAAACTGGTTAGCTGAACTAACTAGTTCATGATGGTGTTTCCACTCCAAATGAGCCTCCTCCCATTTCATCTATCCCATCTCAGTATTCCAGCATATATTTCTATTCCCTTTCATGTACTCATCTAGTTTCCCTTTGAAACTACTTGTCTATCGCTTTTAGTGAACCAACATTTGAAGTTGCCTCCATCGCACAAATGACCCCTCCACAGCCCTGCTCCCCTTGCCACTTGTAGATGCCAGCCTTGTGGGAAGAGGCCCTTCAGTGGCCACCAACCTCCACATTCAATGGATTAACTTCTGCCTTTCTCTCAATACCAGAATGGAGGTCCCATCAAACACATCTTCCCATTCTTTCTACTTTCAGTATTCAGAGCATCTTTTAAGTTGATGCATGCGTCATTGACATCACCTGCCCCACCTTGAGGGATAGCCAAATGTAATCAATCAAACACAGTCTTCTATCAACCAATACAATAATTTTCTACTAACCGTTACTAGAGACAGAGGCAGTGGAGAAGGTACAAAAGCGATGGTCAATAATGATGCCAGAGTTGAGACCTTGTACCTGTCATGTTATTGTACTCAGATAAAAGCATCAATCACTCCAAAGGGTAAACATGGTGTGGGTTAATTAGTTAATTCTAGGCACATACAAATAGATATACACAGCCAGAAAGCTTAAAGTCATCAGAACTGCAGAGCTGTGCATGTGCTCTGCTGAAAGTAAAAGTGAAACTAAGACAGGATCACACGTTCTTCTTGTGATGTCATGCCTCAATCTCTTAAAGGTATATAGCAACAGTGCTTATCAGGAAAGATTGGGGTTTTATTCTCTTGAAAAGAGAAGGTTGCAAAGTAACCTAATAGAGGTTTTTTTTTAGGTTATGAAAGGGTTTAATGAAGCAGAAGTGTGGGGGAGGCCAAAATTTGGTGTCAGAAATATAGGGCACTCTCTAATAAACACTGTTCAATTACACATCAGGTACATCATATCAACCCGCGTAAGATTTTACAGAGATAGTTAGCATGATTTCTGTTTTTGTGTGTTAATTTGCTTCTCATTTTCAGCCCACACTGTTAGCTGGCAACAATGTGGAAAAGAGAGCCAAATGTGTTAGCCTATCACTGAGAGTACACAGCCTTTCTATTGACAAACCCTCAGCTGTGTTTAAAAAAATATATTCTTCCTTGTGTCAGATGGGTTTCCCTTTAAGAAAGGTTTAGTCTCTTATCATGTGACTGGTAGCACAGTGGGCTGTGGCTGTGAGGTGAGAGGGGGTTTCAGTTTCAGTTTGACTGCTTTGGACTGCAGAAAGAGAAAGAAGTGTTTTCCCATGCTTTTCTCTGTTTTCATTTTAAAAGCTGTTCCAGTAAAAGGCCCATTGGTTGTGGCTAACTGCCTTGGTAACTTTAGAGATATAGTTGATTTCCGGAAGGACTTTTGAATCTGCTGGCTGGGACTGGATCAGAATTTCAGGAAAATGACCAGTCCCATTCAAGTGAGAATGCAGTGTGCTGGGCCATGCCCTTGAAAAAGGGTATTGGTTGAATTGGATTTTGTTATTGAATTGGAACAGCTAAGGGGGAATTCATTAAGTGTTATATACATAGATCACTGTAGCTGTGTGGAGTCTTTATGTTTGTAATTCATAACAATTCTTGCTGTGTTTATATATATATATGTTAACTACATTCTTAGAATAAACCTTGTTTTGATTAAAGTGTCCAGGAAGTCTGATGAATCACACCTGAAGTGAAGGCTCTTGTGCTCATCCTAGCCAAATTCAACATAAAAGTTATAGGTCAGGTGAACTTCAAAATACATTTTGGAGTTTCTAAGCCCTGGCCCATAACAAAATTGAGGGCTTGTCTGGGCTAAAGGTCTATTTTTCGGGATTGCATTGTCTTAGTGAACTTATAGACAGTGAGGGATGAGCATATTTGTGTTTGCTTTTTGGGTGTTGTATTCAAGGTTAATTAGAGAGTGTGTTGTGGACAATGGCTCTTTCAGAGGCTCAGAGGTTTTTGGGGGCAGAGAAGGTCACACGTGGTATCTTACAAATGGAGACTAAAACAAGGCTTTTAGAATTGGCAAAAACATTGCAGTTAACATTGCCTGACAAAGTATGGAAAGAAGAGGTAATTGCAGCAGAGATAAGCATTTAAAATTTCCTGTGACACAGTCAAAATCATTGGAAATGGCAAGAATTCAATTACAGATAAAGCAGATTGATCATGAAAAAGAATTAAAGCAGCTTGAATTTGAAAAAGAAAAGGAGAGAGAGGAAAGGGAAAAGGACAAAGAGAGAGACTTTGAACTTCAGAAACTGGTCATGAAAAATGAATGTCAATTAAAATGGTTGGAGGTAAAGAGAAAAGTACAGTCTGAAGATAGTGATGAGGATAGTGACAAAGAGTAAGAGCCTCGTAGTCGAAGGCTTGTTGGGGATCTATTTAAATATGTCCAAGTATTGCGAAGGTTTGATGAGAGGGATGTAGCAGCCTTTTCCATTTAATTTGAGAAGGTGACTAAACAAATGAAATGGCCAAAAGACATGTGGGTTGCAGTGAGTGGAGCTCACCCATAGTGATGGTATCGGAACAGGATGGTACCCAATGATTATGTGTGGACTTTAGAAAGGTTAATGCAGTTAGAAAAACAGACTCTTAGCCTTTGCATGGTTGGAAGACTGCATTGAGAAGGTGGGACAATCGGTTTTTATCTCCAAACTCAAAAGGTTACTGGCCGGTACCTTTATCCAAAAGGGCGAAGGACATTTCAGCTTTTATGACTCCAAAAGGTATATACCAATTCAAAGTTATGCCATTTGGCATGAAAAAGGCCCCAGCCACATTTCAACGGTTAACTAACAAAGTAATTTCAGGATTACCCAATTATGCGGTGGACATAGACGATCTGGTGATTTTTAGTCAGACGTGGAAAGAATATTTAAAACATCTGATGGAGTTATTCTATTGACTTCAGGAGGCGGGTTTGGTGGTAAACCTAGTCAAAAGTGAGTTTGGAAAAGCCCAAGCCAACGTTCCTTGGCCATACAATTGGACATGGACAAATGGTCCCACGGGATGCGAAAACAAAAGTTATTGGGGAGATCCCAATACCCTCGACACGAAGGGAAATAATGAGGCGTGAGTGGTTTTTACCATAAATTTGTGCTGAGTTTTAGCAGTGTGGTTTCTCCACTGGCAGATTTGTTGAAGAGGCGTAGCAAAGTTCAGTGAACGGCGGGCGAAGTGTCAACAGGCATTGGAAATCCTCACAAAGTTCAGAAAGTGTTCCCTTCATCCACCTCTCAACTCAAACAGGACCATTTAACCTCATGGGCATTTATGCGCCAACACTGTGCTCCACAACAGAGACATACAATTAGTTCTCTGAGGAGATTGACACTGCAATGAGCAGAATCGCTGAGTCGGAACCTCTTCACCAACCGAGGGATTTCAACGCAGGAATGGCCATGGATTTCCTGTCTCAGACATCAAGCTCTGGAAGGTAATTGAGAATGGGAAAAGGCTACTTGAGCTCTGTTGTTCCCATGAGCTTTGAGTAACTAACACCATCTTTCAGAACAATCCACGTCGCAAGATTTCCTGGAAATATCAGGTTCTGGGCATCTGCACCAGCTGGATCTAATCATCATCAGACGTGATTGTCTGAACAGTATTTACAATGCATGGCATGGTGGCACAGTGATTAGCACTGCTGCCTCCCAGCGCCAGGGACCCAGGTTCAATTCTTGCCTTGGGTGACTGGAATTTGCACACAAATATTACTGGCTGATTCGAGGTTGACATCACTGTGCGGAACCTGTGGAAGCCAAGTGGCCGATTAACATTAATTATTTTCATGATGACAAGAGAGATCGGGGAGAGAAGACTCAATGCACTAAGAGATATTTGAAGTAAAATCTAACAGCGTGGTGACCAATGCGCCAGTAACGATTGGTTACAACGCTGTCAGAATATCCAGATGTCCTTTAGCACAGAGAATGTCATGGGCAGGTATTTTTTCATGGAGTCCCTACAGTGTAGAAGGAGGCCATTCAGCCCATTGAATCTGCAGCGACACTTTAAGATGAGCACTCTACCCATGTCCACTCCCCCGTTCACTCTGCCCGATCCCTGTAATCCTACAACCCCAGTTAACCTGCACACCTTTGGACACTAAAGGGCAATTTAGCACGGCCAATCTACCTAACCCGCACATATTTGGACTGTGGGAAGAAACCGGAGCACCCGGAAGAAACCATGCAGACACGGGGAGAATGCACAAACTCCACACAGACAGTGACCCAAGTCTGGAATTGAACCCAGGTCCCTGGCACTGTGAGGCAGCAGTGCTAACCACTGTGCCACCGTGGTAGAAATGATCAAAAAGGCAACAGGACCAGCAACAAATCAAAAGGCTCTATTAGAAACAATGGTGGGGGAGGTCATCAACTGCAATAAACAGTTGGAGATATGGGTCATAAGCTGTCATATGTCTAATAACAGATTTGAACTGACTGCACTGGTATTCCATATTGAGGATCACCTGCAGTGACAAATGGACAAACTCTTTCACACCTGTCAAAAGTTTGTCTTCACCATTAGCATCAAGGAGTACAACCGACATGGGCCAGGTTGTTGCCATACTGTCATCCATCAGCATTGAAAATGTGACACTGCAGGTTGTTGACAGCTTCACATACCAAGACTCCACAATCACCAACAATCTGTTACTTGTTGCTGAAAGCAACACACACATCACAAAGGTTGCAGCTGCTATATTCAAACTGAGAACACCAAACTGTGAGCCTCCCAAACTTGCATCCTCAGCGCATCTTTTGACAGTGCTGAGGCTGGACAAAACGCAGAATGGTTTTCACCTTACTGTTTCAGACGTCTCCTTGCCATCGCATGGCAGGACAAGATCACCAACTCGGAGGTCCTGCAGAATGCTAATTTCACCTGCACGCACTCATTGCTAACCTAAAGGTGTCTACACATGCTAATCTGACTGTGAATCCAGTGTGAGTAGTGGAGCGATAATCTGACTGTGATTCCAGTGTGAGGGGCGGTAATCTGACTGTGATTCCAGTGTGAGGAGTGGTAATCTGATTGTGATTCCAGTGTGAGGAGTGGAGTGGTAATCTGACTGTGATTCCAGTGTGAGGAGTGGAGTGGTAATCTGTCTGTGATTCCAGTGTGAGGACTGGAGCAGAAATCTGACTGTGGTTCCAGCGTGAGGAGTGTTAATCTGACTGTGATTCCAGTGTGAGGAGTGGAGCAGTAATCTGACTGTGATTCCAGTGTGAGGACCGGAGCAGTAATCTGACTGTGATTCCAGTGTGAGGACCGGAGTGGTAATCTGACTGTGATTCCAATGTAAGGAGTGGAGCAGTAATCTGACTGTGATTCCAGTGTAAGGAGTGGAGCAGTAATCTGACTGTGAATCCAGTGTGAGGGCGGGCGTGGTAATCTGACTGTGATTCCAGTGTGAGGAGTGGAGCGGTAATCTGACTGTGATTCCAGTGTGAGGAGTGGAGTGGTAATCTGTCTGTGATTCCAGTGTGAGGACTGGAGCAGAAATCTGACTGTGATTCCAGCGTGAGGAGTGTTAATCTGACTGTGATTCCAGTGTGAGGAGTGGAGCAGTAATCTGACTGTGATTCCAGTGTGAGGACCGGAGTGGTAATCTGACTGTGATTCCAATGTAAGGAGTGGAGCAGTAATCTGAATGTGAGTCCAGTGTGAGGAGTGGAGCGGTAATCTGACTGTGACTCCAGTGTAAGGAGTGGAGCAGTAATCTGACTGTGAATCCAGTGTGAGGGCGGGAGTGGTAATCTGACTGTGATTCCAGTGTGAGGAGTGGAGTGGTAATCTGTCTGTGATTCCAGTGTGAGGACTGGAGCAGAAATCTGACTGTGGTTCCAGCGTGAGGAGTGTTAATCTGACTGTGATTCCAGTGTGAGGAGTGGAGCAGTAATCTGACTGTGATTCCAGTGTGAGGACCGGAGCAGTAATCTGACTGTGATCCCAGTGTGAGGACCGGAGTGGTAATCTGACTGTGATTCCAGTGTAAGGAGTGGAGCAGTAATCTGACTGTGATTCCAGTGTGAGGACCGGAGCAGTAATCTGACTGTGATTCCAGTGTGAGGACCGGAGCAGTAATCTGACTGTGATTCCAATGTAAGGAGTGGAGCAGTAATCTGACTGTGATTCCAGTGTAAGGAGTGGAGCAGTAATCTGACTGTGAATCCAGTGTGAGGGCGGGAGTGGTAATCTGACTGTGATTCCAGTGTGAGGAGTGGAGCGGTAATCTGACTGTGATTCCAGTGTGAGGATGGTAGCGGTAATCTGACTGTGATTCCAGTTTGAGGAGTGGAGTGGGTGTGGTTACTGAGAAAACAGTTGGCAAGCAGCTGAAAGGATGGGAGCAGTCATTTTAATGCATTGAATAAACCTCCTGTTCAGACTGATAACCTGGAGGGTGTCATCTCTGCAGATCTCCGTGACATGTAACACAACAACCATGTGGGCTGGAAGTGGCCCTTAAATGGGTCCTTAAATGGCTCAATTTGCCATCCGGTAGGTGGCTGTGCAATGCAGGTTCCTGCCGCTGGTAGCATGTTCTGGTGGCGGGGAAAAATTGGGCCCTCCTCCCTTTATCTCCTGCCAGCTCCGAGCCTGTGGAAAAACTCAGCCCCACGTTTCAACAGAGACTGTCTGTGGAGAAGTAGCCGGGAGGGCGAGTTACTGCTGAGGATGATTTGACCATTATTGGTTCAGACGCTTGTGCTAAACCAATGGCTGGCTGATCACGCATTGATCACGTATTCAAAATTCAGTAAATCTTACATGAATTTCCCATGGAACGTGACACAGCAACCAACCCTTCCTGGCCACTTTGTAATAATCAATGAGCAGGATTCACAGCATTTCTGACAGGCAAGTCAATTGTAGCAGAGGAAGATGGCTCCTCAGATAGATCCAGGACATGGCCTGCTGTGAAAGTGTCACGTGCAAGTTGGATTCCTGCTTGGAATACATTGATGCTTCATTCTGATCCTGCCGCGGAAAAATGTTCCTGGAGTAGATACCTCACACTGAAGGATTTTAAATTGAACTCCCCTCCCCCGGGACTCTGCAGCAACTTTTTGGCAAAAAACAAATCAATGCCTGCGGAAAATCTCTGCAGGAATTATCTTGAGCCACTTCAACATCACAGGGAACAATCCCCTACAGTGGCTTTCAATCTACCTGTCTGTCTTTTGCAACCGCTTGTAAGCAAATTCAAAGTTTAATGGTCTGTTTACATTGATCCCTGCAATGGCGACAGGGTGGTTAGCACTGCTGCCTCACAGCGGCAGTGACGTGGGTTCGATTCCGGCCTTGGGTGACTGTCTGCGTGGAGTTTGCTCTTCGCCCCCGTGTGTGTGTGGGTTTCCTCCGGGTGCTCCGGTTTCCTCCCACAAGTCCAAAGATGTGTAGGTTAGGTGGTTTGGCCACGCTAAATTGCCTCCTGGTGTCCAAAGATGTGACCATCAGGTGAGGTGATGGGGATACAGGGATAGGGGGGTTGTGTCGGCCTAGGTAAGGTGCTCTTTCTGAGGGTCGGTGCAGACTCGATGGGTTGCATAGCCTCCTTCTGCATTGTAGGGATTCTATGGGTCTTCCATCCAATGAATGAAAACTCTGTGCAGTCGGAAGGCTGAGTGCAAGCTTGGAGTTTAAAACGCTAATCTTCCGCGGGACGCTGTCCGTGTGCAGTTTGCACATTCTCCCCGTGTCTGTGCGGGTCACACCTCCACAAAGATGTGCAGAGCAGTGGATTGGCCAGGCTAAATTGCCCCTTAATTAGAACAAAAAAAGAATTGGGCATTTTAAATTTAAACCAAAAAAAATGCTAATCTTGTGTGATGAATGATATCTGTATACACATGTACCTTTAATGCGTAGGCCCCTTTAAGACCGGGTTTGGAACCCTGGGGGACTCCGCCCCCAGGAAGCTGTATATAAGGTTACGTTCAGTAGGCAGCGTGCAGTGAGCACACTTCTCGGCAGCTGTCTGGTTCTCTGGTAATTAAAGCCTTTGTATTATCAAACTCCTCTCCTGAGTCGTAATTGAGGGTATCTCATCTTGTTCTTAACTTTTGCTCTAAAATTCTAATCGAGGGGCAGCACGCTGGCACAGTGGTTAGCACTGCTGCCTCACGGCGCCGAGGTCCCAGGTTCGATCCCGGCTCTCGGACACTGGCCGTGTGGAGTTTGCACATTCTCCCCATGTTTGCGTGGGTTTCGCCCCCACAACCCAAAGATGTGTAGAGTAGGTGGATTGGCCACGCTAAATTGCCCCTTAATTGGAAAAAGTGAATTGGGTACTCTAAATTTATTAAATATTAAAAAAGTTCAAATCTATCCAGTAGTTAGTTAATAGTAACTGGAAATTATTGTGCAGGAAAGGTGAAGTTCTTTCACTCTCGCAGCTTAGTCACGGTAAATTCACTCTCCGCTGTGGGGGCTGAGTAGTTAATTAGTTAATGGGTTTAATCTGGTTACTGTCGTCACGAGGGGCTTTTCACGGAAGAATCCAGGAGGATCCAACGATCATGGTTCATTGAAGCCTACTTGTGACAATAAGTGATTATTATTATTACAATTTAGATTGGGCAGTAAAGCAAATGGAGTAAGAGTAGAAAAGCTGAGTGCAATTCTGGAATTTGATGAGTTGGGGAGTCCAGTGAAGGGGGGTGGGGGGTGGGGGCAGCAGGTATTTGGTTTCCATCACTATTTCTATCTGTCTCACCCTTTAGGTCTGGTTCTTGCAGAGAAAGGAGCTAGCTGCTTGGTGAGAATCTGGTAAGTGGATAAGTTCCACTCCATACCTAATACTTCAAATAGTACACGACTTGGTGGTGAAGTTAATAAAATATATGAAAAGCACCATAGATAAATAAAACATTTAATTAAGCTATTGTTTAAAACCTATTAAGATAGCAGAGCAAGTGATATGTCAAAGCATGTGAGAGCTCCTGGGTGACCTTGTGGTCCAGGGCAAGCATGTCTGCAGTGTTTGCAGCTTGAGAACAGTAATTGAGCTGGAGGCTAAACTGCGGACACTGAGACGCACCAGGGAGGGAGATAGTTCAGGAGGTGGTCACACCCATTAGGATAGGGTCTGTCATGATATTCAAACACACACATCATGATAGACACACCAACCAGACAAATCAGAACACACAACACCACAACCAATCACAGACAAAGACAGGGACAGTATAAAAGGACAAACACGACACCTGGTGAACAGTAGATCTGGGGACAAGGACAACGACAAGACCTGTTTTAACATCACAGACAGGGAGTCCCCACGTGCAGAGTATCAAGACAAAATTGTAGATAGTAAGTTTGAATAAAACAGCGTTGTACCAAATACAACTGTGTTGGCTCATCTGTGTGTCAGAACGCCCAACACCACATGGTACAGGAGTGGATCGATACCTGCCGACTAACCTGCCATTCTGGACATGGACCTCACCAATAAACCGCAGCCGTTGCAAGTCGCGGGGAACCTTGGTACCAATTGGAAGCTCTTCAAGCAGCGATTCGACCTGTACATCCGAGCCAACGAGAAACAGAGTGCCTCGGATGAAACAAAGATTGCAATGCTCCTCTCCTACGCAGGGCAGCACGCCATCGATGTCTTCAACTCACTGGTGTTCGAAGAAGGGGAAAACCAATCCAAGTATGACACAGTCACCCTCAAGCTAGACCAGCACTTTAATGTTGAAGTGAATTAAAGTTTTGAAAGATATCTATTTCAGCAACGCCTGCAAGGTAAGGAGGAGCTTTTTCAACCCTTTTTGACGCACCTCCGAATTCTAGCGCAGTCCTGCGGTTACGGCAACACCTCAGAGTCCATGATCAGGGACCAGATTGTTTTTGCCGTTGCCTCCAGAGGCCTACGCCAGCAGCTTCTTAAAATCAAAAGCCTCACCTTAGCGTCTGCAGTGGAAGCCTGTGTCCTCCACGAGAATGCAACCAGCCGTTTTGCCTGATTTCAGGCGTCCGAATTGGCACGGAGGGGGTCCCCAGCCGTCGAATCGGCAAGCCAGGCCGCCCACGACGCCGAACGCATCCAGGCCATCGATTATCTCCCGACCCGTGGCCCCGACGAGAGCGGCCGCTTCCCGCGCTTTTCGCGGTCTCCCGCGCTTGTGCGCGCCAAAACCAACGGCAACATCGAGGGACGCACCGCGCAGGCGCGCCCAATGCAAGATCGCACTGTGCATGCGCAGTGGCGCAACGAACGCCGTGACGTCATGACGTGCGGCAACTGTGGAGCTGTACACTTAAAAGGGCAATGTCCTGCTAAAAACCGACAGTGCCTCCGATGTGGCAAGATGGGCCACTATGCTGCCCACTGTCGTGCGGCTCAACCCATGGATCCGACACATCCCCGACAATCTCGCAGACACGTCAGGACCGTCCAGCCCACGCATCAAGACTTCCAGCTAAATGATGCAGATGACCAGGATGCCTTCCGGGTTTCCGTCATCGATGTAAACAGGGTCAATGCCATCAATCCGGCCGATGAGTGGAGTGCCACCCTGACGGTCAACCGATCGCACGTCACCTTCCGTCTGGACACCGGCGCATCCGCCAACCTGATTGCATATTCTGAATTCCAGGCCATGAAGGTCAAACCACCCATCACGCCATCCCGGCTCAAGATGGTTGATTATAACGGGAACGTCATCCCGTCCATGGGTTCTTGCCAGCTACAGGTAACTCACAAAATGCACACGGCCACACTCCCCTTCGAAGTTGTTGGCTCATCAAAAGATTTGTTACTGGGCGCACAGGCGTGTAAGGTCCTTCACCTGGTACAGCGCATTATGTCTCTCTCTCCAGATGAGATATCCGACTTCCCGGATGCTGAGTTCCACGCAAATCTCCATTCCCTCCTTGCTCACAACCAGGAGGTATTTGAAGGCATGGGGACATTGCCATACACTTATAAGATTCGCCTCAAACCGGAGGCCATCCCAGTCGTTCACGCACCTCGCAGGGTTCCTGCGCCACTCAAAGACCGCCTCAAGTTGCAGCTTCAGGCTCTTCAGGACCAAGGGGTCCTATCCAGGGTCACGGAGCCCACGCCATGGGTCAGCTCCATGGTCTGTGTAAAAAAGCCCTCTGGCGAGCTCCGCATATGCATAGATCCTAAAGATCTAAATAACAACATTATGCGGGAACACTATCCCATCCCGAAACGAGAGGAAATCACCAGCGAGATGGCCCAAGCCAAAATATTTACCAAACTGGATGCGTCCAAAGGATTTTGGCAGATCCAATTGGACCCGGCCAGCCGAAGGCTATGCACGTATAACACCCCTTTCGGCAGATTCTGCTACAACCGGATGCCATTTGGCATCATCTCGGCATCTGAGGTTTTCCACCGAATCATGGAGCAGATGATGGAAGGCATCGAAGGGGTACGTGTACATGTGGACGATATCATCATTTGGTCCACCACTCTGCAGGAGCACATGCATCGTCTACGACGCGTCTTCGCCCGCATACGACAAAATGGCCTGCATCTCAACCGCGCCAAGTGTGCCTTTGGCCAGACTGAGCTGAAGTTCCTCAGGGACCACATCTCACAATCAGGGGTCCGTCCCGATGCAGACAAAATTAGCGCCATCACAGCCATGCCACGGCCGGCTGACAAGAAGGTTGTCCTAAGATTCTTGGGCATGGTCAACTTCCTTGGGAAGTTCATTCCCATCCTTGCTTCTCAGACAACGGCTATGCGCCATCTCGTGAAGAAATCAACAGAATTCCAATGGCAACAATCGCACCAGCTGGAATGGGAGGAGCCCAAGCACAAACTGGTCACGGCACCAGTGTTGGCGTTCTTTGACACGGCTCGCCCCACAAAAATCTCAACGGATGCCAGCCAATCTGGTATTGGAGCGGTACTCTTGCAAAAAGATAGCACGTCGTCATGGGCCCCGGTTGCATATGCCTCACGAGCCATGACCCCTACGGAACAGCGCTGTGCACAAATAGAAAAAGAATGCCTGGGCTTGTTAACTGGATTGGACAAGATCCACGACTATGTGTATGGTCTTCCACGATTCACGGTCAAAACTGACCACCGCCCCCTGGTCAACATAATAAACAAGGACCTGAATGACATGACCCCTCGCCTCCAGCGCATCTTACTTAAACTCAGGAGGTATGATTTCGAACTGATCTACACTCCAGGGAAGGATCTCATCGTGGCGGACACGCTCTCCCGAGCAGTGAGCACACCACCAGATGCAGAGGGGTTCGTGCGTCAAATTGAGGCACACGTGACTCTGACAGCAGCAAATCTGCCGGCTGAAGACCCAAGTCTGGCCCGCATACGCACATAGACAGCGACTGACCCGCTTCTACAGCGAGTGATGCGCCACATGGCGGAAGGGTGGCTCAAAGGGCAGTACCCGCAGTTTTATAATGTGCGAGATGACCTTACCAACATTGACGGGGTCCTTATGAAGTTAGACAGGATTGTCATTCCGCACAGCATGCGCCAGATGATTCTTAATCAACTACACGAAGGCCACTTGGGAGTCGAGAAATGCAGACGAAGGGCCCGAGAGGCGGCACATTGGCCAGGTATTAATGAAGACATCGCCAACATGGTGCTCAATTGCACAACCTGTCAGAGGTTTCAGCCGGCGCAACCTCCGGAGACGCTTCGACCACACGAGATGGTGACTTCCCCCTGGGCGCAAGTGGGTGTTGACCTATTTCACGCGCTCGGCAGAGATTACATCATTATTATAGATTACTTTTCCAACTACCCGGAAGTCATACCTCTACATGATCTGACGTCGTCCGCAGTCATTGGGGCCTGCAAGGAAACATTTGCTCGCCATGGCATTCCAATGACTGTCATGTCGGACAATGGACCCTGTTTCACCAGCCGTGAATGGTCGTCCTTTGCCGCAGCATATGGTTTCACTCATGTGACGTCCAGCCCTCTACATCCACAGTCGAATGGGAAGGCAGAGAAGGGCGTTCACATTGCCAAGCGGCTCCTCTGCAAGGCGGCTGCTGCCGGATCGGACTTTAACCTCGCCTTGCTGGCCTATCGATCAGCCCCGCTAGCCACGGGTCTCTTGCCAGCACAGCTCCTGATGGGTCGCTCCCTCAGGACGACGGTGCCATCCATCCTGGACCAACAACGGACCATGATACGGTTCTTCGTAAGATGCAAATGCAGCGTGATCGCCAGAAGAGTCTGTACGACACACGGGCGACGGACCACCCCCCCTGTCCTCCGGAGACAAAGTACGCATCCATCTACCGCATGGTGGCTGGTCAGCACCGGCCGAAGTTCTCCGACGTGTGGCTCCCCGCTCGTTCCTGATACGCATGCCGGATGGTTCAGTGCGTCGCCGCAATCGGCGCGCCCTTCGCCGACTTCCACGCTCGCAGCCACACTGCACACACACGCCGGATCCTCAACAGGCTTCCGAGGATGACTTTGTGGAGCTGCCGCAGATCACGCCCCTTCCATCGCCACCCATGGCCATGCTTGCACATCAGCCGGTGGTTCTTGACCCACCCTTGAGGCGGTCAACCCGAATTCGTCGCACGCCCATTAGACTGGACTTATAACACTGTTCATACGTTTAAAAAGTTAAACACTACTGTATTATAACCTGTTGTTGTTTATCGTTCCAGATATCGTTTGACCGGACCACTATTCAAAGTTTTTTTCGCATTCATGTTTTGTTATGGTACAACCTCGTTAGCGTGACGCACCCGACATCGCCCCATGTAAATAGTTACATCATATGCACATGCTGTACACAACACACACACACACACTCTTAGATGCACTCACGACACGATTATATTTATAACCACGTCGGCACATATCTTTGTAAAAAGGGGGGATGTCATGATATTCAAACACACACATCATGATGGACACACCAACAGACAAATCAGAACACACAATACCACAACCAATCACAGACAAAGACAGGGACAGTATAAAAGGACAAACACGACACCTGGTGGACAGTAGGTCTGGGGACAAGGACAACGACAAGACCTGTTTTAACATCACAGACAGGGAGTCCCCACGTGCAGAGTATCAAGACAAAACTGTGGATAGTAAGTTTCAATAAAACAGCGTTGTACCAAATACAACTGTGTTGGCTCATCTGTGTGTCAGAACGCCCAACACCACAGGGTCTTCTGATTTGGTCAGTGTTCAGGGACGGGAGAGTGTGATTGCGAGTGAGGCAGGTGAAGAGACCCAAAGGGCAAGAGTGCAGGAGTGTGAGCCTCTGCAATTGTCCAACAGGTTTGCGAAGTATGCAGAAATTTCAGATATATTGGGCTGGATTCTCCGTGGACACGCTCCAAAATCGCGTTCGGCACATGGGGGCGGAGAATCCAATATTCGGCGAGAATCGCGGAATACGGCGTGCGGCTGGGGGCCCATTGAAGAGAGGCCCGCCCAGCGATCCTCTGCTCCCGAGTGGCCGAGTTCCCGAAGGCGTGCAACTAACCTGCTGTTGCCTGTCGGGATGCCAGACTCAGTCCGCGGCCGCCCTGGTGGGGGGGATCGGACACCGAGGGGGACTTATAGGCGGCCGGGGTTATTATCCTTGGGCGCGTGGTTAATCGGGGGGTTTATGGTTTCAATCTGCCGCCCCGATCCGAGACCGCCATGGTGCTCGGCGCAGACGCTGGAGGCCGCCGTCATGCGCGTGCGCGGTCTCAAAACGGGAAGTGCGGGGGCCGGTATCCTCAGCTAAAGCTGCGTGAATTACTCTGGGTCCCTGCAGGGCATTGATCGTTTTTGCAGGAAACTCCACAGTAAAACTCCACAGCAGTTAGGATGAATTGTTTCATTGTGCTGGTAAGCATTGTTTAATGGGGAATTGTAAACTGTTTTCTTATATGAGTTTAAAGTTATTTTAATCCTATGTTCGTGATTGTTTGTTTTAATATACCATATCCCTATTTGTACGTGAAATCACTCCTGGCGTGAAGTATCCTTTCCTCACAGACTTACAAATTAAACAATATATTGGGGTTTCAGTCTGCTATCCTCGCACCTGCTGAGGTCTGTTCCAGGATCATAACAATAATAATCTTTATTTGTGTCACAAGTAGGCTTACATTAACACTGCAATGAAGTTACTGTGAAAATCCCCTCGTCGCCACATTCCGGCTCCTGTTTGTGTACACTGAGGGAGAATTCGGAACGTCCAATTCACCGAACAAGCACGTCTTTTGGAACTTGTGGGAGGAAACCGGAACGCCCGGAGGAAACCCACACAGGCACGGGGAGGACATGCAGACTCCGCACAGACAGTGACCCAAGCCGGGAAATGAACCTGGGTCCCTGGCGCTGTGAAGCAACATTGCTAACCACTGCGCTACCGTGCCGTAATATTGGGTTTGAGATTATTTCAGCTTGTTTGGATGAGAGTGGGGGGTGCAGGAAGAATAAATTGACTGACCATGGTGCCATGGTGCAAGAAGCCATTCAAGTACGGGGAGCACATAGAATGTAATGGTAGCAGGAGACAGTATGATGAGGGGGAATTGTTCTCTGCAGTAAGGAGCCAGAGTCCAGACGGATGTGTTGCCTGCCCAGTCTAAGGGTTTGGGACATCACCTCCAGGCTAGCAGCAACATGCAGTGGGAGCAGGAGGATCCAATGATCATGGTCCATGTAGGTACCAATGGCACAGACAGGATGAGGAAGGAGGTTCTGCATAATCAGCATGAGAAGCTAGGCACCAAATTAAGAAGCAGAATTTCAAAAGTAATAATTTCTGGATTATTAGTTGAACCACGTGTAAATTGGCACAAGGTACATAAAATCAGAGAGCTGGAGAGGGTTAGGTGGATTGGCCATGCTAAATTGCCCTTCATGACCAAAAAGGTAAGGAGGGGTTATTGGGTTAGGGGGATAGGGTGGAAGTGAGGGCTTAAGTGGGTCGGTGCAGACTCGATGGGCCGAATGGCCTCCTTCTGCACTGTATGTTCTATGTTCTATGTTCTAATACAGGGTTCAATGCCTGGTGTGGGAGAAGTGGGTTCCAGGCCATAGGGCAGCGGCACCAGCACTGAGGAAAGTGAGACCTACACTGTTGAGACAGTCCACACCTGGACTGTGCTGGGGCTGATGTTGCGATTTGGAGGAAAATGTAACTGACCTGATTAGAAAGTTTGCGGATGACACAAAGGTTGGTGGAATTGCTGAGAGCAATGAGGACTGCCAGAGGATAGAGCAGGGTATAGGTCGGTTGGAGACTTGGACGGAGAGATGGCAGATGGAGTTTAATCCAGAAAAATGTGAGGTAATGCATTTTGGAAGGTCTAATACAGGTGGGAAATATACAGTAAATGGCAGAACCCTGAAGCATATTGACAGGCTGAGGGATCTGAGTGTACAGGTCCACAGGTCACTGAAAGTGGCAACGCAGGTGGAGAAGGTAGTCAAGAAGGTATACGGCATGCTGTAGCTGTAAAAAACCTTAGTTAGGCCACAGTTGGTATATTGTGTTCAATTCTAGTCGCCACACTACCAGAAGGGCGTGGAGCCTTTAGAGAGGGTGCAGAAGAGATTTACCAGTATGTTGCCTGGTGTGGAGGTCTTTAGCTATGAGGAGAGATTGGATAAACTCGGTTTGTTCTCACTGGAATGACAGAGGTTGAGGAGCGACCTGATAGAAGTCTACAAAACTATGAGGGGCATAGTCGGAAGCCTTTCCCCTGGGTGGAATCATAGATAGAATCATAGAATTTACAGTGGAGAAGGAGGCCTTTCGGTCCATCGAGTCTGCACCAGCCCTTGGAAAGAGCACCCTATCTAAGCCCATACTTCCACCCTATCCCCACACCTCCACCCTATCCCCGTAACCTCACCTTACCTTTTTTTTGGACACTAAGGGCAATTTAGCATAGCCAATCCACCTAATTGAGGAGTCAATTACTGGGGAACATAAGTGTGGAGATGCCGGCGTTGGACTGGGGTGAGCACAGCAAGAAGTCTTACAACACCAGGTTAAAGTCCAACATGTTTGTTTCAAACACTAGCTTTCGGAGCACTGCTCCTTCCTCAGGTGAATGAGGAAGGAGCAGTGCTCTGAAAGCTAGTGCTTGAAACAAACCTGTTGGACTTTAACCTGGTGTTGTAAGACTTCTTACTAGGGGACATATGTTTTTGCTGTGAGGGGCAAAGTTTAAAGGAGGTGTGAGTGGGACGTTTTTTACACAGAGTGTAGTGGGCGCCTGGAACTTGCTGCTGGAGGAACTGGTGGAAGCAGGTACGATAGTGCCGTTTAAGGGGCATCTTTATTATTATTAACAAATACACGAATAGGATGGGAACAGAGGAATATGGAGCCCGGAAGTGTAGAAGGTTTTAGGTTGGCGCAGGCCTGGAGGGTGGGGGGGGACGGCGAATGGCCTGTTCCTGTGCTTTAAGTTTCTTTGTTCTTGTTCTTTGAGTCCCATAACTAGGAAGTAGAGGAAGTTTTAAAGTGAATAATGGGGGAAGGGGGTCAAACTGTGGAAGATGTGGGAGACCAAGAGTGGAGAGAAGGTAAGAGAGGAAGGCACTAATATTGGAAGTGATAAACAGAGTGTGGCAGGAAGGGGCAGATTGTAAATCAGGATGTAAGGCTGGATACTACAAAAATAATAAAAGGACAAAAATAAAAATAAAGGCTATATATCTAAACACACATCGCATTCAAAATCAAACAGACATGCAAATAGAAATTAATAAGTATGATCTGGGGCGTCATTCTCCGCCGGCGGGAGTCTCCGTTTTGCCCGCGCCAGGGGGTTTCCCGACGGCGTGGGGCTGCCCCACAATGGGAAACCCCATTGACCGGCCGGTGTTACGGAGACTCCCGCCGGCCGGTCGGGGCAGAAATGTGGCGGGGTGGGTAGGAGAATTTCGCCCCTGATGTCTGAAATGGCTACAGGATAACATAGATTGGGACATGAATATTGAAGGGTATTGTGATGCATCAGAAATGCATCCGTGCTGGTAAACCTTCACATGATGTGTTGTGATGTCAGCAGAGTGTTTGTGTGGGCTTTGTAGTTCTCCTTCTTAGAGTGCATGAGCGACACCTCTTCATAAAATCTTTGAAAGAATCCAGAGTGCGGGCACCTCCATGTATTTTCCCTTTGCGGCAAACTCAGAGATATGCAAAAGAGAAAACTGGCGACGATGATTGAGGCAAGAGTAATGCTGAAGAAGAAATTCGTCGACTAAACAGTGGCGATGGCGTCGGGGGCAAAGCATGATTCCAGGGACCGGACTCACACATACACCTACATGTCCGGAGAAGTACAGCCACCGATGCTGAAGGTTGAAAAAAAAAATTTATTTTGCAGACCTGTGCGTAAAGAAGAATGGCTGTTTGGGAAACTTGCTTGCTACTGAAGTGAGGAGGGTCTAGGCTGCAGGGGCCGTGCATGTGGCAAAACCAAACGGGCTGCTGTCGACTCCACATAGGCCAGTACTCGGGGAAAAGTCAAACCACAGTCAGGAAAAATGGAAAAACATTATTGCTGCTTGTGAATAAGGGGATCATTAGTGCCAAAGACGTTTGTTGGCATGTAGACTCTAGGTGCTGGGATCCGAAATAGCTGGAACAACTGGCTGCCATGGATGTGTTTGATGAAAACTGTGGCACTGGGCAACACCAATCATTCCTGTA
This sequence comes from Scyliorhinus torazame, assembly GCF_047496885.1. Classification (NCBI taxonomy): domain Eukaryota; kingdom Metazoa; phylum Chordata; class Chondrichthyes; order Carcharhiniformes; family Scyliorhinidae; genus Scyliorhinus; species Scyliorhinus torazame. The sequence continues at coordinate 233,163,341 of NC_092717.1, read as the reverse complement.
TTAAAACAGGATGACTCAGTGAGAATTTGTGGAGATTTTACAACTACTATTAACCCAGTTTTGTGTGTGGATCCTTAGGTCAAGATTTGTTTGCTGGACTTTCTGGAGGACAGAAATTCAGTAAAATTGATCTTTTATAGGCATACCTGCAGAGGAATGTGGTTGTTGAATCATAGCCACTACGCGCCACCGTAACGGACAAATGTCTATTTCATTGCAGAAGACTTCCTTTTGGTATAACATCTGCGCCTGCTGTTTGTCAAAGATCCATAGATCAAATTCTGAATGGGTTGAATGAAGTGCAATGTTATTTCGATGATACACTTATTACTGGTTCAAGTGAACACGTGATAATGATGGTTTGCACAAAGCCGAAGAAGATGTCAGTATTCTTAGATGCACCACGTCCTCAGGATGTGACGCAATTAAGGTCATTCTTAAGATTGATCAATTGTTATGGTAAATTTGTTCCGGGTTTAGCAACACGATTGAAGCTGTTACACACTTTGCAATGTGCAAAACAGGCATGGCAGAGGCCAGAAGAATATGAAAATACATAAAATGAGGTGAAAGAACCTTACAGAAGTCAGAGCTGTTGATTCACTATAATCACAAGCTGAAGTTGTAACTTGCTTGCAGCGCCTCACCCTGTGAGGTTAGTGCAATTGCCTCGCACATTATGCATTCAGGAGAGAAACGACCGATAACATTTGTTTAACGAGCTCTTCCTGCCAACCAGAAAAAGACTAATTTATGCCAAATCTCTCTGGATTGGCACAGAAACAAATTCCACTCAGCTAGAAAAAGAGCATAATTTTTGGGGTAAGAAGGTTCCACCGTTAGCCATATGGACATCATTTTCCTCTCCTGACAGATCATCGAACCTTGATGACAATTAAATAAATTGGTGTGAATTTTCCAAAACTTTCTAGATTCAAGAAAGGTTCCGTTGGATAGCAAATGTAACTCCTTTATTCGAAAAGGGAGGGAGACAGTAAGAAGAAAAACTCCAGGCCAGTTAGCCTACCATCTCATTTGATAAGGTACCTCAAAGGTTATTGGAGAAAACAGAAGCTCAGTGTGTAGGGGCAAAAATATGGCCGATGATTGGTTAGCTAACAGGAAGCATGAGTCTCCTTCTGATTGGGAGGATGTGATGAGTGGTGAGCCAAAGGCATCAGTGCTGGGCTCTCAACTTTTTACAATTTATATAAATGACTTGTATGAAGGGACTGAAGGCATGGTTGTTAAATTTGCTGACGATACAAAAATACATTTTAAGCACCTGACCAGTCCAGCGGAATTGGTCTCGGTTGACCACGACCTCGATGCTGATGCTCCTGCCTCCTTCAAGGACTCTGATGTTAGTACGGCAGTCCTCCCAACTGATGCAGGACTCCGCCTCAGGCAGCGTTGATGGGGCCTCTCCAGGGCCTTGAGGTTCCGTCTGTACGTTGTCCAGAAGAGCTGCAGAGGAGTTGGGAGGATGACTGCCTTGTACACGAGGATCTCGGTGTCAGCACAGATGTCGCAGACATCAAACTCTCTCACCTCAGGTGTCCGAAGGAGGGGCTCATGGATTGGATATGATGCTAGATCTCTGTGTCAATGTCAGCCTTAGAGGAGAGGTGGCTACCCAGGTACAGGAAATGCTTCACGTTTGGTCGAGTCTTTCCCTTAATCATAATGGAGGGAGAGACTGGATCTTGCCCTGGGGTAGGTTTGTACAGGAAGCGCTTCAAAGACACCCTGAAGGCTTACCTCAAGAAACACAACATAGACGTCAATGCCCGAGAGGGCTTTGCACAGGAGAGAACTACTCGGAGAAACCTCCTGATTGAAGGGACACAATTTTTTGAGGACACCTGACGGACAGAGCAGGCTTGGAAAAGGAGCCTGAGAAGGGAATACCAGCGATCATCAGTTATGCGCATTGGTGAAACCACTTCTGGAGTACTGTGTACAGTATTGGTCACCTTATTTAAGGAAAGATGTCAATGCATTAGAAACAGTTCAGAGAAAGTTTTCTAGGCCATTACCAGGAATGGCTGGGTTATCCTATGAGGAAAGGTTGGAGAGGCTTGGCTTGCAACCGCTGGAGTTTAGAAGAGTAAGAGGTGACTTGATTGAAACATAGAAGACCCTGAGAGATAATTACAGGGTGGATGTGGAGATGATGTTTTCCTCTTGTCGGAGAATCTAGAAATAGGGGTCACTATTTAAAAGTAGGGGTTCACCAATTTAAAACGGAGATGAGGAGAAATGTTTTCACTCAGAGGGCTGTGAGTCTTTGGAACTCTCTCCCTGAAATGGTGGTGGAAGCAAAGGCTTTGCATATTTTTAAGATAGAGATGGATGGATTCTTGGTAAGCAAGGGTGGTGATAGGTTGTCGAGGGTTGGCGGGATGCAGATTTAAGGTTACTACCAGACCAGCTATGATCTTATTAAATGGCGGAGCAGCGTGGAGGGGCTGAATGGCTCACTCTTGCTTCCTGTTCATGTGTTTATTTCCTTATCTTACTCTGCGAGCTCAGTGAAAATCTAACACAGATTTCTTTGCAACACAGTTTCTGCTCAGCATTCAAGAACTAACAATTTCATTGTGGTTTAGTCCCTACAGTATGTTAATATTCTGACAAAGAATACCACAATTTTATCTGAACCATGTCATCCATTTATATTTATTGTATACATCAGGCTCGGCGAGACAAACAGGTGCCACTTAGTACTTACGAGTGTTTATGTTGCACAATAAAATGACTGAAATGGCTTATTGCCTCCCTCTGACCAGCAATTACAGTGAACAATACACTTCGGTCCCAAATGCACGGAGGCAGAGGGAGAAAAAATCCACTTTTAAACCAAAGTCCTATTCTTCCCTGGCTTCCTTTCTCTTCATTGCAATAGAAACTTGGAGAGGCAGATTCTGAATGCAGGCAGGTAACAAAAGAGAGATTAGCGCGGAATGACTAAATAACATCTGCTCAGGTGGAAGATGAATCGGACTGAACTGGAAAAACCGCGGTGCTGGATCAGAACCAAAGAGTGTAAAAATGGGCTTGTGCTGTTTGCCCATTTAAAAAAAAACAGAAGCGCATTTCCGTTAAATGATTATCGAATTACGATAGTGCTAAAATATATTTATTGCGCCTCCCCTTTGCTCCTGTCCAAGTCCGCGAACCTCCGCACATTGTTCTCTCTGCTATGTTGTAAATTCAGAAAGCTTTCAGGTGCTGAAGCATTTACATATAAAAGGATGGTCATGTTCCCTGTGGCTCACTGTGCAGCTGTGCACTTTAGGATCTCTTCACTATTGTATCAGGATTCACTCATGGGCCTGCCAATAATTCTTGCCATTGTCACCTTATTGTCCCCAAATCCAAAGAACATCCGCTTGCTCACTTCACGGAGAGTTATGTATTCCTGCAGCTCAATCATTATTCCCTCGCCTGCCTGGCGACAATCACCAGGCAGGAATGTTCCCTTCCAGTTGGGGAACACTTCAACAGTCAAGGGCATTCAGCTTTTGATCTTCGGGTAAGCGTTCTCCAAGGCGGCCTTCAGGACGCGCAACAACGCAGAATCGCCAAGCAGAAACTGAGAGCCAAGTTCCGCACACATGAGCACGGCCTCAACCGGGACCTTGGATTCATGTCGCATTACATTCACCCCCCACTATCTGGCCTGGGCTTGTGAAATCCTACCAACTGTCCTGGCTTGAGACAATTCAGACCTCTTTAACCTGGGGTTACCCCTCTCTCCAGTCGCACCGTCTGGACCTGTAAAGACTTAATTACCTGCAAAGACTCGCATTCAAAGTATTGTCTTGCATCTTTGACTTTGTCTATAGATGTGTTTCTGGAACCTTCATTCACCTGAGGAAGGAGCTGAGCTCCGAAAGCTAGTGATTGGAAACAAACCTGTTGGACTTTAACCTGGTGTTGTAAGACTTCTTACTGTTCGCTCCAGCAGCCACAGTCGCCACTATTGTTTCCTTGCTTCGTTCCAGATTCTGGGAGTTTAGGTTCCAAGCATATGGGCTGAAAAGTGCAGCTCCACCTCTTGAGGATCAGAATCGAAGCCTAGTTCTTTGCTGTGGGTCTATGCCTCTGCCTTTGGGAGGATGGTGCGAGTGGTGCTGTGCCTCAACAGGTAACAGTCTGGCCTCTGACTCACCAGATTATAGGTTCAAGGCTCAACCAAAGAATCATAGACTGACAGTCCAGTTCAGGGAGTGCCGTACTGTTGGAAGTGCTGTCTCTCAAGCAAGACATTAATTGAGGCCCTGTCTGCTTCAGTGGGCACTATTTCAAAGAAGGGTGGGGGAGGGGGGCTATCCCCTCAGTCCTAGTCATCTCTCACTCAAGAGTACAAAAATGTGTTACCTGGTCATTTATCACATTGCTGCTTACCGTGTGCAAATCGGCAGCTGTGGTTCCTATATTACAACAGGCATTACACTTGAAAGTACTTCATCAGCTGTAAAACACATTGGGATAGACTGAGGGTGTGGCAGGTGCTATATAAATGCAAGTTATTTCTCTTTTTTTCTCACACACTCTGCATGGCAAATGGCAGATGCTTTCCCTGGTCACATCTCTCCAGCGGAGGAAAGCGAAGCCGGACTGGCTGAAGATACACTGCCACTCAATCAGACCTTGCTGAACATTGGCTGCTACTGTGGCTAAACAGGGGGAGAGGGTGTTCAAGTGATGAATCTCTGGGCTCAGTTCGGCAGGAGCTCGACCAAGCAGGATTGGATCCCACTGATGTGAGCTCAGGAACACTGGAACACAACATCAGAGATATGGCCTTACAGCCCATCAAGCATGCTCCGCTGCTCAATATGATCAGTAGCTGATCATCCACTTCAATGACTTCTTCCCCCACTGTCCCAATATCCTTTGCTGTCATTGGTATTTAGGTTCCCTTGCCAACGGAATTGCACCTACCTTCTCTCAAGGACCCTGGGCGCGATTCTCCACTCCCGCGCCGAAGTGCCCACGCCGTCGTGGGGTGGGGGGTTGGGGGTCAGGGGGGGTTGGGAGTGTTGGCGGGATTGGGGCATCAGGGGCGGTGTTGGGGGGGGTCAGGGGAGGTTGGGAGTGTTGGGGGGACTGGGGCATCAGGGGCGGTGGTGGTGGGGGGGTCAGGGGGGGTTGGAGGGGTCACGGTGCCCAACTAGCTACTCGACCCACATGAGCCCTGGGACCCCCCCTGGAGCGAAGCCATGGCGTGCTGTCTCCTGAACCAGCAACAATGTTGTCTATATCTGCATGCCCTGATGATACCCGCCTAATAGTGATGCTTTATCCAACCCCCCCCCCCCCCACCAGGACAAGACAGCTCACAACCAGCGTGAGCGCATGAGAACCGGAGGGGGTTAGCCTGTCCTGCACCCCCTAACAGTCCACGAGCAGAGGGCCCTGGACTCGCTGGGGGATCCGCCACCCAGGAGGTCGCGCCATGCCAGGTCCGAGGCGCAGAAGCAAGTGAGAGAACCCTGCATGTCCTCCCCACCCCCAACACAGACAGAGTGAGAATTTGGTAATTTGGTGCAGTGAGGTAATTCGGTGAAGAGTGGGAGAAGGTGCTTTTTCCTGACTGTTTTGTTCTCTCTCCTTCTTCGGGCCTAATTTTGGGAGCCGTTCGGAGGAGGAGGAGCAGTCTCTGAGAGTATAAAAACCTAACGGTAACTTCCTGTTTTCCAGTTTTTTTTCCAAAAGTGATGTCAGAGGGAAGCTGTGATCTGATTGGTTGATAGCAAATCTGCCCCAAATTTAAAAAAAAACACAGCTAAACTCGTAAACTTAAATTAAACTAATTAATTAATTAGTGATGGCTGGTCAAGTGATGTGCTTGAGCTGCTTGATGTGGGAGCTGGCAGATCCCATTGCGAGCTGCAGCGACCACATCTGCAGTAAGTGTTGGCTGCTCGAAGAGCTCCGGCTCAGAGTTGATGAGCTGGAGTCTGAGCTTCAAACACTGAGGCACATCCGGGAGGGGGAGACTTACCTGGACACTGTGTTTCAGGAGGCAGTCACACCTGTCAGAGTAAGTAGTTTAAATCCTGCCAGTGGCCAGGGACAGCAGGGTGTGACTGCAAGTCAGGCAGGTAAAGGGAACCAGCAGTCAGGAACTCAGGAGCCTCAGCCCTTGACCCTGTCCAACAGGTATGAGGCACTTGCTCCCTGTGTGGATGGCGAACAGGGCTGCAGGAAGGATGTGTCAGCTGACCAAGGCACCATGATTCAGCAGGCCATTCAAGGGGAGGGAGTAAATAGGCAAGTTGTAGTTGTAGGGGATTCTATTATCAGGGGGATAGATAGTATCCTTTGTGAGCAGGATAAAGAGTCCCGCATGGTATGTTGCCTGCCCGGTGCTAGGGTGCCTCTCTGACCGGCTTGAAAGGATACTGGAGAGGGAGGGGGAGGATCCAGTTGTTGTGGTCCATGTTGGTACCAACAACATAGGCAAGTCTAGAAAAGAGGACCTGTTTAGAGATTATAAAGAGCTAGGATTCAAATTAAAAAACAGGTCCTCAAGGGTCATAATCTCCGGATTACTGCCCGAGCCACGTACAAATTGGCAAAGGGAGGCAAGAATAAGGGAAGTTAACATGTGGCTGAAAGAGTGGTGTGGGAAAGAGGGGTTCCTTTTCATGGGACACTGGCATCAATTTTGGGACGGGGGGACCTATACCGTTGGGATGGTCTCCACCTGAACCGAGCTGGGACCAGTGTTCTGGCGAAAAGAGCAAATAGGGTGGTCAATAGGACTTTAAACTAGAGATTTGGGGGGAAGGGAAAGTCAGGGAACCAAGAGGTGAAGTAATCAGTGGGAAGCGTAGCTGCTTAGGAATACAAAAATGCACAAAAAGACAGAACTCAGGAGAGGTTACGATAGTCCCCATTCCACAAAATATGACACAGTGTATGGAAAGGCTCAATAAACCAAGGTCCACCATACTAAGAAAACAAAAAGGGACAGTCAATAGAGAATTAAAGGTGCCATATTTAAGTGCGCGCAGTGTACGGAACAAGGTAGATGAGCTTGTGGCCCAGATTGTGACTGGCAGGTATGATGTGGTAGGCATCACAGAGACGTGGTTGCAGGGGGTTCAGGACTGGCATTTAAACATCCAGGGATTCACAACCTATCGAAAAGACAGAGAGGTGGGCAGAGGGGGCGGGGTTGACTTGTTAATTAGGAATGAAATTAAATCAATAGCACTAAACGACATAGGGTCAGATGATGTGGAGTCTGTGTGGGTAGAGTTGAGGAACCACAAAGGCAAAAAAAACATAATGGGAGTTATGTACAGGCCTCCTAACAGTGGTCAGGACCAGGGGCACAAAATGCACCACAAAATCGAAAGTGCATGTCAGAAAGGCAAGGTCACAGTGATAATGGGGGTCTTCAATATGCAGGTGGACTGGGTAAATAATGCTGCCAGTGGACCCAAGGAAAGGGAATTCATTGAATGTTTACAGGAGGGCTTTTTGGAACAGCTTGTGATGGAGCCCACGAGGGGACAGGCCATTTTGGACTTAGTGTTATGTAATGAGCCAGACTTGATTAAAGATCTTAAAGTAAGGGAACACTTAGGAGGCAGTGATCATAATATGGTCGAATTCAATCTCCAATTTGAAAGAAAGAAGGTAGAATCAGATGTAAAGGTGTTACAGTTAAATAAAGATAACTACAGGGGCATGAGGGAGGAACTGACGAAAACCAACTGGGAGCAGAGCCTAGTGGGAAAGACAGTAGAACAGCAATGGCAGGAGTTTCTGGGAGTAATTGAGGACACAGTACAGAGGTTTATCCCAAAGAAAAGAAAGGTTATCAGAGGGGGGATTAGGTAGCCATGGCTGACAAAGAAAGTTAGGGAATGCATCTAAGCAAAAGAGAAAGCCTATAATGTGGCAAAGAGTAGTGGGAAGTCAGAAGATTGGGAAGGCTACAAAAACAAACAGAGGATAACAAAGAGAGAAATAAGGAAAGAGAGGATCAATTGTGAAGGTAGGCTAGCCAGTAACATTAGGAATGATAGTAAAAGTTTCTTTAAATACATCAAAAACAAATGGGAGGCAAAAGTAGACATTGGGCCGCTCCAAAATGACACTGGTAATCTAGTGATGGGAGACAAGGAAATAGCTGAGGAACTAAAGAAGTACTTTGCGTCAGTCTTCACAATAGAAGACATGAGTAATATCCCAACAATTCAGGAGAGTCAGGGGGCAGAGTTGAATACGGTAGCCATCACAAAGGAGAAAGTGCTAGAGAAACTAAGAGGTCTAAAAATTGATAAATCTCCGGGCCCAGATGGGCTACATCCTAGAGTTCTAAAGGAGATAGCTGAAGAAATAGTGGAGATGTTAGTTATGATCTTTCAAAAGTCACTGGAGTCAGGGAAAGTCCCAGAGGATTGTAAAATCGCTGTTGTAACCCCCCTGTGGTGTTGGGTGTTCTGACACACAGATGAGCCAACACGGTTGTATATGGTACAACGCTATTTTATTCAAACTTACTATGTACAGTTTGGTCTTTGCACTCTGCACGTGGGGGTTCCCTGCTTGTGATGTTTTAACAGCTCTTTCTTGTTTCCTTCTCCCCAGACCTACTGACCACCAGGTGTCGTGCTCGTGCTTTTTATGTGGTTGGTGTTCTTGTCTGTGATTGGTTGTGGTGTTGTGTGCTCTGATTTGCCTGTTGGTGTGTCCATCATGATGTGTGTGTTTGAATATCATGACATCCCCCCTTTTTACAAAGATATGTGCCTACGTGGTAATAAATATGATCGTGTCGTGAGTGCATCTAAGAGTGTGTGTGTGTCGTGTGCATATGACGGAACTATGTACATGGGGCGATGTCGGGTGCGTCACATGAACCAAGTTGTACCATAACATAACATAAATGCGAACGAGAGAAGAGAAAAACTTGAACAGTTGTCCAGTCAGACGACATCTGGAACGATAAACAACAACAGGTTATCATGTAAAATTGTGCAACTTGTTAAACATATGAACGGTATTATAAGTCCAGTCTAATGGGCTTGCGACGAGTTCGGGTTGACCGCCTCAAGGGTGGATCAAGAACCAACGGCTGCTGTGCAGGCATGGCCATGGGTGGCGATGGAAAGGGCGTGATGTGCGGCAGCTCCACAAAGTCATCCTCGGAAGCCTGTTGAGGATCTGGCGTGTGCGTACTGTGTGGCTGCGAGCGTGGAAGTCGGCGAAGGGCGCGCCGATTGCGGCGACGCACTGAACCATCCGGCATGCGAACCAGGAACGAGCGGGGAGCCACTTGTCGGAGGACTTCGGCCGGTGCTGACCAGCCACCATACGGTTGATGGACGCGTACCTTGTCTCCGGAGGACAGGGGGGGCAGGTCCGTCGCTCGTGTGTCGTACCAACTTTTCTGGTGATCACGCTGCATTTGCATGTTCCGAAGAACCGTCTCATGGTCTGTTGTTGGTGCCAGGATGGAAGGTACCGTCGTCCTGAGGGAGCGACCCATTAGTAGCTGCGCTGGCGAGAGACCCGTGGATAGCGGGGCCGATCGATAGGCCAGCAAGGCAAGGTTAAAGTCCGATCCGGCAGCAGCCGCCTTGCACAGGAGCCGCTTGGCGATGTGGACACCCTTTTCAGCCTTCCCGTTCGATTGTGGATGCAGAGGGCTGGATGTCACATGAGTGAAACCATATGCTGCGGCAAAGGACGACCATTCACGGCTGGCGAAACAGGGTCCATTGTCTGACATGACAGTCCTTGGAATGCCATAGCGAGCAAATGTTTCCTTGCAGGCCCCAATGACTGCGGACGACGTCAGATCATGGAGAGGCATGACTTCCGGGTAGTTTGAGAAGTAGTCTATAATAACGATGTAATCTCTGCCGAGCGCGTGAAATAGGTCAACACCCACCTTCGCCCAGGGGGACGTCACCATCTCGTGTGGTAGAAGTGTTTCCGGAGGTTGCGCCGGCTGAAACCTCTGACAGGTTGTGCAGTTGAGCACCATGTTGGCTATGTCTTCATTAATACCCGGCCAATATACCGCCTCCCGGGCCCTTCGTCTGCATTTTTCGACGCCCAAGTGGCCTTCGTGTAGTTGATGAAGAATCATCTGGCGCACGCTGTGCGGAATAACGATCCTGTGTGATTTCATAAGGACCCCGTCTATGTTGGTAAGATCATCTCGCACATTATAAAACTGGGGGCACTGCCCTTTGAGCCACCCTTCCGTCATGTGGCGCATCACTCGCTGCAGAAGGGGGTCAGTCGCCGTCTCTGCGCGTATGTGGGCCAGACTAGGATCATCAGCTGGCAGATTTGCTGCTCTGAGAGTTACGTGTGCCTCAATTTGACGCACGAACCCCTCCGCATCTGGTGGTATGCTCACTGCTCGGGAAAGAGTGTCCGCCACGATGAGCTCCTTCCCCGGGGTGTAGATCAGTTCGAAATCGTACCTCCTGAGTTTAAGTAAGATGCGCTGGAGGCGAGGAGTCATGTCGTTCAGGTCTTTGTTAATGATGTTGACCAGGGGGCGGTGGTCAGTTTCGACCGTAAATCGTGGCAGGCCATACACATAGTCGTGGAACTTGTCCAGTCCAGTTAACAAGCCCAGGCATTCTTTTTCGATTTGCGCGTAGCGCTGTTCGGTAGGGGTCATGGCTCCTGAGGCATATGCAACCGGGGCCCATGACGACGTGCTGTCTTTTTGCAGGAGTACCGCTCCAATACCAGATTGGCTGGCGTCTGTTGAGATCTTTGTAGGGCGAGTCGTGTCAAAGAAGGCCAGCACTGGTGCCGTGACCAGTTTGTGCTTGAGCTCCTCCCATTCCCGCTGATGCGATTGGTGCCAGTTGAATTCTGTCGATTTTTTTGCGAGATGGCGCATATTTGTTGTATGAGAAGCCAGGTTGGGAATGAACTTCCCAAGGAAGTTGACCATGCCCAGGAATCTTAAGACAGCCTTCTTGTCAGCCGGTCGTGGCATGGCTGTGATGGCGCTAACCTTGTCTGCATCGGGACGGACCCCTGACCTTGAGATGTGGTCCCCGAGGAATTTCAGCTCCGTCTGGCCGAAGGCACACTTCGCACGGTTGAGACGCAGGCCATTTTGTCGTATGCAGGTGAAGACACGTCGTAGACGATGCATGTGTTCCTGCGGAGTGGTGGACCAAATGATGATATCGTCCACATATACACGTACCCCTTCGATGCCTTCCATCATCTGCTCCATAATGCGGTGGAAAACTTCAGATGCTGAAATGATGCCGAATGGCATCCGGTTGTAGCAGAATCTGCCAAAAGGGGTGTTGAATGTGCATAGTCTTCGGCTGGCCGGGTCCAGTTGGATCTGCCAGAATCCTTTGGACGCATCCAATTTGGTGAATATTTTGGCTCGCGCCATCTCGCTGGTGAGGTCCTCTCGTTTCCGGATGGGATAGTGTTCCCGCATGATGTTGTTATTCAGATCTTTAGGATCTATACATATACGGAGCTCGCCAGAGGGCTTCTTTACACAGACCATGGAGCTGACCCATGGCGTGGGCTCCGTGACCTTGAATAGGACCCCTTGGTCCTGAAGAATCTGCAGTTGTGCCTTGAGGCGGTCTTTGAGTGGCGCAGGAACCCTGCGAGGTGCGTGAACGACAGGGATGGCGTCCGGTCTGAGTCGAATCTTGTACGTGTATGGCAATGTCCCCATGCCTTGAAAAACCTCCTGGTTGTGAGCAAGGAGGGAATGGAGATTTGCGTGGAACTCAGCATCCGGGAAGTCGGATATCTCATCTGGAGAGAGAGACATAATGCGCTGTACCAGGTGAAGGACCTTACACGCCTGTGCGCCCAGTAACGAGTCCTTTGATGAGCCGACAACTTCGAAGGGGAGTGTGGCCGTGTACATCTTGTGAGTCACCTGTAGCTGGCAAGATCCTATGGACGGGATGACGTTCCCGTTATAGTCAACCATCTTGAGCCGGGATGGCGTGATGGGTGGTTTGACCTTCATGGCCTGGACTGCAGAATATGCAATCAGGTTGGCGGATGCGCCGGTGTCCAGATGGAAGGCGACGCGCGATCGGTTGACCGTCAGGGTGGCACACCACTCATCGGCTGGATTGATGGCATTGACCTTGTTGACATCGATGACGGAAACGCGGAAGGCATCCTGGTCATCTGCATCACTTAACTGGAAGTCTTGATGCGTGGGCTGGACGGTCCTGACTTGTCTGCGAGATTGTCGAGGATGCGCCGGATCCATGGGTTGAGCCGAACGACAGTGGGCTGCGTAGTGGCCCATCTTGCCACATCTGAGGCACTGTCGGTTTTTTGCAGGACATTGCCCTTTTAAATGTAGAGCTCCACAATTGCCGCACGTCATGACGTCACGGCGTTCGTTGCGCCACTGCGCATGCGCAGTGCGATCTTGCGGTGGGCGCGCCTGCGCAGTGCGTCCCTCGTTGTGGCCGTTATTTTTGGCGCGCACCTGCGCGGGAAACCGCGAAAAGCGCGGGAAGCGGCCGCTGTCGTCCGGGCCGTGGGTCGGGAAGTAATCGACGGCCTGGATGCGTTCGACGTCGTGGGCGGCCTGGCTTGCCGACTCGACGGCTGGGGACCCCCTCCGTGCCAACTCGGACGCCTGAAATCGGGCAAAACGGCAGGTAGCATTTTCGTGGAGGACACAGGCTTCCACAGCAGACGCTAAGGTGAGGCTTTTATTTTAAGAAGCTGCTGGCGTAGGCCACTAGAGGCAACGCCAAAAACAATCTGGTCCCTGATCATGGACTCTGTGGTGGTGCCGTAACCGCAGGACTGCGCTAGAATCCGGAGGTGCGTCAAAAAGGGTTGAAAAAGCTCCTCCTTACCTTGCAGGCGTTGCTGAAAGAGGTATCTTTCAAAACTTTCATTTACTTCAACTTGAAAGTGCTGGTCCAGTTTGAGGATGACCGTGTCATATTTAGATTGGTTTTCGCCTTCTTCGAACACCAGTGAGTTGAAGACGTCGGTGGCGTGCTGACCTGCGTAGAAGAGGAGCATTGCAATCTTCGTTTCATCCGAGGCACTCTGTTTTTCGGTGGCACGGATGTACAGGTCAAATCGCTGCCTGAAGAGCTTCCAATTGGTACCTAGGTTCCCCGCGACTTGCAACGGCTGCGGTTTGTCGGTGCGGTCCATGTCCAGAATGGCAGGTTAGTAGGCAGGTATCGATCCACTCCTGTACCATGTGGTGTTGGGTGTTCTGACACACAGATGAGCCAACACGGTTGTATATGGTACAACGCTATTTTATTCAAACTTATTATGTACAGTTTGGTCTTTGCACTCTGCACGTGGGGGTTCCCTGCTTGTGATGTTTTAACAGCTCTTTCTTGTTTCCTTCTCCCCAGACCTACTGACCACCAGGTGTCGTGCTCGTGCTTTTTATGTGGTTGGTGTTCTTGTCTGTGATTGGTTGTGGTGTTGTGTGCTCTGATTTGCCTGTTGGTGTGTCCATCATGATGTGTGTGTTTGAATATCATGACACCCCCCTGTTCAAGAAGGGAACAAGGAAAAAGATGGAAAATTATAGGCCAATTAGCCTAACCTCGGTTGTTGGCAAGATTCTAGAATCCATTGTTAAGGATGAGATTTCTAAATTCTTGGAAGTGCAGGGTCGGATTAGGACAAGTCAGCATGGATTTAGTAAGGGGAGGTCGTGCCTGACAAACCTGTTAGAGTTCTTTGAAGAGATAACAAATAGGTTCGACCAAGGAGAGCCAATGGATGTTATCTATCTTGACTTCCAAAAGGCCTTTGATAAGGTGCCTCACGGGAGACTGCTGAGTAAAATAAGGGCCCATGGTATTCGAGGCAAGGTACTAACATGGATTGACAATTGGCTGTCAGGCAGAAGGCAGAGAGTAAAATAAAAGATTATTTTTCGGAATGGCAACCGGTGGCGAGTGGTGTCCCGCAGGGTTCAGTGTTGGGGCCACAGCTGTTCTCTTTATATATTAACGATCTAGATGACGGGACTGGGGGCATTCTGGCTAAGTTTGCCGATGATACAAAGATAGGTGGAGGGGCAGGTAGTATGGAGGAGGTGGGGAGGCTGCAGAAAGATTTAGACAGTTTAGGAGAGTGGTCCAAGAAATGGCTAATGAAATTCAACGTGTGCAAGTGCGAGGTCTTGCACTTTGGAAAAACCTGAGGAAGGAGCAGCACTCTGAAAGCTAGTGACATCGAAACAAATCTGTTGGACTTTAACCTGGTGTTGTAAGACTTCTTACTGAGCTCACCCCAGTCCAACGCCGGCATCTCCACATCATGACTTTGGAAAAAAGTATAGAGGCATGGACTATTTTCTAAACGGTGACAAAATTCATAATGCTGAAGTGCAAAGGGACTTGGGAGTCCTAGTCCAGGATTCTCTAAAGGTAAACTTGCAGGTTGAGTCCGTAATTAAGAAAGCAAATGCAATGATGTCATTTATCTCAAGAGGATTGGAATATAAAAGCAGGGATGTACTTCTGATGCTTTATAAAGCATTAGTTAGGCCCCATTTAGAATACAGTGAGCAATTTTGGGCCCCACACCTCAGGAAGGACATACTGGCACTGGAGCGGGTCCAGCGGAGATTCACACGGATGATCCCAGGAATGGTAGGCCTAACATTCGATGAACGTCTGAGGATCCTGGGATTATAGTCATTGGAGTTTAGGAGGTTGAGGGGAGATCTGATAGAAACTTACAAGATAATGAATGGCTTAGATAGGGTGGACGTAGGGAAGTTGTTTCCATTAGCAGGGGAGACTAGGACCCGGGGGCACAGCCTTAGAATAAAAGGGAGTCACTTTAGAACAGAGATGAGGAGAAATTTCTTCAGCCAGAGAGTGGTGGGTCTGTGGAATTCATTGCCACAGAGGGCGGTGGAGGCCGGGACGTTGAGTGTCTTTAAGACAGAAGTTGATAAATTCTTGATTTCTCGAGGAATTAAGGGCTATGGAGAGAGAGCGGGTTCATGGAGTTGAAATCAGCCATGATTGAATGGTAGAGTGGACTCGATGGGCCGAATGGCCTTACTTCCGCTCCTATTTCTTATGGTCGTATGGTCTTATTCCTACTCTCTGTCTTCTGCCTGTTAACCAATCCTCAATCCATGCTTGTATACTACCTCCTATCCCATGTGCTTTAGTTTTGTTAACCAACCTCATGTGGGGGATTTTATCAAAAACCTTCTGAACGTCCAAGTACATTATCAAGTTACGTGGGAGGGTGAGCTGTGAGGAGGAAGCAGAGATCCTTCAGTGTGATTTGGACAAGTTGAGTGAGTGGGAAAATGAATGGCAGATCGAATATAATTTGGATAAATGTGAGGTTATCCACTTTGGTAGCAAAATCGAGAAGGCAGACAATTATCTGAATGGCCATAAATTAGGAGAGGGGAATGTCCGATGAGACCTGGGTGTCCTCATACACCAGTTGCTGAAGGTAAGCATGCAGGTGCAGCAGGTGGTAAAGAACGCAAATGGTATGTTGGCCCTCATTGTGAGAGGGTTCGAGTGCAAGAGCAGGGATGTCTTACTGCAATTATACAGGTCCTTGGTAAGGCCACACCTGGAATATTGGGTGGGATTCTCCGACCCCCGCCAGGTCGGAGAATCGGCGGGGGGCGGCGTCAATCCCGCCCCCGCCGGCCGCTGAATTCTCTGGCACGGGCGGGAATCGCGCTGCGCCGGTCGGCGGGCCCCCACCCGGCGATTCTGCGGCCCGCGATGGGCCGAAGTCCCGCTGCTGTCATGCGAGTCCCGCCGGCGTGAATCAACCCACCTACCTTACCGGCGGGACTAGCGGCGCGGGCGGGCTCCGGGGTCCTGTGGGCGGGGGGGGGGGCGCGGGGCAATCTGGCGGTGCCCCCACAGTGGCCTGGCCCGCGATCGGGGCCCACTGATCCGCGGGTGGGCCTGTGCCGTGGGGCCACAGTTTTCCTTCCGCCTCGGCCATTGCCTCCGTGATAGCCGATGCGGAAGTGACCCCCCCCCCGGCGCATGCGCGGGGATGATGTCAGCAGCCGCTGATGCTCCCGCACATGCGCGGACTTCTGCCGGCCGGCGGAGTCCCTTCGGCCCCGACTGGCGTAGCACCAAAGGCCTTTCCCGCCGTCCGGCGGCGCACCAACCACTCCGGCGCGGGCCTAGCCCCTCAGGTGAGGGCTTGGCCCCTCAAGGTGGCCCGACGCCGGAGTACTTCACGCCACGCCCTCCCGCCGCGACCCCCCGCCCCGCCGGGTAGGGGAGTATCCCGGCCATTGTGAGCAGTTTTGGTCTCCTTATTTGAGGAAGGATGTCCTTGCTCCAGAGATAGTGTAGCGAAGGTTTACCAGACTGATTCCTGGAAAAGCTGGACTGACATTTGAGGAGAGATTGAGTCGGTTAGGATTGTATTCGCTGAGTTCAAAAGAATGAGGGGGGATCTCATAGAAACCTATAAAATTCTAACAGGACCAGTCAGGGTAGATACAAGAAGAATGTTCCCGATGTTGGGGGTGTCCAGAACCAGGGGACACAGTCTGAGGATACGGGGTAGACCATTTCGGACAGAGATGAGGAGAAATCTCTTCACCCAGAGAGTGGTCGGCCTGTGGAATTAGTTGAGACCAAAATATTGTATGCTTTCAAAAACAGTTAGATATAGCACTTGGCGTGAAGGGGATCAAATGGCTTCGGGCGAAAGCGGGGTTAAGCTGTTGAGTTGGATGATCAGCCATGATCATAATGAATGGTGCGCAGACACAAAGGGTCGAATGGCCTCCTCCTGCTCCTATTTTCCATGTTTCTGTCCACTGACTCCCCTTTATCAGTTCTATTAGTATCATCTTCAAAAAACTCCAACAGGTCATCAAACATCATTTTCCCATTCATAAATCCATGTTGACTATGCTCAATCAGGTCATTATTACCCAAGTGGCCACCTATCACATCCTTTATAATACGTTCTGGCAATTTCCCTATTACTGATATAAGGTTAATAAGGTCTGTAGTTTCCCGCTTTGTCTCTTCTTCCTTTCTTACATTGTAGGTGACATTTGCTACCTTCTAATCTGCAGGAATCTTTCCAGAATCTGTAGGATTTTGGAAGACCACCAATGCATCCACCATCTCCGTAGCTACCTCTTTCAACACTCTGGAATGTAGAATATCAGGTCTTATCAACCTTTGGTCCCATTCATTTTTCCCAAACAACTTCCTTACAAGTAATAATTTCCTTCAATTCTTCATCCTCCTTTATCCCTTGGGTCTTCCTCAGTGAAGACGGACCCAAAGAAATCATTTTGTTTCTCGTCCATTTCTCAATTCCCCATTATAAATTCCCCTGACTCTGTCAGTAGTGGATCCACATCTGTCTTAGCCAAACATTCGCATTTTTACATACCTATAGAAGGTTCTTACAGTCTGTTTTTATATTATTTCCGAGTTTCCCTTCATATTCTATTTGCCCTTTTTGATTTCTTGGTCCTCCTTTGCTGTATTCTAAAATCTTCAGGTCTGCCAGTATTATAGGCTTTTTCTTTTAATCTTACACATCCTTAACAATCCATATTTCAGCAAAGGACAGGATCGAAGCCTAACTTCAAGGTGCTCAGCCTCTGCAGTTTAAGTGATCAGGCCTCATGTCTAAGCACAAAGGGACCAGATGATAAAACCTTGATCTGGATCTTAGAGGCTTAACCACAGATAACGTGGCTGCTGTAGTCATTAAAAAAAAAGCAAAGAGCTGTTCGCCGCATAGTTACAAAGCACTAACTCGTTAGTGTAGCTGCAAAGGGGAGGAGATCGGTTCAGTGAAAGCAGAGAGCTCTTAAAGGAGTACTTGAAGAGGGTTTGAGCTGTTGTAGCTGTCAATGACAATGCAGCATTCTGTGCAGCAAGGAAGGTCTCTCAAATGATGCACCAGTGGATTCTGCCATTCACGAGGCTTGGCAATTATACAAAAATGGCCTGGAAAGTGGGAGGACACGATTAGGTGTGCAACACAATACATGGAAATTGTGAGGAAGCATTTGATTCAAAGACACTTCACATTACACATAATAAAGTATGGTGATGCGGGGGCTTGCAGCAACTGTTGACTGTTTCATTTGTATAATGGCAGGATGAGTGCAGTGAAGACGAAGGGCACGATTCCGCTGTCGGCCGTGTTCAGCGGGGTACATCTCATTCAACGGCACTTTTCCGGGTTTTTTTGACCTTGGGGAGTTTGTCCCGGTGAGGCCCCACTGAGCGTCATTTCCTGCTGTCGAACCAGGGTGGCAGTCCCAGGGTTCCAGGCTGGCAAGGGTAGTTCCCTGGCCTCTCCACGACCACCTCCGGGTCTCCAGTGGCCTGCGAGACTCCCCGAGGTGCCGGCCTGCCTTGCCACATTTGTTTGGACCAGTGCGAAAGGGCACCTTGGGGATGTCTCGCAGCTGTGGCAGCTGAGTCCCGGGCACTGGGTGAATCTGACGTTCAGGTATTTAAATGAGCCGATGGCACATTTCAATATGCAGATCTGGATCTCGCCGGGCAGAGCAAGTCGGGTGACCCGTGATCGCACCGGCGCCTGGTACGGAGCACGATTTGGGGCTCTAACACAATTCACCCATTGCACCTTGGCGCAACGGGGTTGCCCGAATTGGGCCCTAGATAAATAAAGCCAGCAGTACAAACAGTGATTAAGGCTGGTGAAGATCCAGGTAAGCTTGCTGATGTAAAGGACGGATGGGTTGACTGCAGAGGCAGTGATCTCTTTGGGTGTCTTTTATTTTTCCATTCATGGGAAGCGGGCATCCTTGGTCAGACCAGCATTGGTTGCCCATCCCTAATTGCCCTTGAGAAGGTGGCGATGGGCCACCTTCCTGAGAACCAGTGCAATCCATGGAGTGTAGATACATCCACTCTGCTGTTAGGGAGGGAGTTCCAGGATTTTAACCCAGCCACAGTGAAGGAACGATGATACAGTTCCAGGTCAGGATGCTGTGTAGCTTGGAGAGAAACTTGAAGGTGGTGGGGTTCCCATGCATCTGCTGCCCTTGTCCTTCTAGGTGGTAGAGGTTGTGGGTTTGGAAGGTCCTGTGAAAGGAGTCTTGGGTGGGGCAGCACGGTGGCACAGTGTTTAGCACTGCTGCCCCACAGCGCCAGGGTCCCGGATTCAATTCCAGCCTTGGGCGACTGCCTGTGTGGAGTTTAGTTTGCATTTTCTACCCGTGTCTGTGTGGGTTTCTCCCCAGTTCTCCGGTTTCTTCCCACAGTCCAAAAATGTGCAGGTTAGGTGGATGGTCATGCTAAATTGCCCCTTAGTGTCCAAAGATGTGCAGGTTTGGTGGGGTTGAGGAGATAGGGTGGGGGAGTGGATCGAGGTAGGGTGCTCTTTTCTCGGGTCTGTGCAGACTCAATGGACCGAATGGCCTCCTTCTGTACCGTAGGGATTCTGTGATTCTATGAGTTGCTGGAATGCATCTTGTAGCTGGTACAAACAGCTGTCATTGTGATGGAGGGAGTGTTTGTTTGTGGAAAGGGTGCAAATCAAGCGGGCTGCTTCATCTGGGATGGTGTTGAGTCTCTTGAGTGTTGCTGCAGCAGCACTCATCCAGGCAAGTGGAGCATATTCCATTACACTCCTGACTGGTGTATTGTAGCTGGTGGACAGACTTTGGGGACTGAGGAACTGAGTTACTCCCAGCGTCTGACCTATTCTAGTAGCCATAAATGGCTGGTCCAATTCAGTTTCTGGTCAAAGGTAACCCCAAGGATGTTGTTCGTGGGGGATCCATGGCTGGTGATGCCATTGAATGTTAGTTTGCCACTTAACTGCCCAAGCCTGAATGTTGTCCAGGTCGAGCTGCGTATGTATACGGACTGCTTCATGGGATGTGGGCATAACTGGCTGGGCGAGCATTTATTGCTCCATCCCTGCAGGCATTTAAGAGTCAACCATATTGTTGTGGATCCAGAGACACATGTAGGCCAGACCAGGTAAGGACAGTAGTCCTTCGTGAACCAGGTGGGTTTTTGTGACAATTGACAATGGTTTCATGGTCACCATTAGACTTTTCATTCCGGATTTTTATTGAATGTAAATGTCACCTTCTGCATGGTGGGACTCGAAACCGGGTCCCCAGAGCATTACCCTGGTCTCTGGATAATGAGCCCAGCAATGATACCACGATGCCACTGCCTCCCCAGCTGTCACAAACATTTCATTATCTGGGCGCTCAAGGTGCCCAATAATATCTCCAATTGCTCTTGGAAACCTCCTTTTTTCATCTGCTTTGTGAGACCGCCTCATTCCATTGTGAGGCCCACTCACCACCATGACGTTGAAAGCTGGGCTTCCCGAGCGGATGGATTCACCTTGACATCTCCACGTATTGAAAACATTGTTTGAGCTAGAACGCGGTGAGTTTGATGGTGGTGTCACAGGTGGCATTTGCCTCCTCAATGTTTCTCTTCCGAGAAACCAGGGGCGGGATTCTCCATCGGCAAGATCTTCCGTTTCACCGGCAGCGCACTCACGGCCACGGATTTCCCGGCTGCCGGGATGGGGGATCCCGCGGCTGGCGGGGGCGTGCCGCACCAGAAAACGGGTGCGGCGGGATGGAGAATCCCGTCCCAGATGTTTACATTCCAGCTGTTACCAAATAACGGTGTGTTCAGTGATCTGACATCAAATAATAATACCACTATTCTCCCTGTACATCCAGCAAATGTCTGCCTTGCCGTTGCAATAATTGTTCATAATGATGCAGTGATGTGGGAGACCCAACGCTGCTGCTAACAACTTACGGGGCGCCCCAAGGCAATCAGAAAATAAAGGCTGCTGCGATCTTCGCTGCCTCTGGCATTTCTTTGTTGGTCCCTAAGGCCCCCCCCCCCCCCCCCCCACCCCTTTGGAGGATGGTGGACAACCCAGGGACCCTGCCCCGATGCTAACAGCACTTTAACAGTCACCTCTATTCCATCGAACCACAGTGATTCCACCACAATCAATATTTTTGGTTAACAGCGTATTGGCAGAACATAAGAACTGGAAGCAGGACAAGGCCATTCAGCCCCTCGAGCCCGGTGCGTCATTCAATGTGATCATGGCTGATCAAATCTCGGCCTCAACTCCACTTTCCTGCCCGTTCTCCATCACCCTTCAATCCATTACTAATTAACTATCTGTCCATCTCCCCCTTACATTGACTCAATGTCCCAGCATCCACCGCACTCTGGGGCAGTGCCTTCCACAGATTCAGGACGCTTTGAGAGAAGTAATTTCTCCTCACCTCTGATTTAAATTTGCTACCCCTCATCCTAAAGCTATGACCTCTCGCTCTCGGTTGCTCCACAAGAGGAAACATCCACTCTACATCTATTTTGTCAATACCTTTTATCGTCTTATATACCTCCATTAGATCTCGTCTCATTCTCCTAAACTCAAGAGAGTATAGGCCTAAACTGCGCAATATCTCTTCATATGACAAATATCGCCCCTAACTGTCTCTCATGCAACTACCCCCCCTCCTCAAATAAGAGGACCAAAATTGTACACAGTACTCCAGGTGCGGTCTCCCCACTGCCTTGTACAGTTGCAGCAACATTTCCCTACTTTTATACTCTATTCCATTAGGTACAAAGGCAGGGAAATTGTCTTCCACCTGAGATGTTACTGTACTTAACTAGTATTGAAAATGTCCTCTTCCTACACCAGTCGATGACCTCTTTCACCAAATCTATGATCACCTGTGCTGATGTAACAGCCTCCCCGTAACAGCCTCCCCGAACAGGCGCCGGAATGTGGCGACGAGGGGCTTTTCACAGTAACTTCATTTGAAGCCTACTTGTGACAATAAGCGATTTTCATTACATTTCATTTCATTTCATGTCACCTCACGAAGCTTGATGTCAATATGCAACCAATTGCACTCCAGCACAGCACTTGGGGACATTTTACTACCTTTCAGGGCACCGTATAAATGCAAGCTGTTGTTGTCTTGATGTCCCAGAGGATTGGAAAGCAGCAAACGTGACACCACTGTTTAAAAAAGGAGGTCGGCAGAAAGCGGATAATTATAGTCCGGTAAGCTTAACTTCGGTTGCAGGGAAAATGCTGGAATCTATCATTAAGGAGGAAATAGCGGGGCACCTGGAGGGAAATTGTCCCATTGGGCAGACGCAGCATGGGTTCATAAAGGGTAGGTCGTGTCTGACTAATTTGGTAGAATTTTTTGAGGACGTTACCAGTGCAGTAGATAACGGGGAGCCAATGGATGTGGTATATCTGGATTTCCAGAAAGCTTTTGACAAGGTGCCACACAAAAGGTTGCTGCATGAACTAAAGATGCATGGCATTGAGGGTAAAGTGGTAGCATGGGTAGAGGATTGGTTAACTAACAGAAAGCAGAGAGTGGGGATAAATGGGTGTTTCTCTGGTTGGCAACCTGTAACTAGTGGGGTCCCTCAAGGATCAGTGTTGGGCCCGCAGTTGTTCACAATTTACATAGACGATTTGGAGTTGGGGACCAAGTGCAATGTGTCAAAGTTTGCAGACGACACTAAGATGAGTGGTAAAGCAAAAAGTGCAGAGGATACTGGAAGTCTGCAGAATTATTTGGATAAGTTAGGTGAGTGGGCTAGGGTCTGGCAGATGGACTTCAATGTTGCCAAGTGTGAGGCTATCCATTTTGGGAGGAATAACAGCAAAAGGGATTATTATTTAAACGGTAAGATGTTAAAACATGCTGCTGTGCAGAGGGACCTGGGTGTGCTGGTGCACGAGTCGCAAAAAGTTGGTGTGCAGGTGCAACAGGTGATTAAGAAGGCTAATCGAGCTTTGTCTTTCATTGCTAGAGGGATGGAGTTCAAGACTAGGGAGGTTATGCTGCAATTGTATAAGGTGTTGGTGAGGCCACATCTGGAGTATTGTGTTCAGTTTTGGTCTCCTTACCTGAGAAAGGACATATTGGCACTGGAGGGAGTGCAGAGGAGATTCACTAGGTTGATCCCAGAGTTGAGGGGATTAGATTATGACGAGAGGTTGAGTAAACTGGGACTGTACTCATTGGAGTTTAGAAGGATGCGGGGGGATCTTATTTAAACATATAAAATTATGAAGGGAATAGATAGGATAGATGCGGGCAGGTTGTTTCCACTGGTCGGGGAAAGCAGAACTAGGGGGCATAGCCTCAAAATAAGGGGAAGTAGATTTAGGACCGAGTTTAGGAGGAACTTCTTCACCCAAAGGGTTGTGAATCTCTGGAATTCCTTGCCCAGTGAAGCAGTTGAGGCTCCTTCTTTAAACGTTTTTAAGAAAAAGATAGATACCTTTCTAAAGAATAAAGGGATTCGGGGATATGGTGTACGGGCCGGAGAGTGGAGCTGAGTCCACAAAGATCAGCCATGATCTCATTAAATGGCGGAACAGGCTCGAGGGGCCAGATGGCCTACTCCTGTTCCTAGTTCTTATGTTCTTATGTTATCGAGTATGAGAGTGAAAGTGATCAGGGCATACAAAGAGGCTGGATGATAGTAGTGTGCTGTAACCCCTCACCATCCTGACCTGGAAATGTATTGGGTCAAAACCCTGGAACTCCCTCCCTAACAGCACTGTGGGTGTACCTGTGCCACACGGACTGCAGTGGTTCAAGAAGGCAGCTCTCCGCCATCAAAGGCAATTA
Organism: Scyliorhinus torazame; assembly: GCF_047496885.1. Classification (NCBI taxonomy): domain Eukaryota; kingdom Metazoa; phylum Chordata; class Chondrichthyes; order Carcharhiniformes; family Scyliorhinidae; genus Scyliorhinus; species Scyliorhinus torazame. The sequence continues at coordinate 233,139,658 of NC_092717.1, read as the reverse complement.
GGGATGGGCAACAAATGCAGGTCTCTCCAGTGACACTCACATTCTGAGAATTAATGAATAAAATGGCCCACCTATTAAGTATGTTAAGGGTTACGGAATGTTGGGAGAAATCAGCCTTGAATGGAGAGAGAGGCTTAAGGGCCGAGAATGACCTATTTCTGGTACTCGGTTGCTAATTGTGAAGTAGAAGTTGCAGCAAAAATTAACCAAATTTTAAAAACGGGATGGGAAAAGTAAGTGCAAATGGCGTCCTCCTGTGACAAAAGTGGGTTCAGCATGATGTTATGATCCCAGATGATGGTCTCACTGGACAGGAAGATTCCAGAATGGCACCCTGGCTCAAAAGACCGTGGGCGGGATTCTCCATCCCGCCGCCGCACCCTCGCTGGCAGCGTGACCCTCCGCCCGCCAGCCCGCCAATGGGGTTTCCCGTTGTGGGCACCCTCACGCCATCGGGAAATCCGTGGGCATGAGTGCGCTGCCGGGGAAACGGAGGATCCCGCCGATGGAGAATCCGGTTGTGTAACTTTTACTATTTTGTATAAAACGTGGCGGAACAGAGTCACAGGATCATTAATTAGTTTCAACAACAAGGAAAAAAACATTTATTAAATATGAAAAGTTGGATTATTATACAGAACCCCTTTACACCTACCCACCTCAGATTAACAAATACACACAGATTTAAGATTAACATGGATTACAAAGTACATCTTAAACTACAATGGTTTCATTAACACCGAATCCCTTTTAAGATAACAGCAAGGGGCAGCATGGTAGCACAGTGGTTAGCACAATTGCTTCACAGCGCCAGGTTCCCAGGGTCGATTCCCGGCTTGGGTCACTGTCTGTGTGCAGGCTGCACGTTCTCCCCGTGTGTGCGTGGGTTTCCTCCGGGTGCTCCGGTTTCCTGCCACAAGTCCCGAATGGCGTGCTGTTGGGCGAATTGGATGCTCTGAATTCTCCCTGTGTACCCGAACAGGCGCCGGAATGTGGCGACTAGGAGATTTTCACAGTAACTTCATTGCAGTGTTAATGTAAGCCTACTTGTGACAATAAAGATTATTATTATTACTCAAAGCCACTATTCATAAGCCTTTTTAACAACTGATTCAACTTGTCTGGCCACCTTCAGAGAATTATGCACTTGAACCTCGAGATCCCGCTGTTCCTGTACTCCCCTCAAAGTTGTACCATTAAGCCAATACTGTCCTCCCATGTTCCTGTCACCAGAATGCATTACCTCGCATTTCGCTGCATTGATGTTCATCTGCCAGGTGTCTGCCCATTTGGCCAACTTGTCAATGTCCCTCTGAAGTCGCTCAGCATCATCCTCACAGAACTTCTACTCACATCAAGTCTCCATACACTCATCCTACTGGACTTCAGGAATGTGACAATTACAGCTATCTTAAAGAAGGGAGATCAATTATGCTGCAGAAACTATCGAGGTATTTCCCTCTGGTCCATACCAGGGAAAATTCTGACACACGTTCGTCTGAATCTCCAATTCCTCTGTCTGAGTAAATTCTCCCAGAGACAGTGTGGCTGTAGACTGCCCAGAGAAATCTTCAACATGGAGATTCCTCTATCTTCAACGTGGAGATTCCTCTATCTTCAACATGGAGATTCCTCTATCTTCAACATGATCTTTTTGGTCCAGAAAAATCGAAGAAGATGTCGAGAACAACACCAGGGATGATTCATTTCATAAATCAACCTGACCATAGCATTTGATTCAGTACATTCTAACGCTCTGTGGACTGTGCTCCAGCAACTTCATCACAATCCTGTAATTGCTTCATGAGGATAGGACTGGAAGTGTCTCGAGTGGGAGATCTAAAACAATACCTTCAAAATCTGGACTGGGGTTGAGCAAGGCTGTGTGATAGCCCCAATATTATTTGCTATATTCCTGACAGTGGCTATTTACCACAAAGTTGAACTGTCAATATTAAATACCACCTAGACGGAAAATGTTTTGACCTCAGTCGCCTTCATGTCAAAACTAAACTGACCACCAGAGATGATAACAATAATAATACTCTTTATTAGTGTCACAAGTAGGCTTACATTAACACTATGATGAAGTTACTGTGAAAAGCCCCTAGTCGCCACATTCCGGCGCCTGTTCGGGTACAAAAAGGGAGAATTCAGAATATCCAATTCCCTTAACAGCATGTCTTTCGGGACTTGTGGGAGGAAACTGGAGCACCCAGAGGAAACCCACGCAGACATGGGGAGAATGTGCAGAGTCCGCACAGACAGTGACCCAAGCCGGGAATCGAACGCAGGACCCTGGCGCTGTGCAGCAATAGTGTTAATCACTGTGCTACTGTGCCGCCCTAAAAAACTTTTTTCCAATTAAGGGCCAATTTAGCGTGGCTAATCCACCTGTCCTGCACATCTTTGGGTTGTATGGGTGAGACCCACGCAGACACAGGAGAATGTGCAAACTCCACACGGACACTGACTCGGGCTGGAATTGAACCCTGGTCCTCGGCGCCGTGAGGCAGCAGTGCTAGCAACCGTGCCACTGATATGATCTACAATTTACCGATGGTCGCAAGGCCACAGTTCACCCTACAGCAGATTTGCATTCCACTCTTGGTCTCTTCAATTCTGCATACAGGAAGTTTGGATGTTGCCAAAACAAAATTGATATTCAATCGACACCTGGCCAGGCAAATATTTCACCTCCCATAGATGTTGGAGGAGGGAATCTGCAATATGCTAAGCCCCTCCCATAATCTTGGCAGCCGACTTCCCCAAAAGGTCACCATTGACGAAGAGATGCAACCTTGGACCTGCTGCCCCAGCTCAGCTTTCCTGCAAAGTGTGGCAGTGAGTGTTTGACAACAAGAAACTTCCAAGTCAATAAAAGTCCTGGTCTACGGAGCAGTTTTAGTCACTACACTCGTATCCTGCAGTGAGAACTGGACTGTGTATCAGCGACACCTAAGAGCGCGAGAGAAATGCCGTCAGCAATGCCTCCTCCGGATTCCGTGAACAAACACTAGTGCCCGAAGCAGTCAGGCAAAATTCCTGCAAAAATCAATTTCGATGGATTGGACATGGTGTCCTCTCCTAGGCGGGTGTATAAGTTCCCCTGGCACTACTTCTAGGAAGAGTAAGGGAGAGTTAATGAATTATTTGGATAACTAGGGCCAGATTGCAGACACCGGTGGAATATGGGTGAAACCTGGTCGGTCCCTGGAGGGGGCCTACCTGCTGCAAACCTGGCACCCAGAGAAGCATCCTGTATCCACTGCTGTAGCTTCAGTCCCCCCCCATAAAGCCATCCCCGTCTCTAACATGGGCCTACCATCTGTGGTCGCGAATCATTTTCAAGACAATAATTTGCAATTCGCCATGTTCCCCTGCCTGTTACAGTCGCACCCAATGGCAGGTTAACGCCACTGGTTCTCCCATTTGGCCAGCCAACTGTGCCCTTTAATTGCATGGAATCTCTGGTAAGCACACAGGCGGGTGGCCAGGCATTCGCAGTGGGTTCAGGACCTACTTTTGGTCCCAACCTCCGAAAATCTTTAGCGTTGATAAGTGTCCACCCCTAATTTCCTATTTGACCATCAGAAGTGAGCTCCGCTCTTGGAACTCAATCTGTCCTCATCAATATACAGTCATCTGAAAATAGTTCAGGTTTGCTGTGCAACATCCAAATATTTCTCAAAGAATCTCCTGGAATGTTTTCTCTTCCAGTCCTGACACCATTGATTTTGGGGTACTCCAGGGATGAATCCTTTGCCTCCTCTTCTTCCTCACCTTACAACATCTCTGGCTCAGCCCAGTCTGTTACTAAAACCCTCATTCATCACTGCCAGAATCAATTATTCCGATGGTTTCTCGGCCATTCCCCATCCCCTATAAGTTTTAACTGACCCATATCACTGTTGCCCATATCCTATCCCACAACTGGCCACATTCACTGTCCTCTCTGAGCCCAATATTGGCTCCCAGTGCCTCTGATTTAAAATTCTCATAGAATCAGAGAATTTACAGTGCAGAAGGCCATTCGGTCCATCGAGTCTGCACCGGCCCTTGTAAAGCGAACCCCACTTAAGCCCACACCTCCACCATATCTCTGTAACCCAGTAACCCCACCTAACCTTTTTTTTGACACAAAGGGCAATTTATCATGGCCAATCTACCAAACCTGCACATCTTTGGACTGTGGGAGGAAACCGGAGCACCTGGAGGAAACCCACGCAGGCACAGGGAGAACGTGGAGACTCCGCACAGTGACCCAAGCAGGGAATCGAACCTGCGACCCTGGAGCTGTGAAGCAACAGTGCGAACCACTGTGCTACCATGCTGCCCATCCTCATCCGTAAACTGTAATTCTATAATTTTTTGAATTTCCACTGTCCCCATAATGCCTGAGATTCTGTAAATCACCATCTCTTTCACCCAACAATGGTATTTGCCCTTACGGACAACACGGTGGCACAGTGGTTAGCACTGCTGTCTCACAGCACCAGGGACACGGGTTCAATTCCGGTGTCGGGGGACTGTGCGGAGTTTGCACTTCCTCCCCAATATTCTGCATGGGTTTCCTCCGGCTGCTCCAGTTTCCTCCCACAGTCCAAAGGTGTGCAGGTTAGGTAGATCGGCCATGCTAAATTGCCCTTAGTGTCCAAAAAGGTTAAGCGGGGTTACTGGGTTATGAGGATAGGTTAGGGGCCTGACCCTAGGTGGGGTGCTCTCTCAGAGGGTCGGTGCAGACCCAATGGGCCGAACAGCCTCCTTCTGCACTGTGGGAATTCTATGAAGACCCAACCAACTTCTTTGTTCCGGCATTCTGCTCCTGCTCGATTGCTTCATCATCCATTATACCTGGGTGAGGTTTTGGGGAGAATTTTCCATATTGAAGGTGCTTCAGAATCTGGAGTCACTCAGCTTGGCAGAAAATATGCACATATAGAAATTTGCGCTGATTTTCCTATTTTTCTCCTAATCAGAGAGTATTGTTAACTAAAGGTATCAGTGCGTACTTGTTTCACTTCTGTGTCGCATTATTTATAGCAAAATGCTGTTTAACCAAGAATTAGAAACATCAAATCAGCCCCAAGTGCTCTCAGCGGCTTTATAATCCCAAAGCCATCAGTAAGACCTGACACGGAGTAAGTGGAATAATGAGCAGCGTTAAGTTCAGAGCGTCCCTACCTTATTGTGTATTTCCCAATCTGCACAGGTCGCGGATTCTGCCCCTGAAAGAAAAGAGCCCAATTTATTTTCGACCGCGACAATGGCACACTTTCTGAAGAGGTTTTCTATTCATTCAAAATTCCCAATTCATCGTTTGTCAGACAAAATTAAAACCAGTTGCTAGTCCCTGATTTGCTGGCTGGCAGAACTGTTCCCATTTTTGATAAATTTGGGACCAAAGCCCATTGAAATACCTCAGTTACTCCACCGTGCGCCAATCCTGACACAGAGTCCCTATAAACCTTTCAATCATGATGACTGAATTCTGCTGCTGAACCCTCGCAGAGATCTGGAAGCTTCCTGAGAGGAACCACTTCTCAATCAACGCAGCAAAATTGACTTTGAAACGTCCGACTTCAAGCTCATTAGCTGTAAATGTGCTTCACGGCAACAGGAAGAATCCCCTTATCCACTCCCAGTGTGTATCTGGAGAATTGTTCAATTACACATCTCCAAATGAGGCCCAGAAGCCAGCACCCCAAAAAGTAGTGTCGCAAAAATCCAGCATGCCGGTTTGTTTTTTGAGAATGTGGCTTCGACTTTTCAGCATGTTTTCTCGATGCCGTCCATTTTGAGGTGTTGTCCGCTGTAGCTTACACCGTGGTGCTCTTGATTTGAGTCAGCAGGTCGTGCTTTCATATCCCATTCCCAAGGTTATCCCATTACCAGAATGTTGCCTGGTATGGAGGGCATTAGCTATGAGGAGCGGTTGAATAAACTCGGTTTGTTCTCACTGGAATGAAGGAGGTTGAGGGGAGACCTGATAGAGGTATACAAAATTATGAGGGGCATAGACAGAGTGGATAGTCAGAGGCTTTTCCCCAGGGTAGAGGGGTCAATTACTAGGGGGCATAGGTTTAAGGTGAGAGGGGCAAGGTTTAGAGTAGATGTACAAGGCAAGTTTTTTACGCAGAGGGTAGTGGGTGCCTGGAACTCGCTACCGGAGGAGGTGGTGGAAGCAGGGACGATAGGGACATTTAAGGGGCATCTTGACAAATATATGAATAGGATGGGAATAGAAGGATACGGACCCAGGAAGTGGAGAAGATTGTAGTTTAGTCGGGCAGCATGGTCGGCACGGGCTTGGAGGGCCGAAGGGCCTGTTCCTGTGCTGTACATTTCTTTGTTCTTTGTTCTTTGTTCTTTGTTTGAGCACAAAATCTCGGCTGCTGACACTCCCCATACAGTATGGAAGCCGCGCTTGCACTGTCGGAGGCAAAGATCTTCAATCCTGAGTTGGGAACCCGGCCGCCAGTTCCGTTCCGGGGCCCAAACCTGCAAAGTTTCAGGCACGCCTGTTGTGATGCCCCATGAAGGGTGACACGAAGGGACAATTTAACACGGCCAATCTACCTAACCTGCACATCTTTGGACTGTAGGAGGGAACCGTAGCACCCGGAGGAAACCGACGCAGACGCGGGGAGAAAATGCAAATTCCACACAATCACCCAAAGTTAGAATCGAACCCGGGTCCTTGGAGCAGTGAGACAGCAGTGCTAATCATTGTGCCACCGTGTTGTTGGAGCTGCACTCATCCAGGCAAGTGGAGAGTATTCCATTGCACTCCTGAATTGTGCCTTGTAGGTGGTGGACAGGCTTTGGGGAGACAGGACGCACAATCCTCACTGCAGGATTCTTAGCCTCTAACCTGCTCTTGTAGTCACAGTATTTATATGGACAGTCCAGTTGAGTTTCTGGTCAGTGGTAACTGGCACGATGTTGATTGTGGGGGATTCAGCGATGGTAATGACATTGAATGTCAAGTGGCGATAGTTAGATTCTCTCTTGCTGAAGATGATTATAGCTTTGCACTTGTGTGGCATGAATGTTTCTTTCCACTTCCCAACACAAGCCTAGATACTGTCCACGTCTTGTTACATTTTGACATGGACTACTTCAGTATTTGAGGAATCGTGAACGGTGCTGAACATTGTTCAGTCATCAGCGAACATGCCCACTCTTGACCTTACGATGGTGGGAAAGTCATTGGCGAAGCTGTTGAAGATGGTTGGGCCTAGAACACTACCCTGAGGAACTCCTGCAGTGATGCCTGGGACTGACACCACAACTATCTCCCTTATTTAATAAGGGGATCAGGGGTTATGGGGAGAAGGTAGGAGAATAGGGATGAGAAAATATCAGCCATGATTGAATGGCGGAGCAGACTCGATGGGCCGAGTGGCCTAATTCTGCTCCTGTGTCTTATGGTATTTGTGGCAGGTATCACTACATCAACACAGATCCCCATTTACTCCAATCTTGCTAAGGCTCCCTGATGCCACACTCTACCAAATGCAGACTTGATATCAAGGACAGTCAATCGCACCTCACTTCACTACTTTTCAAACGTCCTTCACTGCTTTGAAAGCTCTTCCGGACATGTTGAGGTTGTCGCGGTATAAATGCAAACCTTTCTTCTGTCTTAACTGTGTGATGAGGTCACCCCATAATGCGATGTATCAGTGGGAAAACTTGGCTGAAGTATCCTGAACAGAATGTACCCTGCTTTCGTGAAAATGCCAGCATCCAGCAGCCAGTAAAAAGGATTTGGCCTCAGCCATGAGGCGAGATTAGAAAAAGTGAGACTTTCAATTCATTATAATAATTTGAGGAATTAGAAATTGCTGCTGGTCAGTTACTAAGTGATGTAAAATAATTGGAAAGATAGCCAGGGCTGGGGGAGGGGAAGAGGAGAATTATTTTTACACAGCAGGTTGGTATATTTTAGAATTCAATGCCTGATAGTGTGGTGGAAGTAGATTTAATGATTTTCAGAAGGGAATTGAATTGAATTAATGGACGTATTTTCCCAGGCTAGTGTATGATCAGATGTGGAGCCAAAGTGGGTAAATTAGGTCGGGGACACAAGTCATCCATTCAACAGATGAACAGGTTTGAGGGGCTGAATGTCCTGGTTCTGTTGCTGTGTCACTATGGCCGCCTTCCTCCATGAATGGTTTGACAAGAAAGCGATCTGATGGAGTTGTGAGATGATGTGGATAGACTGATGATATATGGGGAGACGGTGGTTTCGTGTTAGCTTCACCCAACTAGTAGCCTGAGGCTAATGGTGTCGTAACTAGGCCCTGCTGAAGTCCACGGCGTCGGCTGGTCTTCCCAGAATCCTCAGGGGAATACATGCTCCCTCCGCTAAGGGGGCGGAGCTACCGCGTGTTTCCGGCATAAAATATGCTGGCCGGACTCACTCGGTTGGGTAGCACTTTCTTGGACTCTCTGCTTGTACATAAAAATAAACCCTCTGGCTAACCTCGCAACTTGGTGTGGACCCCATCCTTCGGGGCGGACATAATAGATGGTTAATGCCGTGGGGGACAAAGGTTCAAATCCTGCCTCATCAGCGAGTGGGATTTAAATTCAACAAACAAATCTGGAATTGAAAGCTTGACCAGTGATGGTGATTATGAAGCTATCGCTCATTGTTGGAAAAATCCATCTGATTCGTTAATGACCCCCTCGGAGGGGAGGAAATCTGGGATGGAATTCTCCGGCCATTGGGATTCTCTTTTCGTGCCAGCAACACCATCCCCCCCCCCCCCCCACCCCTCCACCGCCCGCGGGTTTCCCGATGGCGTAGGGTGGCTTCAATGGAAAACCCCATTGGGCAAGCAGCGGGAGGAGAGAATCCCACTGCCAGCGAACGGCCCGCCGCTGAGAAACAGGCGGGGTTGGGGCAATGGAGAATCTCACCACGGCTGCCATTACCTGGTCCAGCCTACATGTCCCTCTGGATTCTCAATTACCCTCCAAACTAATCCAGCAAGCCACTCAGTTCAAGGGCAATTAGGGATGGCTCACAAATGCAGCCCTTGCCAGCGACACCCACATTCCAAAGAATAATAAAAATATTAGCCATAAACCACTTCAATGAGCAAAGTGGAAGTAATTAGAAGGTGATCATCGAAACAATTGAAGGGATTAAGAGATTCTTTTCACGGATATAAAATGCCCTGTCAGAGATAATGGTGGAAGCAGAATTCAAGCGAAGTGGGTGATTATTTAGTGAAAGGAAAATGGGGACAGTCCTGAGATAGTTTCAGGTGGGAGGGCTTCAAGTTTTTAGAGCAAGCTGATGAGGGTAAAAGAAAAATGTTCATGAAATGTGAGCCCAAAACAAAACCAGATATGGATTTTTAGCAAGGTGGCGTTTAAATACCCCGTGGGTTATGTTTTAGGCCTCAGCATTGGTGGTAGCAAAGCAGAGGTTCACTAATTTCGACGCTGGTATGGGAGAGCTATCCTGTGCTAACAGGCTGAACAAGATGGATCTATATTCTTTGGCGTTTGGAAGGATGAAAGGCGATCTCCTTGAAATGTATAACCCCAACGGGAGAGACAACAGGAAGACACGGGAAGGTAGGAATGAACGACTGGTTTATTACGGTGTGCGCAGAATCATGAAAACTTCTACTCCTCTCCCCAAAGGCCACCCGCACTGACCTGCACCAAAGTCAGGGTTCTTTTACAGAGTACTTCCCCCTAGTTAAGGGGAAACCTGCCCCTAATTACTGGGGAAGTTCAGGTTCGACAGGCAGCAGGGTCTACCCCTGTTCTCAGGTCTCATGTTTGCACTTGTCTTACCCATCAGAAGGATATGTTGGGATGTTAAAAATGTTTTTTCAATTCGGTGCATCACTGACAAGGCTGACATCTGTTACGCAGCCCTAATTGCTGTTGAGAAACTGGTGGTGAACACAAGGACATTTCAGAGGGCAAGCAATACTCATCTGCATTGATTCACGGGATGTGGGCATCACTGGCAAAGCCAGCACTTGTTGTCCATCACTATTTGCCCTTCAACTCAACGGGCGAGATTTTCCCAGAGATTGGCGAAGGCCGATGGCGGGCGGGAAAAGCAGCGTTGAGGCTGCTAAAGACAATGGCGGCTTTCTTCACCATATAGTCCACCCCCCGTCGCCAAATCCGGCCGGCCTGAACGGGAGCAGGAAATCCCACCAACATTTCAGACAGTGGTTAGGAGTCATCCACATTGCTGAGGGTCTGGAGTCACGTGTAAGCCAGACCAAGTACAGCTGTTTGATATAAGACCATAAGACATGGGAGCAGAATTAGCGCACTTGGCCCATCACATCTGCTCCGCTATCCAATCATGGATGATATCCTTCCCGAAAGACCATGATATGGGCAGCATGGTAGCATTGTGCATAGCACAATTGCTTCACAGCTCCAGGGTCCCAGGTTCGATTCTGGCTTGGGTCACTGTCTGTGCGGAGTCGGCACATCCTCCCCGTGTGTGCGTGGGTTTCCTCCGGGTGCTCCGGTTTCCTCCCACAGTCCAAAGATGTGCAGGTTAGGTGGATTGGCCATGATAAATTGCCCTTAGTGTCCAAAATTGCCCTTAGTGATGGGTGGGGTTACTGGGTTATGGGGATAGGGTGGAGGTGTTGACCTTGGGTAGGGTGTTCTTTCCAAGAGCCGGTGCAGACTCGGTGGGCCGAATGGCCTCCTTCTGCACTATAAATTCTATGACAATCTATGAACAAACTAAATGAGTTTTTAAGACAAACGATGATACTTTCATGGTTACCATTACTGAGGTTAGCTTTACATTCATATTTTTGGAATAATTGAATTTAAATTCCCAAGATTTGAACCCATGTCCCCAGAGTATTAGCCTGGTGTTATAACCTGCCTGCTTACCATTGGCTGGGGTCTAATGACAATCCCACAATCCTGTGGGGGTATGAGCTTCCCCAATGAGGGGGGCGGAGAAACCATTAGTAAACTCCATGTATAAATAAAGCTGGCCAGTTTAGGAACCAGCAGGAAGGAGTGTGCAGCAAGGGAAGTTGCTGCTGCTGTTATATATATATATGTTATTGTAAATAAATGTTATTACTTTGTGGATAGCACAATTGCTTCACAGCGCCAGGGTCCCAGGTTCGATTCCGGCTTGGGTCTCTGTCTGTGCGGAGTCTGCACATCCTCCCCGTGTGTGCGTGGGTTTCCTCCGGGTGCTCCGGTTTCCTCCCACAGTCCAAAGATGTGCAGGTTAGGTGGATTGGCCATGGTAAATTGCCCTTAGTGTTCAAAATTGCCCTTAGTGTTGGGTGGGGTTTACTGGGTTATGGGGATAGGGTGGAGGTGTTGACCTTGGGTAGGGTGCTCTTTCCAAGAGCCGGTGCAGACTCGATGGGCCGAATGGCCTCCTTCTGCACTGTAAATTCTATGAAAATCCTTAAAACTCGTGCTGGATTCTTCGTGGCCCTCACAACACTGGCGACGAGGATGGGATGAGGAGCCGTGTCTGTGTCAGACTTGTAGGCGCCGACCCCGCCACGGACGCCGGTCTTCGGGGCGCCAGAGGCGCCGTCGTTCCAACCAAAACTGGGACCAACCCAGGGGCCGTACCTTCCATGTGGATGAACCTGAGGCGACTACTCCTGAGGACGTGGAGACGGAGGAGCAGCTGCATTGTGTGGCAGCTCCCCGTGTGGACCCCATTTCGGTGACAGTACGCGTCAATGGTCACCCGCTTGAGATGGAGTTGGACACTGGTGCAGCGGTCTCCGTGATCGCCCAGAGGACATTCGACCGCATCAAGCAGGGTATACAGACCCTTACATTAACCGACTCACAGGCCAGGTTGGCCATCTACACGGGGGAAACACTGGACATTGCAGGAACTACAATGACCCCTGTTCTTTATAGACGCCAGGACACTTATCGTGGTGCGCGGCCATGGGCCCAGCCTGTTGGGTCGGGACTGGATGTGCCATTTGCGGTTGCAATGGCAGCACATCCTCCAAACAGTTTCTGAAGGGTTGACTGAGGTTCTAGGATGATACCCAGATGTATTCCAGCCTGGTTTGGGGAAAATAAAAGGGGCCGTAGCCCATATCCAAGTCGAACCAGGAGCCACGCCGCGCTATTTCCGGGCACGCCCGGTGCCTTAGGCCTTGCTCGAGAAGGTAGAAGGGGAGCTCACTCGTTTGGAGAGTTTGGGTATTATCAGGCCCGTCCGTTCTGCTGACTGGGCAGCACCAATTGTACCAGTAATGAAGCCAGATGCCACAGTTCGCTTGTGTGGCGACTATAAACTTACAGTGAATACGGCTTCCCCACTCGACCGATATCCAATGCCTCGCATAGAGGATCTCTACGCGAAGCTTGCAGGCGGACTCTCGTTCACAAAATTAGATATGAGTCACGCCTACCTACAGTTGGAGCTGGACCCTGCCTCCCGACCATATGTAACGATTAATTCACACCGGGGCCTGTATGAATATACACGGTTGCCCTATGGAGTATCCTCTGCCTGCGCTATTTTTCAACGTGTTATCGAGGGCATTTTGAGAGGTTTACCATGTGTTGCTGTCTACTTAGATGACGTTTTGATTACAGGGACGTCGGAGCAGGAACATTTGAAAAATCTGGAGGCTGTCCTCAGACGCTTTTCGGAGTCTGGAGTCCGTTTACGTCGCACAAAGTGCGTATTTCAGGCAAAGGAAGTAGTCTACCTAGGATATCGGGTGGTCGCGAAGGTTTGCACCCCGTCGCAGAGAAGGTGCGTGCAATTCAACAGGCCTGCGCCCCGACTGACACTTCGCAACTTCGTTATTTTCTCGGTCTCGTAAACTATTACGGGAAGTTCCTCCCCAATCTAGCAACTACGCTGGCCCCTTTGCACCTTCTGCTAAAGAAAAATCACACCTGGGTTTGGGGTCAGCCGCAAGAAACCGCTTTCCGGCGGGTAAAGCAACAATTGTCGTCGTCTGGGTTACTAACCCACTATGATCCTGGAAAGCCTTTGCTCATCACATGTGATGCATCCCCGTATGGTATTGGGGCCGTCCTGTCCCACAAGATGGAGAACGGGGCCGAGCGACCGATAGCTTTCGCCTCCCGCACATTGACTGCAGCAGAGAAAAAGTACGCGCAGATCGAGAAGGAGGGCCTGGCAGTGGTTTTTGCGGTGAAACGCTTCCACCAGTACGTGTATGGCCGCGATTTCACTATCGTAACTGATCATAAGCCTCTGTTGGGATTTTTCAGAGAGGATAAGCCAATACCGCCCATTGCTTCTCCACGGATCCAGCGCTGGGCTTTGTTGCTTGCTGCATACGAGTATTCTCTGGAGCACAAACCAGGTACGCAGATAGCAAATGCCGACGCACTGAGCCGATTGCCTTTATCGACCGGCCCCATGTCGACCCCCACGACCGGTGAGGTGGTTGCAACCCGAAATTTTATGGACACCTTGCCTGTCACGGCATCACATATCCGTGAGTGGACCCAGACGGAGCCAGTCCTGTCAAAGGTTCGGCACATAGTCCTGTATGGTGGGCAGCATAGACAGCTCCCAGGCGAGTTGCGGGCATTTTCCTCCAAGCTGTCAGAATTCAGCGTGGAACAAAGAAAGAACAAAGAAATGTACAGCACAGGAACAGGCCCTTCGGCCCTCCAAGCCCGCGCCGACCATACTGCCCGACTAAACTACAATCTTCTACACTTCCTGGGTCCGTATCCTTCTATTCCCATCCTATTCATATATTTGTCAAGATGCCCCTTAAATGTCCCTATCGTCCCTGCTTCCACTACCTCCTCCGGTAGCGAGTTCCAGGCACCCACTACCCTCTGCGTAAAAAACTTGCCTCGTACATCTACTCTAAACCTTGCCCCTCTCACCTTAAACCTATGCCCCCTAGTAATTGACCCCTCTACCCTGGGGAAAAGCCTCTGACTATCCACTCTGTCTATGCCCCTCATAATTTTGTATACCTCTATCAGGTCGCCCCTCAACCTCCTTCGTTCCAGAGAGAACAAACCGAGTTTATTCAATCGCTCCTCATAGCTTATGCCCTCCATACCAGGCAACATTCTGGTAAATCTCTTCTGCACCCTCTCTAAAGCCTCCACATCCTTCTGGTAGTGTGGCGACCAGAATTGAACACTATACTCCAAGTGTGGCCTAACTAAGGTTCTGTACAGCTGCAACATGACTTGCCAATTCTTATACTCAATGCCCCGGCCAATGAAGGCAAGCATGCCGTATGCCTTCTTGACTACCTTCTCCACCTGTGTTGCCCCTTTCAATGACCTGTGGACCTGTACTCCTAGATCTCTTTGACTTTCAATACTCTTGAGGGTTCTACCATTCACTGTATATTCCCTACCTGCATTAGCCCTTCCAAAATGCATTACCTCACATTTGTCCGGATTAAACTCCATCTGCCATCTCTCCGCCCAAGTCTCCAGACAATCTAAATCCTGCTGTATCCTCAGACAGTCCTCATCGCTATCCGCAATTCCACCAACCTTTGTGTCGTCTGCAAACTTACTAATCAGACCAGTTACATTTTCCTCCAAATCATTTATATATACTACAAAGAGCAAAGGTCCCAGCACTGATCCCTGTGGAACACCACTGGTCACAGCCCTCCAATTAGAAAAGCATCCCTCCATTGCTACCCTCTGCCTTCTATGGCCTAGCCAGTTCTGTATCCACCTTGCCAGTTCACCCCTGATCCCGTGTGACTTCACCTTTTGTACTAGTCTACCATGAGGGACCTTGTCAAAGGCCTTACTGAAGTCCATATAGACAACATCTACTGCCCTACCTGCATCAATCATCTTAGTGACCTCCTCGAAAAACTCTATCAAGTTAGTGAGACACGACCTCCCCTTCACAAAACCGTGCTGCCTCTCACTAATACGTCCATTTGCTTCCAAATGGGAGTAGATCCTGTCTCGAAGAATTCTCTCCAGTAATTTCCCTACCACTGAAGTAAGGCTCACCGGCCTGTAGTTCCCGGGATTATCCTTGCTACCCTTCTTAAACAGAGGAACAACATTGGCTATTCTCCAGTCCTCCGGGACATCCCCTGAAGACAGCGAGGATCCAAAGATTTCTGTCAAGGCCTCAGCAATTTCCTCTCCAGCCTCCTTCAGTATTCTGGGGTAGATCCCATCAGGCCCTGGGGACTTATCTACCTTAATATTTTTTAAGACACCCAACACCTCGTCTTTTTGGATCACAATGTGACCCAGGCTATCTACACCCCCTTCTCCAGACTCAACATCTACCAATTCCTTCTCTTTGGTGAATACTGATGCAAAGTATTCATTTAGTACCTCGCCCATTTCCTCTGGCTCCACACATAGATTCCCTTGCCTATCCTTCAGTGGGCCAACCCTTTCCCTGGCTACCCTCTTGCTTTTTATGTACGTGTAAAAAGCCTTGGGATTTTCCTTAACCCTATTTGCCAATGACTTTTCATGACCCCTTCTAGCCCTCCTGACTCCTTGCTTAAGTTCCTTCCTACTTTCCTTATATGCCACACAGGCTTCGTCTGTTCCCAACCTTTTAGCCCTGACAAATGCCTCCTTTTTCTTTTTGACGAGGCCTACAATATCACTCGTCATCCAAGGTTCCCGAAAATTGCCGTATTTATCTTTCTTCCTCACAGGAACATGCATGTCCTGTATTCCTTTCAACTGACACTTGAAAGCCTCCCACATGCCAGATGTTGATTTGCCCTCAAACATCCGCCCCCAATCTATGTTCTTCAGTTCCCGCCTAATATTGTTATAATTAGCCTTCCCCCAATTTAGCACATTCATCCTCGGACCACTCTTATCCTTGTCCACCAGTACTTTAAAACTTACTGAATTGTGGTCACTGTTACCGAAATGCTCCCCTACTGAAACATCTACCACCTGGCCGGGCTCATTCCCCAATACCAGGTCCAGTACTGCCCCTTCCCTAGTTGGACTGTTTACATATTGTTTTAAGAAGCCCCCCTGGATGCTCCTTACAAACTCCGCCCCGTCTAAGCCCCTGGCACTCAGTGAGTCCCAGTCAATATTGGGGAAGTTGAAGTCTCCCATCACCACAACCCTGTTGTTTTTACTCTTTTCCAAAATCTGTCTACCTATCTGCTCCTCTATCTCCCGCTGGCTGTTGGGAGGCCTGTAGTATACCCCCAACATTGTGACTGCACCCTTCTTATTCCTGATCTCTACCCATATAGCCTCACTGCCCTCTGAGGTGTCCTCTCGCAGTATAGCTGTGATATTCTCCCGAACAAGTAGCGCAACTCCGCCTCCCCTTTTACATCCCCCTCTATCCCGCCTGAAACATCTAAATCCTGGAACGTTTAGCTGCCAATCCTGCCCTTCCCTCAACCAGGTCTCTGTAATGGCAATAACATCATAGTTCCAAGTAGTAATCCAAGCTCTAAGTTCATCTGCCTTACCCGTAATGCTCCTTGCATTAAAACATATGCACTTCAGGCCACCAGACCCGCTGTGTTCAGCAACTTTTCCCCGTCTGCTCTGCCTCAGAGCCACACTGTCCCTATTCCCTAGTTCTCCCTCAATGCTCTCACCTTCTGACCTATTGCTCCCGTACCCACCCCCCTGCCATACTAGTTTAAACCCTCCCGTGTGACACTAGCAAACCTCGCGGCCAGGATATTTATGCCTCTCCGGTTTAGATGCAACCCGTCCATCTTATACAGGTCACACCTGCCCCGGAAGAGCTCCCAGTGGTCCAGAAAACGGAAACCCTCCCTCCTACACCAGCTGTTTAGCCACGTGTTTGTCTGCTCTATCTTCCTATTTCTAGCCTCACTGGCACGTGGCACAGGGAGTAATCCCGAGATTACAACCCTCGAGGTCCTGTCTTTTAACTTTCTGCCTAGCTCCCTGAAATCCTGCTGCAGGACCTCATGCCCCTTCCTGCCTATGTCGTTAGTACCAATATGTACAACGACCTCTGCCTGTTTGCCCTCCCCCTTCAGGATTCCCTCTACCCGTTCGGAGACATCCTGGACCCTGGCACCAGGGAGGCAACATACCATCCTGGAGTCTCTTTCACGTCCACAGAAGCGCCTATCTGTGCCCCTGACTATAGAGTCCCCTATTACTATTACTCTTCTGCGCTTTGACCCTCCCTTCTGAACATCAGAGCCAGCCGTGGTGCCACTGCTCTGGCTACTGCTGTTTTCCCCTGATAGGCTATCCCCCCCGACAGTATCCAAAGGGATATATCTGTTCGAGAGGGGGACAACCACAGGGGATTCCTGCACTGACTGCCTGCCCTTTCTGGTGGTCACCCATTTCTCTGCCTGCACCTTGGGTGTGACCACATTTACATAACTGCGATCTATGACGCTTTCCGCCACCTGCATGCTCCTAAGTGCATCCAATTGCTGCTCCAACCGAACCATGCGGTCTGTGAGGAGCTCCAGTTGGGTGCACTTTCTGCAGATGAAGCCACCCGGGACGCTGGAAGCCTCCCGGACCTGCCACGTCTCACAGTCAGAGCACAGCACCCCTCTAACTGACATTGCGTCAATTAATTAAAATTAAAATTTGTCTCTTTTTTTTTAAATACTTTTTTTTTTAAATTGCAAAGTTACTGTCAACTATCTGTTTCCTAGCACTAGATTTCTAATAGAAATGCGATAGCTAACTATAATACTCTCCGATCTCTGGCTTAGATATCCTCTAAATTATAATTAAGTTATTATGTTTAATTAGTTCCCAAATACTCAAATATTTTTTAAATTTAGGTTAGAATCCCAACCAGCCACTCAGGTCACAGCTTTTCTGTGATGTCGCTTCAATTACCCCCCGACTCACACAATTTGAAAAAAGGTATAAAAGTAAAAATCACTTACTTGCCTTCTGAGTGTCTGAGATGTTCTCAGGTTCTCTCGCTGACAGAGACTGCTCCTCCACCACCGATCCTTGACCTGCACAATGCTAATAATATAATAATATAATATGGCACTTACCTTACACCAATGGGTCTTATTATTAGGTTAGAGGAGGAGGGCGGGTGGGAGACACTACACGTGAGAGGAAGATGGCATCCTCTTGTGGGGGACGCATGTGATTGTCCCGGAAAAAGGCCAGGAGCTGATACTAAGAGACTTGCACAATGGGCATCCAGGCGTGACCAAAATGAAAATGTTGGCCCAGAGTTATGTCTGGTGGCCAGGCCTCGACACCGACATTGAGAAGGTGGCCCAAAACTGCTCCATTTGCCAGGAGCATCAGAAGCTCCCGCCGGCCGCGCCCCTACATCACTGGGAATGGCCAGGGCGGCCTTGGGCACGCTTGCATGCAGATTTCACAGGCCCTTTTCTAGGATCCATGTTCCTTCTATTAATCGACGCCCAGTCTAAATGGCTAGAGGTGCATAAAATGCAGGGGACAACGTCCTGCGCAACAATTGAAAAGATGCGTTTGTCTTTTAGTACGCATGGCCTCCCCGAGGTGCTGGTCACGGATAATGGCACTCCATTCACGAGTGAGGAGTTTGCGAGGTTCATAAAGATGAATGGCATACGCCATATCCGCACTGCCCCTTACCACCCGGCTTCAGGTGGGTTGGCAGAGCGCGCAGTGGAGACATTCAAAAGAGGCCTAAAGAAGCAGTCTTCCGGATCAATGGACACGAGACTGGCTCGCTTTTTGTTTACGTATAGGACCACCCCCCCATGCAGTGACTGGGGTAGCTCCCGCGTAACTCCTAATGGGCCGGAGGCTTCGCACCCGCCTTAGTATGGTTTTCCCGGACATTGGCGCAAAAGTACGCCGCACACAAGAACGGCAGGGACAGGGATTTTCTCGGCATCGGCCGATTCGGCAGTTTGCGCCCGGTGACCCAGTGTTCGTTCGGAATTTTGCTGGTGGTGCCCAGTGGGTTCCTGGCGTAATCATTCGCCAAACGGGCCCTATATCTTACCAGGTGCAAGCCCAGGGTCGTCTCCAGCGCAAACATGTAGACCACGTTCGGTCCAGAAGACTATCCCCTCCAAAGATTCCCCGCCCCCGGAGCTCATTCCTACAGCCACAGAGACCAGAGACAAGGGAAGGTAGTCCTCAAAATCTTCCTCTGGTGCCTCACTCAAAGCCTGCGCAGGTCGTTACAGAACCGCGTGGAGATAGAGACACTGACATGACGGAGGCAGCAGACTCTGACTCCAGATGGAGACACAGGACGCATCAGAGGGGGAATCCTCGGGTCCACGGGCCGTGGATGTACAACCGTTACGCCGTTCATCACGGAAGCGCCGGTCTCCGTCTCGTTACACGCCACCTGATCCAGCGCCGCGTGCAAATGGTGTCCGGCCTGCGGCAAAGCGAGTCCGACGCCCTCCTTCGCTAGGGTCTTCGGTGGATTCCTTGGACTTTGTGGGGGAGGGATATTATAACCTGCCTGCTTACCATTGGCTGGGGATTAATGACAATCCCACAATCCTGTGAGAGTATGAGCTTTCCCAATGAGGGGGGCGGAGAAACCATTAGTAAACTCCATGTATAAATAAAGCTGGCCAGTTTGGAACCAGCAGGAAGGAGTGTGCAGCAAGGGAAGTTGCTGCTGCTGTTAGAAATATATATGTTATTGTAAATAAATGTTATTACTTTGTATCCTTAAAACTCGTGCTGGATTCTTCATGGCCCCCACAAAACCTGGGCTTGTGATTATTAGTACAGTGGCATTATGACTACCGCACCATCTCCACATTCATGGCAAATCATGAAATCAGTAGCACAAGACAGTGAGAAATAAAATTGTGTGGGGTGAGGGTGGAAGCTGGTTGGTTGCATCCAAGACTAATTTTTACCCCAATCATCTCATAGGAACATAAGAACATAGGAACATAGTGACAGGAGTCGGCCACTCAGCCCCTCGAACCTGTCCCGCCATTTAATGAGATCATGGCTGATCTGTGACCTAACTCGATTTACCTGCCTTTGGCCCATATCCCTTCATATCTTATGCTTCACAAAAATCTATCTCTGATTTAAATTTAACAACCAATCTGGCTTCAACTGCTGTTTGTGAGAGAGAGTTCCAAACCTCGACCACCCTTTGATGAAGACGTTCTTCCTAACGTCTCTCCTGAACGGTCTAGCCCTAGTTTTCAGACCATGCCCCTAGTTTTATAATCTCCAACCAGTGGAAATACTTTATCTTTATCTACCTTGTCTTTTCCTGCTAATATCTTGAAGACTTTGATCAGATCACCCCGTAACATTATAAATTAAGGTCTAATTTGTGTAATCTCTCCTTGCAACTTAACCCCTGTAGTCCAGGTGGCATTTTTGTAGACCTACATTGCACTCCCTCAAAGGCCAAAATACCCTTCCTAAGGTGTGGTGCCCAGAACTTCTCATAGTGACTCCAAGTGGGGTCGAACCAGGGTGTTGTGTGGCTCCAGCATAACCTCTTGTGTCTTTGTACTCCGGTCCTCTTTTGTAATAATAATGCCACTGTACTAGAAATCACAAGGCCAGGCTAATACTCTGGGACATGGGTTCAAATCTTGGGAATTTAAATTCAATTATTCAAAATGCTAACGTTCCATTAGCTTTATTGATTATTTTCTGCACTTATTCCTGGCATTTTAAAGTACTATGTACCTGAACCCCCAGGTCTCTTTGGACATGCACTGTACTTAACCTCTTCCCATTTAGAAAGTGCTCTACTCTACCCTTTAGCTCAGCTGGCTGGGCTGGTTTGTGATGCAGAACAAGGCCAGCAGCGCAGGTTCAATTCCCGTACCAGCTGAGGATTCTGAATTCTCCCTCAGTGTATCCGAACAGGCGCCGGCAAGTGGCGACGAGGGGTTTCCCTCGGTTTTTCGCAGTAACTTCATTGCAGTGTTAATGCGAAAATGAAATGAAATGGAAATCACTTATTGTCACAAGTAGGCTTCAAATGAAGTGACTGTGAAAAGCCCCTAGTCACCACATGCAGGTGCCTGTTTGGGGAGGCTGGTATGGGAATTGAACCGTGCTGCTGGCCTGCCTTGGTCTGCTTTCAAAGCCAGTGATTTAGCCCTGTGCTAAACCAACCCCTGGAAGCCCACTTGTGACAATAAAGATTATTTATTTTTATTTTTAAAACATTTTTTGGGTCCAAAATGATAACCTCACACTTACTTACACTGAATTCCATCGGCTATAATTTTGCCATTCACCTGTCAATATCTACTTGCCATTTTATGCTGTCATCTAGACTGTCTACAATGCTGGCCTGTGATTATCCCTCTCTCCAGTTGCTCTGTTTGGACCTGGAAAGACTTAATTACCTGCAAAGACTCGCATTCAAAGTATCGTATTGCATTGTTGACTTTGTCTATATATACGTTTCTGGAACCTACCTCTTCATTCACCTGAGGAAGGAGCAGTGCTCCGAAAGCTAGTGATTCGAAACAAACCTGTTGGACTTTAACCTTGTGTGGTAAGACTTCTTACTATATTATTATGTAGCCATGTAAAATGGCCACCTGCAAAGGACCATGGGAATTGTGGTCAATTTGAGGCACAGACAGATGCACAGCCTTTGTGTATTGTGCAAAGAAACTAGACTTGACTGAAACTTGCATCCATTAAGTATCAATTACCATTTTCCCCAAGACAATGGGGCTGTTTAGCACAGGGCTAAATCGCTGGCTTTGAAAGCAGAACAAGGCAGGCCAGCAGCATGGTTCAATTCCCGTATCAGACTCCCCGAACAGGCGCCGGAATGTGGCGACTAGGGGCTTTTCACAGTAATTTCATTTGAAGCTTACTCGTGACAATAAGCGATTTTCATTTCATTTCAATATAATTCGCATTAAGGACCATCACGATAGCAGACTAACCACCCCCCTTATTTGGAAAGGCCTGGGTCAATGAGAGCTAAGACCCACCCAGCCATCGAGGCATACGCCCCCTAATTGGCTAAGATTGATGAGGGTAATCCAAAACCCATCGATCCATTGGACCTGGAGTAAGGACCGCCCAAAAGGGCGCGAAAGAGACGAAGGATAAAAAGCCCTGTGCACTTGAGATCGGTCTCTTTTGGGATTGGCCTGTGCGCGACCAACTGTAGCAGAGCAACCAAGTTCAAGGACCCGTGACTATTATTGAAGGATAAGCCCAGCTGAGACAAACCCAACAACTTCCAACCGACCACCTGGACCCGGATAAAGGCCTTATCTCGCACAGTGCCAGTCACTCGAAGTTAAGTAAAGGTCATCTTAGTTATTAGGTGTAGTTTAGTATGGAGCCGCATGTATTATTGCATAGAGATACAAGTCTTGAGTGATTAATAAACTGTGTTTTTGAGCTAACATACTGGTTGTGTGGTCATCTGGTCAATATAAGAAACAGCTTGTGGTTCACATGAAGGGTAAAGGCAACATTTATTGATTTGCGCCCAGAACAATCCAGAACTATGCAAAGAAGGGACAATTAAGACACACCCGACCTGTAGAAGACCCCTGGACAAATCTGCAAATTAATTACATTGGTCCCCTCCCCCACTGCAGAAACGGTTTCAAGTACGTGCTGGTCGTAGATACATTTACAAAATGGGTCGAAGCATTCCCCACACGTTCAAACACAGCAAAGGCCACTGCTAAAATTTTGATCAACATCTTTATGCGCTGGGGTCTTCCACGCAGCATTGAATCAGATCAATGTTCCCACTTCACCGGCAGAATAAAGCAAAACGTTATGACCATTTTCGGTATCAAACAGAAATTCCACATAGCCCACCACCCCCAGTCCAGCGGCATAGTAGAGCGCATGAACCGCACTTTAACAACAACCATTAGGAAAACGGTACAGCTGAACAATTCCACTTGGGACACGGTACTGCCCTTTGCTCTCATGATGATCAGGAACACAGTTTCCAGTTCCACAGATTTCACCCCCCACACCCTGATGACAGGGAGACCCATGAAAAGCATTGAATATTTATTCGGGCTCGATTTGGCAAATCCCGCAGTAACCGCCTCACCCACGAAAAAGCAGTGCAACAGATCACAGAGAACATTAAAGCGGCACAACTAGCTGCTGCTGTCCGACTAGGCGCTAGGAAAAAGCAGAGTAAAGCCAGCTTTGACAAAAAGGTTGACCCCCATAGAGTACAGTCGGCCAGCAAGTTTTGATCTCGTTGTACAACCCCAGCTCCTTCCTAGCCCCTAAATTCACAGGTCCCTACTCCATCTCTGGCAAAGTACGCCCCTCTGTGTACAAGATAGCGTACCCCAATAGTAAGACTGGTTGGTTCCACATCAACCAACTCAAACTCTACGGATCATAATGTAGCCACGCCCACCACTTAGCCTTGGTAACGGGAGAGGATGATGCTCTGACCACTGATGACTCAGCCCGACGCCCACTCCAACCCTCCCCCCTCCGGACGACACTCTCCCCTCGACTCCGCCCATAATCACAGGTTACAATCTCGAACTTGACTCTGATGAGAGCCTCCCGGATTTGACTACCATCCCTAGCGACCTCCCCACCATCAGCTACCCTAGCCCCCGGAACGCCGATTTGGATTTTTCTGACCGTCCCCGCCCAACGCCTTTTCCTCCGTCCACTCCCAGCAACATTGCTTCCACTTCCAGTACACCAGTTCGCGACTATTCTCCGTCACTCGACAACCCCGATACTCCTTTTTGGCACCGTGACAATTCCTACAGGTTGGTAAGACATGACGAATCGGGCCACCCACAGGCCTACGCGGCTACCGTTCGGAATCTGCAGACACGAGTCTGGCAACCAGGAGAAGGTGATGATTTACGTGATGTGCCCCTTCTGGGAAATTATTTAACGGAACTGATGCAAGCAAGTATTTGAGGTGTCCAGATGATGAGAAACAGACCCTACCTAAGAATTAAGGTGTCCAAATCTCTGATGGAGCCTGCCCGTCTTCTTGTTTTTAACCTCATCTTCTCTCCAATGGTTTTAATCTATGTCGGTCCAACACTCGGTTATGCAGTCATTACTACTCTTCTGATTGAGCCGTCAGACGCGGTCTACTGACCAATGCCAGTTGAATGCACTACAATACGACTACAAATCCCGTGGTGGTTAGTAAAGATGGAGAATGGTCGAAGAAACCATCCGCCCACTCCTTGCATCGACCACACAAGCTGTGAGCCACTTGAATAATTGAATTGAGACACTTGGATTAGTACCTCTCCAAACTTGTTTTTAAAACAAAATGGGGGAGTCACACATGGTGACAATCATAAAGGGGAATTGGAACTAAGAGAGAGAGACTAACACACACAGATATTAACCAACGATACTGACATGATACTATGCTTAATTCCCTAGGATTACACAGAAACCAGACACCACAGGATGAACCCAGCCCCCATGATCTCCGTCTGGATAATTGCCGCACTTCCCGGACTCCGAGCACAAGATACCCCAGACTTCCCACAGCCCGGCGGTCTGTGGTACCGTCCCCCAGAAGCAGGGAATGTGAGAGTAGCACCCTATGGGTCATATTTGGGTGCAATAACCAACAGACAATTTACAGAAAGCCCAACGGGTCCACATCAGAATGTTACATTGGCACAACCGGAACAGAAGATTGATGGGAGCTTACTAATGAAGGGTGCCTTGAAATTGGATGCTCAAATAAAATTGCAGGGAACACAATAAGAATCGGACAAAATTGCCCCGGGGCACCCACTCAAGGTAATTTGGCAATACACATAATTAGAGTAGGACCTAAGCCAGCCCCAGGCGACACCACCCCACAGACCACCTCCAGTCAGGATACCACACACAACAACTGTTAGAGGTAGAGACCGAAACCCCCACCTGGTGGGAAGGCATTGCAAAATGGAACCCACTCTCAAACATAACAGAGACCCTCCTCCTGATTGCAGTAATCTTTAGTGTAGTCCTCACATTCAAACTTCGTAAATGGAAGACAAACTCCTCCCGGTCCCCTATATACACAGTTCGAGCCCCCCTCTTTGGAATCCAATAGAGCTCTACTAGGAATGTACAACTTACAAAAAAAACTATGATAACCGCTGCTAAGTGGACCCCTTGTGCCTCTGTACTGATGAAATGTGATAAGAAGGAAGAATGTGGTGCTGCTGTTTAGAATTTGTAGATTTTGTGTTGTAGATACGTTCTTTATGTAAAAACAGCAGCATGAGTGTAGCATGGAAAGTTTAGTCAGCAAGCAACTGTTTAGTATGAATTTAAGTTTAATTAATTTAGGTGAATTTAATTTGGATAGAAAATAGCCAGTTGTAGTGAATTGTTTTAATGAATGTATGTGATAAGGTATTAGGTAAAATTGTACAATGAAGTCTAGGACAGAGTAGAGTAGGACCTGAACTGACTGACCAATGGCCGGCTTGATAAGGTAGACTCTGGGATCATGACTGTGATTCACCACGCTTCGCGTTCAGGATCAAGAGGATGGAATGTAGCCATGTAAAATGGCCACCTGCAAAGGACCATGGGAATTATGGTCAATTTGGGACACAGACAGGTACACAGCCTCTGTGTATTGTGCAAAGACACCAGACTTCACTGAAACTTGTATCCATTAAGAATCAATTACCATTTTCCCCAAGACAATAGTATTCGAATTAAGGACCATCAACAATAGCAGACTAGCCGGCACCACCCCCATTATTTGGAAAAGCCTATGTGCCTGGGATAATGATAGCTAGGACCCGCCCAGCCATCGAGGTATCCACCCCCTAATTGGCTAAGATCGATGAGGGTGATCGAAAACCTCTCGATCCATTGGACCTGGAGTAAGGACCGCCCAAATGGGCGCAAAATAGACGAAGGATAAAAAGCCCTGCGCACTAGAGATCGGTCTCTTTTGGGGCTGGCCTGTGCGACTAACTGTAGAAGAACAACCAAGTTCAAGGACCCATGACCATTCCTGAAGGACGAGCCCAGCTGAGACAAACCCAAGAACTTCCAACCGACCACGTGGACCCGGATAAAGGCCTGATCTCGCACAGTGCTGGTCACTCAAAGTTAAGTAAAGGTCAACTTAGTCGTTAGGTGTAATTTAGTACGGAGCCGTGTGCATTATTGCATAGAGATACAAGTCTTGTGTTATTAATAAACTGTGTTTTTGAGCTAACATGCTGGTTGTGTGGTCATTTGGGCAATATAAGAAACAGCTTGTGGTTCACATAAACGGTAAAAAGGCAACAATTATTAAGACATTTAACAAAATCCTTTATCCAAGATGACTTATACAGACTCTATGTCGCACCGCATCTATGCTTTAGATATATTCCAACATGAGGAATTAAAGATTAGGATATTGGGGGACATATTTAATGAACTGCACCCTCTTCTGTGCTTGAGGGATCTCATCTGGGGGACAGTCCATGGGAAAGAGGAGCATGTGGTCATCTTTCCTTACTCAGAAGGTTGTTCTCCCACCTTTAACGGATTTCTGTATCTGTGCAAATCCATCCCCGAAACTGTGAGTGTGACGCACTGACCCGATGAAAATTCAGCACAATCACTACATTCCCAGCTAGGCTCTGACTTACCCCTGGATCTGAAAGTTGGAGCCACGCTGATTGCATCAATTTCAAATTTCTATTCCGTTAATAAAGGATGGAGCAGCCATGATATGATTTATTTATTTCTAATAAGCTGGGAATGCAAAATAGACTGGGAGGAAAGTTAATGGCCCAAAGCCGTGTCATAACATTGGTGATGCTGGACCCTTGTATGGTATGAATCTGTACCAGACCACTATAAATGCTGAGATTACTTCGCAGGGATGTACTATATAGATGTGAAGTGATAAATCCCTTTGTTGAGCGGTATGCAGCACATTGACATTATCAACTTGGACAAGTGCAGTGACACTGCTGCTATTTATTTTAAAATGAATTCTCCATCCCTCTCTCATGTATTTCTTCAAGGGTCAATTTATACAACATCATTGTTTCCGCTCCGAAGGATGACAAAAACACCTGCGGTTCCAACGTCCCCAGATAGATGGGAGCGGATAGCCGAGGAGGTCAAAGCCCTGAGTCAGGACCTGGGACCAGATGCAGCAAGACAAGGAGTTGAATGACTTGGTAAGAGTAACCAAGGGGACTGGACGTATTGTCAAATGCTTATCCCACCAGATGCACCACTAACCTCAGACATTGTTCAATGCCCTGTACCCACATCTTTAATTGGTGTCCAAAGATGTACAGGTTAGGTGCATTGGCCTTGTTAAAATTGCCCCTGTTATAAAGCCCATGGGACCCACGGGGACAACCCGACTAATCTCCTTGTGAGTCTCCTGGAGTATGAGGTCCCCTGCTGAGGGGTAGAGGCCCGTCAATGGGACAGTTAACTCAGGGCATTAAAAACTGGCCCAGGCAGGAGCTGAGCTGCAGACTAGTCCCGACTGGGACACTGAGACAGTTACTTGTACATACTTTACTTTGGTAATAAACCATTCATTTTGACTGTCCTTTCCAGGCTCCTCTGTGACTACTGAAGTCCCTTTGCGTCCAGAGATGTGCAGGTTAGGGGTAGTTGCGGGGTCAGGGTGTGGGAGTGGGCCTGGGTCGGATGCTCTTTCGGAGGGTCGGTGCAGACGCAATTGGCCAAATGGCCTCCTTCTGCACTGTCGGGATTGGATGATTCTATGATTAAGACCCATATCCAACATTTAGACCTTCAACTCACCCTAATGCATTGTTGCCAGCCTCATATGCACAACGGAAAACAGTTCCTGGTGAGTGAAGAGTAAAGTAAGGATCAGAGAAAAAAGGCTCTAAATTAAAGAGAAAGAGCTGCAAAGAGTAGATTTGGAGCAAAGTGGCCTTAAGAGAAGCCTGAATATCTGAGGAGACAGCCAAAGGCTGGATAGGCTGGGACTTTTTTCCCTGGAGCGTAGGAGGCTTAGGAGTGATCTTATAGAGGTCTATAAAATAAAAAGGAGCATAGATAAGTTGGATAGTCGACATCTTTTCCCAAAGGTAGAGGAGTCTAGAACTAGAGGGCATAGGTTTAAGGTGAGAGGGGAGAGATACAAAAGAGACCAGAGGGGAAATGTCTTCACACAGAGGGTAGTGAGCATCTGGAACGAGCAGTGGTAGAGGCGGGTACAATTTTGTACCTTTAAAAAGCAGTTAGACAGTTACATGGGCAGGGTGGGTATAGAGGGATATGGGCCAAATGCGGGCAAGTGGGACTAGCTTAGTGATAGAAACTGGGTGTCATGGACAAGCTGGGCTGAAGGGATTGTTTTCATGCTGTAAACATCTGTTACTCTATGACTTTATCTCACAACGTGCGCACACTGCCAATTCGTCCACCATGATTGACTGTATCACAATGAAATGCTTCCCTCTCTCTTGCAGGATAGAGAGACACACATCCAGAGACAGCAGGAACAAACCTGTGGGGGGCAGGCATGCCCGCATGAAGGAATGTTGGAAAGACCAAGGAACTGATCATCGACTTCCTGAAGCGTAGCACGACACACACTCCCGTCTGCATCAATAGCTCCGAAGTGGAGATGGTCGATAATAGGTTCCTGGCGTCACCATCACCAACAGTCTGTCCTGGTCCACTCACGTTGATGCAACAGTCAAGAAAGCCCAACAACGTCTCTACTTCCTATGGAAGCTAAAGAAATTCGGCATGTCTGCATCGACTCTCACAAACGTCTACAGATGTGCGATAGAGAGCATCCTATCGGGCTGCATCACAGCCTGGTCTGGCAACTGCTCGGCCCAAGATCACAAGAAACTGCAAAGTGTGGTGAACTCAGCGCAACGCATCACACGTGCTTGCCACCCTCCCATCGACTCTGTATACACCTCCCGCTGCCTCAGGAAGGCAGACAGCATTGCCAGAGGCCCCTCCCACCCAGAGGTAAATCTCTTCTGCACTCTTTCTAGTTTAGCAATATCCTTCCTGTAATAGGGTGGCCAGAACTGAACCCTGTATTCCATGTGTGGTCTTACCAATGCCTTGTACAAGTTCAACAAGACGTCCCAATTCCTGTATTCAATACTCGGACCAATAAAAACCCAGAATGCTGAATGCCTTCTTCACCGCCCTGTACACCTGCGACTCCACCTTCAAGAAGCTATGAAGCTATACCCCTAGATATCTTTGTTCTGTAACTCTTTCCAACTCCCTACTCCCTACCATTAACTGAGTAGATCCTGCCCGGATTTGATCCACCAAAATGCATCGCCTCACATTTATCCAAATTAAACTCCATCTGTCATTCATCGGCCCACTGACCCAATTGGTCAAGATCCTGTTGCAATCTTATACAACCTTCTTCACTATCCACTATGCCACCAATCTTGGTGTCAGCTGCACACTTACTAACCATGCCTCCTACATTCTCACCCAAATCATTCATATATATCACAAATAACAGTGGACCCAGCACCGATCCCTGAGGCACACCTCTGGTCACAGGCCCCCAGTTTGAAAAACAACCCTCCACAACCACCTTTTGGTTTTGGTTGCCAAGCCAATTTTGCATCCAATTGGCCACCTCGCCCTGGATTCCGTGCACTCGTGTTTGGAAACAACTGGTGTGTGGAAAGGTCTCGAGGTAAGGAAGAAGTCCGACAGTCACTTCATTGCCTGTAGGCTTGAGTGACTTGAAAGGACTGTAGAACACTGGGTGCATCCAGTGAAGATCAATGTGCACACAAGTGCCCTCACCAAGATGGTATTCAGTGTGACTCATACATACATAGATACATTGAAGATTGGAGCAGGAGGAGTCCTTTTGGCCCTTCGAGCCTGCTCTGCCATTCATCACCATCATGGCTGATCATCCAACTCAATAGCCTAATCCTGCTTTCTCCCCATAGCCTTTGATCCCATTCTCCTCAAGTGCTATATCCAGCCGCCTCTTGAATATATTTAATGTTTTAGCATCAACTACTTCCTGTGGTAATGAATTCCACAGGCTCACCACTCTTTGGGTGAAGAAATGTCTCCTTATATCTGTCCGAAATGGTTTACCCTGAATCCTCAGACTGAGACCCCTGATTCTGGACACACCCATCATTGGTAACATCTTCCCTGCATCTACCCTGTCTGGTCCTGTTAGAATTTTATAAATCTCTATGAGATCCCCCCTCATTCTTCTGAACTCCAGTGAGAACAATCCCAACCTAGTCAATCTCTCCTCATATGACAGTCCCGCCATCCCTGGAATCAGTATGGTAAACCTTCGCTGCACTCCCTCGAGAGCAAGAACATCCTTCCTCAGAGAATGAGACCAAAACTGCACAGAATACTCCAAGTGTGGCCTCACCAAGGCCCTGTACAATTGCAGCAACACATCCCTGCTTCTCTACTCGAAACCTCTCGCAATGAAGACCAACATACCATTAGCCTTCTTTACCACCTGCTGCACCTGCATGCTTACCTTCAGCGACGGGTGCACAGTTTTTGCTTCCAAAGTGAATAACCTCACACTTATCCAAATTATACTGCATCTGCCATTGGTTTGCCCACTCGCCCAACCTGTCCAAATCATGCTGTAGGATCTCTGCATCCTCGTCACATTTCACCCTCCCACCTAATTTGGTATCATCTGCAAACTTTGAGATGTTACATTTTGTTCCATCCTCCAAATCATTAATATATATTGTGAATAGCTGGGGTCCCAGCACCGATCCCTGTGGTACCCCTTTAGTTTCTACTGCCAATTTGAAAAGGACCCATTAATCCCTACTCTTTGTTTCCTCTCTGCCGACCAGTTTTCTATCCACCTCAATACATTCTCCCAATCTCATGTGCTTTAATTTTGCACAATAATCTCTTATTCGGGACTTTGTCAAACGCCTTCTGGAAGTCCAAATATACCACATCGACTGGCTCCCCCTTGTCGACTGTACTGGTTACATCTTCAAAGAATTCCAACAGATTTGTCAAGCATGAATTTCCCTTCATAAATCCATGCTGACTCTGACTGATCCTGCCACTGCTTTCTAAATGTTCCACTCTAAAGTCCTTGATAATGGATTCAAGCATTTTCCCCACTGCCGATGTTCGGCTATGCCTGGGCTTGGTGCCACCGAACCTAATTTCACGCCCACCATCGCTATTCTTCACTGATGAGACTGAGTGAAAAGGTACTGGAAAGTCATCTGGCCTGTTCCACACTGGGATATAACAGAGGAACCCTGGGGCTATTTCATTTTCTGTTCCATTTTTTATTGAATCTCAAATTCACCATTGCAGATCCTGCTTTACAATTTGTAGGTCCTTTGGGTTTATTTTCAGCAAAAGGATTTGGGTGTAGCTTTCTTTGGGTGGGGCAGGTGGGGTGAGGGGTATAGAATTTGGTGTTGAATTTCTTCTGTGGGGCACTGTGAAATTAGCTCTCCTGACAGAAATGTCGGGACACAGATTTTACATGATTGGCCAAAGGACCAGAGGTGAGATTACAAAAGTTTTCTTAACGCAGTGAGTTGTTGCGATCAGGAAGGCAAGGACTGAAAACCAGACTCAGTTGTAAGCTTCAAAAGGGAATTGAATAAATACTTGAAAGGGAGACGTTTGCAAGGAAATGGGGGAAGAGCAGGGGACGTGAGACACTTTCAAAATGTCGATGGGCCGAATAGTTGCCTTCTGTGCTGCGCAATTCGACTAAATCCCCTGCCCCAATGAAAAATAATTGGGCCATCACTTTGCAGAAAAAAAAATCAGCAAACTTCCCAAAGTGTTGAGAGATTTAAAGAATCGTGTGTAACCATTAAAATGTCTGCTCCAATGAACAATTGTCAATAATAAATCACAAGAGCTAATATCCAAATATCCAATTACAATTTTTTCATAAATTTAGAGTACCCAATTATTTTTTCCAATTAAGGTGCAATTTAGCGTGGCCAACCCACCTACCCTGCACATCTTTGGGTTGTGGGGGTGAAACCCACGCAGACACGGGGTGTATGCGCAAATTCCACACGGACAGTGACCCAGGGCCGGGATCCAAACTGGGTCCTCAGCGCCGTAGGCAGCAATGCTAATCACTGCGCCATCATGCCGCCCTTCAAATATCCAATTACAAGAAGAAACCACAATAATGACAATCACAGTGAGAGTTATGGAGTTCTCCGTGCGGGAGCCGACACATACCTGAATCCCAATTCAGAAAGTGATGCCTGCTCAGCAGGTCTTCATTTCCACCTCCACTGTTGAAAACCAAGTACAACACCAGTTGAAAATCGATTGCAATGCTGCTTTAGATCCTCAACATATAGTTTTCCTTTTGCCTGTTCCTTTGTCCAGAGTTTAATTCCTCCTTTTTCTTTGCGCCAGTGTTGCTGCTCCTCCTCCATGGCCTATTCCTGTTGCGCACACTAATCAAATCCTATAGTTTTTTTTGCCTATTCACCTTCCCTGTCAAGGTTTCTGCAATGGCCTATCCTTCACGATGCCCCCAACAGCTTTCTTCCATTATTACATTCATGTAAAAGGTGACCTGGGTCTCCCATTAGTTGGAAAATACTTTTTTTCATAAAATGCTTCCGTTGAATATGTCTCCAAAGCAACCATTCAGAACAATGCAAGCACTTAATGGAATGCAAATGGATTTGCTGCAGACAAATTGGCTGAGAAAAATTTTAGGTTTTACATTAGTATTGCTCCACGATGCACCCGTAGGATTGATTCATTCATTTTCCATCGTAAAACGTTCCAAGGCATTTAACAATAGTGAATATCAAATGGAAGTTGACACCAGCCCACATGAGGGGATATTAGGGCAGGTGAACAGATGTCTGGTTAAAGACGTAGGTTTTTTGGAGCATCTTACATGAGGTGAGAGAGAGAGAGAGAGAGAGAGGCGCAGAGCGGTTTGGGGAGAGAATTCCAGAGCTTTCGTCCAAACCAGCTATTGGGTCACCAATGGCAGGGCCATTAAACACAGCAATGCTCAAGAGGCCAGAATTCGAAAAGTGCAGATATACATGCCTAAAGACTTTGTGCCTTAACCCACGGAGCATTCGCAATAAAGTGGATGAATTAATTGCGCAAATAGATTGCTGGCGTGAACAGCCGATAAAGCTCGCCCATTGTATGTTTTCAAGAAGCAGTCAGATGCAGCACTTGGGGCGAAGGAGATCAAAGGATGTGGGGGAAAGGCTAATTAAGCTAATGAGCAGGATGAACGGTCATGCTCATAATGAATGGATCGAAGGGCCAAATCGGATTCTCCTGCCCCTATTTTCTTTGTTTCCATGTCTTAAACTTAAATAAAGGGATGAAGATAGATTTGTCTTAAGTGGAACTGGAAAATAGATTGAAAGGCATGGTGGTAAAGAAGCAGTAGCAGACATTTAAGGAGATATTTCATAACTCTGAGCAAAGCTATATTCCATTCAGAAAGAAAGACGATGAGAAAGATACACCATCTATGGCTAACTAAAGACATTGACGATGGCATCAAATTTTAATAAAAAATGTACAATGCTGCAAAGATTAATGATCGGGAGATACAAACATAGGAGTAGGAGTGGGTTACTCAGCCTGTTGAGCCGGCTGTGACAGTCAATTAGATCTTGGTTAATTATTGACCAAAACACAATTTTCCCCCGCTCTCCCCATGTTCCTTTGTGTCATTAATATCCAGAAATCTCTGCCCTGAACGTATTCAATGATTGAGTGCCCCCTGGGGTAAATAATTCCAAAGATTCACCACTCTCTGAGTGAAGGCATTTCATAGAACCATAGAAAATATCCAGCACAGAAGAGAGTCATTCGGCCGATCTTGTCCATGTTGGCCCAAAGACACCCGGGTGCCCTTGCTCGCCCCATCTTCCAGCACACAGCCCCAGGCCCTGCAGCTCACAGCACTTAAGGGGCAATGGAGACTCAATAGACTGGGTCTGCGCTCCTTGGCATTTAGAAGAGTGAGGGGCGACCTTATTCAAACATAATAGATCCTGAAGGGGCTTGACAGGGTCGATGGTGAGATGTTTTCACTAGTGGGAGAGTCTCGGACAAGGGGACACAGCTACAAGATAAAGGTTCGGTCATTTAAAACTGAGATGCGTAGACATTTCTTCTCGCAGAGGGTGATGAATCTCTGGAACTCCCTGCCCCAGAGGGTAGTGGGGGCTGGATCATTAGAAGTATTTAAAGTGGAGGTGGATAAATATTTGATAGATCGAGGAATAGAGGGCTGTGGGGAAATGGCAGGGAAAGGAGTTGAGGCCAGCAAAGGTCAGCCATGATCATGTTGAACGATGGGGCAGGTTTGAAGGGCCTGGTGGCTCACTCCTGCTTCTAATTCTTGTGTTCTTGTCCACCATTTGCTGCTTATGTTGTTTGGCATGGAAGTAGTCCTGTGTTGTAGCTTCACCAAGTTGACACCTCATTTTTCGGTATGCCTGGCATTGCTCCTGACATGCCCTCCCGCACTCTTCATGGAACCAGGGTGGATCCCCCAGCTTTCGAGTAATGGTAGAGTGAGGGATGTGCCGGGCCAGGGGAGGTTACGGATTGTGGTTGAGTACGATTCTGTTGTTGCTGATGGCCCATAATGCCTCTTGGATGTCTAGATTTGAGCTGTTAGATCTGTTCAGAAATTACGCAGTTTATTACGATGGTAGTGCCATACAACGCGATGGTGGCACGGTGGCACAGTAGTTAGCACTGCTGCCTCACAGCTCCAGGAATCCTGGTTCAATTCCAGCCACGGGTGACTGTCTTTGTGGAGTTTGTACTTTCTTCCCGTGTCTGCGTGGGTTTCCTCCGGGTGCTCTGGTTTCCTCCCACTTCCCAAAGATGTGCAGGTTAGGTTGGCTGGCCATGCTGAATTGACCCTTAGTGTCCAAAGATCTGAAGATTGTCATAATATACACCAGTATATCATGGTACAGACACACACGCTGATGGACACACAGCAAGACCAATCAACACACACAACACCGCAGCCAATCACCAGTTAGAGCACACTCACTATAAAGACAGGGGGCATCCGTTTTCCCGTTCATTCGGGATGCAGCCTCTCAGAAGGACAGAGCTTACAGCTTACAGCACAGATCTTCACCATGTGCTGAGCGCATAGACTGGTTAGGATAGGCATAGGTCTTTAGTTTAATCTAACATTGTGTTAACCCACAGTGAAAGTATGTTCAACAGTTTCTAGCTTAATAAACTATTACAAGTGTTGGTAGCCTGTCTATGTTACTGCTAAGGTAAACACAGTCTCCACAGATCCAGAGTACCCAACACATCAAAGGTTAGATGGGGTTATGGGGTTACGGGGATAAGGTGGTGGAGTGGGCCTAGATAGGATGCTCTTTCAGAGGGTTGGTGCAGACTCAAAGGACCAAATGGCCTTGTTCGGCATTGTAGGAATACTATGGTTCTACGGAGAGTATCTTCAATCTGAAGACGGGACTTTGTCGCCACAAGGACTGTGCGGTGATGACCCCTGCCAATACGTCATGGGCAGATGCATCTGCGACAGATAGATTAGAGGGGATGAGGTCAAGTAGGTTTTGCCTCCTTTCGTAAGGAAGGATAGACTGAAGTGGTTTATAGAGGGTTCACTAGACTGAATTCTGGGATGGATGGATTGTCTAATGAGGAAAGGTTGAGCAGATTGGGCCTATATTCATTGGATGTTAGAAGATTGAAAGGTGATTTTATTGGAACTAGGGGCTACAGTTTAAAAGTCAGAAAACTCCCACAGCTTGCATACATGATGATGGGCTAGCCTCCCAGCCACCCAGTCAGACCCTCACATCAGAGATGCCATCAATCACTCCCATCAGACCCTCTAACAGACCCCCCATCAGTCTCCCCCATCAGAGACCCCATCAGTCTCCCCCATCAGGCCATTTTATCATAGACAACCATCAGTCACCCCCAACAGACTCCCCTATCAGACTCCCCCATCAGACCCCACATTAGTCACCCCCATCATAGACCCCATCAGTTACTCCCATCAGTCTCCCCCATCAGATTCCCTCATCAATCACTCCCATCAATCACTCCGATCAGATTCCACCATCAGACCCCCATCAGACCCTCCAACAGACACCCCCATTAGACGCCCCCCATCAGACTCCCACCAGACTCCCATGAGTCACCCCCATCGGAACCCCCCCATTAGAGACCCGCAAGAGTCATCCCCAGCAGACATTCCCATCAGAGACCCCCATCAGAGACCCCTATCAACCCCCCCCGGCATACACGCCCATCAGAGACCCCCAGTAGAAACCCCCAGCAAAGACCCACATCAGAGACCCCCATCAGACCCCTCACCAATCGCTCCCATCAATCGCTCCCATCAATCGCTCCCATCAATCACTCCCATCAATCACTCTCCCATCAGACCCCCCATCAGTCACCCCACCAGACCCCCCATCAGA
Source organism: Scyliorhinus torazame (assembly GCF_047496885.1). Lineage (NCBI taxonomy): Eukaryota > Metazoa > Chordata > Chondrichthyes > Carcharhiniformes > Scyliorhinidae > Scyliorhinus > Scyliorhinus torazame. The sequence goes on along the minus strand of NC_092717.1, from coordinate 233,103,269 downwards.
CATCCCCACCAGAGACCCCCCATCAGTCACCTCCATCAGACCTGCATCAGACTCTCCATCAGACCCCTCCCACCAAGTCCCCCCACCAAGTCCCCCCATCAAGCCCCCCCATCAGCCACCTCCTTCAGATCCCCCATCAGACCCCCCATCAGACCCTCCATCACATGCCCCCATCAGACCCCCCATCAGACCCCCATCAGACCCCCCATCAGACCCCCCATCAGACCCCCCATCAGACCCCCATCAGACCCCCCATCAGACCCCCCATCAGACCCCCCATCAGACCCCCCATCAGACCCCCCATCAGACCCCCCATCAGACCCCCCATCAGACCCCCCATCAGACCCACATCACACCCCCCATGTGACCCCTCATCAGACCCCCCATCAGACCCCCCATCACACCCCCCACCACAACCCCCACCACAACCACCACCACACCCCCCATCACACCCCCCATCACACCCCCCATCACACCCCCCACCACAACCCCCACCACAACCCCCACCACACCCCCCAATCACACCCCCCATCACACCCCCATCACACCCCCCATCAGTCAGCTCCATCAAACCCCCATCACACCCCCCATCACACCCCCATCACACCCCCATCAGACCCCCCATCAGACCCCCCATCAGACCCCCCATCAGACCCCCATCAGACCCCCCATCAGACCCCCCATCAGACCCCCATCACACCCCCATCAGACCCCCCATCAGACCCCCCATCAGACCCCCATCAGACCCCCCATCAGACCCCCCATCAGACCCCCATCACACCCCCATCAGACCCCCCATCAGACCCCCCATCAGACCCCCATCAGACCCCCCATCAGACCCCCCATCAGACCCCCCATCAGACCCCCATCAGACCCCCATCACACCCCCATCACACCCCCATCAGACCCCCCATCAGACCCCCATCAGACCCCCCATCAGACCCCCCATCAGACCCCCATCAGACCCCCCATCAGACCCCCATCAGACCCCCCATCAGACCCTCCATCAGACCCTCCAGCAAACCCCCCCATCAGACCCTCCATCAGACTTCCCATCAGACCCTCCAACAGACCCTCCATCAGTCACCCTATCAGACCCTCCATCAGACCCTCCATCAGACTTCCCATCAGACCCCCCATCAGACATCCCATCTGACCCCCCATCAGACCCCCCATCAGACCCACATCACACCCCCCATCTGACCCCCCATCAGACCACCCATCTGACCCCCCATCAGACCCCCCATCAGACCCCCCACCACAACCCCCACCACAACCACTACCACACCCCCCATCACACCCCCCATCACACCTCCCATCACACCCCCATCACACCCCCCATCACACCCCCCACCCAACCCCCACCACAACCACTACCACACCCCCCATCACACCCCCAATCACACCCCCCCATCACACCCCCCATAACACCCCCATCACACCCCCCATCACACCCCCATCACACCCCCCATCACACCCCCCACCACAACCCCCACCACAACCACCACCACACCCCCCATCACACCCCCATCACACCCCCCACCACAACCCCCACCACAACCACCACCACACCCCCCATCACACCCCCCATCACACCCCCTATCACACCCCCCACCCAACCCCCACCACAACCCCCACCACACCCCCCAATCACACCCCCCATCACACCCCCCATCACACCCCCATCACACCCCCATCAGACCCTCCATCAGTCAGCTCCATCAAACCCCAATCAGACCCTCCATAAGACCCTCCATCAGACTCTCCATCAGACACCCCCCACCAAGTCCCCCCACCACAACCCTCCATCAAGTCCCCCATCAGCCACCTCCTTCAGACCCTCCAACAGTCACCCTATCAGACCCCCCATCACACCCCCCATCAGACCCCCCATCACACCCCCATCAGACACCCCATCAGACCCACTATCAGACCCTCCAATAGTTATCTCCCTCAGACCCCCCCATCACACCCCCCATCAGTCATATCCATCACACCTCCCATCAGACCCCCCATCACCCCCCCATCACACCCCCATCACAAGCACACCCCAATCACACCCCCATCACACCCCCATCACACCCCCATCACACCCCCATCACACCCCCCATCACACCCCCATCACACCCCCATCACCCCCCATCACACCCCCATCACACCCCCCATCACCCCCCATCACACCCCCATCACCCCCCCATCACACCCCCATCACACCCCCCATCACACCCCCAGGGGCTGTTTAGCACAGAGCTAAATCGCTGGCTTTGAAAGCAGACCAAGGCAGGCCAGCAGCACGGTTCAATTCCTGTACCAGCCTCCCCGAACAGGTGCCGGAATGTGGTGACTAGGGGCTTTCACAGTAACTTCATTGAAGCCTACTTGTGACAATAAGCGATTTTCATTTTCATTTCATCACACCCTCCATCACACCCCCCATCACACCCCCCATCACACCCCCCATCACATCCCCATCACACCCCCCATCACACCCCCCATCACATCCCCATCAGACCCCCCATCAGACCCCCCATCAGACCCCCCATCACATCCCCATCAGACCCCCCATCACACCCCCCATCACACCCCCCATCACACCCCCTATCAGACCCCCCATCACATCCCCATCAGACCCCCCATCAGACCCCCCATCAGACCCCCCATCACATCCCCATCACACCCTCCATCACACCCCCCATCACACCCCCTATCAGACCCCCCATCACATCCCCATCAGACCCCCCATCAGACCCCCCATCAGACCCCCCATCACATCCCCATCACACCCTCCATCACACCCCCCATCAGACCCCCCATCACACCCCCTATCAGACCCCCCATCAGACCCCCCATCAGTCACCCTATCAGACTCCCCATCAGTCAGCTCCATCACACCCCCCCCACCAGACCCCCAATCAGACCCTCCCTCAGACCCCCCTATCACACTCCCCATCACATCCCCCATCAGACCCCCCTTCGGACCCCCCATCACAACTCCCATCACATCCTCCATCAGTCCATCAAGACCCTCCATCAAGCCCCCCCATCCGACCCCCCACGAGACTCTCCATCAGACGCCCCATCACCCCCCCCATCACACCCCCTATCACACGCTCCATCACACCCTCCATCAGACCCCCCTATCACACTCCCCTTCACATCCCCCATCAGACCCCCCATCACACCCCCATCACACCCCCCATCACACCCTCCATCAGACGCCCCATCACACCCCCCATCACACCCTCCATCACACCCCCATCACACCCCCATCACACCCCCCATCACACCCTCCATCACACCCTCCATCAGACGCCCCATCACACCCCCCATCACACCCTCCATCACACCCTCCATCAGACCCCCCATCACACCCCCATCACACCCTCCATCACACCCTCCATCAGACACCCCATCACACCCCCCATCACACCCTCCATCACACCCTCCATCAGACGCCCCATCACACCCCCCATCACACCCTCCATCAGACGCCCCATCACACCCCCCATCACACCCTCCATCAGACCGTCCATCAGACACCCCATCAACCCCCCATCACACCCCCCATCAGACCCCAATCACACCCCCATCACACCCCCCATCACACCCCCATCACACCCCCCATCACACCCCCCATCAGACCCCCCATCAGACGCCCCATCACCCCCCCATCACACCCCCTATCAGACCCCCCATCACACCCCCCATCACACCCCCCATCAGACCCCCCATCAGACGCCCCATCAGACGCCCCATCACACCCCCCATCACACCCTCCATCAGACGCCCCATCACACCCTCCATCAGACCGTCCATCAGACACCCCATCAACCCCCCATCACACCCCCCATCAGACCCCAATCACACCCCCATCACACCCCCCATCACACCCCCCATCACACCCCCCATCACACCCCCATCACACCCCCCATCAGACGCCCCATCAGACGCCCCATCACACCCCCCATCACACCCCCATCACACCCCCATCACACCCCCATCACACCCCCATCACACCCCCATCACACCCCCCATCACACCCCCCATCAGACCCCCCATCAGACGCCCCATCACCCCCCCATCACACCCCCCATCACACCCCCCATCAGACCCCCCATCACACCCCCATCACACCCCCCATCACACCCCCCATCAGACCCCCCATCAGACCCTCCATCAAAGCCTCTCCATCAAAGCCTCTCCATCAGAGCCCCCATGAGACCCCCATGAGACTCCCCATCAGACTCTCCATCAGACCCCCATCACACCCCCCCATCAGACCCCCCATCAGACTCCCCATCAGACTCTCCCTCAGACCCTCCATCAAAGCATCTCCATCACACCCCCCATCAGAGCCCCCATCACACCCCCCATCAAGCCCCTCCATCAAGCCCCTCCATCAAGCTCCCCCATCAGACCTCCCAACAGTGACCCCTGCCTGAAAGTTGAAGAGTAACCCAGACAGTAGAGAGAAAAATCTTTGCATGTTCACTTCCCCATTCCTACCACCTGCTGCCTCAGACAAAGGTCTTTATAGCAATAGTTGTGACGAGTGTCAGGGGTTTCTTCAAAACCCCGAACACATGAAAGGGCTTCAAATTCCCTGACAGCCTTTAAAATGCATGACGAATAGTCTGTTCCTACTTTCTCCCCCAGACCCTTAATGTTTCTGATAAATGTCGACTTCCTCAATACCCTGATTAATCACAGAATCGCAGACTAATACAGTGTATAAGAGGCCCTTCAGCCCATTGAGTCTGCACCGACGCATGAAAAACACCTGACCTGCCTACCTAAACACATTTGCCAGCATTTGGCCTGTAGCCTTGAATGTTACGATGTGCCAAGTGCTCACCCAGGTGCTTTTTAAAGGGTGTGAGGCAGCCGGCCTCTATCACCCTCCGAGGCAGTGCGTTCCAGACAGTCACCACCCTCTGAGTAAAAAGGTTTTTCCTCAAATCCCCTCTAAACCTCCTGCCCCTCACCTTGAACTTGCGTCTCCTCAGAGCTGACCCTTCAGTTAAACTGAGGAGTTTGCTGTTCACAGATGTAAAGAAAAATTAAGCAACCTGTTTTTCCAAGACACGCATTATTAAAATACGGTAAATCCATTCCAAAGTATTTCAGGAGGTGTATTTGAAGTAAACCTAATATCAAAATAATTGAATAACTTTTATCCTGGTTGATAGCATTCTTGCCCCTGAGTCAGATGGGTCTGGGTTGAAGTCGTACTGCAGGACTTGAGTAAAAGATCAAAGCTGGGAGCACAGTCCTGAGGGAGTGCTGCCTTTCAGACGAAAAGTGGAACAGTGTGCCTGCCTTCGCAGGTCGATGTAAAAGGTCCCACGGTAATATTACAAAATAGAGCAGGGGCTATCTCTTCAGTGTTCTGGCCAATACCTATCCCTCAATCAACCTCACAAAGAAACGATGATCTGGTTGTGAAATCACACTGGGAGGGTTTGCTGAGTGCAAATTAACTACTGCGTTTCCTGCACCACAATGTTGAGCGCGTTTCAAAAAAAAAAAGGCCCTGTAAAATGTCCTGTGATTGTGACAGGTGCTATATAAATGCAAGCCTTTTCTTTCTTGCCCCATGGAGGCCTGCCATTTTGATTCCCCGCGGGTGCCGATTAAGGTGTTGCAGAGGTAATCTCGGTTGAAGGATTGTCACTGAGCAACTCAATCAGCAATCTGTTTCCCACAGGCTGACTGAAAGGCATCTGAGCCAATATAACTCATTACCAACAAAGTACACCACATTACTGGAGTATAACAGATGTTCCTATTTGGCCTTCAATGCAATTTATCCTGGGTTATGTTGCAATTGACCCTCTTAACAACATAAATTCAAAGCACCTTAGTCAACTAGCCACTATTAACCCAGACAGAGAGCTCCAAATACACCTAAACCTTCACAGGCAAGGTCAAATGTAAATCACTCAGTCATTAGCAGATAGATACATCAATATGTAAATAATGCTGCCCACTCAGTTAATGTCTATGCACCTGTTTTGTAATAGTACGACAATCGTACCTCTATTACCCCTAAGAGCACATTTGTGCCCTTAATTTCTTTTGATGCTGTATTAATCCCAGCTCTACCCTGGCATATTCATTTTCACGTCTGCATGTGATATGAGAGACCACTTAAAAAGCCAATCTCATTCACGAGTGCCGCTTTTGAAGATCCAAACAGCAGCAACATATGTTCCTTGATCTTAACGTCCCTGGCTTTGCTTTAATCTTTAGCGCCTTAAAATCGGTTAATATCACGCGGCTTGTGCAAAACTCTTCATCTGGAATTTTAAAGAAATCATTAATTAGTTAATCCCTCTATTTAGGAGCCTAAAAAGGAAGTAAATCTACTTGGAGTTTACACACAGAAATTCAAAGCGGGTGATTTCAAGGTGCTTTCCTCTGAAATTGTGCGTGATATTTTTGCGTCACGTAATTTTGGGGGAAGAAAACGAGCGCAGTGGAGGTGCGGTTACGTTGCTGGACAAGCAACCTAGGGGCCCAGACAAATGATCTGGGGGACGCGAGTTCTAACCACAGGAGCCAGAGAATTTCAATTCATTTAATCGAATGAATCTTGGATCAGCGTGCCGACCTATGTAACGGCGATCATAAAACGACACGATTGCCGTTAAAAGCCCAACTGGGCCACACATGTCTCTTTCAGGAAGAAAATCGGCTGTCCTTACCTGATCCGGCCTACATGTGACTCCAGACACACAGCTGACTCTTAAATGCTACTCGGTCCAAAGAAAACTAGGGATGGGCAACAAATGCTGACCCAGCCAGCGACACCCACATCCCCTGAACGAGTAAAATAAAGAGAGATCATCGCCCTGTCCCCTGCCTAATTAAACTCAATAAGAATAAAGAACAATACAGCACTGCACAAACCCTTCAGCCCTCCAAGCCTGCGCCGACCACGGTACCTGCCAAAACTAAAACCGTCTGCATTTAGCGAGTCCATATCCTTCCATTCCCACCCAATTCATATATTTGTCTAGATGCGCCTTAAATGCCGCTATCGTACCTGCTCCCACCACCTCCGCAGGCAGCGCGTTCCATATATTTACCACCCTCTTTACACAGAGAGTGGTTAGGGTGTGGAATGGACTGCCTGCTGTGATAGTGGAGTCGGACGCTTTAGGAACTTTCAAGCGGTTATTGGATAGGCACATGGAGCACACCAGAATGACAGGGAGTGGGATAGCTTGATCTTGGTTTCGGACAATGCTCGGCACAACATCGAGGGCCGAAGGGCCTGTTCTGTGCTGTTCTATGTTCTAAGTGTTGATCAAGCTGCTGAAGACCCTGGGTTAGTGGATGCACCTGTGGCAATTACTGAGGCGCGCTCATGGCTCATGGCTCAGGGTTGAATAATTCCTTCCAACTCAGTTCCCTTGGTAATATCATCAACATGAGTGATCGGACCAAAAATATATTACAGATCAACAAAAGTAGAAATTCATACTGATTGCTGAACACATAAAGGGAATGAGATTGCGGCAGTAGCAACTATTGGATGTGTTGTTGGCTGTGACTAAAGGTAAATATGTATTTCTGGAAATTTTCGATGATTTACACTTGTATAAAAATTGCCAACAGATTAACCAGGGTAAAATGGAACACTGTGGGAAATGCTGATGAAAAGGGCATCAGTAACAGGTAAAAGAAAGTCTTACGTTCATGTATCACGTCTCACAGCCGCAGGACGCCTAAGGTTTCTACTGCCCAATGAAGCACTTTTTGAAGAGTAGCCACCTAATGAAAGAAAGTGGCATTCAATCTGCACGCAGCGAGCTCCCACAAACAGCAATCATTGCACAGAAGGAGACTGTTCGGCCCTTCAGGCCTGTGCTAGCTCTCTGCAAGAGCAACTCGCCCAGTTCCATTCAGCGGTCTTTCCCCCCCCCCTGCCACCGCAGCCCTCCAATTCTTTTCCTTTCGGACGGGGAATTAGCGTTGAGGCCCCACAATCCGATCAGTCATCATTTTACTGAAATGGCAGAACAGGCTGGAGGGGAGGAACATCCTTCGCCTGCTCCCGATCCTTGTCCTCTTGTGTGCATTCAGTTCTCTTTTTCAAGCCTCAATGGAATCTACCTTCACCGCACTCTCTGCAGCTGTGTGCCAGATCCTAGTCATTCACTTTGTCAAAGCTTTTTCCTCACGTCCTCCCTTTGAAAATTACCTCACATCAGTATTTTCCTTTAATTATTCATTGGGTTGTGGGCATCATTGGCTTTGCCGTCATTTATTTCCCACACCAAATTTCTTGAACCGCTGCTGCCCATGTGGTGTAGGTAGGCCCACGGTGCTATTGGGACGGTAGGTCCAGGGGCGATCCCTGGTCCTCCAACCTTTCCACCAACCTGGTCCTCCAACCGTTTCTCCCTTTCTTCTCAGTCCAGGCTCCTCGTGATTTTGAACATGCCGAACAAATTTCCCGTTAACCTTCTCTCCTCCAATGAGGTCAGACCCAGCTTCTCCGATATGTTCATGTCTAAACTGAAGTTCCTCAGGCCTGGAACCGGTCCCATGAATCCAGCTCTGACGAAGAGTCGCGCGGACCCGAAACGCTAGGCGTGATTTTCCACCCGTCCCGCGGCACGCTTTGCAGCGGCAGGGGAGGCCCGCCATGGGGCAGCAATGTGACGTCCCAGTCCCGCTGCTGTCAACAGGTGTTCCCTCTGTTTGCACCCTCCGCCGCCGGGGAACCCATGGCGGGGGATTGCCCTTGGCAGGACTGGAAAATCCCGCTCGTGGGAATGGCCTGAAAATTCCGGCTGTTTACGCTCTCCACAGATGCTGCCAGACCTGCTGAGTTTGGCCAGCGTTTTCTGTTTCTTATTTCAGATTTCCAGCGTCCTCCGGTATTTTGCCCTCATTTTCTTATCTGCATCCTTCTCTAACATTGGCAAGGACACCACAGATTAGTAGTCGGTCCTCCTTTTCGAAAATTGCACCATTGGATCTTTGACCTGAGGGGCCAGAAGGGTCCTTGACTTAACATTTCATCCGAAAGTCGTATATCTTATGATTTGTGTTCATCAGGGTATGATGCTGTGGAGGCAGAGGAATTAAAGAACTGCCACACAATCTATTTCTAGTTCTCCGGGCATTCTCATTGACGACAAAGAATTATTCTTTCCTCGGCTCCTCAAATGACAATAGCTGAGGGTGGTTTGTAGCTTTCGCTTGCCTTTTCTGCCTGACTCTGTGTTTCATCATCTCTCGCTGCAGCATGCTGATATTTTTTCTGATGAGCTCAACTTTTTTTTGCAAAGCCCACCCTGAAAGGCCGGTGCCTAACAATGACAAAATTCCAACTTGCCCATGTCAGCACCTGTAAGGAGAGATCGATGCCAGACTAAAGAGTAATGCACTTACTGATGCAGTTAGGATTGGTCTGCACACATTTGATGACTGCTCGTTCTCTAAGCTGCCAGTAACCAGTATCTGTCGGATCTCTCACTTAAATTGAGAGTGATTGCCAATTGAGATTTTAAAAAAGCTCCGAAAACATTTCGAAAAGGGACTCGGTTAGAAAAAGAGCACGGGATGGAAGTAAAATGCGAAGTATTTTTAGTCAGAGGCGGGATTGGGCCCAGGGAGCCTAGCTCGCAACCTAATGTGCACATCACTTGGAGGTAACTAATCAGCTCTCTCAGCCCATGCATCATCCCACTCGAGAAGGCAAACCACATTAGTCCACCCTCCCACTAGTGCAATAAGGCTACTTACATATTACGGTGCGGAGTCGCGCTTCCTCTCTCATGCAATTTACACCCATTATTTTCCTGCTGGCTTCTGCATATAACGATGCAATGCGTCTGACATTTAATGCGATATTCTGCCATCGGTGACAGATGTGAAGAAAATAATGACTTACAAACCGATTTGCCAACCAATAATTCAAGTACCATCCGCTGTGCAGGATTCGTGAGTTACTTGAAGGAAACTAATTCAAAACATTCATTTCCCACATCCTGTAACCCACTTGCACATTATCTTTGAGATCAATGTGTCAGTGGTAATCAGATGAAGGGTGGTGTAGTGGGTAGTGCCCCTGCCTTTGAGCCAGTCTACAGACCCAGATGACCAAGCAAGGTATGTTCATAATGTGGGCAAACATGTTAATCAGCAGTCTGTGAATCCTTCCAAAACATCTAAGGGAGGGAACGGAATTCTCCAGCCATTCACTGGCATGGGGGATTCACTGGTCCCACTGACAATGCGCCCCCGCCTGCGGGTTTCCCAGCGGGATCGGATGGCTTCAGTAGGAAATCCCGTTGACAGTAGCGGCAACAGAGATTCCCGCCTCCAGTGAACGGCTCGTCGCCTCCCGCTACCGGGAAACACGCGGCTGGGAGGCCGGAGAATCCCCGCCCAGAAAGAGCATGAGAGTCTCCTCGGCGTCTAATCGCGATGTGCTGTGGAGACCCCTCCCTGACGACAGGCTCGCAACCTGTTCCAGAAAATACCGTGCAATGGAAAAAAGGCATCCAAGTGCCACTCAGTTCTGACAAGAAAATAACCAGAGGCCGAAGGATGTGCATCCAAACTGTGAGCTTTGCGCATGAGCAGTGGGAGAGAGAGCACATCCTGAGTGAGACACAGCCAGAGTGAGTGTGGGTACCGGGAATTTGCAGCACAGTGGGAAATTCGCTGCAGAGGGGATTTGGGGGCTTTTTGCCCCTTTTCTTTGCTTTTGAACTTTTAAAATCTTCAGAGAGTGGTCTCGTCCTGCTGCAACAGTAGAGGCTACAAGACAAAGAGCTGATTAGTAAGTAATCACTAAGATTGGGTAAGTATTTACAACTTTTATTGCTTATAGTTTGGAAGGCTTTTTTGTGGTTTATAGTTTGTACAGATTGTATTCTGCAGTGACAAGGACCAGATAAGAAGGACCCTAGAGTGATTGATATTATTTGATATTAACCATCTTCCATTGGTTGAATTTAAAGTGGTAAGAGAGCTGAAAGCTGTAGTTTGCTCCTCGTGCTCCATGTGGGAAGCCGGGAATATTTCCAGTGCCCCGGGGCCAGCATGTGTGCAGGAAGCATCCCCAGCTACAGCTCCCGGAAGCCCGGATCTCGGAGCAGGAGCGGCAGCTGGGGACTCTGTGAAGCATCCGCGAGGCAGAGAGTATCTTGGACAGTACATATGGAAAGGTGGACACATCACAGACCCAGACCCCACGGGCAGGAAGGGAATGAGTGACCAACAGGCAGAGCAAGACAACTAGGCAGGTAGTGCAGGAATCGCCTGTGGCCATTCCCCAGCAAAACAGATATACCACTTTGGATACTGTTGAGGGGAATGGCCTCTCAGAGGATGACAGCAGCAGGCAAATTCATAGCACCACAATTGGCTCTGCTGCAGAGGGGAGGAGTGAGAAGTGTGAGAATACAATACGTACAGGGGGATTCAATTGTAACAGGAGTGACAGGTGTTTCTGTGGCTACAAATGAGATTCCAGGACGGTATGTTGCTTCCCTGATGTGAGGGTCAAGGATGTCGCAGAGCGGCTACAGGACATTCTGGAGGAGGAGGGTGAATAGCCAGCGGACGTGGTACACATCAGTACAAACGACATAGGTAAAAAAAGAGGATGAGGCCCTAAATAAGAATACAGGGAGTTACGAAGTTGCAAAGTAGATCCTCAAACGATCTCAGGATTACTATCAATACCACATGCCAGTCAGAGTAGAAATAGCAAATATATTGGGTGAATATATTTGCTGTTTGTAATATATATATAAATGATTTGGAGGAAAATGTAACTGGTTTGATTGATACGTTTGTGGACGATACAAAGGTTGGTGGCATTACGGATAGCGATGAGGAGCATCAGATGGTACAGCAGGATATAGATCGGAGGGAGACTTGGGCGGAGAGGTGGAAGATGGAGTTTAATCTGGACAAATGTGAGGTAATGTATTTTGGAAGGTCTAATACAGATGGGAGATATACAGTAAATGGCAGAACCCTCAAGAGTATTGACAGGCAGAGGGATCTGGGTGTACAGGTAGACAAGTGACTGAAAGTGGCAACGCAGGTGGAGAATGTAGTCAAGAAGAGATATGGCATGCTTGCCTTCATCGGCCAAGGCACTGAGTTTAAAAATTGGCAAGTCATGTTGCAGCTTTACAGAACCTTAGTTAGGCCGCACTTGGAATATTGTGTTCAATTCTGGTTGCCACGCTACCAGAAGGATGTGGAGGCTTTTGAGAGAGTGCAGAAAAGGTTTACAAGGATGTTGCCTGGTATGGAGGTCATTAGCTATAAGGAGAGGTTGGAGAAACTTGGTTTGTTCGCACTGGAACAACGGAGGTTAAGGGGTGACCTGACAGAAGTTTACAAGATTATGAGGGGCAGAGTGGATAGTCAGAAGCTTTTTCCCAGGGTGTAAGAGTCAATTACTAGGGGGCATAGGGTTAAGATGCGAGGGTCAAGGTTTAAAGGAGATGTACGAGGCAAGTTTTATACACAGAGTGGGTGGGAGCCGGGAACTCGCTTCCGGAGGAGGTGGTGGAAGGAGATACTATCGTGACCTTTAAGGGCTCCTTGACAAATACATGAATAGGATGGGAATAGAGGGATATGGTCCCCAGAAGGGTCAGGGCTTTTAGTTCTGATGGGCAGAATGGTCGGTGCAGGATTGGAGGGCCGAAGGACCTGTTCCTGTGCTGTAATTTTCTTTGTTTGTTAAAGAGAAAACAGGGAATTATACATCAGTCAGCCTGGCGTCAGTAGTGTGGAAACGTCTTTAGTCCATTATCAAAGATTTTATAACAGAGCACTTGCAAAAGAATCAGATAGAATCAGCATGGACTTACGAAAGGGAAACCATGCTTGACGAATCTACTGAAATTCTTTGAACATGTAACTCATCGAGTGGATGAGAGGGAGCCAGGGTTTATTTTGACTTTCAAAAGTCTTTCGACAAAGTCCCACAAAAGAGATTAGCATGTGAGATTACAATGCATGTGATTGGGGGTAATGCTTTGAGATGGATAGAAAACTGGTTGGAAGACAGGAAACGAAGAGGAGGAATTAATGGGTCTTCTTCCGAATGGCAGGCAGTGACTAGTGGGGTACCTCAGGGATCAGTGCCAGGACCCCAGCTATTCACAATGTTTATTAATGATTTAGATGAAGGAACTAAATGTAAAATCTCCAAATTTGCAGATGACACCAAGTTGCGTGGGAGGGTGAGCTGTGAGGAGGATGCAGAGATCCTTCAGTGTGATTTGGACAAGTTGAGTGAGTGGGCGAGTGCTGGCAGATGAAGCATAATTTGGATAAATGTGAGGTTATCCACTTTGGTAGCAAAAACAGGAAAGCAGATTATTATCTGAATGGCTATAGATAAAGAGAGGGGAATGTGCAACGAGACCTGGGTGTCCTCATACACCAGTCGCTGAAGGTAAGCATGCAGGAACAGCAGGTGGTAAAGAAGGCAAATGGTATGTGGGCCTTCATTGCGAGAGGATTCGGGTACAGGAGCAGGGATGTCTTGATGCAATTATACAGGACCTTGGCTAGGCCACACCTGGAGTATTGTGTGCAGTTTTGGTCTCCTTATCTGAGGAAGGATGTTCTTGTTAGAGAGGGAGTGCAGGGAATATTTGCCAGAGTGATTCCTGGGATTGAGTCGGTTTGGATTATTTTCACTGGAGTTCAGAAGAATGAGGGGGGATTTTGTAGAAATCTATAAAACTCTAGCAGGACTGGACAGGGTAGATGCAAGAAGGGTGTTCCTGGTAGCGGGGAAGTCCAGAACCAGGGGTCACCGTCAAAAGATACGGGGTGGACTAGATAAGGAGATATTTCTTCAACAAGGAGAGTGATGAGCCTGTGGAATTCGCGACCACAGAAAGTTGAGGCCAAAACTTTGTGGGCGGGATTCTCCGTTTCAGAGTGCTGACACCGGGCCAGAATCAGTGGACTTCTACGACAGCAAAATTGGCGCCACCCACGGAGCAATTCATCAACCGTTTATGGGCTCGCACCAGCGCCATGTGGAACACGAGTAAATCCAATGGGAAACGGTGTTGGATGAGTCAGAGTCGGGATAGATACCTGGGAGGCTGATAGACTGCAGCCACATATAGACAATGCACTCCCCACCCCACTCATCCCACGCAGCTCGGAGAGCGGCACCCCGGTTTACGGACGGGGAGGTGGAGAACCTGACAGATGCCATGGAGGAGAGGGGGGCTACCCTTACTCCGGGGTGGGAAGGAGGTTGCCACCAGCTGCCATACACCGAGCCTGGGCACAGGTGGCAGATGCCATGAGCACCGTGGGCCCCATCGCCAGGACCGGACAGCAGTGACATAAACGCCCTCCTTAGGGTGGCCAGGGTAAATAAGCAGCACTCTGGCACTAACTCCCATCCCACCCACCCGTAATCCCTCGACCCAGAGATTGACCGAACCCCTTCTACCCTGCACCATGTGCCAGCATCCACATGGGCTAACATGGCCGGGTGCCCGGGCCACAAAGGCCACCAGTTACCCACCCCCTGTGGTGCACGCATCCGACTGTCTAACACTGTGCGTTTCCTGTCTCCACCCACTTCACCCCCCCCCACCCCGCAGGAGAAGGAGGCCCACAACCGCCGGGAGAGGGAAATGACTGGAGGGGGACCACCAGACCTCACCGCAGCAGAGCAGCGGGTAATGGAACTGGTTGGAGAGAGGACAGTCGCTGGGGCAGAGGTCGGCATCGGGCGAGCAAGTGAGACCCTGCTGAGTTGCGGTTCCCCATGGCACATGTGGCACCACCCCCTCCAGCAACAGCACACCCACACCCCTCTACACCCACACCCACAACACCCCCACCAACCCCCAACCTCCCCCACACCCCCCTCCACCCCCATACCAACCCCCTCCACTACCACCCACCACCCCAACGCGTGATCTAATCATGCGTCATGTCTTGTGTCTTGCAGGATCTCCTGGCGATGAGGCGGGCCCACCTGGTGTCCTCCACCCCCTACCCCAAACACAACCCAAACCCCAAGCAGATAGCAGCGAGGCAGAGGACGCGGACAGCGATGGAAGCTTTCGATCCGCAGCCCAAGACGCCCCAGGGCACCAGTCCGGGGACCACACTGACTTCTTGACACAGCTGTCTCCAACACCCTCCACCACCCCAGAGACACTCACTTTGGTGAAGCACTTTAGCGAAGAGGCTCCTGGGGCACTTTCTGGTGCACATCACACACATGCCGTGGTACATCAGGTGGAGGTAGGAACCCCCGAGGGGGTGGATGGTTGGAGGGCGGCCTGGCATCAGGAACTAGCTGCCATCCAGATGGGTTTCTGGAAAAGACGATCCCATCCATAGTGGAGATGCAGTCACAGAGCCAGGCACTGCATGAGGGGGTGTCTGCAACAATCCAGCGCCTGCAGGTGCAGTTGGAGGAATCTGACCACCTGCAGTGATGGGAGGTGGTGCCGACCATGCATACCACCCAGAACAATACCACACGGGTGGCTTCTGCGGCGGAGGCCTTGGGGGCATAGGTATCGGCCATGGGTCAAGATGTCCAAAGCCTGGGGCACGCATGCAGCAATGAACCAGGCAGCCATGAACCAGGTCTACCTAGACATTGCAGCAGCGCTGCAGAGGGTGGCCTAGTCACAGACGCTTATGGCTGGAGACGTCGGCAGCATTGCCCGGGACCGGCTGACATGCTCCCGTGGGCAGGGGTCCGACGCTGTCAAATGGTGCAGAGCACCAGAGCTCGTCGCAGAGCAGGTCATCATCACCCTCCATCCCATGGACCAGACCCACTGTTACTGCTATCCCAGGGCCCACACCCTTTACTGAGGCAGGTAAAAATCATGGAGTCGGTTGCAAGGGAGGGGGCGATGGTGCAGGGAGGATGTTCATGGGTAGGGGTGGTCGGCTGGGGGTCGGTGTGGGGGTGAGATGGGATTACCGTGTCCCTGGCCAGACCCCCGAGACAGTGAATCTGGAGACCATCAGAGCGTCCCGTGCGCGTCAGCCCGGTGCACAAGTTGTGCAGCCTCCTGCCTCTGTCCGGGCCCCATGTCCTGCCCCTTCTCACCCTCTCCCATATCCTGCTCATTGGACGAGACCTGGCGTTCATCCTCCTCCTCCAGCACATCACGCGTCTGCTGTGCGATGCTGTGGAGTACGCAGCAGGCCAACACGATGTGAGCGACTCCCCCAGCGCTACACTGGAGCGGCCCCTCCAGAGTGGTCCAGGCACTTGAACTGCATCTTCAGGAGACCGAAGCACCGCGCGATCACGCCCCTGATTGCGGCATGAGTGTCGTTGTAGCGGCTCTCCGCAGATGGTGTCATCAGCCGCGACCGGAGTGGGTAACCCCTGTCTGTCAGGCGCCAATCTGTGTCGCGGGGGGGGGGGGGGAGCTTGGAGATCTCGGGGACCATTGAGCGTACCAGGATGAAGACAGCGTGCGCACTGACCGGGTACGGGCGCAGACGTGCACAATGTGCATCTGATGGTTATACATGTCATACATGGTGCTCGTAGGGTGACGTGAATCCCGTCGATCACCCCCTGGACTCGGGTATCTCGGCGATGACGGAAAACCACCTGCTCGGGCATTCTGGTGGCCTCAGTCCACATTGAAATTGATGTATTGTGTCGACCGGCACACAGGGCCTCCGTGACATCCGGGATCCACCTGGGCACTGGGGTCTGTGAGATTCTGTGCCTGAACACCCCGATCCCATGGGGGGGTCACCCCGCGTCACCCCCCCCCCGCTGGAACCCCCAGTCCTGGCAGACCTTCCCTCCCCACCCAGCCAGCCCAGCCACCGGCAGGCCCAGCTGCCCACATCGTGCCTTTGTATGTCCGACTCCTGTCTCTCCCTCATCAGCCACGGCACCTGTTTTCCAATTTTTAGAACCACAAATGAACTACACCGTCGGGAATTCGCCCCGACAGAGGCGCAGCGTCGTGGAGGCCCTGAGAACACGGGGCCAGCCCCGCTGTGCCAACGGTGTTTACTGTACATGCGGAGTAGAACGCATTGACTCCGCCGTCGAGCCACGAGAGCATGGCATTCTGGCGGGCACATGGCACCGGCCACGATTCTCGCCTCACGACCGATTCTCCGCCAAACACCTTTCCTGATTTCAGTGTCGACCAACGGAGAATCCTGCACATAATGCTTTGAAACAGCGCAAGGAGAAAATGCTGAAGAATAGATCTGCTTTGGGTCAGGATATGAAAGCTCATGAATTTGTGCTCATGGATTTCTTGCAAGCGATCGATAGACATTCGCTGCTGGACAATCAGACTTTGATAGCGATGGACAAGAGTAATGTTTTCCCACTGATATGTCTCCAGATGGAAGAATTTTGAGAATTCCAAGGCACCTGGGTGCTGGATGGTTAAAACCCAAGACATTCAAAGCAAATTATTGGTTTTGATCTGCATTGCCCTGGCAGCAACGTGGGACATTAACGAGATTAACAGTGAATTTGACATGAAAATAAAATACCAAAACAGTGACAAGATTAGCAGGAGTCCAGAGATATTGAGTTGCAAATGTCCATATCAGAAACATCGCTTGCCAGATCCGCGGAATGACACGAATGGTAACTTCTAAAGGCAAGGAATTTGAATGAGGTAGGGAGCAGAATCTCAGAGATGATTGAAGAGTATGACTGCTGCCTCCCTCATTGAAGAGGGAGGCTAGTTTCCATCCAACAGCCTGACAGGCCAGTACCATCTGTAATCCTAGCCACGGAGTCCTCATTCTAACTACCAATTAAAGACACAGAAGATTGCAGAGACTTGCCTCTAAAAGAGGCAATCTCACTCTTGGGTTTCCCAGCAGCATGGATGGGGGGGGGGGGTGTTGAGATTCAATAGGAAATAATTTTTACAGCAGTGGGAGCAGAGAATCCCGCCACCAGTGAATGGTGTGCTGCCTCCCGCTGCCGAGAAACACGTGGCTGGGAGGCCGGGGAATCCTGATCTGGATGTTATTTGGGAAAAGTGAGTTCTGGGAATCTGGACATATTTTGGGGTAACTTCAAACAAAACAGTGTGTTTAGTTATTCCTGTGGTTAAGGGTCGTAGTATGATGAATGTAAAAAATTGTTAGATCTTATGTTTGTAGCAGCAATGTTATTAATAACAGGTGTAAGATGCATACAGCCAGTAGGTCTGCTATAGCGATGGTTAAGAGGTCATAAAAGTTAGGTAATCCTTAATTTTACAGGGAATGTTCTGATGATAGATTTGAGAAGCCTTTACTTGTTTACAGATAGGTGGCTAATGGAATATTGTTTTGGTTTGGAGGTCCCTGGGGGGGAGGGGGGGGGGTGGGGGAGGGGGATAGATAATGTATGAGAACTATTTGGCCCTGGCTAACCAGATAATGGCATCTTCTGGGAGGAGTCGGAAAAATACCTTTTGCTTTGAGTACAAATGATATAATTAAGGAGAGCCGCTAGGTCTGTCTGTAGTTTCCGTTTTCCACAGGATTTTAGTCTACCAAGAAGTGTCTTTCTGTTTGCTCCTGAAATTATGTAAACCTGATTGTTAATTTTATTTATAAGTGGTATTTGAACTATATCTGTTTGCTTAATTAGAATATATAGTGCAGGTGTGTGGAGTAAATAATTTTTAAAATTTTACTTCAGAATTGTTGTAACTGTTATCTGTAAAGCTATTTCTTTGTTGCTGATGTGGTAAATTCTGTGTTTAAATTAAAGTTTACTTTCACATAAAAGATATCTATTGGTCAGTGTTATCATTCCTGTGGTTATAGAACAAAGAACAATACAGCACAGGAACAGGCCCTTCAGCCCTCTAAGCCTGTACCGGTCATGATACCACCCTTTGGCAAAACCCTCAGCACTTCCTTGTGCCATATCCCTCTATACCCATCCTATCCATGTGTTTGTCAAGATGCCTTTTGAATGCTGTTAATGTATCTGCTTCCACAACCTCCCCCGACAACGCGTTCCAGGCACTCACCACCCTCGGCGTAAAAAACCTGCCTCACACATCTCCTGTAAACTTTGCCCCACAGACCTTAAACCTATGCCCCCTGGTGACTGACCCTTCCACCCTGGGAAAGAGTGCCTGCCCATCCACTCGATCCACGCCCCTCTTAATCTTGTAGACCTCCATCAGGTCACCCCTCACCCTCCATCTTTCTAATGAAAACAGTCCGAATCTATTCAGCCTCTCCACATAGCTAACACCCTCCAGACCAGGCAACATCATGGTAAACCTCCTCTGCACCCTTTCTAAAGCCTCCACATCCTTCTGGTAGTGTGGCGACCAGAATTGTGCGCAATATTCCAAGTGCGGCCTTACCAAGGTTCTATACAACTGTAGCATGACTTGCCAGTTTTTATACTCGATGCCCGCCCAATGAAGGCAAGCATTCCGTATGCTTTCTTGACTACCTTGGCCACTTGTGTTGCCACCTTCAAAGATCTGTGGACCTGCACGCCCAGATCTCTCTGACTTTCTATATTCCTAAGCGTTTTACCATTTACGGTATATTTCCCCTCTATGTTAGAGCTGAACATTTCAGAGGGGAGTGTTATGGGCCAGGGTTTAGAGAACTCCAAAGTATATCATGGAGTTCACCTGACCGACACCTGTTTATAGATTTTGGTTATGATGAGCACGAGGGCCCACTTTACAGGTGTTTTGCAACAGAGGCCTTAAGCACTTCTAATCAAAAACAAAGTTTATTCTATGAATTTAGATAATATTTTAATAAACACAAACAGTCAGCATTTTTATAATGGTAGTCTTTTATGTTGGTAGTTTTATCAACTACCAACATAAATGCATCACCTGTTAGACCTACCAAAATGCATTACCTACGGTAATTTAAAATGCAAATAGTTGGGATCCGAACACAGTATATATTAATCTTTTGTCATGCGTTTTTAAAATGTTCTATTCTGTTAATAAACATTCTTTATTCATTATTTACACAACTGGATTGATTCCTCACTGGGTTGGACATTGTTCCTCACATTATTATGGAATAATGACCCGACAGGTGTTTTCTGAGAGATACATTTATTATTTCATGGTGTGCAAGAACAAAGAACAAAGAAATGTACAGCACAGGAACAGGCCCTTCGGCCCTCCAAGCCAGTGCCGACCATGCTGCCCGTCTAAACTAAAATCTTCTACACTTCCTGGGTCCGTATCCCTCTATTCCCATCCGATTCATGTATTTGTCAAGATGCCCCTTAAATGTCACTATCGTCCCTGCTTCCACCACCTCCTCCAGCAGCAGGTTCCAGGCACCTACTACCCACTGTGTAAAAAACTTGCCTCGTACATCTACTCTAAACCTTGCCCCTTGCACCTTAAACCTATGCCCCCTAGTAATTGACCCCCCTACCCTGGGAAAAAGCCTCTGACTATCCACTCTGTCTATGCGCCTCATAACTTTGTAGACCTCTATCAGGTTGCCCCTCAACCTCCTTCGTTCCAGTGAGAACAAACCGAGTTTATTCAACCGCTCCCCATAACTAATGCCCTCCATACCAGGCAACATCCTGGTAAATCTCTTCTGCATCCTATCTGAAGCCTCCACATCCTTCTGGTAGTGTGGCGACCAGAATTGAACACTATACTCCAAGTGTGGCCTAACTAAGGTTCCATACAGCTGCAACATGACTTGCCAATTCATATACTCAATGCCCTGGCCAATGAAGGCAAGCATGGCGTATGCCTTCTTGACTACCTTCTCCACCTGTGTTGCCCCTTTCAGTGACCTGTGGACCTGTACACCTAGATCTCTCTGACTGTCAATTCTCGTGAGAGTTCTACCATTCACTGTATATTCCCTACCTGCATTAGACCTTCCAAAATGCATCACTGGCAAGGCCAGAATTTGTTGCCCATCCCAAATTGACCTTTGAGCTGGACATTTCAGAGGGGAGTGTTCTGGGCCAGGGTTTAGAAAACTCCAAAGTATACCATGGAGTTCACCTGACCTACAACTGTTTATAGATTTTGGTTACAATAAGCACGAGGGTCTGTCTTTCAGGTGGTATTCAACAGAGGCCTTCAGCGCTTTTAATCAAAAACAAGCTTTATTCTATGAATTTAGTTAATATTTTAATAAACACATACCGCAAACATTTTTATCAACTACCAATGTAAATACCCCACACAGTTACAGTACTCTATTTCTAACCCTTAATAACTTTCCCCCTTTAGCTTTAGTTTCACCAACACATCGGGTTGGGGGAAGGGTCAAGGGGAATGCCAATTCGGGGGAACCACAGATCTGAGCCAGGGAGGTGCGATGGAAATTTTCGGAAATGCAAGGAGAAGAGGATTAAGACACTGAAAGGTTTGTTTCTTAGGGGTCGGTTTGCAGGATTGAAGGAGCTGGAAGCGAAATATGGGCTGGAGCAGGGGGAAATGTTTAGGTACATGCAGGTTCGAGATTTTGCCAGAAAGGAGATACAGAGCTTCCCGGAGGAGCCGGCCTCCACATTGCTGGAGGAGGTGCTGACGACAGGGGGACTGGAGAAGGGGGTAGTGTCAGCGGTTTACGGAGCTATTTTGGAAGAGGAGAAGGCACCACTGGAAGGGATCAAAGCAAAGTGGGAGGAAGAGCTGGGAGAGGACGTGGAGGAGGGGTTCTGGTGTGAGGTGCTCTGGAGAGTGAATGCCTCCACCTCGTGCGCGAGGTTGGGGCTGATACAGCTGAAGGTGGTGTACAGAACACACCTCACGAGGGCGAGGATGAGCCGATTCTTTGAAGGAGTAGAAGATGTGTGTGAACGTTGCGGGGGGTGGGACCCCGCTAATCACGTTCATATGTTTTGGTCTTGTCCAAAGCTAGAGGATTACTAGAAGGAAGTTTTTCGGGTAATTTCTAAAGTGGCGCACGTGAAACTGGACCCGGGCCCCCGGGTGGCCATATTCGGGGTGTCGGACCAGCCAGGGTTGGAAACGGGTGCGGAGGCAGATGTTGTAGCCTTCGCCTCATTGATCGCCCAAAGGTGGATCCTGTTGGGATGGAGGGCAGCCTCTCCACCCTGTGCCCTGGCCTGGTGGGGGGACTTGTTGGAATTCTTAACTCTTGCGAAGGTTAAGTTTGAACTGAGGGGAAGGATGGAGGGGTTCTACAATTCATGGGCATTATTCATTATGCACTTTCAAGAACTGGATAACATCGAACATTAGTTTGGGGGGGGGGGGGGGGTTGGGTGGAGGGGGACTGTGTGTGTTAATGGCGACTCTGGGCGATTCCAGATTCCTTTTTATTTGTTTATGTGAACATGCGGGCTACTGTTTGGGGTTTGGTGGGAGGGTGGGATTGTTGTTATTGATGTGGGGATTGACATATCTGTTGCTGATTATTGTTTATTGTTGGTGGGTGTAAATTTGGGTGAAAATGTGAAAAAGGAGGAGAATAAAGAAATATATATATTTTAAAATGGATACTTCTTGTTTCCTTCCCAAAACAGCAGGTTTGAATTCCTTCCAGGAAACAGTTTTTTTTTCAAGTTATCAAGCAGTGTGGAAACAGCTTTTAAAATGCAGATGGAGAAAAAAACCTTCTTTCAACCTTTGCAGAACAAAACCAGTTCAAACTCAAAGCAAAAGTAAAACTCAGAGCCACAGCCATCTGCCAACTCAAAACGAAAGTAAAAACCCAGTGCCACAGCCCAGCTCCGCCCACACAATGACATCACTGAAGCCATGTGATAAACATTTCTTAAAGGGACATTCCCATGACAGGAGTCAAGAGTTGGCCAGATTGCTGTGGGCCTGGAGTGGCTCATGGACTGGACCAGGTAAGACTGGAAAATTTCCTCCCCTAAAGGATATTTATAAACTAAGTGAGTTTTTACGGTAGTTGATGATAGTTTCATGGTCAAATTACTGGGGTTAGCTTTATATTCCAGTTCATTATCAATTGAATGAAAGTTCTATCAGTTGTCATGTGGGACTTGAATCCATGTTCTCAGAATATTAGCCTGAGCCTTCTGCTTATTAGCCCAGCAATCTTACCACTACATACCATCACCTCCCATTGCCAGGACAACACACTTCGGAGACTGGCAGATCTTCTGTGCTCACCAGAGCCACGAGGGATGAGGTGGCTGCTGCCGGTACTTACAACTTTCCGAGGGCTCTGGTGTTGTGTGGGGTGAAGGTCACAGGAAGGAGGTTAGCAGCAAGGAAGCGAGTGGTTTGCAGCCGTTCACAGGTCCCAGCACACTACCACCGCCCCCCCCCCCTTTCCCCCCCCTGTCCCCCACCACCCTCACCCCATACCTCTTCCTGATGCTAGATTCCTCAACCAGGCACTGTGTGGGAGCTTGTCATACTCGCTACATGGCAGGCCCACTGCCGACCATTGGGTTAATACTACCTGCAGCAGGATCAGGACTTTAATTGGGCATTATCACTTAAGGGCCTCAACTGGCGGCGAGGCAGGAACACCATCCATAGGCCTCCCCGCCACAGACGTAATCGGAATGGACGTAGATAGGAGGCGGGATTCACACCCGCCACCCTACTGCCTGATTAAATGCCCCCACTCACATGCCACCATACTCACCATTGGTGAAGGCCCTAAATTCTGCCCAGAGCATCATGAAGGGCCAGCACGTCAACCACTGCTGCCAGCTGGTGGAAATAGTCACTGCAGTCCTAATGCCCGTGACTTTGTGATGCTGGCAAAGAGATTTGCCTGTAGGTTCCCTCCTAATGATAGCAACAGTAAGGATTCAGTTCAGAAAGACGTTTTTAGTTCGTTCTATAGATTCCCCAGGAATATCTTAATCATGACTTGGCGCCAAGCTGCGAGAAGTAGTGGCTTTGCTTCACTTACTGAAGCCATCACGCAAATCTCTGGAGGGTTTCCCTGAGTTAGAGACGATTCTCCTGAGTAACCACCAGCACTTGGCTCTCCCCACATCCTTCCGTTAAAGGGAAGAGTTGGCAGCAACGCTTACTAAAAAGTGGGTTCAGGGCTCAAGCCCCACTGAAGCACAACATTTAGACTGAAGTGCGACACTGTTAAATATATCATCTTATTACAAAATGAAACAAAGGCCCCCTCAGCTGTCTGAAATGAACGACTAAGATCCCTTGCCACTATTTTTCAGAAAAACATTGAAAACATCCTCAGAGTACTGGGTAATAGCTATCTCTCAATCGGCACCACAAAAACAGATTACTGGCCATTATTGCATTGCTGTTTGTGAGAACATGCTGTACCCAATTTGCCTGCTGCTCTTCGTCACAAAGGTGACTGCCCTCCAAAGGATCTTTATTGGTGGAAAAGTACTTTGGTATATCATAAGGCCTTGAACGGCACTATATGAATGCAAGTCATTCTTTCTTTTATTTATGCACTCATGGGACATGAGCATCAAAATCAGGTCAGCATTTATTGCCCATCAAGCATTGACAGATGAATACTGTCTTGACATTCCTTCCTTAGAGCAAAGGGATGTATGAAACGCACATCATTTTCTTATCTTTGGAATTTAACAGTTGGAATATTGAGTAATGCTGAGAAAAGTCATTCTGTTCAAGCTTATCGCCTGGCATTTAACCGCACAACCACAAGGATACCTATGTCAGGGGTGACAGCAATTTCATATGGTTTGAGAAGAGTGTGCTGATTGGTTGGGAAGTGAGCTCTTAAGAGGTAGAGGTCTTGCCATGGACAATGCACCAGGTGGCGGTGACTGGCAGTTAACTGCCAAGCATTGTTTGAAATTCAAACCAGACACCTTGACTCTGATTGATTAAGGCATTGCCCTGTAGAATGAACCAGTAAAAGGTTGTCACTTATTTTGTTTAACTAAAATAGGTGCAACATGTGTACATGTTCTTTCTGCCTGCAATATCAATGTGTGTCAACATATGTAGTTTATAGTAGACACAAATGCGCCACACTTTGACCCCAATTGTTTTGCAAGTGCAGACTGCTTGGGTATGGGCTGTACAGCGGTTGGGACATGCTGTTTAATATGATCCGCCAGTCTTTGGGACATACGGCCTACACACCAAACAACATGCTGGCACTGAAAATCATATACCGTACGACCTATTTGTGTAATAAGCTGAATGTCTTTTTGACTTGCCGGCAGCATCGTGTTAGTGGGAAACACCACTCATGTTGCTACTGCACAGTAGCAGTGTGAAACAGCTGGCTTCACATGCTGCTCACAGTTTTGAGATACCTTGCCCTTCCAGCGTTATCTGAGGTAAACCGTGTTATGTTATGCTTCTTCATGTAGCATAAGCTGCTTCCTTGATGTATACTCTGACAAAGGAAGGTCCAGACTTGGAAATAGGTTTAACACATTTATTGAACAGTTAACAATTCTCCTACTTGAGTTCGACTCTCCTGCTAATCTTGCTATAGTAACTCAGTCTAACTAACCAGTCTGCTCTAAGCCATGCAGTGGGCGTGATGTTTCTGATCTGCCCCGTCCTTCTCACTGAGTGTCGCCTGTGGAAAGAGAAAGAGCATGTGTGCCCTGTCCTTTTATATGGGTTGCCCCCTTGTGGTAGTGTCACCTCTGGGTGTCTTGACTGCCCATTGGTCGTGTCCTATTCTATGTGTTCATTAGCTGTAGGTCTGCATGTCATGATATCTCTGGTGCTCCCTCTAGTGTTTACTTAGTCTTAGTGTATTTACATTAACCCCTTGTGTATTTACAGTGATGCATATCATCACAAACTGGACACTTTTCAGAGCCAAAGGTGATGACGGCCTTAGGCCTGTTCATGGGTTTGGGATATGCAGCGTGAAATGACCTGATCAGTGTGTCCATTATACCGCAGGATGTCTTTGATACATCCTGCTTTAGCATCAGGCGTGCATGGTGAGCAGATGGCTCTGGCCCTGTTTACAAGGCCAATCTTACAGTGTGTGGAACTGTAAGAATCCCAGCGTGCGTAGTGACCAGGAGAGAATCCCCTGGCAGATGTCTCAGCTAGAACATCAAGAAAAGGGAGTTAATTTGACTCCCTTCCAAAGGTGAATTTGAGCACAGGATGGAACGCATTAAAACGTGGAAGGAAATTATTACACGTTGCTGCTGATTTAAATAAACCAAAACATCTCATCTACATATTGGAAATATGCAAGGGACAAGAGGTAGGAGATATTTTCACTGTAGCACTATATCATGGTGATCTGAGCAGCATGGTAGCATAGTGGTTAGCACCGTGGCATCTCAGCGCCAGGGTCCCAGGTTCGATTCCCTGCTGGGTCACTGTCTGTGCAGAGTCTGTACGTTCTCCCCGTGTCTGCTCCGGTTTCCTCCCACAGTCCAAAGACGTGTAGGTTAGGTGAATTGGCCACGCTAAATTACCTTTAGTGTCCAAAAAGGTTAGGAGGGGTTATTGGGTTAGGGGGATAGGGTGGAAGTGTGGGCTGAAGTGGGTCGGAGCAGACTCGATGGGCTTCTGTACTGTATGTTCGGTGTTCTATTTAGACCCACCACTATTGAATGTATCAGTGTTCATTAAACTCGGCAACTCATGCAGTTGACTTCAGCTTTAATCACACCATGCATGTTCAAATAGATGGTTTTGCCATGGAGTCCCCTCTAGGCCCAGCTCTCGCAAATATCTTGGTCAGGTTCCATGAGAAATATGTCTTCAATGGAATGACATCTAACTCCATTTGCTAAATGGACAACATTTGCTAAATGATACTCAGTGTGCCAAAAATTACGCTGGCAACCAATTGAAGTCAGTTGGGCTCGCAGTGTGGCACATTTGTGTGTACTGGAAACTATGGATGTTATTACACAGGGCCCTACTCTTTGTAAACAGAAAGAACACTTACACACATTGCACCTGTTTCAGTTAAAGAAAATAAGTGATAGTCATTCGTTGGTTCATTCACAAGGCAATGCCTTGAACAATCAGAGTCAAGGTGGCTGGTTTAAATTTCCTTGGCAGTTAACTGTCACACACCATCAGCTGCTGCATGATCCATGGCAATGTCTCTACCAATCAGAGTCCACTTGCCAACCAATCAGCACCCTTTTCTCAGAGAGCATAAAGTTGTTGATTCCTCTGACATCGGTAGTCTTACAATTGTCCCGATGAGTGCAAAACGAAAAGCTTCAGCAAAATGGCTTTTTCAGCAATACTCAAATTCTGCACCACCAACGGCTAATTATAGACTTTGATTGTAGGTTAGTCTTTAGCAAAGGCTCATTCATGCAAGCCATGGTAAATTATCTCCTGTAGTTCTCTGCATCCTTCTTCACTTTTGGCATTTGATGTATTTTGGGTTCAGGAATGTTGCCGCTCATGTGCTGGATTTACAATCTTTTCTTTCCAAGAATGGAGGACCATTATAATAGGAGCAAGAGTAGGCTGCAGAGCCGCCTGGAGCCCGCTCTGCCATTCAATCTCATTATGGCTGATCTCCAACTCCACTTTCCTGCCCTCTCCCCATACCTCTTGATTCCCCCAGTGACCAACGATTTTCTCCACTTCAAATTGAATTTTCACTGGAACGGGAAACTCAGGGGACCAAAAGAAAAGTTCATTTGAAGAAAGGGCGTGCAGGCCACCAAACCCATCTCTCTGCCTTTCCAACTCGCTCAGGCCAAAAGCAGACTGAGCAAGTTGACATCTTTCGTCTCCTTCCTGTCGGATTATTTCAGGCCTTTAAAACTCATTCTGTCAAATTCCTGACTATAACTGGTCTGAGGAGGTGGTGGCATAGCGGTATTGTCACTGGGCTAGTTGACCAGAGACTAGTTCACCACTGCAGATGGTGAAATTTGAATTCAATAAAAAACGGGAACAATGGCCATGAGACCACTGCTGATTGTCATAAAAACCTATCTGTTTCACAATTGTCCTTTTCGGGAAGGAAATCTGCCGTTCTTACCTGCTCTGGCCTACATGTGACTCCAGATCCACAGCAATGTGGTTGACTCTTAAATGTCCTCAGGGATGGGTAATAACTGCTGGCCCAGACAGCGACACACACACATCCCATGGACAAATAAACAAAAAGCTACTCTCAGTAATGGTGAACATGAAACTCATCAACTTCCATTAAAACCCATCTGGTTCATTCATTTTTAAACTGCTCTTTCACGGGATGTGGATGTCAATGGCGAGACCAGCATTTTGTGCCTGTCTCTAATTGAACTGAGCGGAATTCTAGGCCATTTCTGGGGGCAGCTAGGAGTCAGCCACATTGTTTTGGATCTGGAGTCACATGTAGGTCAGACCAGGTAAACCTAGCAGAATTCCTTCCCTGAAGGGCATTAGTGATGTTCTTTAGGGTAGGAAATCTGCCTCCCTTAGCTGGTCTGGTTTACATGTGACTCCAGATCCACAGCATAGGAAGACAGGTGCGGGAGAAGGTCATTCAGCCCAGTGAGCCGGCACCACCATTCAATTCCGATGAGACACATCAACTCCATACTCCCAGAATGCCTTGATCCGCTGCAATTCACATACCGCCACAACCGGATCACAGCAGACATCTCCCTAGCCCTCCACCCATCCCTGGAGCATCTCGACAACAAGGACTCCTACGTCAGACTCCTGCTCATTGACTACAGCTCCGCCTTCAACACCATAATCGCAGCCAAGCTCATATCAAAACTCCGAAACCTAGGACTTGGCTCCTCCCACTTCAACTGGATCCTCGACTTCCTGACCCATAGACCACAATCAGGAAGGATAAGCCCCTTAGTGCCAGGGGCTTAGACTGGGCGGAGTTTGTAAGGAGCATCCAGGAGGGCTTCTGAAAACAATATGTAGACAGTCCAACTAGGGAAGGGGCGGTACTGGACCTGGTATTGGGGAATGAGCCCGGCCAGGTGGTAGAAGTTTCAGTAGGGGAGCATTTCGGGCACAGTGACCACAATTCAGTAAGTTTTAAAGTGCTGGTGGACAAGGATAAGAGTGGTCCTAGGATGAATGTGCGAAACTGTGGGAAGGCTAATTATAACAATATTAGGCGGGAACTGAAGAACATAGATTGGGGGCGGATGTTTGAGGGCAAATCAACATCTGACATGTGGGAGGCTTTCAAGTGACAGTTGAAAGGAATTCAGGACTGGCATGTTCCTGTGAGGAAGAAGGATAAATACGGCAATTTTCGGGAACCTTGGATAACGAGAGATATTGTAGGCCTCGTCAAAAAGAAAAAGGAGGCATTTGTCAGGGCTAAAAAGCTGGGAACAGACAAAGCCTGTGTGGAATATAAGGAAAGTAGGAAGGAACTTAAGCAAGGGGTCAGGAGGGCTAGAAGGGGTCACGAAAAGTCATTGTCAAATAGGGTTAAGGAAAATCCCAAGGCTTTTTACACGTACATAAAAAGCAAGAGGGTAGCCAGGGAAAGGGTTGGCCCACTGAAGGACAGGCAAGGGAATCTATGTGTGGAGCCAGAGGAAATGGGCGAGGTACTAAATGAATACTTTGCATCAGTATTCACCAAAGAGAAGGAATTGGTAGATGTTGAGTCTGGAGAAGGGTGTGTAGATAGCCTGGGTCACATTGAGATCCAAAAAGACGAGGTGTTGGGTGTCTTAAAAAATATTAAGGTAGATAAGTCCCCAGGGCCTGATGGGATCTACCCCAGAATACTGAAGGAGGCTGGAGAGTAAATTGCTGAGGCCTTGACAGAAATCTTTGGATCCTCACTGTCTTCAGGGGATGTCCCGGAGGACTGGAGAATAGCCAATGTTGTTCCTCTGTTTAAGAAGGGTAGCAAGGATAATCCAGGGAACTACAGGCCGGTGAGCCTTACTTCAGTGGTAGGGAAATTACTGGAGAGAATTCGTCGAGACAGAATCTACTCCCATTTGGAAGCAAATGGACGTATTAGTGAGAGGCAGTATGGTTTTGTGAAGTGGAGGTCGTGTCTCACTAACTTGATAGAGTTTTTCGAGGAGGTCACAAAGATGATTGATGCAGGTAGGGCAGTGGATGTTGTCTATATGGACTTCAGTAAGGCCTTTGACAAGGTCCCTCATGGTAGACTAGTACAAAAGGTGAAGTCACACGGGATCAGGGGTGAGCTGGCAAGGTGGATACAGAACTGGCTAGGTCATAGAAGGCAGAGAGTAGCAATGGAAGGATGCTTTTCTAATTGGAGGGCTGTGACCAGTGGTGTTCCACAGGGATCAGTGCTGGGACCTTTGCTGTTTGTAGTATATATAAATGATTTGGAGGAAATTGTAACTGATCTGATTAGTAAGTTTGCAGACGACACAAAGGTTGGTGGAATTGCGGATAGTGATGAGGACTGTCAGAGGATACAGCAGTATTTAGATTGTTTGGAGACTTGGGCGGAGAGATGGCAGGTGGAGTTTAATCCGGACAAATGTGAGGTAATGCATTTTGGAAGGTCTAATGCAGGTAGGGAATATACAGTGAATGGTAGAACCCTCAAGAGTATTGGTAGTCAGAGAGATCTAGGAGTACAGGTCCACAGGTCACTGAAAGGGGCAACACAGGTGAAGAAGGTAGTCAAGAAGGCATACGGCATGCTTGCCTTCATTGGCCGGGGCATTGAGTATAAGAATTGGCAAGTCATGTTGTAGCTGTATAGAACCTTAGTTAGGCCACACTTGGAGTATAGTGTTCAATTCTGGTTGCCACACTACCAGAAGGATGTGGAGGCTATAGAGAGGGTGCAGAAGAGATTTACCAGAATGGTGCCTGGTATGGAGGGCATTAGCTATGAGGAGCGATTGAATAAACTCGGTTTGTTCTCACTGGAACGAAGGAGGTTGAGGGGCGACCTGATAGAGGTCTACAAAATTATGAGGGGCATAGACAGAGTGGATAGTCAGAGGCTTTTCCACGGGGTAGAGGGGTCAATTACTAGGGGGCATAGGTTTAAGGTGAGAGGGGCAAGGTTTAGAGTAGATGTACGAGGCAAGTTTTTTACGCAGAGGGTAGTGGGTGCCTGGAACTCGCTACCGGAGGAGGTGGTGGAAGCAGGGACGATAGTGACATTTAAGGGGCATCTTGACAAATACATGAATAGGATGGGAATAGAGGGATATGGACCCAGGAAGAGCCAGGCAGCATGGTCGGCACGGGCTTGGAGGGCCGAAGGGCCTGTTCCTGTGCTGTACATTTCTTAGTTCTTTGTTCTTTGTTTGCTAAACATCTCCACGATAGTCCTCAATACCTGTGCCCCGCAAGGCTGTGTATTTAGACCCCTCGTATACTCCCTATACACCCACGGCTGTGTGGTAAAATTTCCAACTCCACCGTACAAGTTTGCTGATGACACGGCCGTAGTGGATCAGATCTCGAACATTGGTGAGTCAGAGTCTAGGAGGAGATTGAGTACCGAGTGGCGTGGTGCGTCGACAACATTCTATCCCTCAATGCCAGCAAAGCTAAAGAGCTGATCATTGATTTCGGGAAGCAAAATATTGTACACACCCCTGTCTGTATCTGAAACGGGATAGAAAAGCAATGAGGCAGAAAGATTTCAGGAGGGAAATCCAGAGCTCGGGGCCTTGACAGCTGAAGGCAAATCCACCAATGGTGGGTCAAGGAAATCGTACAAAGGGCCAGATCTGGAGGAATGCTGAGTCCTCCCAAGGTTGTAGTAACTGGGGTTAAGTAATATTATTGGGATGCAGTCAGATGGAGCTGTCTTTCTGGTTGAGAAGTAAGTGACAGCACTTCATAATCTCACTCTGCTGGAAGAATTAAATAAAATCCATAAAGAAATATTTATTAATGCTGGGCTGAATTGCATGATCCTGGTTAATGCACAGGACAATAAATTTCAGCGCAATAGCGGCGATGTTATTAATAATTTGTGATTTAGTGAGACAAAATTAACCATGTCATGTGAGAGTACCTTTAAGAAATGGGTGTTTATAAATGGGTGTGGATATAAATATCTGTAGTGAGAGTACCTTTAAGAAATGGGTGTTTATAAATGGGTGTGGATATAAATATCTGTAGCGAGAGTACCTTTAAGAAATGGGTGTTTACTACTGCAGTGATGTCAGAGAGTGGGTGGAGCTGGGCTGTCTGTCAGCTTTTTACTTTCGTTTTAGGCTGTTTGCTGCAGGGTGTGTTTTAGTTTCGTTTTCAGAGCTGGATAGCTGCTGTCACAGCCAGAAGGTGTATGAATCTCTCTCTGTAATCTAAAGACTGTAAATCGATCCTGGTGATTTAAAACTAATAACAGTAGTGACTTTAACCTGATGTGCTTCTGGTAAAACGTGTTTTAAATCTTATGGATGTGAAAAGGAAAGCTTAAAGGATTACTTAGTGTTATATTCTTTGGGGGTTGTATTTGAATTAATGGGAGCTAAGATGTTCACTGTGTGTTTTAAAAAGGTTAACTTGAGTTCATAGAATAAACATTGTTTTGCTTTAAAAAATACTTTTCCATTTCTGCTGTACCACACCTGTAGAGTGGGCCCGGTGCTCCCCATACCACAATACAATAAAAGTTGTGGGTCAGGTGAACTCCATGATACACTTTGGGGTTCTCTAAAGCCTGGCCCAGAACAACCGTGTCATGCAAAATGTCCCCAAAGGGCACAATCAATTTTCAGCGCTCATTACACTTGGTTAATTTCAGAGGGATTGGAGTAAAAACTTGCCTTGAGCTTCTAATTGCATTGAAAACAAGTTGGACCTTCACCGGGGGGGGGGGGGAGGGGGGGGGGGGGTGGACATTTCGAGCCCCAATATGCAGAAATGGATCTGGAGAGAGAATCCGATGGAAGACATGAGGCTTCCCTCATACAGGTAGAGAACTTAGTGGCGTGGTGCGATGACAACATTCTATCACGCAATGCCTGGATTGGAAATGCCTTGGTACTGACAGTAAAAATCCCAAAGTGAGAAGAAAATCGCAGTTGCACACCTGACGAGAAGCGGAACCCAGATTCAATCTGCAGTTTTTGATGCAGCCTATGGTTGTGCAATATATGCCCTGCGTCGAATCTCAGTTCTAATCTTTTGTGCGTGTTTTTTGTCAAACTGAACGGCTGGGTGCATTTGTGGTTGGAATCGAGACACATTCTGAAGCTCATCCCTTAGGCCAGAGTCAGGCAACTTGACCAGGTCTCATGTCTTCCAGCCGCTTCTCTCTCCAGATCCATTTCTGCACATTGGGGCTCGAACCGTCCACTTCCCCTCCCCTGAAGGTCCAATTTATTTTCAATGCAATTAGAAGCTCAAGGCATTGTTTTACTCCAATCCCTCTCAAATTAGCCAAGTGTAATGAGCGCTAAAAATTGATTGTGCCCTTCGGGGACATTTTGCATGACACGGTTCATTTTGTCCCACTGAATCACAAATTATTGATGACATCGCCGCTATTGCGCTGAAATTTATTGTCCCATGCATTAACCAGAGTCATGCAATTAAGCCCAGCATTAATAAATATTTCTTTATGGACTTTATTTAATTCTTCCAGCGGAGTGAGGTATGAAGTGCTGTCACTTACTTCTCAACCAATTCTGCGATCAAGCTATAGAAATCAGGGCATACTTTGTATCTGGTGATGGGCGTGCATTGTTAGAATGCATTCTGAGTTGGAGGGTAAAATTTTGGGTTCAAATGCAGGTCACAACTCTGCACTGGCAGGGGTGCAGTTGCCTTTCAGTGATTTTGCCTGACTTGCAAATGAGTGCCAGACGGTGCACTCACCACCCAGTTAAGGACACTTGGCAGGCTCTCGAAGCTGGGGGCCAATAGTGGAAGTGGTGCCATTTTAAGAAAATATTTATTTACGGGAAAGGCAAGCATTTATTGCCCACCTCTAGTTGCCCTTCAGAAGTGGTGAGTTACCTTCTTGAACCGCTGCAGTCCATGAGTGTAGGTACACCCATAGTGCTGTTAGGGAGGGAGTTCCTGGATTTTGTCCCAGCGACAGTGAAGAAACGGCGATATATGTCCAAGTCAGGGTGGTGAGTGACTTGGAGGGGAACCTTCAGGTGGTGGGGTTCCCAGGTATCTGCTGCTCTTGTCCTTCTAAATGGTAGTGGTCGAGGGTTTGGAAGGTGTTGTCCAAGGAACTTTGGTGAGTTCTTGCAGTGCATCTTGTAGATGGTACACACGGCTGCCACTGTTCGTCGGTGGTGGAGGGTTTGAATGTTTGTGGAAGGGGGAGCAATGAAGCGGGCTGCTTTGTCTTGGATGGTGGCAAGCTTTAAGGGCTGCTTTAGCACAGTGGGCTAAACAGCTGGCTTGTAATGCAGAACAATACCAGCAGTGGGGTTTCAATTCCCGTACCAGCCTCCCCGAACAGGTACTGGAATGTGGCAACTGAGCGTTTTTCACAGTAACTTCATTGAAGCCAACTTGTGACAATCAGGTATTCCATTACACTCCTGACTTGTGCCTTCTAGATGGTGGACAGGCTTTGGGGAGTCAGGAGGTGAGTTATTCACCGTAGGATTCCTAGCCTTTGACCTGCCTTGGTAGCCACAGTTTGAAATGGCTAGTCCAGTTCAGTTTCTGTTCAATGGTTACCCTCAGGATGATGATTGGGAGGTAATTCAGTGATGGTAATGCCATTGAATGTCAAGGAGCGGTGGTTAGATCCTCTCTTGTAGGAGATGGTCATTGCCTGGCACTTGTGTGGCGTGAATGTAACTTGCCACTTGTCAGCCCAAGCCTGGATATTGTCCAGGTCTTGCTGCATTTGGACATGGACTACTTCATTATCGCGAATGGTGCTGAACATAGTGCAGTCATCCGCAAACATCCCCACTTCTCCCATGATGATGGAGGGGAGGTCATTGATGAAGCAGCTGAAGGTGGTTGTGCCCAGGACGTCACTAAGAGCATCAGCGGCCACAAGAAAGAAGCAGGCTGCTCCCACCTTTAATGTGCACCCTGGGGAACACACCTTGATATAGCTGTAGACCACAAAAGATCAAGAAGAGTGAGGAGCACTGGATGGGCACTGGGAGAGGTGGAGGAGGTGGGGTCACTATCTGTAGCTGGGGGAACGGACATGTCAAACGTTCACAGTTAAAGCATGTTACACTTGATACATGTAAAGCCTCTGTCACCTTAATCTTCACAGCGGACATGCCTGCACCCCCACCCGCTGTTACCCTTTGCGCACCACAACCCCCCCCCCCCCCAGACACAGTGGTCCAAGATA
The DNA here is from genome assembly GCF_047496885.1 of Scyliorhinus torazame. Lineage (NCBI taxonomy): Eukaryota > Metazoa > Chordata > Chondrichthyes > Carcharhiniformes > Scyliorhinidae > Scyliorhinus > Scyliorhinus torazame. The sequence goes on along the minus strand of NC_092717.1, from coordinate 233,068,112 downwards.
AAATGCCCCCGATGCAGACCCCGTTCAGAGAGTGGGTGTGACGCACTATCAGCAGAAAGACAGGAGTCAGACCTCAGCAGAAAGTGAGGAGTACCAGAACATTCCTCACAGTGAGTTATCACCACACTCCTGCCTTTTATATTGACCCACTGGCAGGGCAGACACCGCCCCATCACACAGGGGCAATATTATACAGACCCTTAGAGGGGGGAACAGGGTCGGCGGGGAGGGGGTGATATGGGAGGGATGAGGGAGATGGGGGAGGGTGGAATGGGGGAGGAGGAAAAGTGGGGGGAAAGAAAGGGGGGGAAATTGGGGGTTAGGGGGTGAGCTGCCAGACACATTGGGTGAGAATGAAGGTCTCCCTCTTCCTACGGGCATGTCGAACCCTTGCTGACGCCTGTCTTCCATCTTCTGACTCCTCCCCAGCCTCATCCTCCAGCCCCTTCTCGTCCGCCTCCTCCTCTCCCAACATGTCACCCCGCTGCTGTGCCAGATTGTGGAGGGCACAGCAGACCACCACAAAGCAGGAGACCGACCCACTGGGGGGTTTATTGCTGGGAACCAGCAGAGTGGCCCAGGCATTAGAGCTGCATTGTCAGCAGTCGGTGCACTGCTCAATGACAGCACGGGTGGCAGCATGGGCCTCGTTGTATCAGTTCTCCGCCTCGGTCTCAGGCCTCTGCACCGGCTTCATCATCCAGGCCCCAGAATGTAGCTGTCATGCACGCTCCCTGGGTAGCGGGCACACAGGCGCATGATACTGAGGCAGTGGTCACACACAATCTGAACATTCAGGGAGTGAAACCCCTTCCTGTTAACAAAAGGGCACTCTAAAGGGCACGCCCTGATGCCCCGATGCGCACAAGGCGACTTGCGTGCCATCCATTGGCCCCTGGACCTGGGGCAACCCGGCTATGGCGGAGAATCCTGCAGCCCGGGCATCTTGTTGGGCCTGGTCCAGCTGAAAGGTGATGTAGTTGAAAGTCAGAGCATATAGTGCTTCCATGACCTTCTGATGAACCCGTGGACTGTAACTTGTGAGATGCCGCACTAGTCCCCACTTGAGCCCTGGAATGAAGCCGTCACATTAACGTTGAGGGCTGTGGTGACCTTCACGGCCACCGGGAGTGGGTGTCCTCCTTCTCCACTTGGTGCCAAGTCCATGAGGACATCGCATAGGTGCCGCACTGTCTCTTCATTGGGACTGCGTCTCCTGCGGCATATGCGGTCCATCATCTCCTCGAAAGGCCAAGGATGCCGGTGCACCTTGGGCCGTAGCTGGCCTCCCCCTCTGAGTTCCTCCTCAGCCTGATGGGCGGTTGATTCTTCAGGATGTCCGACAGCCCCCTGCCCATGGGGTGCTACCTCCAGCCTGTGTCAGTGCTGCTGCCTTTCCCGCCGCCTGGCCTGCTGGGCATCCACCAGCGAGCCGAGGGCAGCCGCGGCGGGACCAGCACCAACATCCATTCTGGTACCTGTCAGGAATTGGAGAATGAGACAGACCAGCAATCAGTTAGGGCTTCCATCCTGGGACCCTGAAACCCCAAAGCCCCCCCCACCACTACACGTCCCGCCTGCTCTCAGAGTGCCATCCCGCGAGCCAGTTGTTACTGGCAAACCTCACTCTGCACACTCACCCTGGCCACATCGGAAACACCTGGACCCCCGACTTCAGCCGGGACCATTAGGGAGACCGTGCTCAGGTGCCCATCCCTGATCCACACATTTACCCTTTGGCTGTGAGAGGACCCTCAGTGGTGATGCCCTGCTCTTTACTGTTTGATTGTTGGCTGCTGCCTCTATAGCGCTGATGCTTCTAGAGGTCAGGCATGCTATACAGGCTTCAAAGTTTATTGGACATGCAGTGTACTAATCATTCTCTGAGGCATGGCACGTGTGCCCTCGAGGAGGCACTTGATAGTTGAGTGTGAAGTGCTCTCACAACTAACAAGGCCAATTCCTTATTTGCAATAGCCTTCATCTGTGAAGCTAGAGGCTGCTCACAGTCAAAGGGAGTTAAAGTAACTTTCAGCATAGAACCAAGAGCAGGACTCTGTCCTGGGAGTGTTTGGTAGGACAGATAGACTGTCCCTGTGGTTGCCCCTGTTATGGGTGTTCACAATATTTAAAGATGACAGTCGGGAAGCCCCTTACCCTCTGGCCCAGGGGAGACCCCCAACCTGGAACGCTTCAGCCCTCCTGACTAAGCCCAACCCCCTGAGGGGTTCCCCCCTCCCCGCAGGTGCAATTGCACCAGCTTCACATTTTTACAAAGGAATAATAAACGTTACCCGTGTGAGGTGTCGCTGGGAAGCCAGGTAATTCCCGGGAAGCCGCTTCATTTGACTTCAATCTCGCTAATGAGATTGAAATGAATGCAAATGAGGGTTAATAATATGCTCACCATTTTGGGGCGAGGGCTGGAGCTCGCCATCAAGAGCGGACCAGGTAAATTACAAACTGCTTTGCGCCTAGCGCTCGTCTCTTTTTGGCCTTCCCGCTATTTACCCAACACGCCACCATCCGTGCTGGGTGCAAGGTGGTGGATAACTCCCGCCCAATGTCTCGCTCCCCCACCACTGCCTCCCATGCCCCCCCCCCCCCCCCCCCCGCCCCATTCAGTCCCTTAATGTAACATCCTAGGTTCCACAGAATACCCACCGTGAAGAAGGAGGTCGTTCGGCCCATCGGGACTGCACCGGCCCTCCAAAAGTGCACCCACTCCCCCGCCCTAACCCCACAACCCCACCTAACCTGCACAACTTTGGGCCAGTAACATTGTGAATGAGGATTAATGCCTATGGTACATAGTTCCCAGTCCATAGAAGGTAAATTTTCAATGTGATGTAAAAAGGGAATCTCTGCATAGTATCATGCTTCCAGGTAGACAGTAATGGCACATTATCACCAAGTCTACAGGTACGGAACGGAAGAAAGAAAGATTTGGCATAATTATAGCACCTTTCTCAAACGCAGGATGCCAAGATGGAAAGCCAATTGCTACTTTTAGAAGTGTAATCACTGTTGCAATGGAGGCAGTCAATTTGCTCACAGCAAGCTCCCACAAACAGAAGTGTGAACATTACAAGATAATGGCTGGAATTTTATGGCCCCTCTTGTGGCATGCTTAGAGGCAGGAGGAGCATTTGATTCGGTGATCAGGTGGTATGGCCTCCACCAGAATTAGATCAGGCTTCCCGCCTGGCCGCCTATCGAGGCATTTAAGCAGCATCTCTTAAGGGCCTCATCCCACTGCTAAATTGTAAATCAGAGAGTCATACAGTACAGTAAAGGCACTATGGCCCATCGAGTCGGTACCGACAAAACTCCACGAAATCTACATTAATCCCACTGTCCAACACTTGGCCCAAAACCTTTGAGTGCCCATCCACAGACTTTTTAAAGCTTCTGAGGTTTCCCTTCACTACTACCCTTCCAGGTAGTGCAATCCAGACTCCCACAACCCTCTTGGTGAAAAAGGTTTTCCTCAAATCCCCTCCTGCCCCTCACCGTAAAATTATGCCCCTTCATTATTGACCGTTCAACTAAGAGATGCAGCTGCTTCATATCCACCCTGTCCATACCCTCCATAATCTTACCCACCTCAATCAGATCCCCCTTCAGTCTTCTCTGCTCCAGGGAAAACAACACCAGCCTATCCAGCCTCTCTTCATAACTCAGATGCTCCATCCCAGGCAACATCCTGGTGAATCTCCTCTGCACCTCCTCCAGTGCAATCACATCCTTCCTCTAGTGAGGCAACCAGAACAGCACCCAGTACTCCAGCTGTGGCCTAACCAAAGTCCTGTACAGCTCCAACATAACGACCTTGCTCTTATATTCTATGCCACGATTGATAAAGGCAAGTGTCCAGTTTTCATTCATAACCACCGTATTTTTATTTTATTTCATAAATTTAGAGTGCCCAATTATTTATTTATTTCCAATTAAGGGGCAATTTAGCGTGGCCAATCCACCTAACCTGCACATCTTTGTGTTGTGGGGGTGAAACCCATGCAGATACGGGGAGAATGTGCAAACTCCACATGGACAGTTACCCAGGGTCGAGATTCGAACCTGGGTGCTCAGAGCTGTAGGCAGCAGTGCTAACCATTGTGCCACTGTGCCACCCTCTTAACCACCCTATTAAGCTATCCTGTCGCCTTCAGGGATCTGTGGACAAGCACCCCAATATCCCTCTGTTCCTCTGAGCTTCCTAGTGTCCTGCCATCCATTGAGTACTCCCTTGTCACGTTACCCCTTCCAAAGTGCATCACCTCACACTTTTCAGGGTTAAATTTTATCTGTTACTGATCTGCCCATCGGACCAACCCATTGATGCACTATCAATTACGTCGAGACGAGAGTAGAGAGTAATCGAGGCTTTATTACACAGAGATGTGTGGCCTCCTACAGCTGCTGCCGAAATGGCTGCCGTTCGGAGAGCACACACATTTATACTCCGCCTACCGGGCGGAGCCAGCAGGCAGGGATCTAACCCCGCACCTGTAGTACAGGGGCCTTACCGTAATACCCTCGTATGCAGTGCAGTTTATACAATATAATACAACAGTGGTGACTACCACGTTCACCCCCTGTTAAAAATGAGTCCAGCGGGGGTGGTGGAAAACTATTTACACACAGGTTGTCATTAAAATTTCAGAGAAGGTTACAAATTTAGACAGTCGGGCGCCTTGATCCATCGTTGAGAGCGCCGCAGTGCTGGTGGCGAGTCAGGCATCGGCTCAGTCGTCGGTGACTCCAGGAGTGTGTCGACATCCTCTTCATCCCGGGGGGGACCAAGGGGAGGACGGATTGTCCTGGAGCGGGGGCTGTGGTGTAGTGCACTGGGGAGGGGAGGGTGGCGCCGGGGTAGGGGGGGGGGGGGCCCAGCTGGTGCCAGGTCCCTGAGGGAGACTGTGTCTTGAGGCCATCGGGGTACACTACATAGGCGTACTGCGGGTTTGTGTGGAGTAGCTGTACCCTCTCAACCAACGGGTCCGCCTTGTGGAGCCACACTTGCTTGTGGAGCCGCACTTGCTTGTGGAGCCGCACGTGCTTGCGGAGGAGAACGGGTCCTGGAGCTGCCAGCCGCATTGGGAGCGAAACCCCGGAAGTGGACTTCCTGGGGAAGGCAAGGAGACGTTCATGGGGGGTTTCGTTAGTCGCCGTGCACAGGAGCAACCGAATGGAGTGAAGGGCGTCGGGGAGGACTTCCTGCCAGCGGGAGGCCGGGAGATTTCTGGACCGTAGGGCCAGCTGGACGGCCTTCCAGACCGTCCCATTCACCTGCTCCACCTGCCCGTTTCCCATGGGGTTGTAGCTGGTCGCCCTGCTCGAGGCAATACCCCTGTTGAGCAGTTACTGGCGCAGCTCCTCGCTCATAAATGAGGATCCCCGGTCGCTTTGGACAGAGCGGAGATGGTTTTGAGGGCTTTGATGACGGTGGCAGACGTCATATCGGGCATGGGATGGTGAAGGGGAATCTGGAATATTCGTCGACCACATTAAGAAAGTACTTGTTGCGGTCGGTGGAGGGGAGGGGCCCTTTGAAGTCAACGCTGAGGCGAACAAAGGGGCGGGAGACCTTCACCAGGTGCACGCGGTCCGGCCGGTAGAAGTGCGGTTTACACTCCGCGCAGACCTGGCGGTCGCTGGTGTTAGTCCTGACCTCCTCGATGGAGTAGGGCAGATTGCGGGCCTTAATGAAGTGGTAGAAGCGGATGACAGAGATCGTTGTGTAGGGCCTGGAGTCGGTCCACTTGTGCGCTGGCACATGTACCTCGGGACAGGGCATCGGGGGGCTCGGGGAGGCGATACAAAATCTCGTAATTAAAGGTGGAGTGCTTGATCCTCCACCACAAGATCTTATCATTTTTGATCTTACCCCGCTGTGTGTTGTTAAACATGAAGGCAACCGACCGTTGGTCAGTGAAGAGAGTGAATCTCCTGCCGGCCAGGTAATGCCTCCAGTGCCGCACAGCTTCAATGATAGCTTGGGCCTCCTTTTCGACGGAGGGCTGCCGAATTTCGGAGGCATGGAGGGTGCGGGAAAAGAATGCCACGGGCCTGCCTGCCTGGTTGAGGGTGGCGGCCAGAGCGATGTCTGATGCATCGCTCTCGACTTGGAAGGGGAGCGTCTAGTCGACCGCGTGCATCGCGGCCTTGGCGATGTCAGCCTTGATACGGTTGAAGGCCTGGTGAGCCTCGGCCGTCAGTGGGAAACCGGTGAAGTGGATGAGTGGGCGGGCCTTGACTGCATAGTTAGGGACCCACTGGGCATAGTACGAAAAGAACCCCAGGCATCGTTTGAGGGTCTTGGGGCAGTGGGGAAGGGGGAGATCCATGAGGGGGCGCATGCGATCGGGGTCGGGCCCGAGAACTCCGTTTTGAACCACATAGCCGAGGATGGCTAATTGGTTCATGCTGAGCACACACTTCTCCTTGTTGTAGGTTAGGTTGAGGAGTGTGGCAGTGTGGAGAAATTTGGAAAAGTTAGCGTCGTGGTCCTGCTGGTCGTGGCCGCAGATGGTGACGTTATCCAGGTACGGGAAAGTGGCCCGCAGTCCGTACCGGTCAACCATTCGGTCCATCTCCCGCCGAACGGAACCCGAAAGGAAATGGTAAAGGCGGCCGTCCACTTCAAACGCGGTGTACGGGCGGTCCGCCTTGCGAATAGGGAGCTGGTGGTAGGCAGATTTCAGGTCCACTGTCGAGAAGACCCGGTACTGTGCAATCTGATTGACCATATCAGATATGCGGGGTAAGGGGAACGCGTCGAGCTGCGTGTACCGATTGATGGTCTGACTGGAGTCAACAACCATCCTGTTTTTCTCCCCCGTTTTCACCACTACCACCTGGGCTCTCCAGGGGCTGTTGCTGGCCTCGATGATGCCTTCCCACAGCAGCCACTGGACCTCAGACCTGATGAAGGTCCTGTCATGGGTGCTGTACCGTCTGCTCCTAATGGCGACGGGTTTGCAATCCGGGGTGAGGTTTGCAAACAGAGAAGGCGGGTCGACCTTAAGGGTCGTGAGGCCGCAGACAGTAAGGGGCGGGAGGGGCCCGCCAAATTTCAGGGTTAGGCTCTGGAGATTGCACTGGAAGTCCAGGCCGAGTAGCAAGGCAGCGCAGAGGTTGGGGAGGACGTAGAGCCGGTAGCCGCTGAACTCTGCGCCCTGGATGGTGAGGGTGGCGATGCAGTACCCCCAGATCGCCACGGAGTGGAATCCTGAGGCCAGGGAGATTCTTTGGTTAGCGGGGTGTGCCGCGAGGGAGCAGCGCCTTACCGTATCGGGGTGGATGAAGCTCTCAGTGCTCCCGGAGTCCAGAAGGCAGGATATCTCTGCCCGTCGACCTTCACCGTTGTCGACGCGGTCGCGAGGTTGTGTGGTCGGGACTGGTCGATCGTGATGGAGGCGAGACATAGCTGGTCGTCTGTGGTTGCAGGCGATGAGTGGCCCAATGAGGTGCCCAATGGGCAGGGGTCCTGAGGCGGGGAAGATGGCGGCACCCACGGGCCGCACGTGTCCTGGGGCAAGCTGGTGGCTCCACCCATTGGTTGTGAGGCAAGCAAGATGGCGGCACCCATGGGCCGCACGTGTTGTGAGGGGAGCAAGATGGCGGCGCCCACAGGCCGCATGTGGTTTGAGGCGAGGAAGATGGCGGCGCCCACTGGCCACATGCGGGGGGTGCAAGGACAATAGCGGCGATTCAGCGGGCCTGGCACACTGCAGCGAAATGTCCTTTCTTGCCGCAGGCCTTGCAGAGCGCGCTCTGCGCCGGGCAGCGCTGCTGGGGGTGTTTTGACTGTCCACAGAAGTAGCACTTGGGTCCCCCGGGTTTGGTTGGCTGCCACGCGGCGCAGGCGTGGGGTTGGCTGGGGGTGGTCGCTGATGGGGTCCATGATGGGGTGGCCGCTGGCGGGGTCCACGATGCCCGGGAGGGGTGAGCCGTGCGGTCGGGGGCTCACGCCTGTACGTTGCGTGAGGCGACCGTGAGCGAGAACGCAAGTTTCTTGGTCGCCGCAAGGTCAAGCGTGGCCCCTTCGAAGAGGCGCTGGCGGATGTAGGCCGACCCTATGCCCGTAACAAACGCATCTCTCATCAGCTGGTTCGAATGTTCAGTGGCCGAAATGGCCTGGCAATCACAGTCTCTCACCAGCGAGCAGGGCACGCCAGAAATCTTCCACAGACTCACCGGGAAGTTGGTGCCGCGTGGACAGGAGGTGCCTGGCGTAGATCTTGTTGGTCTGCTGTGCGTAGTTCTCCTTCAGTAGCGCCATGGCCTCTGCGTAGGTAGGCGCGTCCTGGACGAGGGGAAAAACGTTGGAGCTCAGCCGCGTGTACAAAATCTGGAGCTTCTGTGCTTCTGGGATTGGGTCTGTCGCAGATCCGATGTATGCTTCAAAGCAAGCTAGCCAATGTGCGAAGTCCTTTTTGGCGTTGTCTGCTTGAGGATGCAGCTGCAGGTGATCCGGTTTGATGCGGGGATCCATCTTTGTAAAATCTCTGTGTAATAAATTGATGCACTATCAACTACGACGAGACGAGAGTAGAGAGTAATCGAGGCTTTATTACACAGAGATGTGTGACCTCCCACAGCCACTGCCGAAATGGCTGCCGTTCGGAGAGCACACACATTTATACTCCGCCTTCTGGGCGGAGCCAGCAGGCAGGGATCTACCCCCGTACCTGTAGTACAGGGGCCTTACCGTAATACCCTTGTATGCAGTGCAGTATATACAATATAATACAACAGGGGTGACTACCACACCCATCAATATCTTCCTGCAATGTAAGACCTTCATCCTCACTATTAACCACCCTGCCAATCTTCATGTCATCCACTCATTTACTTATCACCCCCCTTCACCCACATTCTCATTGTAGCGCACAAAGACTCCTAAGAGACGAATAGAGGTGAAGTCGAGGAGGCTTTATTAAGCGTGACTCGTTCCCCGCAGTTCAGCAACAGACTGGAGCTGCGGGGAGAATTCCTGGTTCTTATACTCCGCCTTCAGGGCGGAGCTAGAGATCAACAGCCAACCAGGACCCGGGATCTGTCAGCCAATGACATCACGTCTTCACAGTCCCACATGACCCCTAATGCATACTACCACATTCACCCCTTGTTAAAAATGAACCCGGCGGGGTGGTGCTTCGCATGGTGGTAGGGGTTTACAAGGCTGGTCCTGGGAGGAAAAAAACTTTTGCATGTCATTACAGTGCCCTACACTGGGCTATGTACAGGGTTTTTTGTTTTGAACTATTTAAAGTATTCGTAAGAGGGAAAAGGAAAAAAAAAACATTCTCGTTAAAGTCCACAACATTCTAGTGTTACACCGATGCCACGAGTCGGGCGGGTGGTCTGGTCGTCCTTGTCGATTGCCTCAGCACCGGTGGTGGTGGTGCTTGTTCCAGTGTTGTCGCCTCCGGGAGCTTTACGGTTTCTGCTTCAGCTTCACTTCTGGTCGGACTTGGGAGGAGGACCGATCCTCCCGGGAAGGGGGCTGTCGCGGAGTGCGCCGGTGGCAGGGAGGGGGTGATTGGTGTCAAGGGGGTGTGTGTGTTGCCGGCGGGCGCCAGATCTCGCAGGGAGACCGTGTCCTGTCGGCCGTCGGGGTACTCCACGTAGGCGTACTGTGGGTTCGCGTGGAGGAGGTGAACCCTCTCGACCAACGGGTCCGACTTGTGCGGCCGTACATGTTTCCGGAGCAATATGGGTCCTCGGGCCGCCAGCCAGGTCGGCAGCGACGTTCCAGAGGAGGACTTCCTGGGGAAGACAAGGAGGCGCTCATGAGGCGTTTGGTTAGTGGTGGTACACAGTAGCGACCGGATGGAGTGGAGGGCGTCCGGGAGGACCTCCTGCCACCGTGAAACTGGGAGATCCCTGGACCGTAGGGCCAGTAGGACGGTCTTCCAGACCGTGCCGTTCTCCCTCTCTACTTGCCCGTTCCCCCGGGGGTTGTAGCTGGTCGTCCTGCTCGAGGCTATACCCTTGCTGAGCAGGAACTGGCGCAGCTCATCACTCATGAAGGAGGACCCCCTGTTGCTATGGACGTATGCGGGGCAGCCGAACAGTGTGAATATGGTGCTAAGGGCTTTAATGACTGTGGCCGCTGTCATGTCAGGGCAGGGAATGGCGAAGGGGAAATGGGAGTACTCGTCCACCACGTTTAGGAAGTATGTGTTGCGGTCGGTGGAGGGGAGGGGCCCTTTGAAATCCAGACTGAGGCGTTCAAAGGGATGGGAAGCCTTGATCAGGTGCGCACTATCCGGCCTGAAAAAATGCGGTTTGCACTCTGCGCAGATGTGGCAGTTCCTTGTGACTGTACGGACCTCCTCCACGGAGTAGGGGAGGATGTGGGACTTTATAAAATGGTAGAACCGAGTGACCCCCGGGTGGCAAAGGTCCTCGTGGAGGGTTTGGAGACGGTTAATTTGTGCGTTGGCACATGTGCCGCGGGATAGGGCATCGGACGGCTCGTTCAGCTTTCCGGGACGGTACAAGATCTCGTAATTGAAGGTGGAGAACTCGATCCTCCACCTTAAGATCTTGTCATTTTTAATTTTGCCCCGCTGTGCATTATCGAACATGAAGGCTACCGACCGTTGGTCCGTGAGGAGAGTGAATCTCCTGCCGTCCAGGTAATGCCTCCAATGTCGCACAGCTTCCACTATGGCTTGGGCTTCCTTTTCCACTGAGGAGTGGCGGATTTCTGAGGCGTGGAGGGTTCGGGAGAAAAAGGCCACGGGTCTGCCCGCTTGGTTAAAGGTGGCCGCTAGAGCTACATCGGAGGCGTCGCTCTCGACCTGGAAGGGGAGGAACTCGTCGATGGCGCGCATCGTGGCCTTTGCGATATCCGCTTTGATGCGGCTGAAGGCCTGGCAAGCCTCTGTCGACAGAGGGAAGGTCGTGGTCTGTATTAGGGGGTGGGCCTTGTCTGCGTACTGGGGGACCCACTGGGCGTAATATGAAAAGAACCCCAGGCAGCGTTTTAGGGCTTTTGAGCAGTGAGGGAGGGGAAATTCCATGAGGGGGCGCATACGTTCGGGGTCGGGGCCTATTATCCCATTGCGCACTACATATCCCAAGATGGCTAGCCGGTTTGTGCTAAAAACGCACTTGTCCTCATTGTATGTGAGGTTCAAGGCTTTAGCGGTCTGGAGGAATTTTTGGAGATTGGCGTCGTGGTCCTGCTGATCGTGGCCGCAGATGGTTACGTTGTCGAGATACGGGAACGTGGCCTGCAACCCGTGTTGATCAACCATTCGGTCCATCTCCCGTTGGAAGACCGAGACCCCGTTTGTGACGCCAAATGGGACCCTTAGGAAGTGGTATAATCGCCCGTCTGCCTCGAAGGCTGTGTACTTGCGGTCACTTGGGCGGATGGGGAGCTGATGGTAGGTGGACTTGAGGTCCACGGTGGAGAAGACCTTATATTGGGCAATCCGGTTGACCATGTCGGATATGCGGGGGAGAGGGTACGCATCTAGCTGTGTGTACCTGTTGATGGTCTGGCTATAGTCTATGGCCATCCTTTGCTTCTCCCCTGTCTTTACTACTACCACCTGTGCTCTCCAGGGACTATTGCTGGCCTGGATTATGCCTTCCTTCAGTAGCCGCTGGACCTCGGACCGAATAAATGTCCGGTCCTGGGCGCTGTACCGTCTGCTCCTAGTGGCGACGGGTTTGCAATCCGGGGTGAGGTTTGCAAACAAGGATGGGGGCTCAACCTTGAGGGTTGCGAGGCCGCAGATAGTGAGTGGGGGTATTGGGTCGCCGAATTGGAAAGTTAGGCTCTGCAGATTGCACTGGAAGTCTAATCCAGTAATGTGGGCGCGCAGAGTTGGGGAAGGACGTAGAGCCTGTAGCTTTTAAACTCCCTCCCTTGCACCGATAGGGTCACTATGCAGAAGCCTTTGATCTGTACGGAGTGGGATCCTGCAGCTAGGGAAATCTTTTGCGCACTGGGACGGATGGTCAAAAAACAGCGTCTTACCGTGTCGGGGTGGATGAAGCTTTCTGTGCTCCCGGAGTCGACCAGGCATGGTGTCTCGTGTCCGTTGATCAGCACCGTTGTTGTCGTCGTCTGGAGCGTCCGGGGCCGTGCTTGGTCCAGCGTCATTGAGGCCAGACGTGGTCGTAGTGCTTCAGCGTCTTCCTCGAACCCCGTGGAGCCGTCGATGCTGGGGTCCATTGTTGCCGTCCAAGATGGCGGCGGGTGTGAACAAAATGGCCACCCCCATGCATCGCACATGGCTGGGGGGTCACAAGATGGCGGCGGGGTTGGACAAAATGGCCGCCCCCATGCGTTCCGCAGGGCTGGGGGGTCCCAAGATGGCGGCGCCCCTCCTCCCCTCGTGGTGGCCGGGACCCAAAATGGCAGCGCCTGCGGGTCGCACATGGGGGGTTGGGGAGTGTTTGGAACGCGCAGGACTCCTTCTTCTCCGGGGACAGCGGCGACCCCCCGGGACCGGCACACAGCCGCGAAATGGCCCTTTTTCCCGCAGCTCTTGCAAATCGCTGCGCGGGCCGGGCAGCGCTGCCGGCGGTGTTTCGCCTGGCCGCAGAAATAGCAGCGGGCTCCCCCGGGACGACTTGTAGCAGCGGGCTCCCCCGGGACGACTTGGCGTCTGAACTGCGCAAGCCTGTGGGGGGGGGGGTTTGTCGCGACGGGGGTCCACGGAGCCCAAGGGGCTGCCGCGCGGTCGGGGCCGTAGGCGCGGGCGTTTCGCGCGGCCACATCTAGTGAGGCTGCAAGGGCCCGTGCCTCTGAGAGTCCTAGCGACTCTTTTTCTAAAAGTCTTTGGCGGATTTGGGGAGAGTTCATACCAGCCACAAATGCATCGCGAATTAACATGTCCGTGTGTTCAATCGCGTTTACCGGCGGGCAGCTGCAGGCCCGTCCCAAAATTAGCAGCGCGGCGTAGAATTCGTCTAGCGATTCTCCGGGACTTTGCCGTCTCGTTGCGGGTTGGTAGCGTGCGTAGATCTGGTTCACTGGGCGAACATAGATGCTCTTTAGTGCTGCGAACGCCGTCTGGCAATCCTCTGCGTCTTCCATGAGAGGGTAAATTTCCGGGCTTACCCTCGAGTGCAGGACCTGTAGTTTCTGGTCTTCTGTGACCCGGCCGGGGGCCATTCGGAGGTAGGCTTCGAAACAAGTCTGCCAGTGTTTAAAAACTGCTGCGTGGGGGCTGATCCTCAGGCATTCTGGGACGATCCTGAACTCCATAGTCCTTTAAGCACGCTTAATAAATTGTAGCGCACAAAGACTCCCGAGAGACGAATAGAGGTGAAGTCGATGAGGCTTTATTAAGCGTGACTCGTTCCCCGCAGTTCAGCAACAGACTGGAGCTGCGGGGAGAATTCCTGGTCCTTATACTCCGCCTACAGGGCGGAGCTAGAGATCAACAGCCAACCAGGACCCAGGATCTGTCAGCCAATTACATCACGGCTTCACAGTCCCACATGACCCCTAATGCATACTACCACACTCATCTATACTGTTGATACAAATTAAACAAACAATAGGAGGCCCAGCACTGATCCCTGTGGTGTGCCACTGACGCCGGCCTCCAGTCACACAACCAGCCTTCCATACACCACACTCTGTCTCCTACAACTAAGCTTATTTTGGATCCAGGAGAAGGCTCTTCATTTCAAATCGTTAAATTTGCCTATCGAAACAAAATGATTTCCGAAAGTCGAGTGATGAAATCAAAAGCAAACCAACTCTGGCAGGAGCTGATCATTGCTTTCAAGTTAGACATGGTGTGGCGCATGAGGAATTTCTCTTTGAAACTCAAACTCCAGTTTGCCACGCCTGTGTGGTAGTGAAGGATGACGACCTTCAGGCAGAAGATGAACAAAGCTTGCTGAGGGTAGGAATCCGTACCTAAGATACATTCAAGTAATTTCGAAGCTCCGGAGGCTCAGAAACATCGTAACACAAAGCAAACCTGCTCTGCACAAAATGGTGGTGTACATCAATGAAAGATGACGCTGATAGCTCGGGCACCTCGAGAGGATAATTGATAGATTAGCGAAGACTGTGCGTCAATCCTAAGCCCAAGTGCCAAAACCAAATCGACAACAATAATAAACATTTGCTTTCAAAGCACCCTCTATTTTTTTTGTTACTTTGTAGTGCAGTTGAGTTATTTCCATGCACAGGGCCCATTATATTTTTTTCACACGCGCATTAGCTCAAAGGGACTTTCGTGTGCAGGAACACTTGGGTTACCATGTGGCCGAGCATCTTAGAGGGGACATTGTTTGCATTGATGTGGGGCAGGATTCTCCGTCCTGCTGCACCCGTTTTCCAGTGCGGTGTGCCTCCGCCGGCAGCGGGATCCTCCGCCCAGCCAGCCGGCCAATGGGGTTTCCCACTGTGGGCAGCCCCGCGCCGTAGGCAAATCTCCACGCGTGGGTGCGCTGCCGGCGCAGCGGAAAATCCCGGCAGCGGAGAATCCCGGCAGCGGAGAATCCCACCCGTGGTCTCTAAGGTTTCGTGTTGTGGTGATAGCTCCCAACCCGCTGGACCAGAAACACCAGGAGCTGGATTCTCCGATTTTGAGGCTATGTCCGGAGGATGCGCCTGGTCTTAAGACCAAAAGGTCGGTGCCGCTCCCGCACCGGTACTCCGCCCTGTAGGGGGCTAGCAGCCGTGCCACATTACCTGCCGATACGGACGCAGAATGGCTGGATCCGTGGGCGCGCATGCGCACTGCGGCGGCCGCGCCGTACAAGATGGCGCCGGCCGTGCGTGGACCTGGCCTGGCAGATGGTGCCCCCCTGTAGCCCACCTTGCTACCCCTGGACCACTCCCCACCAGTCCCCCCCCAAATTCCCCCTGCCAGCGTAACGGCTCCCCCCCCCATGTTTGTGGCAACGCTGGACACAATCCGCAGCCGCCACGCCAAGTTTACGAAAGTTGAGAGAACAAGCGGCCGACACCGTCGGGAACTCGGCCCATCGAGGGCGGAGACTCTGGGGAGGGCCTCAGGTGATGTCCGTTTTTGAAGGGACGGAGCATCAGAAAAACACGCTGCCCCCGATTTCAGCGTAAAAGGGGATTCTCCGGCCGATCGCCGAACGCAATTTCGACGCGGCACTCCCGCCCCAGGTCCAAGTCCAATGCCAGGACTTGATGGCCACGGAAGCAGTATTCAACACAGTCTAACGGGCTGAAAATCAACTCGGAAATGCTGTCGCCCCCCCTCCCCCCCGCACCTCGCCACTAATCCCCAAAGGGAAAATAAACTGTGGTTGTGAAGATATGCTAAAAATATAATGCAGTGATTTTGACAGAAGAAAACATTTCAAGGTGCTTCACAGGAGAGCGAGCAAAACCAATCCAGCAGTGAACCGTGTAAGAAGATGTTCGGACAGTTGACCAAAAGCTTGGTTAAAGAAGTAGGCTTTAAGGTACATCTTCAAAGAGAAATGGGCGGGATTCTCGGACCCCGGACTGGGTCAGAGAATCAGCGGGGGGGGGTGGGGGGGCGATTCACACAACGCCGTCCCGATGCTGGTCCGCCGATTCTACGGTCACCGGAGAATTGGCGCGGTCGGCACGGCGCCGGTCGGGGGCCGCAGGGCCCCCCTGGCGATTCTCCGCGCGCGATGAGCCGAGTGCCCGCCGAATTAGGCCGAGTCCCACCGGCGCCATTCACGTGTGGCTCTACCCAGCAGGACCTCGCCATTCATGTTGCGGGGGGTGGCCTGGTGGGGGAGGGGAGATCCGATCCCGGGTGGGGGGCCTCTACGGGAGCCTGGCCCGTGATCGGGTCCTACCGATCGGCGGGTGGGTTTCTCCTGGTGGGGGCCTATGTACCTCCTCGCCGGGCCCCTGTAGCTCTCCGCCATATTGCATCGGGGCCGGCGCAGAGAAGGCAACTGGCGTGCATGCGCGAACTCCATGACTGATGGAAAGAAAGATATGATAGGTGAGGACCTTAAGATGATTGTAATCACTAAGGAGGCAGTATTGGGCAAGCTAAAGGGGCTAAAGGTAGGCAAGTCTCCTGGCCCTGATGGGATGCATCCCAGAGTGTTAAAAGAGATGGCTAGGGAAATTGTAAACGCACTAGTGATAATTTATCAAAATTCACTAGACTCTGGGGTGGTCCCAGATGATTGGAAAGTAGCAAATGTGACACCACTGTTTAAAAAAGGAAGTTGGCAGAAAGCGGGTAATTATAGGCCGGTAAGCTTAACTTTGGTTGTAGGGAAAATGCTGGAATCTATCATTAAGGAGGAAATAGCGGGGCACCTGGAGGGAAATTGTCCCATTGGGCAGACGCAGCATGGGTTCACAAAGGGTAGGTCGTGTCTGACTAATTTGGTAGAATTTTTTGAGGACGTTACCAGTGCAGTAGATAACGGGGAGCCATGGATGTGGTATATCTGGATTTCCAGAAAGCTTTTGACAAGGTGCCACACAAAAGGTTGCTGCATAAACTAAAGATGCATGGCATTGAGGGTAAAGTGGTAGCATGGGTAGAGGATTGGTTAACTAACAGAAAGCAGAGAGTGGGGATAAATGGGTGTTTCTCTGGTTGGCAACCTGTAACTAGTGGGGTCCCTCAAGGATCAGTGTTGGGCCCGCAGTTGTTCACAATTTACATAGACGATTTGGAGTTGGGGACCAAGTGCAATGTGTCAAAGTTTGCAGACGACACTAAGATGAGTGGTAAAGCAAAAAGTGCAGAGGATACCGGAAGTCTGCAGAAGGATTTGGATAGGTTAGGTGAATGGGCTAGGGTCTGGCAGATGGAATTCAATGTTGCCAAGCGTGAGGCTATCCATTTTGGGAGGAATAACAGCAGAATGGATTATTATTTAAACGGTAAGATGTTAAAACATGCTGCTGTGCAGAGGGACCTGGGTGTGCTGGTGCACGAGTCGCAAAAAGTTGGTGTGTAGGTGCAACAGGTGATTAAGAAGGCTAATCGAGTTTTGTCTTTCATTGATAGAGGGATGGAGTTCAAGACTAGGGAGGTTATGCTGCAATTGTATAGGGTGTTGGTGAGGCTGCATCTGGAGTATTGTGTTCAGTTTTGGTCTCCTTACCTGAGAAAGGACATATTGGCACTGGAGGGACTGCAGAGGAGATTCACTAGGTTGATCCCAGAGTTGAGGGGATTAGATTATGACAAGAGGTTGAGTAGACTGGGAATGTACTCATTGGAGTTTAGAAGGATGCGGGGGGATCTTATTGAGACATGTAAAATTATGAAGGGAATAGATAGGATAGATGCGGGCAGGTTGTTTCCACTGGTCGGTGAAAGCAGAACTAGGGGGCATAGCCTCAAAATAAGGGGAGGTAGATTTAGGACGGAGTGTATGAGGAACTTCATCACCCAAAGGGTTGTGTATCTCTGGAATTCCTTGCCCAGTGAAGCAGTTGAGGCTCCTTCATTAAACGTTTTTAAGAAAAAGATAGATGCCTTTCTAACGAATAAAGGGATTTGGGGGTATGGGACGTCATTCTCCGACCCGGCGGGGGGTCGGAGAATGGCCGTTGGCCGCCGTGAATCCCGCCCCCGCCCCCGCCGAAGTCTCCGGTACTGGAGATTGGGTGGGGGCGGGAATCGGGCCGCGCCGGTTGGCGGGACCCCCCGCTCAATTCTCCGGCCCGGATGGGCCGAAGTCCCGCTCAGAAATTGCCTGTCCCGCCGGCGTAAATCAAAGCTGGTATTTACCGGCGGGACCAGGCGGCATGGGCGGGCTCCGGGGTCCTGTGGGGGGGCGCGGGCCGATCTGACCCCGGGGGGTGCCCCCATGATGGCCTGGCCCGCGATCGGGGCCCACCGATCCGTGGGCGGGCCTGTGCAGTGGGGGCACTCTTTCCCTTCCGCCTCCACCACGGCCTCCACCAAGGCGGAGGCGGAAGAGACTCTCCCCAGTGCGCATGTGCGGGAAACTGTCGGCGGCCGCTGACGCTCCCGCGCATTCGCCGCATTTTCGCGCCAGCTGGCGGGGCAACAAACGCCATTTCCGCCAGCTGGCGGGGCGGAAATCCCTCCGGCGCCGGCCTAGCCCCTCAATGTTGGGGCTCGGCCCCCAAAGATGCGGAGCATTCCGCACCTTTGGGCCGGCGCGATGCCCGTCTGATTGGCGCCGTTTTTGGCGCCAGTCGGCGGACATTGCGCCGTTGGGGGAGAATTTTGCCCCTGGTGTACGGGCCGGAGAGTGGAGCTGAGTCCACAAAGATCAGCCATGATCTCATTAAATGGCGGAGCAGGCTCGAGGGGCCAGATGGCCTACTCCTGCTCCTAGTTCTTATGTTCTTATGTAACTCGCGCCGGCCGTACCGTGCATGCGCGGACTCGCGCCGGCCATTCTAACGGCGGTATCGGCAGCTGGAGCTGCGTGAAAGCGCTCAAGTGCCTTTCTGGCCCCCTGTGCGGCGCAGGATCGCTGCTCCTAGGGGCCTGTTGACGCCGTCGTAAAACGCGACGGCGTTTACGATGGCGTCAGCACTTAGCCTCAGGATCAGAGAATTCCGCCCCAGAGCGGTGAGTGGGTGGGAAAGAACCCGGGAGGGTTCTCCAGAACATAGGCCGGGACTGATGAGAGCATGGTTGCTAACGGCAACGGAAATGCCATTCAAAATTGTATTCGGGTCAAACAACAGTTAGGTTTCCTGCCACCTGTACTGCTTCCCTGGGCAGGTATAGCTGGTCGAACATCCATTGAACTACAGCACCTATCTACATTGTTGAATTTAAACTTGGTTGATTCCCTTGATTTATACCTGATTTGAAAACAATATGGATGGGGCCCTCGGCACTGGCTTCTTGGTAATGGAAAAGTTTTGCTCGCTTAATTTAAGAGATAATCAGACAAGGTGCATCAATTATTCTTAATTCGCAAAAAGACGATAAGACTCCCAGACCTTAGCAGAAATTTACTGTGTAGCATAGGCTGAGAAAGAAGGCTCATGCCGATCGTTCACAGTCCGAATGGTGAAACAATGCTTGAGTATTGACCGCACGTCTATTAATTCACCCATTACTCAAAAAGATTCATCATTCTTTTGACGCAGGTAATTATGGTTGCTTGAATTAACATGTCAGAACGAGCCTGTCGATTCTTACCCTGCATGGTGGGAAGTTAAGAGTGAAATGAAAGGGAGGTTGGTCTGCTTCTCCCTCTGATATCTGGCAACTTCTGTTCAGCATTTCTCCCAGCATGCACTGCAGCAACTCACCAAGATTTCTTCCACAGCGCTGTCAAAATCCTACAATTTCTGCCTGGCAGGACAAGGGCAGCAGACGCATGGGAACACCACCTCCGAGCCCCACGCACACTTTCTTGACTTGGAACTGTATCGCTGTTCCTTCACTGGATCAGAATCCTGGAACTCCCTCCCTGCGGGTGGGCCTACACCACATGGACTACAGTGGCTCACGAAGGAAGCTCACCACAACATTCCTGAGAGGAATTAGTGACAGGTGATAAATGTGAGCTTTGCCTTTGATACCTACATCCCATGAATAAAATTGAGACCCACCAGTCACTGTGCCTTTAATGGATAGCAGCATGACATCACTAGAAGGGAAGTGTGTCATGTGATCCAGTGTTAGTTTCACTTTTGCTTTGAGCAGAGCGCATAGACAAAGCTCTGGCGCCCGATGCAGAGGCAGCGTGGGGAAGGGAGGAGGATCTCCTAGTGGGCATGCTCCTGGGCCTAGGCAAGCTGACCATTAATAGGTCCAAGCAGCAGGTCTGTGATCTTGAGGGCCTACACTGGACAGAGCCTCTGAGAGGTTACATCACAGTCAAGGTTGAGCCAAGTGGACAAACTATAGAGTTGCCACTTCATGTGGTCTGAATAGGTTTTACAGCTCTCTTTGGCTGCTCTTGCCTGGAAAGGGTTAAACTCATTTGGGATGCTGTAAACCTCTTCGTTGATTCAAAGTCGGACTTACAGACCATCAGGGAAAAATACGGCGTGCTTTTGAAGACACACTGAGGTCCATGGAAGAAGTACAAGAATTCCTGAAGATTCAGGAAAATAGCAAGCCAAAATGTCTCAAGGTTAGAATCGTACCCTATGTTGTTTGTCCAATACTCAAAGCGGAACCACTGAGACTTGTGGAAATAGGACCCTCAGAACCCGTCACTGCTTGTGACTGGGCAATCCCTATTGTACCTGTAATGAAGCAGGATGGTATAATTCATACCTACGGAGATTTTAAGAAAACAATCAATCCGATTCTATGCGCTGATCAATATCCGCTACCATTGATTGAAGCTTTGTTCGCGGGACTAGCAGAAGGACAGAAGATCTGGCGCAATGGTTAGCACTGCTGCCTCACAGCACCGAGGACACATGTTCGATGCCAGCCCCGAGTCACTGTCCATGTGGAGTTTGCACATTCTCCCCGTGTCTCCGTGGGTCTCACCCCTACAACCCAAAGATGTGCAGGGTAGGTGGATTAACCATGTTAAATTGCCCTTTAATTGGGGAAAAAACGGACAGAAGTTCAGCATGATTGACCTATCACAGGCCTACCTGCAAATGAATGTGGCAGCTGAAAATCCACACTTGCTCACCATCATCACGCATAAAGGTCTATTCCGCGACAAAAGATTGCCTTTGGAATAGCGTCAGCTATTTATTTCAATGATCAATGGGCTAGATCCTTAATGGCTTCCAAGGGGCACATTGTGACCTGGATGATATATTGATAACTGGCACAAATATTATTATTATTACTTATGACACTTAGAAGCCACGTTGATCCTTCAGATGCATGGGCTTCATGTCAGAAAAGATAAAGGTGATTTCTTTCAGGTATTATACAATATCTAGGAGATGTAATTGACAGTAAGGGTCTATACATGATACGCATGACGTCATTGACTACTTTGCTGGTTTTTGCTCTATGTCTGGCACCAACCCTTGTACAGTGAAGACCTATTTGAAAACCTCTGTAAATGTTGCTTTCGACCCAAGTGCATTTGCAATCTATTTCTTTTGTACTGTTAGTCTAAATAGACAGCAGGGTGCCGGCTTTGATATTCTTGAACTGAAAGCTATGATGAAACTTCTCAAGGTCCAGAACATTTTATGGGCAAACAAACCGTTTTTAACAAGTTAAGATGGTGAAAGGTGTACTGAGGTTTTCATAGTGGGGCGGTCCTAAGGAATATAACATTGATTGTGTTCAGTGTCATCTCTCGGATCCGTGGGAAAGATCGACGAGGCCCCAGCACCGATCCTCCAACCGGTGGGGGGCTGGCAGCCACGCCACGTTTATTGCACGGCCTTCCCTATATAAACACCTGGAGAATTGCTGGGTCCATTGCTGTGGCGACGAGCTGCAGCGGTCGCACCGTAAAACATGGCGCCGGCCGTGCGCGGATCCGACCTGCCAGATAGTGCCCCTCTGCACACACCCTCGCATCCGTGGGCCACCCCTCCACCAGTTCCCACCGCCTTCGCTGAAGCCTCCCGGCCAGCAACACGGCTCCCGCCCGACCGTTGGTGCCGCTGGACACTGTCCGCAGCCACGTTCCCGACCGCTGAGACCATGAGTCAGCCGCGCAGTCGGGAACTTGACCCATCGGGCGTGGAGCTTCGGGGGAGGGCATTCAGGTAACTTCCTGAGGCCGTCCCAACAGCGTGTGGCGTGCTCCTCGATGACGCTGTTTTGGAGGGGGAGGAGCATCCGAAAACAGGCGTCACCCCCGATTTCATCGTAAGAAGGGATTCTCTGCCTGATTGCCGATTATGAAATTGGCGGCGGGGACGGAGAATTCCATCCAAGGTTTGTATTGAAGGGAGCCCTGGCTGCAGACGCTGTCACACTGATAGAGGGGTTGGCATGGCGTTGTTAGCAACTAAATTACATTAGGGGAAATTCGACATGGGGGGAAATGGCCAAGTAAATATCCCATTAGAATGGTATATTGACAATCAATCCCTTTGTAACAATGTACACTCCACAAAGAATATAAGTGAAAGAACGAGATGACCAATTGACGTAGCAAAGCCCAAAACAAACGGCAGAGAGATAGAAAATCTCGACGCTCCAGTCGGTTGATACAAGCCACCAGTCATCAGATAGTTTTACCAAAAAGAGTGCTTTTGTGAAAAAATATTAGGTGTGTTGGAAGAGCGACGACTCAGAATGTGAGTTTTGAAAACGTGTGACTTATTTACCTGCCTTCATTTTATCTTTCTGGTCTGAAAGGAAAATGCACTTTGGTTAAGTTTTCTTTTTTTAGTAAAAGGAAGGGAATCTATGAATATTGGAATTGTGCCACAGTCGAGTACATATTTCATGTTGTTCAGTGAGAGCGGCTGTTCCCAATTGGGGAGCATTGGGGCTTCATTTCAAGGATATAAAAAGGTGTTCTCACTGGGTGTTGGCTGAGTGGGGGGGGGGGTCTGGAAGTGGCTGTGGACATGATTTACTGCCCCCTCCCCCACTCCGTCATAGCCGATTGTCTGGCGGGACAGACAGCCCACCCACCATTGGCTGGTGGTGGGATCTTCCTGTCCTACTGACGTCTACGGGGTTTTGCATGCCCCGCACCTTCCGCCTCCACCAGGGGGGCACCATCAACAGCACCACAAGATCCCGCCGGTGGAAATGGGTGGAAAACTTTGGCCTGTGTCTTCACTCTACATTTTTGGAAATCAACCTGTCTTCAACTACAGACTGGCTTTGGACTAGATTCGTGGAAATAACCGGGACGAAGCCATGGACAGATTTTCAAACAAGGATAAGGATTGAGAAATCAAGACGTTGCGTGATTGCGAGACAAGGTGGGTCAGCGAGCACAGGGGCAACGGGGAAAATGGGACGACTTGTTGCAAGTTAAAACATGGGCAGGAGAGAAAGACGCGTCCAGGCAAATATAGAGTATGATCAGTCCGCAAATCCTGGTCAACTGGGGCTCAGCAGGATCCGGGAACCTTCTCAAAAACTGGAAAAGCTTTTTTTACTGTTCAAATGCATCCCAGGATATCCAGATGAGATAGGAATCTTCTGACCACTGATCATCTTCAGCCCCGAAAGGGTACCTAGATTCGGAAGGATCAATGCACAGATACTGACCTGCAGCGAGACTGAGATGGACTGTGTCCAGCCTCAGCACTAGGCCCTGCGAAAAGACGTAGCCTGCTCCTGCTCCAGGGCCTCCCACAGGCCACATTAATAATCTTGTGCACAAATTGGAGGAACAGTATCGCACCTTCCGGTCTCAACAGCGAATTCAACAACTTCAGATGATGAGCTGTACCCCACCTCGACCCATTTGTTTTCATCCCATTTAATTTTAACTGTCTTTTACCTTTTATTTCTTTCTTATCTTTCTTTATATATATTCCCCCCCCCCCATCTTATCCACCTTTGTCCCCTTTGCTTCCCCTTCCCCTCCTCCCACATCTACATCTGTCACAGTTCACCCTCTGATGTTAGTTTCTCTGCTGTTTGGCCTTTCACATCTTTTGTCCTCTCTGGGGACTGCCATGAGCACTCTGTCCTCTTGATTTCTGTAGCTATTAGCACCCCAATTCCCTGGGTTTCTGTGGCTATGACTCATCTTTCATTCTCACTCCACAGTATAAATATTTCCCACTTTCTCTGTCTGTTAGCTTTGACAAAGAGTCATCTGGACTCGAAATGTTAGCTCTTTTCTCTCCCTACAGATGCTGCCAGACTTGCTGAGATTTTCCAGCAATTTCACTTTGGTTTCAGATTCCGGCATCCGCTTTTATATTTTGCTCCTCACCAATTTAATCTCTCCTCATATGACATCCGGGGCAGCACGGTAGCATGGTGGTTAGCACAATTGCTTCACAGCTCCAGGGTCCCAGGTTTGATTCCGGCTTGGGTCACTGTCTGTGCGGAGTCTGCACATCCTCCTCGTGTGTGCGTGGGTTTCCTCCGGGTGCTCCGGTTTCCTCCCACAGTCCAAAGATGTGCAGGTTAGGTGGATTGGTCATGCTAAATTGCCCTTAGTGTCCAAAATTGCCCTTAGTGTTGGGTGGGGTTACTGGGTTATGGGGATAGGGTGGAGGTGTTGACCTTGGGTAGGGTGCTCTTTCCAAGAGCCGGTGCAGACTCGATGGGCCGAATGGCCTCCTTCTGCACTATAAATTCTATGATAATCTATGACAGTCCCGCCATCCCTGGAATCAGCCTGGTAAACCTTCGCTGCATTCCCTCCATAGCAAGAACATCCTTCCTCAGATAAGGACACCAGAACTGCACACAATACTCCAGGTGTGGCCTCACCAATGCCCGATACAATTGCAGTAAAACATCCCTATTCCTATACTCAAATCCTCTCGCTATGAAGACTAACATACCATTTGCCTTCTTTACTGCTTGCTGTACCTGCGCGCTTACTTTCAGCGACTGATGCACAAGGACACCAAGGTCTCTCTGAGTATCCACCTCTCTCAATTTAAGTAATAATCTGCCTTCCTATTATCCACATAATACTGCATCTGCCATTAATATACCCACTCACTCAGCCTGTCCAAATCACCTGAAGCAACTCTACATCCTCCTCACAGCCCACCCTCCAACCCACCTTTGGATCATCCACAAATTTGGCGATAATACACTTAGTTCTCTCATCTAACTCATTAATATATAAAGCGAACAGCTGGGGTCCCTGTCGTACCCCATTAGTCACTGCCTGCCAATCAGAAAAAGACCCATTTATTCTAAATCTTTACTTCCTGCCTGTTAACCAGCTTTCTATTCATCTCAAGACTACTATGCATTTTAACTTTACATTGTAATCTGCTATGTGGAACCTTGTTGAAGGCCTTCTAAAAGTCTAAATAAACCACATTCACCGGTTCTCCCTGGTCAACTCTACTAGTTATAGAATTCCACTAAATTTGTCGAGCATGATTTTCCTTTCAGAAATCCACACTGACTTTGTCTGATTATCACTGTTTTCCAAGTGCTGTGCTATGAAATCCTTGTAAGAAGTCTTACAAGGTTAAAGTCTTACCAGGTTAAAGTCCAACAGGTTTGTTTCAAATCCCTAGCTTTCGGAGCACTGCTCCTTCCTCAGGTGAATGAGCAGTGCTCTGAAAGCTAGTGTTTGAAACAAACCTGTCGGATTTTAACCTGGTGTTGTAAGACTTCTTACTGTGCTCACCCCAGTCCAACGCCGGCATCTCCACATCATGGCTACCATGAAATCCTTGATAATGGATTCTCGCAACTTCCCCACTACTGACGTTAGGTTCACTGGTCTACAGATGCCGCTTTTTTCTTTACCTCCCTTTTTGAATAGGGCGGAGGCCAGGGCGGGGGGAGTGGGCCTAGGTAGGGTGCTCTTTCAGATGGTCGGCGCAGACTCGATGGGCCAAATGGCCTCCTTCTGCACTGTCGGGATTCTACGATTCTCTTGTGAATACACAGAGAAAGTGCCCGCAGACGATATTACTAACGAAAGAGAAAATGCTGAAAAATCTCAGCAAGTCTGGCAGCATCTGTAGGGAGAGAAAAGAGCTAACATTTCGAGTCCAATGACTCTTTGTCAAAGCCCTTGTCCTTTTTTTCTTTCGTTTCAGATTCCAGCATCCGCAGTAATTTGCTTTCATTTGACAATATTATTAAGGCGTGTGACGGGTTGATTCATGCACTTGAATTTATAAATGGGCAAGAACTAAAATAAAATAAACTCAAAGACAAGCTTATGAAACAAAAAACAATATTGATGAAGCAGATGAAACTGGAAGAATTATTAAAGAATGCCTCCCAGCAGAATACATCCACTCTCTGAACCATCTACAAACAGAATCGCAGATGGAGCCATGGGTGGGAACTTATTATAGGTACAGTCCCTGTATTTATTATTCAGTGTCACATCTTATTTCTCCAGTCATTTTATTTACTTTATATTATAACTATCCTCAGCTTCTCCCATTGTAATGCAGGTAAGCCTCGACCTATATGGGAAAAACGAAATGATTTGAAATCTGAAATGCAATCGGCCCCGGGGGATTCGAACAAAGGCTACTCGACCTGCTCAAGGCAATGAACCTGTACTCATCACCACTGCACTCCCTTTTTATAATTCCTAATTCCGCTAATTTATTTATTGAGCTTCAATTCCGTGTCCTTTTAATTCTTATGTGATGATTGGGAGCTCTCTTCAAACTTTCTCATCTTGAAATCATTGATCCCAGTTCATCCGGTGAGTTTCGTGCTACCAACACTGAACAGACGCTTCAAATATTTAATTATAACAATCTGTACCTAATTGTTTGTCATAATGATGTTAAACTGAAGCTGTTGGCTAATTAATTGTATGAATCACAACAAAATAAATTGTAATTAGTAGAAAACACCAAGGGCAAGATATTCTGACTGTTCACACTGGCGGGATCTTCCAGGCCCACCGATGGTGCAGCCCAGCCACGGCAATGTGGGGTGGATTCATTGCAGAATCCCATTGACAGTTGCAGGACTGGAAGATCCCTCTGCCAGCCAACAGCGGGCCACCTACCACCGCTGAGGAACACGCCGCAGGGAGGCTAGAGAATCTCGCCCCAAAGATTGTTAAAAATTATTTTGGTCGCTCCAAATAGGAAGGAACCTAATGTCATGAATTGATTGGTTGCGCGAGCGACAGATGTTCTGCGGGATTCTCCGTCGGCGGGATTGTCCGTCCTGCCGGGGATTTCCCAACGGCGTGGGTTGTCCGGCTGCGGGAACGGAGAATCCCACTGCCGGCGGGGGGGGGGGGGGGGGGGGTGCATCGCGCTACGCAGGAGAACGGGGCTGGCGGGGACGCAGAATCCCTTTCGTTAATATTGAAGGATCTTATCTCCAACTGTCCTCGCATTCCCCCACCTGCTTGCTTATTTCTTCCAGAAGGCTTGAATGAATGCCCAAATGCGCATTGCTCGAGGCTGATCCTGGGATGGAAAGATAATCCCTGGATCAAACATCTTCTTGAATTCTTCTCCACTCTTAGCTTCCTTGAGCTGATCAAGCCAAACCTTTCACAAAGCGCCCCCAGCCCCGCCTTAGCCCTGAACTTGTATATTTTGTTACTTTCTTTCCTCGCCCCCCCGCATGCTTTTTTGGAGCTCATCTTGTCCATGAGTCCCACCTCCTGCTCCCTCCAACCTATTCCCACAAAACCACTGACCACCTAACTTCTCCTGCTGGTTCCCATGCTAACTGATCTTGTTAACCTTTCCCTCTGCACAGTTAATGACACCCTACCTTTTGAATCTAACATTGTTTGGCAAGAGAGTCAGAGAGAGAGAGTTGTAACCACAGCTGATGCTTTTGCTAAGCAAGCCAGACTCCAGGGGGAGCTCTGTCTCACTGATCACAAACATACTTTTTTTAAATTGTGACAACAATGAGCTACTGACCCAAAAAGTATAGAACTCCAAACAAACTTTTAGAATTTAAAAACTGAAATTATTTATTAAAAATAAAAAAATACTTTGCAAACAAGGTTAAAGTTACACAATTACAATAGTCTTAAAGGAACCCCTCCCACAAAAAAGAAACCTGCTTGGTCAATGTTCACAAGTAAACTACCTTCTTGGCAACAATATCTTTTCAGATTTTAACCAGGAAACTCCAGTAATATTACCCAAGTCAAGGAATTGTCACCATTTTAATAAAGGTATTGCACATGACTTTGTAAACACATCCACTCTTGATTAAAGTGCATGGGATTGGGAGTAGTATATTGAGAT
This sequence comes from Scyliorhinus torazame, assembly GCF_047496885.1. NCBI lineage: Eukaryota > Metazoa > Chordata > Chondrichthyes > Carcharhiniformes > Scyliorhinidae > Scyliorhinus > Scyliorhinus torazame. Next base: position 233,040,388 of record NC_092717.1, on the reverse strand, counting down.
GGATAGAAAACTCGTTGACAGACAGGAAGCAAAGAGTAGGAACTAACGGTCGTTTTCAAATTGGCAGGCAGTGACTAGTGGGGTACCGCAGGGATCAGTACTAGGATACCAGCTATTCACAATATACATTAATGATTTAGATGAGGGAACAAAATGTCGTATCTCAAAATTTGCTGGTGATTCCAAATTGGGTGGGAGGGTGAGCTGTGAGGAGGATGCAGCGACCCTTCAGTGTAATTAGGACAAGTTGAGTGAGTGGGCAAATGAATGGCAGATGGAGTATAATGTGGATAAATGCGAGGTTATCCACTTCGGTTGAAAAAACAAAAAGGCAGACTATTATCTGAATGGCCATAGATTAGAAGAGAGGAATGGGCAACGAGACTTGGGTGCATGCAGGTGCAGCAGGCAGTAAAGAAAGCAATGGTATGCTGGCCTTCATAGCGAGAGGATTTGAGTACAGGAGCAGGGATGTCTTACTGCAATTACACAGGGCCTTGGTGAGCCTACACCTGGAGTATTGTGTGCAGTTTTGGTCTCCTTATCTGACGAAGGATGTTCGAGCTCTCAAGGGAGAGCAGCGAAGGTTTACCAGACTGATTCCTGGGATTGCAAGACTGATGTACGAGGAATGATTGAGTCGGTTCGGATTGTATTCGCTCGAGTTCAGAAGAATGAGGGGGGATCTCACAGAAACCTATAAAATTCGAACAGATCTTGACAGGGTTGATGGAGGAAGGATGGGCAGGATTCTCTGAACCCCCCCCCCCCCCATCAGGGTCGGAGAATTGCCGGGGGGCAGCGTGAATCCCGCCCTGCCGCTCCGACGTCGGCTGCCTAATTCTCCGGCGCCGGTTTTCAGGCGGAGGCGGGTATCGCGCCATGCCAGTGGGGGGGCCATTGACAGCGCCCCCCCCGGGCAATTCTCTGGGCTCCGATGGGCCGAGCGGCCGCCCGTTTTCGGCCAGTCCCGCCGGCGTGAAATGGACACGGTCCATTCCGGCGGGACCTGGCTTGTTGGCTGTCTAGCGGGGTCCTCAGGCGCAGGGGGATCAGGACCCGGCAGGGGCCCCACGGTGGCCTGGCCCACGATCGGGGCCCACCGATCTGCGGGTGGGCCTGTGTCGTGGGGGCACTCTTTCCCTCCACGCTGGCCTGTGTAAGACTCCGCCATGGCCAGCGTGGAGAATAAACCCCTGCGCACGCTCTGGAAACACGCTGGCGGTTCTGCGCATGCGCCAATCTTTGCGAAGGAGCAGTGCCAGCCTGTGCCAGTGGCAATTCCAGGGCAATGCCAGGCCACTGCCTGGGGATGTCCCTCTCCCCCGGGGGTGGTACTTACCTTGGCACCCCCTAGCGAGATCCCTTCGATGGAATCCCGTTCTCCTGAAGCTGCCAGCGAGGTTCGAATATTTAATAAGGTGGGATCATAAATTACAATTTATTAAAATGCATTAAAATCAGGAAATGAGATGGGAACCTTTTTTTCCAACACTCGTGAGATTTTGCACCCGTATCGGCATTTACACTCTCGACGTACGTGGTGTAAAATCACCCGCACGGTACCTGAGGCTTTATTGATTGGGGCATTGAGCTAAAGAGTAAGGAGGTCATGTTGAACTTGTCTAAGATGCTAGTTAGTGCTCATCTGGAGCAAAGGGTCCAGTTCTGGATGTCACTCGGGGAAGGATGTGAGAGCACTGGAGAGGGTAAAGACGAGATTCACAAGAATGATTCCAGGGATAAGGAACTGCAGTTATGAGGATAGATTGGGGAGGTTGCGACTGGTTTCCTTGGGGAAAGGAAGGCCGAGAGGAAACTCAATAGAGATATTCAAGATCTTGAGGTATATGGACAGGATAAATCGTGAAAAACTGTTCCCACTCAAGAGAGCATCAAGAATTAGAGAACACAGGTTCAAAATAATGGGCAGAAGGAGGAAAGGTGATGCGAAATAAATGTTCACATCCAGAGAGTGGTTGGTGCCTGGAACAAACTTCCTGCGAGGGTGGTGGAGGCAGCTTTGATTGAGGTATTCACAAGAGAATTAGATTGCAATATGAAAAGAGAGAATGTGCAAGGTTACTGAGATAAGACAGGTGATTGGGACTAGATAGAATGCTCCTTCAGAGGGCCAGTGCAGACTTCAAAGGCTGAATGGCCTCCTTCTGCGCTCTAAAAGTTCTTTGATTCTGTGGAATTCAGTTGTTCCGCCCCATCCCAAAAAACCCTCCTCCCACTTGCCCTTCCAAATTACTGCCCCATCGCCAATCTCCTTTTGTTCCCCAAAGTCCTTGATGTGTTGTCAACTCCCAAATCTTCAGTCAATCTTGCCTGACGCTCAATGTTCGAAACTCTCTGGTCAGACCTGCAGATACTGATCTGCCATACTGAGAAAGCCTTTATCAAGATCACCAATGACATCCTCTATGACTGCGACCATGGTGCATAATTCTTCCTCATGATTCCCGAATTTGATTCAGTTGACCACACCACTGGATCAGTAATCCAGGAGTCTAGGCTAATTAATGCCCTGGGGGTACTGGAGGGAAATCCCACCATGGCAACAAGGTAAAGTGGTTTTTCAAAGGGTCGGTGCAGACTCGATGGGCCGAATGGCCTCCTTCTGCACTGTACGGATTCTGTGATTCGATGATTCCATGAAACTATCACTCATTAAAAAAAAAACTCTGGTTCACTAAAGTTCTTCAGGGAAGGAAATCTGCCATCCTTACTCGGTCTGGCCTATTTATGACTCCAGGCCCACAGCAATATGGTTGACTCTGAACTGTCCTCTGAAATGGCTGAGCAAGCCGCTCCATTCAAGGGCAATTAGTGATGGGCAACAAACACTGGCCCGGCCAACTACGCCCCCTCCCATGAAATAATTTTTTTTTAAAATTCCTCCCTACAAAATCTCTCCTCCGTTGTCCAGTTGAATGAATGGCGTGCCTGGTTTCCAATCTTACTGATGCAGTTGTGGCCTGAGAATCTCCTGCAATGGCTCCTCTTCCTGCTCCTGCTCCGTGACCTTGACGACCCGTCGACGGCCCCGCCTATCTGTCAGCAATAGGCTGCCCAATGGTTCCGTCATCTAATCATCTAAAAATACAACATCAAGAATTCACACGTGCTCCCTTGGCCACAAAAAGCCAGGAATAATCACCTGCATCTCCAGTGATCAGCAAGTCAGCCGAGACCACAGGCCCAGGCATTTCTCTTCCTGCCGTGCTTATTTTCAATTTTGCTTAAATTAGTTCAAATTCAGTCAATTCTTCTGCCATCAGACCTGTGAGCAGAAGTCAATTGAAGTCGCAAAGGTATGTCCTGTTCTGCTGCAGTAATTAGTTTATTGAATACAGCAATGACCAGCAGTCAATTAAGGTCAATTAAAAATCAGGACCAAGAGCTTTAAATCAGTCGATTGATTGGCCCAGCTCTGCTGTGGATCAATTGGCTTAACAAGTTGAAGAATTGGCTCTACCCCTGCATGGAGATTCCGTTCCTGCTCGCAATGCTAGATGATCCATTATTCCAGTCTCAAATCCATTGTGTGGATTCACAGGAGATTTCTACCTTGGGGCTTCTGTGAACGAAGTTACGCAGTGACTCCACCTTGGCCAAATTGTGGCATTGCCCAGTGCATTCTGGGCACATTTTGCCTTGTGCATTCTGGGCAGAAGTTCCACACCAGCATAGCGACTGCATTTGACCAAACGTCACAGCAAACTGAAAAATATTTTGGCCCAGAATTTCTGCCCTATTTACCGGAGTGGAGGTCTGTCATATTGGGAGTGGAACAGCAGGGAACTGGGGGTGGAACCTGAAGGTTTCTTTCCCCGCTCACTCTCCAGAGGGATCTGGGAGAGGGATAACAGTTTCATGGAATGGGGCGATTACAGTGAATGACTACGTTTTGTGAAATGTAAGGCAAATTGGAAGAGTTAACTGTTCTCCAAATTGGGGATAGAGAAGGGAGAATGCCTTTTGTGAATGGGGAAGTTGGGAAGGAATTGGACCAGGTTGGAGGCCTTAGACATGGACGATTCCCCAAGGATTAGGGAGGGTTTAAGGTTAGCGTATCTTTTTGAAGTTAGGAGGTTTGGGAGAGAAACCATCAGTTATGAAGAGAGTTCTCGTGAAGAGTGGACAGCCACCGAGAAATAGGGAGATAGGTCGGTCTGTAACGTTTGGGCAATTAACAGGTTGGTTAGTCTGCATAAACTGCTATCAACTGTGGAGAAAAGAAAGAGTTCATTCACATGATCTAGACTGCGTCCTTTTTGAACAGTAAGAAGTCTTACAACACCAGGTGAGTGTCCAACAGGTTTGTTTGGAATCACTAGCTTTCGGAGCACTGCTCCTTCATCAGGTGAGTCCTGACGTGCTCCGAAAGCTAGTGATTCCAAACGAACCTGTTGGACTTTCACCTGGTGTTGTAAGACTTCTTACTGTGCTCACCCCAGTCCAACGCCGGCATCTCCATGTCCTTTTTGAAAGTAAAATTTCAAAATACCTCATCAGATTTCCCTCAGTCTTCTGCACTCGAAGGAATATAGGTTTGTCTTCATAACTTAATCTGCTAGACCACTCCCCCCCCCCCCTTCTCCCAACCCCCCTTTGGTGAATCTGAGCTGCACACCCTCCAGGGTCAATATTAACCACCAGGTAATACTGAAAAGCTACCAATAAATAGTTAAGCATACTTGTGATGAGAGGGTTCATGGTGTGAGAAAGGGTAGCAGTGATTGTTGGGATGTAGGTTCAGTCCCCTTATTCCCTATAGAATAGGTTCATGGCCTTGGCATGCTGTGACAGGACAGATGGAAAACTAAGCATTTTCCCTCCAGGAACAAAGAGTTATGACTCATCTTCATGGTCACTTGTAATCAGAAGAGGTTTGGGGTAGGGTAGGGTGTCGGTTAGGAGATGGGGGATGCTATAGAGCAAGAAAACAATGAATTTATACCCCAGGACCAGGCCATTTAACCCAACTGGTCTATGGTCCACCCAAACCCCTCTCCTTTCTCTTCACCGAACACCACCAACGTATCCATTCCTTTCTCCATCATGTCTTGATCGAGTGTCTTCTTGAATGCATCTCGTTGTTTGCCTCAAACACGAATAGCGACAGCCCTTTTCACATTCTACAGCCACTATCTAGTATAAGTCACTAAAACAGGTAAAGATAACATTACCATAGTCCCAGTTAACCATGGGTTGCTTTCCTTTGTGGGGGGGAGCTGACTAGTGGTGATTTGACCTGAGGATCACACCTCAGGAAAGGGGCAAGGTTGAGAAGGCGGGGCCTTCATGAATAACCTCGGCCAATACAGGGATTGAATGCCCGCTGATGGTCTCACTCTGCGTCACGAACCAGCTGTCCAGCCAACTGAGCTAAACCGGTTTGGTTTGCCCTTTCCCGCCAAGTCCCACCACATCTTCTCTACCTAACCTCTCATAACCTCAAAGACCTCAATCAGATCACCCTTTCAGTCTTGCCTTTTCCGAAGAAATGAGTAGCAGTGGTCTGTTCAATCTTTCCTCTCATAACCTCTCAGCTCTTGATAAAGAGCAAGGCAGTGCAGCATGGTGGCACAGTGGTTAGCACTGCTGCTTCACAGCGCTAGGGTCCCAGGTTCCATTCCCGGCTTGGGTCACTGTGCGGAGTCTGCATGTTCTCCCCAAGTCTGCTTCGGTTTCCTCCGGGTGCTCCGGTTTCCTCCCACAAGTCCCGAAACACGTGCTATTGGATAATTTGGGCATTCTGAATTCTCCCTCCATGTACCTGAACAGGTGCCGGAGTGTGGCGACTAGGGGATTTTCACGGTAACTTCATTGCAGTGTTAACGTAAACCTACTTGTGACAATAAAGATTATAGATTATAGATTATTATAAATTCCTTGTAAATCTTTGTCTGCCTTCCCCAGTCTGCCTCAATATCCCTTTTAGCACTGCTGCCTCACAGCTCCAAGGACCCCGGTTCAATTCCAGCCTTGGATGACTGACTGTGTGGAGTTTGCACTTTCTCGCCGTATCTGCATGGGTTTCTTCCAGGTGCTCCGTCCTCCCACAGTCCAAAGATGTGCAGGTTAGGTGGGGTTATGGTATTACAGAGCTAGGACAGGGCAGTGGGCCCAGGCAGAGTGCTCTCTCAGAGGGTCAGGGCAGACTCGATCGGCCAAATGGCCTCCTTCTGCACTGTAGGAAATCTATGGTTCGATGGATGGTTCCTTGGAAAAGCACTTGCTTTCTTGTACAGACTCATATAGCCATGGCAAAGACGTGCATGCTTAGTTTTTATTATGCTTTTAGCTCCTTTGCTAAGTTATAAATAAAAACGGAGGGTTGATAAATCCCTGTAAAACTCCTACTGAACCATTAAGCAGCCCGTCATCTGCTTTTACTGAGCATCACTCACCCGTAAAGGCCTAAAGTACAATTTCCCCTCCCAATGACAGTAGCAAAACAGCTGAAACTACAGGGCATCGCATTGGGAGCTGAGCAGAAAATAAATAAATGCAAGCTTCCACTGTGCCTTCATGTCAAGCGAGACACTGTGTAACCTTAACAGGATTAACTGCAATTTTTCCATCACAAAGTGAAGCCTGCAGGAAATTTCAGGGCGTGAAGGGGTGGGGGGGAATGATGGACTTATCCAGGGATGTCACTCCCATCCAACATGGCACTCTGAGGACATCTGGGATCTGCGAATGGTCAGGCAGCCGACATGCCTGTTCCCGTCTCATCATTTTGTGTGGTCGTGGCAATAAATAGATTTGGCCTACTTATTCATTTATGTTTAACGTCGCATCGGATGCCTGTGTGGATGCCTGTTGCCAGAGTAGAATTCTGTGACAGCCCCTTGTGATAGTGATGTTGCTGAGGCAAAAATTTCAATTTAAGACATTAGGGAAGGACTTCCGCTTGTGACCATGGAGTGATTGGTCACATAAAGGGCTGTTCCTGTTCAAAGTCACAGAAAAGGGCTCTTTTTACCCAGATCAGGGTTGAATTTTGATGAAAAGGCGTAGGTGAATGTTAGAGAAGTAGTTTACTCCTGGAATGGTATGTCTTCTGATCACCGGACCCTGCAGAAAACAGTGAGAAGTTTGGCTGGAAAGTTGAAACAGTCTTGTGCTTCACAGACAGTCTCTTCCAGCCTGCAGGCAGGGGAGGGGCAAGCTGTAAGGCCCCAGATACAGGAAGTGATGACTTTTATCAAGGAGGAATTCCATAAACAGAGGAAGGAAATGCATGAGGATCATGCAAAGGCCATTGCAGAAGCTGGGGCACCCCTGAAGAGTACTTTGGAGCGGATGGAGAGGTGTTTGGAGGTGCAGGGGTCACCGATTCGGGAGATTGAAGGAGTGATCTCGGACCACAGCGATTGTGTGGTGGCTCTGGAGGCGGAGGTGGGGCTCCTAGGAGACCTTTGTAAAATGCTAAGGGCAAAGATTGAGGAGCAGGAGAATACCTCGAGAAGACAGGACCTGCGAATAGTGGGCCTGCCTGAAAGAGTGGAAGGTGTGAGTGCCACGAGGTACGTCTTGAGGATGCTGGCAGGATTGGTGGAAGAAGGGCTGCTAGATAAGGCCCCTGAAGTGGACCAAGTGCCTAGGTCTCTGAGGCAAAAGCTTAGAGCTGGGGAGCCACCGCGGGCGGTGATCGTGAGACTCCATAAATTTGTGGAGAAAGAGAAAATTCTACGGTGGACCAGGGAGAAGCGTAGCTGCGACTGGGAGGGAAATAACGTCCGGATTTATCAGGACATCGGAGCCGAGTTGGCAAAACGGCGGGCAGATTTCAACAAGGCCAAGGCGATGCTGTACCGGCGGCAGATCAGGTTTGGGGTGCTCTACCCGGCGAAGTTATGTGTGACGTTTGGAGGCCGGGAGTATTATTTCGAGACCCCAGAAGCGGCCAAAGACTTCATTAAGGAGCATAAACTGGGGGAGAACTGAGTGGACAATACTTGGGAACCGGGGTGCTATGTAATGCTCGGGAACATGTTTGAAGTGGGTGTAGGGATTGGGGGATTTTCGCCTTTTTTTGTGGTGTGGGGGGGGTTTCTGTTCAATGTTGAGATTGTAAGGAGTTGTAGGGGTGAAATGTTTATGTGGGGATGGATGTTCCCATCCCCCCTCCTGTTTTATGGGACTGTTTGTGTTTAACATCTGTTTGTTTGCTTTTGGAGAAGGCTGCCTGGAGTTCAGGAGAAGTCCCTGTGTGGGTGGGGGAGGGTAAGGCCAGCAGGAGGCCTTCTTCTTTGAGCTGAGGAGTCGGGGGGTGGGGGGAGGTCATTAGGATGTGCCTTTGGGCAGGGGCAGCCGCGCTAGCAGGTTATGCTGGTGAACGGAAGTGAGGTGGTGGGGGAGAAGGCCAAGAGGGATGGCCGGGGGGAGGGGGAAGAAGGGGAAGGGGAAAAGCAGGGGGGGTTTCTGCGACATGGCAGGGGGTGAGAGATGACATGGTGAAGGGCGAAGAAAGGGGCCATCTGCGATGGGCTAGGTACAGAGTGGAATTAAAGGGGCAGGAGTTAAGTAGGGAAGATGACGGACGGTAGAGGGGATTGGAGGCGCAAGCCTCCGGTAAGGTTGGTAACGTGGAACGTCCGGGGACTGAATGGGCCGGTTAAAAGGTTGCGGGTGCTTTTGCACCTCAGGAGCTTCTTAGCGGGGGATATCTTTTTACAGGAAACACACCTCCTTGTGAAGGACCAGGTTAGGTTAAAGAAGGGGTGGGTCGGGCAGGTTTTTCACTCGGGGTTTGATTTGAAATCAAGGGGTGTGGCGATTTTAATGAGCAAAAAGGTGGGATTCGTGAGTGCGAAGGAGGTGAGGGATATGTCATAGCCTTTGCCCCTCTGATTGCACGGCGACGAATTTTGCTGGAGTGGTGGGCGGCATCGCCACCGGGGGTAGCAGCATGGTTGGGTGACCTGTATGACTTCCTGCGGCTAGAGAAGATAAAATATGAGTTAAGGGGCTCAGCAGGGGAGTTTGAGAAAAGTGGGGGATGTTTGTGACCGTGTTTGAGGAGCTGTTCGTCGCAGGGGGGTGGGGGAGTAGGTGATGGAGAGGGGGGTGGTGAAAAGGGAGAAAAATCTGTACAAACTGTATAGTTGATTGTTGGGAAGAATGTTTCTCGGGGTGTTTATTTGCTGTAAACTTTGATACAAGTTTGAATAAAATGCGCTTAAAAAAAAGAAGAAATTAGGGAAGACATTATTGATGTGTGAAGGGTTCAGATAGGGAAAATGCTCATTTTAAAAAATTTGTTTATGGAATGTGGGCGTGACTGGTTGCGCCAACATTTATTGCCCGAGCCTAATTGCTCTAGAGGGGGAAGTTAAGAGTCAACCACTGTGAGTCTGGAGTCACAGGGGCAGCACGGTAGCATGGTGGTTAGCACAATTGCTTCACAGCTCCAGGGTCCCAGGCTCGATTCCCCGCTGGGTCACTGTCGGTGCGGAGTCTGCACATCCTCCCCGTGGGTTTCCTCCGGGTGCTCCGGTTTCCTCCAACAGTCCAAAGATGTGCAGGTTAGATGGATTGGCCATGATAAATTGCCCTTAGTGTCCAAAATTGCCCTTAGTGCTGGGTGGGGTTTCTGGGATAGGGTGGAGGTGTGGACTTGGGTGCTCTTTCCAAGAGCCGGTGCAGACTCGATGGGCCGAATGGCCTCCTTCTGCACTGTAAATTCTCTGTCTATGTACCATGTGGACCAGACCAGGTAAGGACGGCAGATTTCCTTCCCTAAAAGACATGAGTGAACCAGATGGGTTTTTAACGACAATCGTTTCATGGTTACCATTACGCTCTTAATTCAAGATTTTTATTGAATTCAAATGTCACCATCTGCAGTGGTGGGATTCGAACCCAGGACCCCTGAACATTACCCTGGGTTTCTGGGCCAGTGACAGTACCATTACGCCACAACCTCCCCAAAAATAAAAGTGCTTCCAATGGCTGAAGGTTCTGCAACCAGCCCTGCACAGATTCAAGGCAATTGGCAAAATAGCCAGAGAGCAGATTGAGGGACTTTAAAGCGTGGTTACGATTCGGAATGAAGTGCCTGACATGGAAACAGATTCAGTCCTCACCTTCAACCGGAAATTGGACAAGTTCTTGAAAGCCCAGAAAAGTGTAGCATTTGGGGGAAGGAGCAGTGGAGGGGGTCCAACTGGATTTGCTCTTCAAAAGGCCAAGAGTCTTTTGAATGGCTGACGGGGTGAATGGCTGTGCTGTACTATGCTAGGATTCTATCTGATGACCTGAGTCATTGGGTCACGGTGTCCCTGAATAGCCATGGCATCCGGAATAGTGAGGCACTGGGGGGGGGGGGGTGTACATTGCATCAAGAGCTTGCAGCATCCAGCACCATTAGCTAGGCGGCGGCTGCACTCTATGGAGCTGTGTACATCAATATTAATAGACTCCTATAACACTAATGTTTCTACAATTGAAAGCATTGCAATCATGTCGAACAACATGCAGTCTGTTTACCACCCCCCGCCCCCCTCACTTCCCTTTGCTCCTCTTTCTGTCCATGGGCAGCACGGTAGCCTTGTGGATAGCACAATTGCTTCACAGCTCCAGGGTCCCAGGTTTGATTCCCGGCTTGGGTCACTGTCTGAGCGGAGACTGCACGTTCTCCCTGTGTGTGCGTGGGTTTCCTCCGGGTGCTCCGGTTTCCTCCCACAGTCCAAAGATGTGCGGGTTAGGTGGATTGGCCATGATAAATTGCCCTTAGTGTCCAAAATTGCCCTTAGTGTTGGATGGGGTTACTGGGTTATGGGGATAGGGTGGAGGTGTTGACCTTGGGTGGGGTGCTCTTTCCAAGAGCCGGTGCAGACTCGATGGGCCGACTGGCCTCCTTCTGCACTGTAAATTCTATGTCCCGTTAACACACGCTGACTAGCAGCATGGGGTGTTGTTTTGGGGCGCGGGGAGGGGGGTGTAAGAGGAGAAATGGGACTTTGGCAATCCCGCATCCTTCTGTGCTTCACAAAAACACTTGGGGGGTAAAATGATGAGCATTTTTAAAGAGGATCCCTCAATCCTGGGCTCAAATGAGCCAGAAGTTTACATTGGTGAAGGTCAGTTTCATCAGATCCACTTGGTAACAGTGCAGAGGCGACGGCTGGGGGTCGCGATCATAACTGGATTGCAATTAGATTTAAATTCCTTTTATTTGCGCTTTCTCGACCACGGTCTTTTACTTTTGTGTTTGACTCACTAGCCCTCGCCACCTTTACTAATGTTACCTTTTATTCCTAGTGACAAGTGGAAAGCGCAGAGGTGTGAGAGATGCACAGGGGCTCTGCTGAGAGGCGGTACATTAGTGGCTGATTTCCACAGTGCAGGCTCGTCCCAATCCTCAAGTCACCTGCCTCACACTCCCGCGAATCGGACGCTTTAATTCGGGATGATTCCACGTTTGCGGTGAATGGGAGGAGAATAATGCAGAAATACTGATTTGAGAAGTGATCACTCGAGGTGACAACCCAGCCCAGTCAAAGCCAACAGACTGCCTACCTCCCAGAACTGAGCTGCCTGACATTCCCCCCCCCCCCCCCCCCACCCCCCACATTGAGGCTCAGTTCAAAGGCAATGATACAGAGCACAGGCACCTACCTCAGTCACTGCGTTTGAGGAACTGTCGTGGAAGTTACACCCACATCTCCTCAACATCCTCTCCTTCTGTGAGCTTTCAGTAATAAATTCAGACAACTTGCTGCATCTGCTGCCCTCCAGGAGATGTGCTCTCCCCTCTCGAGAAATGCCGATGTGGGGAATTCGCGATAGACATCAGCATCTGCGGAACTATTCCCCCCACTTTAATTTTCTCAAGCTGATCTATGGTGGCTTCTTAGAAGTGTGTGTGTGTCTCTCTCTCTCCCTCACTGTTCACTGCCATTGATCCATGTCCTCTGTGAAGAGGAGGGGGTGTGAGGGGAAGAAAAGAAGGGGATTGGAATCAGCCAATTAAGAGATGTGTTTAGATGTCAGTAAAAGATATATACAGCCAAGCACCCAGCAGTGAATTATTAATGACTGTCAGATTGAAATGCTGGAACCCCTCACTTGAATAAATATATCCAGAATGATTTAAAAGCGAGGGGTGCAGTGGGGGGGGGGGGGGGGGGGGGGGGGGGGAACATTTCCGAACAGGAGCCTCCTTCTCCCCTCATCAGCATTGTTTGCACAAGAAAACATGTATCTGGGGCAGCGTTTGTAATTAATTCTGACAGCAATGCAGTCCAAAAATTCATTTAATTAACCAGAAAGGGCTGCGTTTCAAAGCCTCGAGGTTTTGGAATACATTTTCAAAGACAGCCCAATATGATCAAAAAATAATTACATTTACCTTGAACTCAGGATAAACAATTTATGCTTTGAAAATAACTTTGCTGCAATAATTATGCTAAGAAGGAATTCTATTTAATTTTGCTGTACATCATGTCTATGGACAGATCCTCAATTACTAAAAGTGGATTTAATTATGATCAATTCAAGTGAAAATACAATGTATCTCAGCTTTGCTGATTTCCCTACTTCACTGTTTTTGATGCACTTCCAGACCTTTATTTTGAACATTAAAGGGATATTATTTATTATGAAAGGTGGAAAAAAAACAAAGGATATGAAAGTAATGATAAAACAATGGACCCTGAGACAGATCTCATTATGAATTGTCACTTTAGTAGATCGCAAAGAATAGGAGCTGGAGAGGCAAATTCGACCCCCCCCCCCCCCCCCCACACCCACCCACATACCCACCCATTGTCCCAAAGCCTTTACTGTCATTCAGTTAAGATCAGGACTGAACTTCCCCATCAATTCTACTTTCCCAACCAATCCCTACATTGCTTGATTTCACCAAGATCTGTCGATCTCAACTTTGAGTGCACTCATCGATTGAACACCTGCTCAAGAGAGATCAGGAATTCCCAATAGTTCACCACTTTCTGAGTTAAGACGTTTCTCCTCATCGCTGACCAAATTGGCCGACCCCTGAGCATGAGTATTGCCCACGAGTTCTAAACTCTGCAACCAGGGGACACGGTACCTAGTCTATCCAGAATGTTATACTTTTCCATCACGTCTCGTTCTTACCAAAGTCGAAAGGTCCAGTCTACCCCATCTCTCCTCATAGGCCAAGCCTCTCAATTGGGGTTGCCAACCCTGCGTCAATTTCTCGATGGCCAAAGAAAGCAACTCGGCAGATTTTAAAACGGTAATTTAAGCAAATCCATGAAGGAGCTCCGTCAGAGCTTCAAGATCATCAAAATGTCGATCGGAATGCGTCCTTGACAGCTCGATGACATAAAAACAGAAAATACTGGACAATTGCCGCAGGTCTGACAGCATCGGTGGAGAGGGAAGGGAGCGAACATTTTGACAATGGATTACTCTTCTTCCAGACTCAAAACATTAGCTCCCTTCTCTCTCCACAGATGCTGTCATATCTGCTGCGATTGTCTAGTATTTTCTGATTTTGCTTCACATTCCAGCATCCGCAGTCATTTGCTTTCAGCTTGATGACACAATGGCGGTAAAACTGGTACCGATGGGCACAGATACCGCGTTCATGAATGTCCGTGCCTGTTTTCCCGCCAGACCGCAAGGAGGTAAAAGTAGCGAGCCATGCAGTCTGTGCTTGCAACTGCCCCAGCTGCCGGAGAATTCGTAGCCGTGAGAGCAGGTTAGCCTTCCTCCCAAGACCTGAGGTAAAGGGAGCGCAGCTGGGCAATACAAATGGCAAATAAGTTTTTCCCATCAAGAAAACCTTCACCCGAGGTCAGCGCAAAAACAACTGTGCAAGGGATTGCCATGGGCAGGAAATAACGTATCCACTTCAAACTGTTAAAGGTACAGCCATGTTTGGCAATGCTCCATGTTGGTCCATTGATAGCATAACTCCAAACAATATTGCACTAACTGTGGGCGAAATTCTCCGTTATCGGCGGAAACTCCGCCGATCGGCGCAAAAAACGGCGCAAATCCCACTTGCGTCACATCATAAAAATGGGCCGATAGTCTGCGGCCCGAAATGGGCTAGCAGCGACGTAACGGGATCCGCGCTTGCGCAGTGGTTCACGCCATGCAGCGTCATACGCGCTGCACGGCGTGACGGCTCATAAGGCCGCGCAGCTCCCCCCCACCCGACCGGAACAGCCGACCGCAACACCCGACTTGATGGCTGGCCGTCGCTCAGCCCCGAGGTTCGAGTCACGCGATGTGGAGGCGCTCCTGGATGCGGTGGAGCAGAGGAGGGACGCCCTGTATCCCGGGCACGGCCGCAGAGTTGCCCCACGCCACAGCCGGCGTCTGTGGAGGGAGGTGGCAGAGGCCGTCACCGCTGTGGCCCTAACACCACGGACAGGCACCCAGTGCCACAAGAAGGTGAACGACCTCGTCAGAGCAGGCAGGGTGAGCGTCCCCCATATCCCCCATATTCCCTCTCCCCCAAATCCCCCCCTCCCCCATATCCCCCCTCCCCCATATCCCCCCTCCCCCATATCCCCCATATCCCCCATATCCCCCCTCCCCCATATCCCCCCCTCCCCCATATCCCCCCCTCCCCCATATCCCCCCTCCCCCATATCCCCCATATCCCCCCTCCCCCATATCTCCCCCTCCCCCATATCCCCCATATCCCCCCTCCCCCATATCCCCCATATTCCCCCTCCCCCATATCCCCCCTCCCCCATATCCCCCATATCCCCCCTCCCCCATATCCCCCCCTCCCCCATATCCCCCATATCCCCCCTCCCCCATATCCCCCATATTCCCCCCTCCCCATATCCCCCCTCCCCCATATCCCCCATATCCCCCCTCCACCATATCCCCCATATCCCCCCTCCCCCATATCCCCCATATCCCCCCTCCCCCATATCCCCCCTCCCCCATATCCCCCATATCCCCAAGTGAATCCAGCCCTAACCTTAACCTCTGCAATACACGTGCAACCGATGGCGTGCATTCATATACCTGCCTAACACTGTTGCCTTTTACCCCTGCCACCACCCCCCCCCCCCCCAGGAGAAGCGCGCACACAACAATAGGGAGCATGTGAGGACTGGAGGAGGCCCCGCTGATGAGAGGCCACTGACCGTACACGAGGAAAGGGCCCTGGAACTGGCTGGCGGACCTGAGGACCGGGAGGTTGCTGATGCAGAGGTCGGGGCCCCACGAGCAAGTGAGCCACCAACAGCCCGTCCTCATATCCCCCCTCCCCTATATCCCCCTCTCCCGTATCACCTGATCACTGCCTGATGTCTAACCATGCATGCTTCATTGTGTATCGCAGGACCAAACGTCCAGGCACCCATCCCCGCAGATGCAGACCGCCCGCAGGATGCCCCTCGGAGACCACGGGAGACGGAGAGACCCGAACCCTCCAGCATGCGACGCCCGCAGGATGCCCCTCGGAGACCACGGGAGACGGAGAGACCCGGACCCTCCAGCATGCGACGCCCGCAGGATGCCCCTCGGAGACCACGGGAGACGGAGAGACCTGGAGCAACAGGGAGACGACACCCCCGTCACGTGCGGGAGCGACCACCCAGCGATGAGGGGGGCAGCCACAGGCCCCCGTCACATCCGAGCCAGGACACCACTACCCAGGACACCACTATCCAGGACACCCCTACCCGGGACACCACTACCCAGGACACCCCTACCCGGGACACCACTACCCGGGACAGCACTACCCGGGACAGCACTACCCGGGACAGCACTACCCGGGACAGCACTACCCAGGACACCCCTACCCGGGAAGACGAAATACCGGACAGTGACTCAGAGTGGATAGGTGGAGACGAACCCCCACCCCAAAGTGCCATGGACTCAGAGTGGGACGAAGAGCACGACACAACGCCACTGCTGTCACCAACACCCTCCACCATCGCAGAAACACTCACCACGGTTGGGCACTTTAGTGATGAGGCGTCTGGTACACTCACTGGTGCGCACAACACAGCCGTCCCGGTACAGCAGGTGGAGGTAGGAGCAGCAGAGGGACCGGGCGGTCGGAGGGCAGCCCAGGCCAAGCGAACATCTGCCGCCCAGATGGATCCCGGGTTCCTGCAGTTACCACACCCACACATAGATCCGATGCAACCACCGACACGGAGACGAGCGAATAGGGTGACGGGCGGCTTGCGGCGGCTGCGGTCGCAGGTGGAGGAGTCCACCCGCGTCCAAGAGCTGGGAGTGGTCCCGGTCATGCGTGCCACCCAGGCTGACACCGCATGGGTGGCGTCCGCGGTGGAGGCAATGGGTGCGACGGTGTCAGACATGGGGAACGGTTTGCGAGGCCTGGGGCCTTCCGTGCAGGCGGCGTCTCTGGCCCAGGAAATGGCTGCCCTCTCACAGGAGGCCATGAGCCAGTGCCAGCGCCAGATGGCAGAGGCGCTCAACGCCATAGCCCAGTCTCAGCAGGCCATAGCCCAGTCTCTGCAGGCCATGGCCCAGTCTCTGCAGGCCATGGCCCAGTCTCAGCAGGCCATCGCTGAGGGCATCGGCGCCAGTGGCCATGTGCGAGCTGGCGTCGCACTGTCGCAGACAGGGTTCGACAACCCCCTGGGCTCCATGGCTGCAAACCTGCAGACCCCTGTCGATACCAGCACGGGCCTCCAGGACTGGCAGCGCCAGATGTCGGGGGCGCGTCGGATGGCCAGTCCGTTCGCACCCCCCACCCATGTAGAGGCCTGGGGGCCATCGGGCACCCCGAGGGAGGAGGAGGTGGTGTGGTCCGTCCCGGCTCCCTCTGTCGGGGAGGTCCCGGTACACCGCGACACCTCGGACTCCCCCCCTTCCGTCCCAGGTGCATCGGGTGGGCAACGGGCAGGACAGGCTGGCAGCTCGCCATCCCAGTCGCCCGGGCCGCAGCCTGGCCCATCTAGGCCAGGACGCCCCAGGAAACGGCCGCCAAAGGGATCCAGTGTCAGAGGGCAGGAATCACAGGAGTCCACCTCCAGTTCTGCTGTACCATCTGGGGAACCACGTAGACGTAGTCAAAGGGCCCGTAAGGCCAAACAATTAGACACTGAGTAAGTTGGCACGGGTGCAGGGCACAGATGAGTTTTAGGCGCTAGGGCACGTGCATGAACTCCTTTGGTTATTAAAGTCAATGTTACACCTACCGAAGCTGCCTTTGTGCTCTGTCCAAAGCGTGCGGGGGTGTCATGTACGTTGAGCGCAAGTGTGTGTGTGAGGGGTGGTCTTACCTCAGCCCCAGGTGAGTCTGCCCCCTTCCCCCTGGGCCGCCATCAACATCCCCCGGGCAGAGGACGGGACCGTGCGCTGCAGTGTCACAGCCGCATGCAGGGATGGTCCGGGTGGATGGTGGTACTGTGGCCATGGGTCAGACATAGTCCAACGATGTAGAGCCAGGAGCTCATCGGAGGCGGGTTGTCATCATTCTCCATGGCCTGCGATAGACACGCGTCCACCCGCAACTGGGTGAGCCCGGCCCGTTGTGCCGCCGGTGGATCGGCAATTGGGAGTGGGGGGGTGGTGTGCATGCGGGTGGGGTGTGTGGGGTTGGGGAGGGGGGTGAGGGTGCTGGGTGGGTGGATGGGTGGGGGGTGTGGGTGGTCGGCTGTTGTCATGGTGTGCGGTCTGTGGCCATACTACCCGATTCCCACGCCCATCTAGTCAGTGAAGCGGGCGTCTATCAGTCTGTCCCGTGCCCGCTGGGCCAGCCGGTAACGGTGGACAGCCACCCGTCTGTGTCTACCCCGTCTGCCCTGACCATTGCCCCCATCCCCCTCATCTGGGGAGGACTGGGCCTCTTCCTGCTGCTCCTCCACTCCGCCCTCCTCTGCCTGCGGCACATCGCCCCTCTGCTGGGCTATGTTGTGCAGGACGCAGCACACCACAATGATGCGGCCGACCCTATCTGACCGACACTGGAGGGCGCCCCCAGAGAGGTCCAGGCACCTGAAACGCATCTTCAGCACGCCAAAGCACCTCTCGATCACTCCCCTTGTCGCTACATGGGCATCATTGTAGCGGTTCTCCGCCTCATTGCGTGGCCTCCGTATAGGCGTCATCAGCCACGATCGCAATGGGTAGCCCCTGTCGCCCAGCAACCAGCCCCTCAGCCGGGGATGGCGTCCCTCGTACATGCCGGGGATGGATGACCGCGACAACACGAATGAGTCGTGTACACTGCCTGGGTGACGGGCGCAGACGTGCAGGATCATCATGCGGTGGTCGCAGACCACCTGTACGTTCATCGAATAGGTCCCCTTCCTATTAGTGAACACGGCCCTGTTATCTGCAGGTGGCCGCACGGCGACGTGCATCCCATCGATCGCGCCCTGGACCATGGGGAACCCGGCAATGGCAGAGAAGCCCACGGCCCGGGCATCTTGGCTGGCCCGGTCCACGGGGAAGCGGATGTAGCGGTGCGCCATGGCATAAAGGGCATCTGTCACTGCCCGGATGCACCGATGCACCGATGTCTGCGATATGCCGGACAGGTCCCCACTCGGTGCCTGGAATGACCCCGTTGCATAAAAGTTCAGGGCCACCGTAACCTTGACGGACACGGGGAGAGGGTGTCCCCCGCCAGTGCCACGCGGTGACAGGTGTGCCAGCAGGTGGCAGATGTGTGTCACGGTTTCCCGGCTCAACCGGAGTCGCCTCCTGCATTCCCGGTCCGTGAGGTCCTGGTATGACTGCCGGGGCCGGTACACACGGGGCGCCCTCGGGTGCCTCCGTTGCCGTGGGGCCGCGACGTCCTCCTCCCCCTCCTCGTCCTGTCGGTCAGGTGTCCCTCCAGCCTGGGCGGCTGCCGCCTGCCCCTCTGCGGCAGCCTGCGCCGCCTCTCTGGCACGCTCCTCCTCCTCCTCCTCCTCCTCATCCAGGGCAACATAGACATGAGCGGCTGCCACCACGGCGGCCAACATCGCTGGATGGTCTGAAAACATGACGGCCTGGTGGGGGGGAGGGGAACGACGACATGTCATCATTGCCCATATCCCCTCCTCCCCCCAGCCAGGTGGCATGGACCGCATGGGTCCAACTGTTGGAGGCTGGCACCTGGCCAGGTGGACCAACTCATTTGCCCTCCCATCACCCACCCCGGCACGGACCCCCCCGCCCCCCCCAACCTCCACCCCGGCACGGACCCCCTCCCCAACACCCACCCCAGCACGGACCCCCCCCCCAACCTCCACCCCGGCACGGACCCCCTCCCCAACCTCCACCCCGGCACGGACCCCCTCCCCAACCTCCACCCCGGCACGGACCCCCTCCCCAACCTCCACCCCGGCACGGACCCCCTCCCCAACCCCCAACCTCCACCCCAGCACGGACCCCCCCAACCTCCACCCCGGCACGGACCCCCTCCCCAACCCCCAACCTCCACCCCAGCACGGACCCCCCCCAACCTCCACCCCGGCACGGACCCCCTCCCCAACCTCCACCCCGGCACGGACCCCCTCCCCAACCTCCACCCCGGCACGGACCCCCTCCACAACCTCCACCCCGGCACGGACCCCCTCCCCAACCCCCAACCTCCACCCCAGCACGGACCCCCCCCAACCTCCACCCCGGCACGGACCCCCTCCACAACCCCCAACCTCCACCCCGGCACGGACCCCCTCCCGGCACTCCCCCGGAGCCCAGCCTACTCTAACCACCCCCCCCCCCCCCCCGCCGCACACACACACAAGCCGAGACACACCTCTCCTCAGGCAATCAGACTGCGGCCACGCCATTTCCTGCCCAGAGCCAACCCCCCAGGCCGTCACTCACCTCCTCGCTGGTCGGCGTGAGCCTGGAGCACCGGGTCATGCCGATGAAAAGGAGGTTTGATTCACGTCGACGTGAACGGTCATCACGTCGACGGGACTTCGGCCCATCCGGAAGGGAGAATATCGGCAGGCCGAAAATCGGCTGCCTTGCGCAGACCCGTGACATTCTCCGCGGCAGCGGCGCCATTAACGCCCCGCCGACTTTTCTCCCTTCGGAGACTTCGGCGGGGGCGGGGGCGGGATTCACGGCGGCCAACGGCCATTCTCCGACCCGGCGGGGGGTCGGAGAATGACGCCCTGTGTAACTGTTGTTTTTAAATAAATTTAGAGTATCAAAATTTCCCCCCCCCCCAATTTAGGGGCAATTTAGCACAGCCAATTCACCTTCCCCGCACATCTTTTTGGGTTGTAGGGGTGAGACCCACGCAGACACAGGGAGAATGTGCGAACTCCACACGGACAATGACCCGGGGCCGGGATCGAACCCACTTCCTCCGCGCCGTGAGGCAGCAGTGCTAACCGGTGCGCCACCGTGCCACCCCACTAACTGTGTAACCATGCCACAGAAACATTTACTCGCCGAATGCCAGGGTAGCCAAGTGCTTGTGGTACATAACGCACAGTGCACAATACTTGCCAATATCTATGATGCAGTATTGTGAATGAGGCCTCCTTGCAGAGGTCCTGGCTGTACAGTAAAGAGTTAATGGGTTATGTTAATCAGACAATGATGTTAATAATAATGTAAGCATAACACCAGAGTCCGATGACCAAGTGACACCAAGGCAACAGGTCGCAGAAACAGTCTGTATCCAGGGAACAATGGTCTCACCATGAGGTCTTGGATGTAAATGGTTGTAAATAAATAGTTTGAAGAAATCCTGAATACACAAGTAAAGGTCAGCACGCCAACCTACTGGCTGCTCTCCTACAGATATGTTATGTCTTGAGGGCTACTTCCTGTAGCACCTATTGTTATGGGCCAGGGTTTAAAGAACCCCAAAGTGTATCATGGAGTTCACCTGACCCACAACTTTTAATAGATTGTGGTATGGGGAGCACGCGGCCCACTCTACAGGTGTGGTACAGCAGAAATGGAAAAGTATTTTTTTAAAGCAAAACAATGTTTATTCTATGAACTCAAGTTAACCATTTTAAAACATACAGTGAACATCTTAGCAACCATTAATTCAAATACAACCCCCAAAGAATACAACACTAAGTAATCCTTTAAGCTTTCCTTTTAACATCCATATGACTTAAAACACCTTTTACCAGAAGCACATCAGGTTAAAGTCACTACTGTTATTAGTTTTAAATCACCAGGATCGATTTACAGTTTTTAGACTACAGAGAGAGATTCATACACCTTCTGGCTGTGACTGCAGCTATCCAGCTCTGAAAACAAAAGTAAAAACACACCCTGCAGCAAACAGCCTAAAATGAAAGTAAAACGCTGACAGACAGCCCAGCTCCACCCACTCTCTGACATCACTGCAGTGGTAAACACCCATTTCTTAAAGGTACTCTCACATGACACTATAACGCATGCAATGTACGTACCGATGATGGCAGATTGATGTTAGCAGAAGCGGGCCAGCTATAGTGGGTGGTGGATCTGAAAGTCTATTATTGGTGCATGGGTTGATGAATCAATAACGTGATCATTTTGGGAAAAGAAACCTCCCGGAATGCCGTCAGTCAGTATTGGCAACCCAACTCCCATCGCAGGGATCAATCCAGTGAACTTTTCATTTTCAATCCTGAAATGTTCACTTCTGCTCAGTTTGTTTCCCGTTTTACGGGCACCACAAGCTCTGAGGCACAGGTCTCAAGGCGATTATGGCTCAGGCCAACGATGTTAGCACCGTTGCTTCACAGCGATTCCCGGCTTGGGTCACTGTCTGTAGGGAGTCTGCACGTTCTCCCCGTGTCTGCGTGGGTTTCCTGCCGGTACTCCGGTTTCCTCCCACAAAGGAGCTGTTAGGTAATTTGGACATTCCAAATTCTCCCTCAGTGTACCCGAACAGGCTCCGGAATGTGGCGAACTAGGAGCTTTTCACAGTAACTTCATTGCAGTGTTAATATCAGTCTACTTGTGACAATAATAAAGATTTTAATTAAACTTGACAGGGTCACCAAAGCCGACAACCAGGAAGATATCAGTCTTAATCTTTCTGGCGAATAGATCTTTAAAGCTGCTACTAGCTGTGAGGGACCTATGGATCATGAGTAGGCTGCATGAACACACCAATGTGTTTCATCACTTGTCGAATCCCAACCTTCCTGCTGTGGAGTTTCAGCGTCTTCTGTTTTTATTTATTTTAGTGTACATTATTTCCCCCAGCTCTTCGTCTCTAATCGTTTCTTAAAGGGATATCACCATTGCACAAGGTAGACCCTGGCTGTGCTAAATCTGTACCAGCTAGACATTTCAAGAATAGTACAACAGCAAATCTGCTCGGAACAGATGATGATCAATGCGGCAGCAAAGAGCATTTATAACATAACTGAAGTTTTATCAGAATCAAGATTTTAAGAAAATGGCCACATCAAATGGCCTTGAATACAGAACAAGATCTTACAGATAGATCATGGGCACGATTTAACAGAGTGTTATTTTGGGTGCAATTGGCGGGGTTTCCGACAGTTAGTGAGATCACAGCCCGTATTTAGAACATAGAACATACAGTGCAGAATGAGACCATTTGGCCCATCGAGTCTGCACCGACCCACTTAAGCCCTCACTTCCACCCTATCCCCGTAACCCAATAACCCCTCCTAACTTTTTTTGGACACTAAGGGTAATTTAGCATGGCCAATCCACCTAACGTGCAAGTCATTGGACTGTGGGAGGAAACCGGAGCACCCGGAGGAAACCCAAGCAGACACGGGGAGAACGTGCAGACTCCGCACAGGCAGTGACCCAGTGGGTAATCGAACCTGGGACCCTGGCGCTGTGAAGCCACAGTGCAAGCCGCTTGTGCTACCGTGCAGCCCACGGTAGTGGCACTTTCGTGGCACTTAGTGCCGAAGATGAGTCCCAACAAGCTTCTCGCCATTATTGGCTGTCTTGCCGTCTAATTCATCAGACCCGTGCCTCAGCATCTCGCCGCTAACAAGGGGGAGTTGCTTTCAAAAGCTCCCTCACCACTCCCTCCCAGTCAACACACAAGCATGGCAGCGCACAGTCCTGCTCCCTGCTTTGGGGATGCCAAGCTCACCAGGCTTCTGCACGCAGTGGATGTGAGACGGGACATCCTGTTCCCCCTGAAGGAGCCGGAGGCCCAGCAGCAGGGCACGGTAGCACAGTGGTTAACACTGTTGCTTCACAGTGGCAGGGTCCCAGGTTCGATTCCTGGCTTGGGTCACAGGCGGTGGACTACCAGAGATCATAGTCTGCACCCCCAAAGAGGAATCGGCCCTGGAAATTGTTTGGTTGTCCGAGGAGAGAGCAGTCACTGACAGCGAGGTTGACTTGCGCCGCACAGGTGAGGATCCACTAGCCCTCCACAGAGATGACCTGCCTCAAGTGAGTTGTTCATGTCAGACAAAATGATCCTTCCCTCCCACTGACCACGCGCCCATTGTCTCGCAGGATCTCCATCTGATGAGGCCGGGCCATCCAGAGTCACCCTCCTGCCCCACCACCCAAGTGAACACCTCAGAGGAGAGCTCCGAGGAGATCATCATCGAGCTATCACCCGCACCCTTCACCAGCGCAGAGACACACACCTCGGCTGGTGGACAGACTTCTGGGGCACAATCTGATGAGCACCACACAGTCGCTGATGCACATCAGGTGAAGGCTGGAACACCCAAGGGAGTCAGCAGTTGGAGGTCTCCTGGATTCCAAGACTCAGTTGGGTCCCAGTCAGATGCCGAACGTCTGGACAAGGTTATCCCGGAGCTGATGCAGACGCTAGGACAAGGCCATGAGATGTCAGTAACACTCCAGCGGATGGATAGCCGATTGGGGAGGCCCAATGGCGATGGGTGCAGGAGATGCTGCCAACAATGTGTGGCACTGAGGCCAATGCCGCTAGGGCAGCGACGGCAGTAGAAAGCTTGCAGCACGACGTTCGCACCTTGAGCGGTGGTGCCCAAGGCATGGCTCAGTTTGAAACGACCATGGCACCATGTTCCAGCCCCAGTCATTGAGGGTCGTGTCCCAGGCGTCCCAGATGCAGGTGGACATTGCGCCGGAGAGTCTCCGAGGAGCATCGCTAAGAGTATTGACACCATGTAGCAGACAATGGGGAGCCACCAGGGCTGGCAAAGCCAGATGACGCACAGACCTCTGGAGCTCATTCCAGCTCTTCCTCCCTCCCATGGAGTCCCGCAGGGTCCTACGGCCACCATCAGGGAGGAAGAAGCACTGAAGGCCAACTTAGGGCCTGCTACCAGCTCTTCCACCCTTCTGACACCAGAGCATCTCAGGGGCATTGGGCAGAAAAGGGTGACACGGCGACACCCGTATCACTGGTAAGTCGGCCAGCGTCCCCTGACTCTCCAGAGGGCAGCCGCCAATGGCATCAAAGACCACAGGGCATGGGAAGCAGCAGCCTGCCTCCCCCTCCCGGGATATGCCTAGACGTAGCACAGGACCACAGAAGATCAAGGAGAGGAGCACTGAGTGGGCACTTCGGGGTGTGGGGGCATTCTCTGTAGCGAGGGGAATGGAAATGTCCAATGTGCACTGTTAAAACATGTTACACTTGATACATGTGAAGCCTCTGTCACATTATTCTTCCCGGTGGCTCTGCATGCACCCCCACCCCCCGTTGCCCTCCTTCCCCCTTCCCCTTTCCCCTCCCCTCCCCCACCCGACTACCCTGTTCCACCCTCCAAGGGTCTGCGTAACAAATCCCAAGGTGATGGGCATGTGGCGGCACTCTCAACGGGTGAGTATACAAGGCAAAAGAGTGATGATCATCATCATCTCCTTGGTGATAGGCCTCGGGTGGGTCTCCAGCGATTCCTCCTCCCTGATGGTGCCGGTAGGTCCCTGGGAGTCTCCACGGGATTGAGGGGCAGCTGGAGTGATCTCCAGAAGCCTCTGTGTGATGTGGCTCTGCCAGTCCTGGAGGTTCCCCATTGTCCGCCGTACCCTTAGCGATGTTCCTCAGTGACTGGACCATGCTCTGCGATACCTCGGCAATGTCCAACTGCATCGGGGACATGTCCCTCAGCGGCTGGGAAATGATGTGGAGGCACTCAACCATAGTCACCACAGACTGGGCCAAGCCTTGGACACCACGACTCAAGACGCTGATCTCGTGCTCCAGGCTCTTCACTCAGGTCGCTACCCTAGCATTGTTGGCCTTGGTGCCACGCATTGTCGGCATCATCTCCTGCACCCATAGCTGCACCCAATTGGCTATGCACTTGCTGGAATGTCGCTGATATCACCTTCTGAATCTCACGGCCTTGTCCTCGCATCAACTCTGGGAAAACAGGTTCAGTGTCTCATTGCAACCCAACTGATTCTTGGAATCCAACAGACCTCCAACTACTGACTCCATTAAATGTTCCTGCCTCCACCTGATGTGCATCAGCAACTGTGTGGTGCTCACCAGATTGTGCCCCGAAAGCCTGTCCATTAATGTTGCCCACCGAGGTGTGTCTGTATGCTGGTAGAAGATGGGGTGATAGCTGCGACGCTTCGATAGCTCCGAGCTGTTCTCTTACATGGCGGGGTGGGGGTGTGACTCCAGAAGGCTCCATCAGATCGAGATCCTGCGAGAGAATGGATATGTGGTCAGTGAGAGAGTAGTCATTTGGTCTGACATAAACAACTCACAGGTCATCTGGGTGAAGGGGCAATGGATCCTCACCTCTGTGACAGAAGGCTGGCTTCGCCTTGATGATTGCTCTCTCCCAGTTGCAGAATTTCTAGAATATCTACAGTGTAGAAGGAGGCCATTTCGGCTCTTGGAGTCTGTACCAACCCTCTGAAAGAGCACCCTACCTAGTCCCAGTCCCTTACAACCCTGTAATCCCACCAAACAGTTGGGCACAAAGGGGTCATTTAACATGGTCAATCCACCTAACCTGCATATCTTTGGATTTTGGGAGGAAACCCACGCAGACACAGGGAGAATGTGCAAACTCCACAAAGACAGTCAACCCCATGACCTCCAGGGCTCATTCCTCACAGCGGGTGAGTACATGGATCTCCGGGCTATCTTCTCCTGAGGGGACAAAGAGCCACACACTTGATAGGACAGTGGGGGGGGGGGGGGGGTCTATGGCGGGTGGCATGTGTGGGCCCCACAACTGGACATGAAGGGTTGAGCTGGTGGGTGGCAAGGGGTGATGAGGGACATGTATGAAGATCGGAAGTGGGGAGGGTGGGAGGTGTCAGCCAGTGATTTGGAACTGATGCCAGGAGAGAGATGGCGACTTACCTTTGCGGCTCGGTGGAGGTTGTGGATCTTCTTCCTGCACTGCACGGCGGTCCTCCAGGTCATGCTGTCCACACTGACAGCCTTTGCCACTGCCTCCCAGGTGGCATTGCTGACCCTGCTGCTGGTCCTCCGACGTCTTTGGGGAAACAGGACGTCCCGTCTCGCCTCCACTGCATCCAGAAGCCTGGCCAGGTCGGCATCGCCAAAGCGAGGAGCAGCTCTGCGCACTGCCACGCTTGTGTGTTGACTGGGAGTGAGTGGTGAAGGAGCGTTTAATAGAAGCTCCCCCTTGTTAGTGGTGAGCTGCTGAGGTGCGAGTCAGATGAATTAGACAGCTCGTGGGGGCTCATTTTCGGCAATAAGTGCCGTTAAATACGGGCCACGATCTCTCCAACATGGCCGGCGAATATCACCCCGTCAATTGCGCCTAAAACGACACTTCGGAACCTTTCAATTAAATCGGAGCCTTAGAATGTCTACAGTGCAAAACAAGGCCACTCAGCCCATTGAGTCTGCGCCAAACCTCCCATAGAGCACCCTACAGAGGTCCACTTCCCCGTCCTAGCCCCGCAATCTAACCTGCACTTCTTGGGACACTAAGAGGCAATTTAGCACGGCCAATCCAGCTGACCTGCACAACCGGAGGAAACCGGAGCACCCGGAGGAAACCCACGTAGACAGGGGGAGATGTGCAAACTCGACACAGACAGTCACTTGAGGTCGGAATCAAACTCAGGTCCCTGGCGCAGTGAGGCGGCAGTGCTAACCACTGTGCCACCGTGCCGCCCTAAAGAATGGGGTTGGTACAATATTATTTTCGATACATTGAAATATAAATTCAATGGAGCCCTTGGAGGGAGTGCAGCGTGGATTTATCAGAATGACACCTAGACCCATAGGATTTAATCGCGTGGTGAAATACACAAACTGGGGATGTGTTTCTGTAATTTCGAAGGTGAAGGGTGATTTTAACTTTGTTTGCAAGATATTAGATTTCGTGATGAACTCTTGGCTTAAATTTGGGGTTATGACCAAATCAGCCTGACCCTATAAAAGGGCAGAGGAGGCTCGAGGGGCTGAATGGCCAGCTCTTTGTTCGTATGAGAAAAAGGTTGCTGATTAGTATCCAAATGGACTCCAATTAGTCAAAGAGTTGCCATAGATGCACCAGAGAACAGTTATCCACCAAGCTTTTGTTTAAACCTAAAAAGGGAAGTCAACTCTGATTGGTTGAGGCATTGCCCTGGAAAAGATACCAGAGTACAACTGTCCCCCGAGCTTAAATTTAATTGAAAAAGACCCAATGTTTGGACATGTTCCTTTTCTTTGCAGAGGACAGAGCCCTGCAATCAGCACCCTATTCTCATGCCTTTTCTCATACGTTTCCTCAGTATAAAGTATTCTCCCCTTTGAAATTTGGCATTCTTGTATCTGTCCTGCTGAATGCTAGGCAGGAAGCTTCAACAGCATGTCTTTTTTTTTCAGCATTGCTCAAGTGCTGTACCAGCAAACAAAAAATAGATGCAATTGTTAACTTTAAATCTGGGATTAGTAAATTTAAATTAGCCAAAGGCGTTCAGGAATAGGGGCCAAAAGAAGGTATGTGGATTGTCATGTGAAAGTACCTTTAAGAAATGGGTGTTTATAAATGGGTGTGTATATAAATATCTGTAGTGAGAGTACCTTTAAGAAGTGGGTGTTTATTACTGCAGTGATGGCAGAGAGTGGGTGGAGCTGGGCTGTCTGTCAGCTTTTTACTTTCATTTTTGAGCAGGTTGCAGGGTGTGTTTTAGTTTAGTTTTCAGTGTTGGAGCTGAAGCCAGACCAAGCAGGTGTACTGCTGTTCTCTCTGCCATCAAAAGACTATCTCTTGATCATTTGATGAATTCAGAATTATAAATGTTTTCAGTAGTGACTTTAACCTGATGTGCTTCTGATAAAGGTTTTGTTTCTAAGTCGTATGGATGTTAAAAAGGAAAGCCTAAAGGATTACTTAGTGTTGTATTCTTTGGGGGTTGTATTTGAATTCATGGTTGCTAAGATGTTCACTGTTTGTTTTAAAAAGGTTAACTTGAATTCACAGAATAAACATTGTTTTGCTTTAAAAAATACTTTTCCATTTCTGCTGTACCACACCTGTAGAGTGGGCCGTGTGCTCCCCACACCACAATCTAGTAAAAGTTGTGGGTCAGGTGAACCCCATGATGCACTTTGGGGTTCTCTAAACCCTGGCCCATAACGGGATTAAGGTCAAGACCAGCCACAATCTCATTAAATGGCGGAAGATTCGAGAGGCTAAATGGGCAGTCCTGTTCCTATATCCCTCCAGTGCCAGACACGCATTCTCCAGCACGGGAATCCTTCAGACCGATGAGCACAAATATTCACCAAGGAATCAGAATGAAAAATGACATTCAGAACTAGCGTGCCTCGGAAGCTGTGGAGATTTATTCCCCAATCAGACAGGCAAATGGAAGATGCATTTTCCAAATGAATTACAGAGATACAACACAGCCCGCTCTCCACCTTCACAACTTTGGGATGCTTTTGACAATTTAAAATGTCCTTGTAAATATAAGGAATGAAAACTGAGGGATTGACACAGCCAGTAGAACCAGGCTGTTATTAGGTTTGTAATCGGAGCCCTGTTTATTTCTCGAGTATGATCTTATTAACTGGTTAATATTGAATGCTGTTCTTCACTCTGCGAAAACTGATATTCTTTATGGCATAATATTGTGGCACGGGGTAATATTCAGTGTAACACAGAGCATGCTGCAGAGAATGATGCTCATTTGTGAACAACGCCTCAGGCATGACAGATAATGAACATTAACGGCATCACTTTGCCTCCTCAGATTCTGGTCTCTTCAGCTTCGGTTTCAGAAGCTGGGTAGACAAGTCCACAGCGATGAAATGAAATTGAGTTTTGCTACCAATTTAAGAAGCAACAGAAAGTTTACACTGAAGGCAAATGTGAATAATAAATGTAGTTCACACACGGATCTGTTTTATGCGTGGCTCTGTTACATCAGGGCCAGTAAAAGAGAGGCACTTGGCTCAAACTTAGATTAAACTGAAGCTGCAAAGGAATACAAGCTGAGCGGAGAGCACAATGAGGCTGTTAACAGAGATATAAATAGGTTAAGTGAGGGGACAACAAGGCAGCAGATGGAGGATAATGCCGTAACAGCCTCCCCGAACAGGCGCCGGAATGTGGCGACTAGGGGCTTTTCACAGTAACTTCATTTGAAGTCTACTTGTGACAATTAGCGATTTTCATTTCATTTTCAAAGTAAGATCGCAAGAATAGAAAAGCTGAATATTTTTTGAAAGGTGCAAAGCTTTTAAATTTTAATGGACTTGGGCTACTGGGGTAGGTGATGGGGTATTGTCACTGGCCCAGTAATCCAGACACTCTGCGGATCCAGGTGCAAATCCCAACACGGCATTTGAATTCAATTTTAAAAATCTGGAATTAAAAAGCCACCGTTGATACCAAGTTCACCGATATCTTTCAGGGAATGAAATCTGCTGCCCTGGTCTGGTGAATGAAATGAAAATCGCTTCTTGTCACAAGTAGGCTCCAAATGAAGTTACTGTGAAAAGCCCCTCGTCGCCACATTCCGGCGCCTGTTCGGGGAGGCTGGTACGGGAATTGAACCGTGCTGCTGGCCTGCCTTGGTCTGCTTTCAAAGCCAGCTATTTAGCCCTGTGCTAAACTAGCCCCTGTGGTCTACTCAGTTGTACCAAACCGCTATGAGGCCTACAAAAGTAATGAAACCAGGCGGAGCACCCGGTCTTGACCGAGGCACTGGAAATGATAACAGCAAACCCAGCCCTGTTGACCCTGCAAAGTCCGACTGACTAACATCTGGGGGCTTGTGCCAGGATTGGGACAGCTGCCTCACAGACTAGTCAAGCAACAGCCGGACACAGTCATACTTTACAGACAAGGTCCCAGACACCTCCATCATTGAGGATGGGGATATTTGTGGAGCCTTCTCCTTCAGTGAGTTGTTTAATTGTCCACCACCATTCAAGGCTGGGTGTGGCAGGACTGCAGAGTTTAGATCTGATGCATCTGTTGTGGAATCGCTTAGCTCTGTCTATTACTTGCTGTTTATTCTGTTTGGCACACCGGTAGGGCTGGATTCTCCATTTCTGAGACTATGTGTTGACCCCGGCGCAGGATTTGTGGACTCCCACGACAGCAAAACTGGCGCCGCACCAGGACCGATTCTGCAGGGGGCTAATACCGGTGCCATGTGGAACACAATCGATTCCAATGGGAAACGGTGCCGGATTTGCCAGTTTCACAATTGACACTCAGGAGGGTGACCAGCCGCAGATACAGACTTCACTCCCCGCGCACACCATCCCAGACAAGAATATGGCACCGAGGAGGGCGGCACCCTGTTTCACGGATGCTGAGCTGGAGACCCTCCTGGACGCGGTGAAGGAGAGGCGGTTGACCCTGTGCCCCGACCCAGGAAGGGGGCTGCCAGCCGCCGCAATTCGTCATGCCTGGGCACAGGTGGCAGAGGTGGTGAGCACAGTGGGCAACACTGCCCGACTGGCCAGCAGTGCCAGAAAAAACTGCACAAACTCCTCAGGACGGCCATGGTGAGTGGGCACCACTGCGCCCCTGGCACCAACCCCTCTCCCACACAGCCGTAACCTTACCCTCCCCCCACACCAGAACCCAGAGGGCAGCCAGTCCCCAACCCTGCACCACATGCTGGGACCCATACCGGCCGCCATGGCCAGGTGCCCTGGTCACTGAGGCCACCAGCTACCCACCCCCTGGGCTGCATGCATCGGACTATCTAACACTGTTGTTTCCCCCCTCCACCCCCCATCGCCCCTGGAGCCAGACCGTCGGACCTGCGGCCCCTCACCACGGCCGAGCAGAGGGCCCTGATTGTGGTCGGCGGCCTGGAGGAACGGGTGGTCTCCGGGATGGAATGCGGCTGCGGGCGAGGAAGTGAGACCCTGCTGAGTTGCGGTTCCCCGTGCTACGTGTGTCAACACCCCCCCCCCCCAACACCACCCTCACCCACACACCACCCTCACCCTACACCACCCCTACACCACCTTCACCCCCACCCTCACCAACCCCTGACCCTCACCCCACACCACCCGCACCCCCACCACCTCCACTCCCCTCCGGCCTGCGGTTTAATCATGCATTGTGTTGTGTCTTGCAGGACCTGCTGGTGATGGTGCGGGCCCATCCGATGTCCACCGCCTCCAGCCAGTACCACAGCCGGAGCCCCGCCCCGTGAGCCGAGCACTGACGCTGAGAGCAGCTTTCCACCCGAGACACAGGAGACCCCGGAGCTCGAGTCTGAGGATGACACTGACGTCCCGTCACAGCTGTCTGCAGCACCGTCCACCATCCCAGAGACGCTCACCTCGGTTGGACACTTTAATGAAGAAGCTCCTGGGAAACTCTCTTGTGCGCACCACACAGCTGATCCGGTACAGCAGGTGGAGGTAGGAACACCCGAGGGAGCGGAGGGTTGGAGGGTGGGCCGACCCTGGGGCCTAGGGGCCATCCAGACTGGTTTCGGACATCTGGAACGGACAGTCCCATCAATCGTAGAGATGCAGACACAGAGCCAGGGACTACATGAGGGGTTGTCGTCGAGCATCCAGTAGCTGAAGATGCAGTTGGTGAGTCCAACTACGTGTAGGAGCAGGTGGTGGTGCCGGCCATGTGTGCCACCCAGGCCAACACCGCACTGGTGCCGTCCACGGTGGATGCATTTGGGGCGATGGTTTTGGCTGTGGATCAGCATGTCCAAGGCCGGGGGCATTCTATGCAGGCGCTGGCCGAGGCCCAGGACAGGGTTTCTGCCTCACAGGCAGCCATGTCCCAGAGCCACCTGGACATCGCAGTGTCGCTTCTGAATGTGGCCCCATCACAACAGGCCAGGGCTGGGAACGACTGGCACTGGCCAATGTGGCGCAGACACAGAGGCAGGTGGCCAAATCCCAGCCACTGGCTGATGTGCCACAAAGCCAGAAAGTGGTGGCACAGTCGCAGCGCGACGCGGCACAGTCCCAGATGGAGATGGTCCACTCCAAATGATCCACTCCAGAGTGGGCCCCCAGTATTGGCAGTGTTAGGCCTCAGGGGATAGCACCTTTCGTACCCCCATCCCATGGAGTAGCCCGGGGGCCATCGGGCACCCCGACGGAGGAGGAGGTGATGGGGCCCATTCCAGTGACTCCCCGCTCTCCCTGTCCCTGGCGCATCTGTGGGTAGTGAGGAGAATAGGGCAGCACCATGCCACCTGGGACACCCATCCAGGACCGGTCACCCCAGAAGTCGGCCGCCCAGATCGGAGGGCGGGAATCACAGCAGGCCACCTCCACTCCTGATGTACCGTCTGGGGATCCACCGAGACATAGCGTTAGGCCCGTACGGCCAGAAAGTTCGACAATAGTTAAGGTGGCACGGGGACAGGACACAGTTTGGTTCTAGGGGCTAGGGCACAAAGCTGTATATATGTTGTCACATTAAATACCTGTTCAAAATGCAGCTTGCAAGCAGGGATCATCCAGGTGGACGGTGGAAAGTGCTACTGTGGGCAGGAGTCAGACATTGTCGAACGATGCGGAGCACCAGAGCTCATCGCAGAGCGGGTTGTCATCATCCTTCATCCCATGGACCAGTGTTACTGCCAATCCATGGCGCGCATCTTGCAGTGCGGCAGGTATGTATCATGGAAGGGGTTGCAGGTGAGGGGGTGGCCGAGGGGGAGCGGAATGTGGGGGTGGGATGCAGTGTCCGTGCCCCTGGCCAGCTCCAACCCCCATCCCAGTCACTGAACCTGGAGGCGATCAGAGCATCCCGTGCACATTGGCCCTGGCGCACACGTCATGAGGCCTCCCATGCCTGCCTGGGCCCCATGTCCGATCCATTCTTGCCATCCCCGACATCTTCCTCGTTGGACCTGGACTGGTGTTCATCCTCCTCCTCCAGCACATCGCCCCTCTGCTGTGTGATGTTGTGGAGAACACACCACACAGGAGGACACGTCACGAACATGTCAGGAATTGTTAAGTGCGAGGATGAAGGCATTGTATACACTGCCTGGGTATCGGGCACAGGCGTGTATGATGCGCAGCTGATGGTCACATATCAGCTGTACATCCATCAAGTGGAACACCTTTTGGTTTGTGAAGAGCAGCCTGCCATCTGCAGGTGCTCGTGGGGCAACATGTATCCCGTCGATCACCCCCTGGACCCGGGGCATGTCTGCAAAGGCAGCAAGCCCTGCTACCAGGGCATCCTGGTTGGTTCGGTCCACATCAAAATGGATGCATTGAGCCACCTGATTGGAATAGGGCAGGTCCACGGAATCAGGATAACTTTGCCTGTGGTGGGATAACAGCAACATGGTGCTGTGTGCTCCAAGTGGCCTGCTCCCATGTTGTAGTTGCTCCGTAACATTAGTGCAGGAGAGGCAACAAAATCACATTGGCCATTTTTCATGAAAGACCTCTCTTCTTCACTGTGGTAATTGTGCCTTTAAGGGCAACACAGCTGCGTAAGGGTCACATGGCCTGTGTGACCAATGGGAAGTCAGTGCAGAGAATCACCATTGGATCCCTCTTTGGCAGAGAGGGTCTTTGGGAGCTGGCTGCAGCCAAGAGGCTGTTGTACCATTCTTATTAATAAATACTGTTTCTGTCCAGTAATAAGTCTGTGAAATTGCCTCTTTACATTCACACACTCCAATATCCAGACTGGGAATAGTAACATTTTGCCAAAAGCTTTTTTTTTAAAAATAGGAATGGCTTCGTTATCAGTATATCTGGGTTATCTACAGCAGGTAACTCACCTCCCGACACTCCAACACATCAACAACACTCAAGAAGTTCAACTCCATCCAGGACAGAATTCCCCACTTGATTAGAACCCCACCTGCTACCTGAAACCTTCACTCCTTTCACCACTGACGCACCGTGGCAGCCGTGTGTACCGTCTACAAGATGCACTGCAGGAACTCACCAAAGCTCCTCCCACAGCACCTTCCAAACCCATTACCTCTCCTGAGCCATTCACCATCCTGACTTGGAAACAGATCGGCCATTCCGTACACCGTGTGAACTGCAGACGCTCAAGGTTTGCCACCACCTTCTCAAGGGCAATTAGGGAGGGGCAGCTAACAGTAATAATAATATTTATTATTGTCACAAGTAGGCTTACATTAACACTGCAATGAAGTTACTGTGAAAAGCCCCTAGTGGCCACACTCCACCGCCTGTTCGGGTACACAGAGGGAGAATTCAGAATGTCCAATTCACCTAACGAGCACGCCTTTCGAGACTTGTGGGAGGAAACCGGAGCACCCGGAGGAAACCCACGCAGACACGGGGAGAGCGTGCAGACTCCGCACAGACAGTGACCCAAGCCGGGAGTCGAACCCGGGTCCCTGGCATTGTTGGACTAGCCAGCGACGCCCACTTACTGTGAATGAATTCAAAAAAGAAATACTACACAGAACAAGTCAAAAGGTTCTTCTTAGCATGAGAGTTTAGATTTAAGCATTTGAAGCATTAAAGCTATAAAAATGTAAACAGAAATGACTGATTAATGCAGTATCTGGGACTTTAGCCAAACCATTGATGCCAATAAACATAAATAAGGTGTACAGGCAAGATGGCTGTGATAAGAGAAAACCGTTGAGGCAAAGGAGGCCAGTAATTAATGAAAAAACAGTATTAAAATCAACCAAAATCCATTAACCAAATATAATACCAATCTTGCTGTTTGGGGCGCTGGGACGAACATTCTTCAGTCACAAAATCTAATCGCCCGTCATTCATTCATCATATTTCCTTAAAAATAACATTTACGCAGAAAATAAATCTCATCTCAGTCACCCAAATCGCTGACTCCACAATTTATTTATTCATTACTCTCCTGCGAAAATCAGCTTTGAATGCTGGTTTGTAAATGTGCCATTGCTTAGCTTCCTGCTGAACTTTGTGTACGTTTGTGGATGAATGTAACCACCATGAGGTAACGTTACAGCACAGGCCGGTAATACGACATGCTTTCCTGTACACAGGTGCCCCTGTGTAAGTACCTCAACATATTGGAGTAATCTTGAATAAGTTTCGAAAGTGACTTAAAAATGAATAATTTCAACAATCTTCACTTTTGCAGAGTATTCTGTTGATGGAAAATAAAATGTGACATAAAATTTGTGGCAACGCGGGTCCTGTAAAGGGGCGGGCTCCACGGAGCAATCGCGCGGGAGCATGCGAACCCTGGGCAATAGGGGGTTTGCTCAGGGTCCTGGGAGCATGACACCGGGCAATGTCGACCGGGGAGCTAAAGTATTCAGACGTATCGTATAATGTATAATGTTCTGTGTCTGTACTTAACTGGCTTTTTCCTTTGAGCAATAAACCCTTTTGTTAACTACTGGAAGCCTCCACTGTATGTCTCGAGCCACCACATTGGCGACGAGGTCGTTGTGAACCGACGGTCATTGTGAATCGAGGGGAGAAAGTAGCAAAGCTCCAGCAAGTCAGAATCATAGAATTTACAGTGCAGAAGGAGACCATTCGGCCCATCGAGGCTGCACCGGCTCTTGGAAAGAGCACCCTACCGAAGCCCACACCTCCACCCTATCCCCATAACCCAGTAACCCCACCCAACACTAAGGGCAATTTTGGACACAAAGGGCAATTTAGCATGGCCAATGCACCTAACCTGCACATCTTTGGACTGTGGGAGGAAACCGGAACACCCAGAGGAAACCCACGCACACACGGGGATGATGTGCAGACTCCGCACAGACAGTGATCCAAGCTGGGAATCTAACCTGGGACCCTGGAGCTGTGAAGCAATTGTGCTAACCACTATGCTACCGGAACATTTAAACCGTGAGCGCCAATCCCTATCATCGTGAAACGAGACCCATTTGAGCAAGAGGCCAGTACATCGAACAACTCTTTTTTATACCGCGAACAAGATCACAGGCGAGGGCAAGCATACGGTGATCCTTCTGACTGTTTGTAGGCCCCAAACGTATAATTTAATTAGGAACCTCATGTCCCTGTAGGCACCTGATTAGAAAACCTTTCACCAGATAGTGAAATTGGTGAAAGACCTTTTCAGCCTCGATTGTCTCCAACGTTATAAGTGTATCTCTGCAGTGAGGGACCATGAAGAGTCTGTCTCAGCCTTCACAGTGAGTCTTCACCAGCTCACTGAGCACTCTGAGTTCGGGACCACGCTTAGTAACGTAGAATCTCCACAATGTAGAAGGAAGCCATTCGCCCCATCGAGTCTGCACCAACCCTCCAATAGAGCACCCTATCAAGGCCCACACCACAGCCTTACCCCCATAAGCCCACCTAACCTTTTGGACACTAAGAGGCAATTGAGTATGGTCAATCCACGTGGCCTGCACACCTTTGGACAGTGGGAGGAAACCGGAGCACCCAGAAGAAACCCACGCTGTTGTGTTCTATGGCTCCCCTGATCATGAAGACGCACATAGAACATGAGTGTTTGGTTATAACCAGTATTTATTCTTAACACGTGGGTAGGTAACCAACAAACCTAGGTAGAGACATTTATATCTAAGTTACCTCAAAAGTGAGATGCAACTGTCCTGTTGTCCGTCCTTCTGCCAAGTGACTATGTCTCATCCAGCATCTGATATATATATGTGGCTCCAGGTGTGTCTGGTTCCACCTACTGGCAGGAGGTCATAACTGTCACCATGTGTATTGATCATCAGCTATATACATTGGTACTGTTATATACCGTTATATACATTGGTGCAACCAGTTACAGTTATATGCAGATATGCATATGAGCATATCACCACACATGCAGATACGGGAAGAACACACAAACTCCACACAGACAGTCACCCAAGGTCAGAATTGAATGCGGGTCCCTGGCGCTGTGAGGTACCACTGTGTTACCATACTCCCACCTGTTGCGCTATCAGCTGGTTTGTAGCCTTAATGCCCAGGGTCCCAGGTTCGATTCCGGCTTGGATACTGTCTGTGCGGAGTCTGCACATCCTCCCCGTGTCTGCGTGGGTTTCCTCCGGGTGCTCCGGTTTCCTCCCACAGTTCAAAGATGTGCAGGTTAGGTGGATTGGCCATGATGAATTGCCCTTAGTGTCCAAAATTGCCCTTGGTGTTAGGTGGAGGTGTTGCCCTTGGGTAGGGTGCTCTTTCCAAGAGCCGGTGCAGACTCAAAGGGCCGAATGGCCTCCTTCTGCACTGTAAATTCAATGATAATCTATGATTAATCTAGGACAAAGGTTCGGCACAACATTGTGGGCCGAAGGGCCTGTTCTGTGCTGTATTTTCTATGTTCTATGTAAGACATTTCTGGTGCAGACCATGATTACGTTGGAAAAAGCAGCCAATATAGTTCAGGCACCAAGAAAGGCGGCACTGAGCTTCGGATCGTGGGCGAAGGGGAGGTTAGCCATATATGGAGCAGTATGGCCATGAGGTCTGCGGTGGGATCAACGGGCACAGCAGAGGACCAGATACGGTGTCCAGCGCCGCTACGGTCGAACGAGAGCCATGCTCCTGGGCGTGGGGGGTGGCTTCGGCTAGGGATGGGGGGACTGGTGGGGGTGGCCAGGGGGTGGCAAGGGAGTGTCCAGGGGAGCACTGTCTGGCAGGCTGGGTCCACGCACGGCCGGCGCCATGCTGTACGGCGCGACCGCTGCAGGTCATTGCCGTGTGCATGTGCGGCCGCGGACCCAGCAATTCTCCGCCCGTTTATTTCATGGAGGCGGGGCATTTTATGTGGCGCGGCTGTTAGCCCCTCACTGGTCGGAGGATTGATGTTGGGGCGGCGCCGAATTTTGCCACGTAAAACGCCACGGATCCTCCGGACATAGCCTGGAAACAATTGATGAAAGCAAAAATGGAGACCTTTACATATTTAAAAAGATGAGAGAAAGGGGCAGAAGCTTATCAAGAGCTATTACTGGTGGGTTATAGAAAGAAGGTTTTGTTGGTAGCGCATGTGGTTCCAGTCGTGAGTCATTTAGGAGTAAGGTTGTCCCGGAAGAAGTAAGGCATATTTTCTGCGTACTGCTTCCAGTTTTCAACACCAGCGTCAAGTGCATCCAATCACCCAAACAGAGGTACGGCAAAATAATTGGTTCCAAACTGGGTCCAGATAATCAGGGAGCTGGTTCAGCCGCGTAAGTTGCAGTGTCAACAGCAAACCAGTTAACTCTTTGTCGCCAGGGCAACACAGTGGCACTGTGGTTAGCACTGCAGTCTCACGGCGCCGAGGTCCCAGGTTCGATCCCGGCTCTGGGTCACTGTCCGTGAGGAGTTTGCACATTCTCCCCGTGTCTGCGTGAGTTTCGCCCCCACAACCCAAAGATGTGCAGGGTAGGTGGATTGAACACTCCAAATTGCCCTTTAATTGGAAAAAATTAATTGGGTACTCTAAATTTAAAAAATAAACTCCTTGTCGCCAGCTTAATAAGGACACGGGGAGTCCACACCGAGTAAAAATAAGGAACTTAGATTTATTTACAAGTACGGTATATATACTTCCCGCTAGGTCCCCACCAGGTCTCCTGCTGGTCAGTGCCTCACTGGCTGTCCTTTCTTACACTGCAAAATGGAGTCCCCCCCACCCCTCAGCAGGGGGAGCTCATACTCAGCGAGAACCATGGGGAAGATTATCATTCCCACCCCGTAAATCCCATGCGGGATATTACAAAAAACGCAAGCAAAAATATAAAAACATTTTTATTGGTCTGGACTGCATAAGGATATCGTTGAATTTTGCTGTACTTGTCGCACCTGTCAGATAATAGGGAAATCTCAGGCGGTAATCAAACCAGCACCATTAATACCCATTCCAGCAGTTGAGGAACATTTTACTTGGGTCCTAATTGATTGTGTGAGACCCCTGCCGAAAACCAAAAGTGGGAATCAGCATCTGTTGACCATTATGAATCTGTCAACTAATTTCAGGAGGCAATTCCATTAAGAAGCATTACATCTCATGTTAGCCGTCTAGCTGCTGTTGTATAAAGAGTCAAAAGTTCTGCTCCTTCTCACAAACACCTTTATTTTCCTTTAACACAACTCTGTACAAAAACTCTATCATCACATCACATGCCCCAAAGGCCAGCAGAAGCGTATTTACATATCAGTGTCAATTATTGGATACTTAACATAAATGAGACATTTAATTGGAATGTCTCTTAACCAATTCCTTAACATCTAAGAGGAGCTTGCAGAGGAGTTAACCAAATCTTTTACTAGAGATGGACTACCAAAATAAATGTAATCAGATCAGGGATCCAATTTTATGTTGAAGTTATTCAAGGAAGATATGGATAGTTTAGGAATAAAGCAATTTTACTCAACGGTGTATCGTCCGGTATCACAAGGGGCATTAGAATGATGTCATCAAACTTCAAAGGCCATGTTGAGGGCCTATACCCAGGATTATCCAGAGGATTGGGACAAAGGAATTCCATTTGTACTATTTGCAATTAGGGCTGTACCTAATGAAATCAGTCCATTTGAATTGCTTTCTGGCCATGAGATGAGAGGGCCACTTAAATTGATCGACGAGAAGTTGGTGAGTCAGCGATCAGAGACTACATTATTGGACTATGTGTCACATTTTGGGGAGAGACAACTAGGGCTGCTGAGTTGGCTCGGAAACATTTAAAATTGTCACAGCATGCGATGAAAAAAGGCGAACAAGGAAGCAAAACTTCATAGTTTTGTTAGGGGGGAGAAAGTACAAAGGTTGATGGAATTGCCGATAAAGATGAGGACTGTCAGAGGATACAGCAGGATATAGATCGTTTGGAGACTTGTGCGGAGAATCCCCGGGGGGGGGGGCGCTGTCAACGGCCTCCGACCGGCGCGGCGGGAATCCCGCGGGCGTCTGAGAATCGTCGCCGAAGAATGGGGAAGACGGCATCGGGGCTGCGGGGCCCGATTCCCGCACTCCCCTGGGGATTCTCCGACACGGCGCGGGGTCGGAGAATCCCGGCGTGGGAGTTTCCACGGGGCCCTGGGAGCAGGAGGAGGAGCAGTCTCTGTCAGGGAGAGAACCTGAGAACATCTAAGACACTCAGAAGGTAAGAAGGTAAGTAAGTGATTTTTACTCATTTTTACTTTTATACCTTTTTCAAATTGTGTGTGTCGGGGGGGAAACTGAAGTGACATCACAGAAAAGCTGTGACCTGAGTGGCTGGTTGGGAATCTACACTAAATTAAGCATTGGTAACTAATTAAACATAATTACTCAATTATAATTTAGAGGGGTATCGAAGCCAGAGATCGGAGAGTACTATATTTAGCTTTCACATTTATATTAGAAATCTAGTGCTAGGAAACAGATAGCTAACAGTAACTTTAAAAAATAAAAAATAAAAAATTTTATACTTTTAATTTTAATTAATTGACGCAATGTCAGTTAGAGGGGTGCAGTGCTCTGACTGTGAGATGTGGCAGGTCCGGGAGGCTTCCAGCGTCCCGGATGGCTTCATCTGCAGAAAGTGCATCCAACTGGAGCTCCTCACAGACCACATGATTCGGTTGGAGCAGCAATTGGATGCACTTAGGAGCATGCAGGTGGCAGAAAGCGTCATAGATCGCAGTTATATAAATGTGGTCACATCCAAGATGCAGGCAGAAAAATGGGTGACCACCAGAAAGGGCAGGCAGTCAGTGCAGGAATCCCCTGTGGTTGTCCCCCTCTCGAACAGGTATACCCCTTTGGATACTGTCGGGGGGGATAGCCTATCAGGGGAAAACAGCAGCAGCAAAAGCAGTGGCACCACGGCTAGCTCTGATGTTCAGAAGGGAGGGTCAAAGCGCAGAAGAGCAATAGGAATAGGGGACTCTATAGTCAGGGGCACAGATAGGTGCTTCTGTGGACATGAAAGAGACTCCAGGATGGTATGTTGCCTCCCTGGTGCCAGGGTCCAGGATGTCTCCGAACGGGTAGAGGGCATCCTGAAGGGGGAGGGCAAACAGGCAGAGGTCGTTGTACATATTGGTACTAACGACATAGGCAGGAAGGGGCATGAGGTCCTGCAGCAGGAGTTCAGGGAGCTAGGCAGAAAGCTAAAAGACAGGACCTCTAGGGTTGTAATCTCGGGATTACTCCCTGTGCCACGTGCCAGTGAGGCTAGAAATAGGAAGATAGAGCAGCTAAACACGTGGCTAAACAGCTGGTGTAGGAGGGAGGGTTTCCATTATCTGGACGACTGGGAGCTCTTCCGGGGCAGGTGTGACCTATATAAGAAGGACGGGTTGCATCTAAACTGGAGAGGCATAAATATCCTGGCCGCGAGGTTTGCTAGTGTCACACGGGAGGGTTTAAACTAGTATGGCAGGGGGTTGGGCACGGGAGCAATAGGTCAGAAGGTGAGAGCATTGAGGGAGAACTAAGGAATAGGGACAGTGGGGCTCTGAGGCAGAGCAGACAGGGAGAAGTTGCTGAACACAGCGGGTCTGGTGGCCTGAAGTGCATATGTTTTAATGCAAGAAGTATTACGGGTAAGGCAGATGAACTTAGAGCTTGGATTAGTACTTGGAACTATGATGTTGTTGCCATTACAGAGACTTGGTTGGGGGAAGGGCAGGATTGGCAGCTAAACGTTCCAGGATTTAGATGTTTCAGGCGGGATAGAGGGGGATGCAAAAGGGGTGGCGGAGTTGCGCTACTGGTTAGGGAGAATATCACAGCTGTACTGCTGGAGGACACCTCAGAGGGCAGTGAGGCTATATGGGTAGAGATCAGGAATAAGAAGGGTGCAGTCACAATGTTGGGGGTTTACTATAGGCCTCCCAACAGCCAGCGGGAGATAGAGGAGCAGATAGGTAGACAGATTTTGGAAAAGAGTAAAAACAACAGGGTTGTGGTGATGGGAGACTTCAACTTCCCCAATATTGACTGGGACTCACTTAGTGCCAGGGGCTTAGACGGGGCAGAGTTTGTAAGGAGCATCCAGGAGGGTTTCTTAAAACAATATGTAGACAGTCCAACTAGGGAAGGGGCGGTACTGGACCTGGTATTGGGGAATGAGCCCGGCCAGGTGGTAGAAGTTTCAGTAGGGGAGCATTTCGGGAACAGTGACCACAATTCAGTAAGTTTTAAAGTGCTGGTGGACAAGGATAAGAGTGGTCCTAGGATGAATGTGCTAAATTGGGGGAAGGCTAATTATAACAATATTAGGCGGGAACTGAAGAACATAGATTAGGGGCGGATGTTTGAGGGCAAATCAACATCTGACATGTAGGAGGCTTTCAAGTGTCAGTTGAAAGGAATTCAGGACCGGCATGTTCCTATGAGGAAGAAGGATAAATACGGCAATTTTCGGGAACCTTGGATAACGAGAGATATTGTAGGCCTCGTCAAAAAGAAAAAGGAGGCATTTGTCAGGGCTAAAAGGCTGGGAACAGACGAAGCCTGTGTGGAATATAAGGAAAGTAGGAAGGAACTTAAGCAAGGAGTCAGGAGGGCTAGAAGGGGTCACGAAAAGTCATTGTCAAATAGGGTTAAGGAAAATCCCAAGGCTTTTTACACGTACATAAAAAGCAAGAGGGTAGCCAGGGAAAGGGTTGGCCCACTGAAGGATCGGCAAGGGAATCTATGTGTGGAGCCAGAGGAAATGGGCGAGGTACTAAAGGAATACTTTGCATCAGTATTCACCAAAGAGAAGGAATTGGTCGATGTTGAGTCTGGAGGAGGGTGTGTAGATAGCCTGGGTCACATTGAGATCCAAAAAGACGAGGTGTTGGGTGTCTTAAAAAATATTAAGGTAGATAAGTCCCCAGGGCCTGATGTGATCTACCCCAGAATACTGAAGGAGGCTGGAGAGGAAATTGCTGAGGCCTTGACAGAAATCTTTGGATCCTCACTGTCTTCAGGGGATGTCCCGGAGGACTGGAGAATAGCCAATGTTGTTCCTCTGTTTAAGAAGGGTAGCAAGGATAATCCAGGGAACTAGAGGCCGGTGAGCCTTACTTCAGTGGTAGGGAAATTACTGGAGAGAATTCTTCGAGACAGGATCTACTCCCATTTGGAAGCAAGTGGATGTATTAGTGAGAGGCAGCACGGTTTTGTGAAGGGGAGGTTGTGTCTCACTCACTTGATAGAGTTTTTCGAGGAGGTCACAAAGATGATTGATGCAGGTAGGGCAGTGGATGTTGTCTATATGGACTTCAGTAAGGCCTTTGACAAGGTCCCTCATGGTAGACTAGTACAAAAGGTGAAGTCACACGGGATCAGGGGTGAGCTGGCAAGGTGGATACAGAACTGGCTAGGTCATAGAAGGCAGAGAGTAGCAATGGAAGGATGTTTTTCTAATTGGAGGGCTGTGACCAGTGGTGTTCCACAGGGATCAGTGCTGGGACCTTTGCTGTTTGTAGTATATATAAATGATTTGGAGGAAAATGTAACTGGTCTGATTAGTAAGTTTGCAGACAACACAAAGGTTGGTGGAATTGCGGATAGCGATGAAGACTGTCAGAGAATACAGCAGGATTTAGATTGTTTGGAGACTTGGGCGG
Source organism: Scyliorhinus torazame (assembly GCF_047496885.1). Classification (NCBI taxonomy): domain Eukaryota; kingdom Metazoa; phylum Chordata; class Chondrichthyes; order Carcharhiniformes; family Scyliorhinidae; genus Scyliorhinus; species Scyliorhinus torazame. The sequence goes on along the minus strand of NC_092717.1, from coordinate 232,996,626 downwards.
AGAGATGGCAGATGGAGTTTAATCTGGACAAATGTGAGGTAATGCATTTTGGAAGGTCTAATGCAGGTAGGGAATATACAGTGAATGGTAGAACCCTCAAGAGTATTGAAAGTCAAAGAGATCTAGGAGTACAGGTCCACAGGTCACTGAAAGGGGCAACACAGCTGGAGAAGGTAGTCAAGAAGTCATACGGCATGCTTGCCTTCATTGGCCGGGGCATTGAGTATAAGAATTGGCAAGTCATGTTGCAGCTGTATAGAACCTTAGTAAGGCCACCCTTGGAGTACAGTGTTCAATTCTGGTCGCCACACTACCAGAAGGATGTGGAGGCTTTAGAGAGGGTGCAGAAGAGATTTACCAGAATGGTGCCTGGTATGGAGGGCATTAGCTATGAGCAGCGGTTGAATAAACTCGGTTTGTTCTCACTGGAACGAAGGAGGTTGAGGGGCGACCTGATAGAGGTCTACAAAATTATGAGGGGCATAGACAGAGTGGATAGTCAGAGGCTTTTCCCCGGGGTAGAGGGGTCAATTACTAGGGGGCATAGGTTTAAGGTGAGTGGGGCAAGGTTTAGAGTAGATGTACGAGGCAAGTTTTTTACACAGAGGGTAGTGGGTGCCTGGAACTCGCTACCGGAGGAGGTGGTGGAAGCAGGGACGATAGTGAGTTTAAGGGGCATCTTGACAAATATATGAATAGGATGGGAATAGAGGGATACGGACCCAGGAAGTGTAGAAGATTGTAGTTTAGTCGGGCAGCATGGTCGGCACGGGCTTGGAGGGCCGATGGGCCTGTTCCTGTGCTGTACATTTCTTTGTTCTTTGTTCTTTGTTCAGGAACCCGGGCAGTGTGGACCAGTGAGCTAAAGTGTGAAGACCTGCTGAGTGGTGTTCTGTGCCTGTTACTTAATTGGGTTTGCCTTTCATCAATAAACCCCTTTGTTAATGACTGGAAGCCTCCAGTCTTACATCGCCCTTAAAGCACAGAAACAGGACTTTTCACTGATCTAGTCCCTGTCGGTGTTTATACTTCATACAAACATCTTGGCACCTTTATTCATATCACCTTCTATTCCTTTCCAGATCATTCACTTACCTAGACTCCACTTAAATTATCCACGTTAATGAGTTCAACACTCGATGTTGTAGCATGTTCTGTATTGTAATCACTCTCGGGGTAAAGATGTTCCTCCTGAATTCCCTCCTGGATATATTGGTGACAGTCTTATTTTCATGGCCCCCAGTTTTGGACACCCCCATACCTGGACCCACCTTGTCCCAGTCTGCCCTTTTAAACCCTTTCGTCATTTTAAATACCTCTCTCGAGTCACCGCTTCGCCTCCACCGTTCTGGAGGAACCCTGACCCCGAAATGGAAGGTCCAGTAAAACTGGTACCGGCTGATCCCAGTTTCCACAGGGAAGTTGAAGGCCGACTCGGAGCTGGCTGTTGAGGAGGAAGTGGCAGTAGATGCGAGGTGGTTATTTTTCCAGTTTAATAACGGGTATTTCTGATTGAGCAGCTGGTTCCAGTCGGGAGCCGCATTTATGATTAGCACATACATTTTATTTATATTTTGTTGTATTTTATTTTTATTATATGTTGCAGGCTTGATATAGGATCAACTGATGTCAGTAATCAACCAATTCCACTTCAATGTGTGTTTGTCCGTGTTCACGTGTGTGCGCAATGTGTGTGCATGCACATGTGTGTGTGTGTTTGTGTGCATGAGAATGAGTGTGTGTGCCTGCATCCATGTAAGTGTGTGTGTCTATGCATGAGTGTCTGTGTGAGCGTGTCCGTGGCGGTCTGTATATCTATGTCTGTGTATGTATGTGTGTTTGTGTATGTGTCACAGTGTGTGTCTCTGTTTGGGCCTGTGTGTGCATGAGTGTGTTTATGTGTGCGTGTCTGTGTTTATGTGTCTGTGTCTGTGTCTGCGTGTGAGTGCGTATGTGTGTGGGCGCGCATCAGTGTGTGATTGTGAGTTTCTGTGTGTGTGTCAGTGTCTATCTGTGTGTGTGTCCATGTGTCTATCTGTGTCAGTGTGTTTTCCCATTGAATCCACCCCATGTTGCCGGAAGCCCGTAGCAGGCGCGCCCCATCTGTGAGACCGGAAGATCCAGATGGTGTGAAGAGCTGGAATATCTCGCCCCAGATGTCCAAACAAACACTAAGAATTAAAGACTGAGTAAATTCTGTGCAAAACCTATGGTTAAAAAAGGATAAAATTCAGACACGATCAACATTGCAGGTCACTGATTCCAGAGAAAATGTTCAGAGTAAAATTTTGTGTAAATTTTATTCTGTGAATCAATACATTCTCCATCCTGCAGTTGCTCCACATGCTCACCATTCTCCCCAGCAATGGATTTCTCTGAGACTGCCTGGCTGGATTGTCACTGACAGGCTGGTATTGGGTCTCACAGAGAACTGCGGGTGTCTCTCTCTTGCAGGTGTTGCAACCACAACCCAGAAGTGCCGCCGATCACGGTATCGACGTCGGGCAACGGAGAATCCTGCCCACGCTGCTTTATGCTGGAGAGAGATGTGGCAGTAAATTTAATTTGCAGTGATATAAACACACTGTGTGAAGGCCTCACTAACTTCCTTTCAGAGACACCATTTTCCCAGAAGTAACCTCCAGCTCTTTCTGGAAGGTTGCATTCTCATCTTCCGACATCCTGATTTTAACCAGCGGCTCCCACCCAACACACTGGGCAGGTCCCTCGCCAGCCCTCCGGAATGCGAGTGGGTTAGACTGGGCCGAGGATGGTGGATGCAGACTCCACCATGGCGCTAAATCGGGAAGGAGTTGTGCACAGCTTTTTATACTGCTGAACATAGAACATAGAACATTACAGCGCAGTACAGGCCCTTCGGCCCTCGATGTTGCGGCGACCTGTGAAACCACTCTAAAGCCCATCTACACTATTCCCTTATCGTCCATATGTCTATCCAGTGACCATTTGAATGCCCTTAGTGTTGGCGAGTCCACTACTGTTGCAGGCAGGGCATTCCACACCCTTACTACTCTCTGAGTAAAGAACCTACCTCTGACATCTGTCCTATATCTATCTCCCCTCAATTTAAAGCTATGTCCCCTCGTGCTAGACATCACCATCTGAGGAAAAAGGCTGTCACTGTCCACCCTATCCAATCCTCTGATCATCTTGTATGCCTCAATTAAGTCACCTCTTAACCTTCTTCTCTCTAATGGAAACAGCCTCAAGTCCCTCAGCCTTTCCTCATCAGATCTTCCCTCCATACCTGGCAACATTCTGGTGGGCAGCACGGTAGCATTGTGGATAGCACAATTGCTTCACAGCTCCAGGGTCCCAGGTTCGATTCCGGCTTGGGTCACTGTCTGTGCGGAGTCTGCACGCCCTCCCCGTGTGTGCGTGGGTTTCCTCCGGGTGCTCCGGTTTCCTCCCACAGTCCAAAGATGTGCAGGTTAGGTGGATTGGCCATGATAAATTGCCCTTAGTGTCCAAAATTGCCCTTAGTGTTGGGTGGGGTTACTGGGTTATGGGGTTATGGGGATAGGGGGGAGGTGTTGCCCTTTGGTAGGGTGCTCTTTCCAAGAGCCGGTGCAGACTCGATGGGCCGAATGGCCTCCTTCTGCACTGTAAATTCTATGAAATCTCCTCTGCACCCTTTCCAATGCTTCCACATCCTTCCTATAATGCGGCGACCAGAATTGCACGCAAAACTCCAAATGCGGCCGCACCAGAGTTTTGGTCGAGGATGGTGGATGCAGACTCCACCATGGCACTAAATCGGGAAGGAGTTGTGTGCAGCTTTTTACACTGCTGACTTGAAGCTGCGTGCAGCCTGGTACACTACAATATCGGATCTGTGTAGAGCCTGGTATACTGTGTTTTGTGCCCTGATGGCATCTGTCCTGAAAGTCAGGTTGCCTGTTGGTAGTGCAGCTATCGTGAAGTGGTAAGATGCATCGTCCTGCCATGGCATGTCATTGTACTGAGCTGAGCAATAACAGTGTCCCTCATTTGCAGAGTTGTACCATGTCGTGCCAGTCGTAGTTCTGTTGGCGTTGTGTTTGTCGTGCTTGTTGTCGACGTTGTTGCCTTTGGTACGCTTCTTGCTATTGTCTTTGATGTTGTGGTGGTTGGTTTTGTTGCCGTGTTTGCTGCGTTCAAGGACCACACTCTGTGGATAATACGAGTCCTTCACACAGTTAGCGTGCTTTGTGGCATCTGCTGTCTCCTTGAGCGTGCCGTCACTGAGTTTGCGGCGCTCCCAGTCTGGAGTCATGTCCGGCTTACGTGAATCAGCTTTGGCTTGTCGATGCTCCCCGTCTGGAGTCTGGTCTGTTTCACCTGAATCAGTTTTGGTTTGTCGATGCTCCCCGTCCAGAGTCATTGCAGGTTGACTTGAGTCAGCTGAGATTTCTTGATGCTCCACGTCCGGAGTCAAAACAGTCAGGAATGCATTTGCTTGTGGAGAGGCTCGAGCGGATGAGGTTTGAAGTAACGTGGTGTCACCAAAATTACCAGTAGTCTCACTGTGATTGTCGAGTGCCTCTGTACATCTGCAATGGGAAGTGGGATGCCGTTGTCATTTGTCTCACATACAGTGTCTTCTTGTCGTTCACTTGAGCTGGGTAGACTGTCAGAGTCTTCTTCTGGTTGCTCAAATAATCTGGGTGGACTGTCATAGTCTGCTTGCTGTACACTTGAGCGTGGCAGACTTGCATTGTCTGCTGCTGGTTGCTCAGAGGAGGTTGTTAGACCCTCATGGTCTTGTTCATACAAGGACTGCACTCTGGAGTCTTGCATTGCTTCTATCATGGAGGCTATCCACGAGCTCGCTGTGGAGGCTTGTGTCACTCCCTCTGTGGAGTTTTGCAGCATTCCCTGTGTGGAATAGTGAATTGGTCTCTCTGTGGAAACTGTCATCACTTCTTGTTCATGCAAGGACTGCGCTCTGGAGTCTTGCGTTGCTTCTATCGTGGAGTCTGTCCACGAGCTCGCTGTGGAGGCTTGTGTCACTGGAGTTACTTCTTGTGTGGAGACGTGCAGTTGTCTTGCTGTGGAGTCTTTCATCGCTTTCTGTGTGGAGGCTGGGACACTTTGTGGTGCGTGGACCACTCTCTGTGTGGAGTCGGGGACCCTTCGCGGTGTGTGGACCACTCTCTGTGTGGCAGCAGGCCGCTCTCTGTGGGCTTGTACCGCTCTCTGTCTCTTGGTGTCAGGCCGCAGCATAATCCTGCACTCACAAGTCGGGATGTCATATATGCTGGGCTGAAGATCCTCAAATCCAAAGAACTCGTCATCGGTGTCGTCAATGTGCAACACGTCTAGTTGCGGTTCGGATTTGGTACTGGGGTAGCCTCCCAAGGTGAAAGCTTCGTCTGAGTCATTGTCTTCCAAGACCATATCATCACGTTTTGTGTCGGAGCTGGCATTGGGCTCGCGATGTCCAAAGAAGAATTCAAGGTCTGAGTCATAGTCTTCAAGGACTGTATCGTCTCCTTGGGCGGTGTTAACTGCTTGTTGCAGGGTTCTGCAGAGGTTACTCTCAGCTACTGGTCGAATTTCAGGCATTGTGCTGTCGTTCCAAGTGAAAGAATCTGGTTTTGAGGCTTTGAATTTTTTTTTCCGCGTTTTGGGACATTTCCCCTTTAAGTGGGCGTGGTCCGGGACCTCGGACATCATGAAGCGTGTGCCATAGTGCGTAGGAAGTGGTTGCACGTGCGCAGATCGCTGTTCCTTTGCTTGGGGCCTTGTTCTCAATTGCGCATGTGCGGCTTTTTGCTCATGCTCAAACAGACCTTCCCATTCTGTGCGCTCTTCGTGCAACTGCGTATGTGCAGCACCTTTCCCAAGATGGCTGCAATTCAAAACTGCCGTTCTTTGCTGCAAGTCTACCTTGCGGTGAGGTTTGGAGCCTCTTTTACCTTTTCTTTTTGTATGTTCCTCGCAGAACTCTTGGAATTTGTCCGGGACTGCCTGGAAATCGCTCTTGTTTTGCCCCTTTGAGTATTTGAAGATCTGGAAGATTTCAGCTGCTTCTGGACCCGCGATGGTAAGTAGAAGCTTTATTTTTTCTGCATCCGTCACGCCATCTAAGTCGGACGCTACCAGGTAGATCTCGAATCTCTGCCGGAACTAACGCCAGTTTTCACTGAGATTTCCGTGGCACCTGAGCCGCTGCGGAACCGGAATCCCGAACATCATCTTGCCTGGCTGTTGTTGCTGGTTGTCACTGTTCGCTGAGTTAAAACTATATGGATTTAACAGTTTACTCCTGGAACCATGTTTTGTTATGCTCTTGACGTAGCATAAGCTGCTTCCTTGCTGTGCACTCTGACAAAGGAAGGTTCAGACTTGGAGATAGCTTTAACACATTTATTACTGTTAACAATTCTCCTTCTTGGATTCGATGCTACTGTTAATCCTGCTAAAGCTACTCAGACTGACGACCCAGTCTGCTACAATCCACGTGGTGGGAGTGATGCTCAATCAACCCTGTGTCTGTACTCACTGAGTGTCTCCACTGGGAAGAGACTGAGCATGTGTGATGTGTCCTTTTATGAGTTGGTGTAATGCCATCCTGTGGTCGTGTCACCTCTGTGTGTATCGTGACTGCCCACTGGTCGTGTCCTATCTTACTGACCTATTGGTTGACTGTCTGTGTGTCATGCCTCTGGTGCTCCCTCTAGTGTCTAGCTAGGTGTAGTGTATGTACATTAACCCTTTGTGTACTTACAGTGATGTATATCACCACACACTGCAGACTCGGATCTATGCACAGCCCGGTACACTGCAGAGTTGGAGCTGTGTGCAGCCCGGTACACTGCAGAGTTGGAGCTGTGTGCAGCCCGGTACACTGCTGACCCGGAGCTGTATAGAGCCTGGTACACTGCCGACTCAGTGCTGGGTACAGCCTGGTACACTGCAGACTCCGAGCTGTGTAGAGCCTGGTACACTGCTGATCAGTGATGTGTACAGCCTGGTACACTGCTAACCCGGAGCTGTGTACAGCCTGGTACACTGCTGAGTCGGATTTGTGTACAGCTTGGTACACTGCAGACTCGGATCTGTGTGCAGCCTTGTACACTGCTGATCAGTGATGTGTACAACCTGGTACACTGCTCACCGGAGCTGTGTGCAGCCTGGTACACTGTTGGTTCGGAGCTGTGTGCAGCCTGGTACACTGCTGACTCAGAGCTGTGTACAGCCTGGTACACTGCTGACCCGGAGCAGTGTACAAAGGCACATTGTTGACTCAGAGCTGTGTGCAGCCTTGTACACTGCTGGTTCGGAGCTGTGTGCAGCCTGGTACACTGCAGACTCAGATCTGTGTACAGCCTGCTACACTGCTCACCTGGAATTGTGTACATCCTGGTACACTGCTGACCCGGAGCAGTGTACAAAGGCACATTGTTGACTCAGAGCTGTGTGCAGCATGGTACACTGTTGGTTCGGAGCTGTGTGCAGCCTGGTACACTGCTCACCGGAGCTGTGTACAGCCTGGTACACTGCAGACTCAGATCTGTGTATAGCCTGGTACACTGCTCACCCGGAATTGTGTACATCCTGGTACACTGCTGACCCGGAGCAGTGTACAAAGGTACATTGTTTACTCAGAGCTGTGTGCAGCCTGGTACACTGTTGGTTCGGAGCTGTGTGCAGCCTGGTACACTGCTCACCGGAGCTGTGTGCAGCCTGGCACATTGTTTACTCAGAGCTGTGTGCAGCCTGGTACACTGCTGACTCAGAGCTGTGTACAGCCCGGTACACTGTTGGTTCGGAGCTGTGTGCAGTCTGGTACACTGCTCACCGGAGCTGTGTGCAGCCTGGTACATTGTTTACTCAGAGCTGTGTGCAGCCTGGTACACTGCTGACATGGATTTTGTGCAACCTGATAAATTGACCATGCGGGAGCTCCTGGGGATGGCTCATGGAACACTCCCGGTTTCCATCCTGCACTGGGTCTTAGAGTCCAGATGGTTTTCTTCTCCCCAGCAGTCTCTCACCATCCCCTCACTGTTACCACCACCTCCTCCAGAAGTTGCTGGTTCTCCTATGCCCGCCTCTCACTCTGGTGTAACTCATGTCCACCTTCCCCCATTACAACCCTCTCTCCTGAACACTGGCAGGGAGAGGTTGGTTTAATCGGGGCGGGGGTGGGGGGAGAGGGGACGTTGCTGCAATCAGGGGGGAGGTGTTTGCTGCAAATGGGATGGGGAGACAAAGGTGTTTGTTGGAATTGGGGTGAGGGGGGGAGGTGTTGAGAGAGAGGGGGGGCACTGCAGCAGTCAGGGGGGTGCAGGGAAGTGGATGAAATTGGTGGGGTGGGGAAGGGGGTTATTTCTACAACCAGAGGGTTCGGGGGCGGAGGGAGATGCTGCAATTGGGGGGAGATGTTGATTGTTGGATTTGGTGGGTGTGGGGTGGGAAATTGGGCAGCAGGGAGTTACTGAATCAGGTAGTTGGCTGCAGCCCAGGGGATCGTGCAGAATGCCTGTTGGGTGCGAGGGTAAATCCAACACAATGAATAATGAAAACTGACATAACAAAGACTATGATTGAGATCATGAAGTAACATTTTTGTTGTTTTTGTGACATGAAAATCTTTCCAATGTCTTTGTTCACATTAATAATCAGTTTATTCTCAAGAGCCAAGGAAAATATTTCAACGCGTATGAATCACTGTTGAAATTGTCATGGAGGTCATTCTTTCAATTTGTTTCGACAAAAGAAGCATTTAAAGAAAAGTGAGACAATGAACTTGCCCCTCAAATGTATTTCATTAAGAGAACATGTCCACTTTTACGGTGGCGCAGTGTTTAGCACTGCTGCCTCACAGCTCCAGGGACCCGGGTTCAATTCTCGGCTTGGGTCACTGTCTGTGCGGAGTTTGCACGTTCTTCCCGTGTCTGCGTGGGTTTCCTCCGGGTGCTCCGGTTTCCTCCAGCAGTCCAAAGATGTGCAGGTTAGATGGATTGGCCATGCTAAATTGTCCCTTAGTGTTCCAGACGGTGTGCAGACTCCGAGAATCGAGCGAGGGGGTGGGCCTGGGTAGAGTGCTCTATCGGAAGGTCGATGCAGACTCGATGGGCCGAACAGCCACCTTCTGCACTGTAGGAATTCTATGCTGAGAAGAGACGGTGTTACCTCATGGTTATAGGGTGCATTTTAATTTGATGGCAGCTTCCTGTTAGTGGAGAATACGACTTGTGCTGCAGCTGCACAGTAATAGTGTGAAACAGCTTTGCTCATTGCTCATATTATGGAGACACCTTACCCTTCCAAGGTAATCTGAGGCAAACTGGCCACTTTTCATGACCGAAAGTAGAGGCTTCAGGCCCATTCATGGGTTTGCACGATATACAGCGAGCGATGATCTGATCAGGTTAGCAACTATCCTGCAGGGTGGCTTTGATATTCCTCATGGCAGTCACAAGCTTGGACCCTATTTTCAGTTAAAACAATGAACCAATTAAAATAAAACAAACAAATTGAGGCACAAATTAAAGGGGCAGCCTCTTAAAGGCTCCTGCCTTGGAATAAATCACAATTGAAACTTAAAGCATCAAATCAAAATGTGGTTAAGTGGGCCGACAATACGCCACAGTCCCCGCGGTACCCACTGGGCACGTAAGGCCTCGATGGTGCTGGGGGACACTCTCCATGAACACCCAGCTGTGGTAGAGGGGCAGACAGTCGGGGTCGAATGACCGCTTGGTCACTCACTGCCTGGGCTTGTTGATGGCAAGGTTGGCCAGGTGCAGGAGCACGTTCATGAGCAGTTCCTCCTCCTCCTCCTCTGCTCCTCTCCACACCAGGTGCCAATAGATCAGGATCGTGGGACTGAAGTGCAAAGAAAACTGCAACAGAGGTTTTTTAAAATAACTAAATATGGAGTTAAGTCGAAAACAACCTATATAATCATTGTCCACTTGGGCAAGCTTCTTGGGAGTCCATGAACTGATGTTGCTCTGTTTACTTGCTATAAATATGGCGGTTAATAAGGTCGCCTTTCTTAATCCTAATTATGTGTATACTTTCAGAATCGCCAGGTATCTCTCGATACCGCCACAAGGTTCAACCTGAATACCGATCAAAGAGCCAATACACCAGTTAGTTAGTTCAAAGTCAATGGTATTAATTTACACACAGTATGATTTACTCATGCACAATAACACTGCAAGCTAAACTATCTCTATTGCTAACACCTATAATTAACTTCGGGTGTCCACTTAGGTCAAAGGAACAATGGCCGTTGTTCGGATCTGAGGCTGTTGGGTTCGAAGAGGTAACAGGAGTACAGCTAAGGTCGTCCGTCTGGTAGCGAGCGTTGACCTTGAACTTACTTGCTTCTGGTGGTGCTGGTGGAAGGGTCTCTCCGCTTGAGAGCCGAATCCAAGAGACTGAATCTCTGGTGGGGCTTCATTCTTATACTTGGAGGGGCTTCGCGCGCTTTTAGGCGGGCCTTAAACTTGGTCCCAATGAAATGGGCAGCTTCTTAATCATTGTCATCGATCTGAACCAATAAAGGGGTAGGTGCCTTGATGGCTGGGCGTGTCCTAGGTGGCCGTTGGCCTTGCTTTGTTTGTGTCTTTCGGTTGGGCTAGTGGCGCCGGAATGTCTGAGACACTATCAGCTACCTGAGCATTAGTCCTTTGTTCCTTGGAGATGGGCCATCAATATGTAAATCGACCCAGAGTTTCGATTCCGTCTGCTGACTGCTTTCCAAATATACATCCAGGCTCTGTGCCTGCTTGTTGCTCTGCATTGTCCACATTTCCCTATAGTCTCTGTGAGTGTCCATTTTATACACTGAAAGTGGCCATCACAGATGGCTACACACCCTCCTTGTGATCCTCAACGCGAAGCGTGAAGGATCATATTACTGAATCTAACGGGCGCTATGACATTCATTTACATTTATTTTTCAATTGAAACACGGGAACCTCTTACTATTCTTCTCTAAACTATTCTTAGTTAATTAAAATAATTTACAACAGTATAAACTATACAATAGCAGCATTACATGTCTCTGTATCTTGGCGGTCAAGTACAGAATTTCACATCTTTTATTAGAACAAACAAAAAAATTAGTCGATGCACTTTATTTACTGAGAGGGAGTGGGGGGTTTGCTGAAGTCCGAAAATAGGGGGTCTGAGGGGATATACCAGAGTGTGGGAGGCTTTCCTTCGCCATTTCCGAAGTCTCAGTGTCTGGATGGCACTGCAGTGTATCGATATGACTAACAGTGCTTCCACGATGTAGGACATGTGATAAATGTGTCACACCAGGTTGGTGTATCAGTGGCTGTCTCTGGGTGTGGGGTATGGCAGTGATGGGAAACATTCACAGCCTGTGGGGTAGGGGTCGGGGGGACGCGGCCGCGTGCAACTGGAGTGATCCCACGAAGATCCAGATGTAGATCATGATGTCTGTCTTCATGTTGTCTTTTTCCTTCTTGGTCTTCCTTTGTCTTCTGTTGTCCTGGATTTCCTGTGGACACAAGCATAATATCTGTTATTACCTTGTTTAAGATCTTGTATGTCAGTCTGTCTGTCCTTTTATTACCGATTGCCCATTAGAATTGTCACCATATGTGACTCCCTCATTTTTTAAAAAACAAATATTTTGGGGACAAGACATGCAAAAGAAAATACTGTCACAGCGCGAGCAGTCTCGCAGCCTGTGTGATCGATGCGGTGAGTGGGCGGATAATCTCTCCATCCAGCAGTAAAGTGTTCCATCCAAGTGTTTGAGGATGTAAATAGCATACGGGAGAGCAACCTAAGGGTCACCGGAAAACAAACAAAACTTGTGGCAAAGAGCATTCTTTAAACCACAGACTAAAAGAACAGTAAAAGAGTTTTGAACCAAAAGTTCCGAATGGGGTGCATATGGGCCGCGGCGGGGCAAGAATGGGTGGAATCCCCGGGTAGGGCGGTGACCAGTGCCGTAAGTGCACTACCCAAGTGTAGCTGACCAGATGGGGGTCCTCAGGCAGGGCGGGGACCAGTGCCGTTACTCCACTGCCTGAGCGACCGGACAAGAACGGAAAGAATTTGTGTTCATCGTGGATACTGCCTCTAATGATTACCTTCGAATCAGAAGAGTAGCTATGAGTGGGTGTCTGCGGACAAACTAGTTCCTTTAACTGCCAGTGGGCATTAAAAGAGTGGTGGCGTGGGGCCATGAATAAACTTGAAGTGCACAAACAAACATTCAACATTTAAAAGTAACGAACTAAATTAACAAAATCGGGCAGGCTCCATCAGAAGTACACCGTAAATCTCCATCGGTTCCCTTTTACCATCATCTGGACACCTCATTGCTCTATAGCGAACAGAGTCGCAAAGGGGCTCGTCTGGTGGGAGTCAGACTCTGGGTCATCATCTTCTCCCGGTTGCCATTCCCGTGACTGGAGTAGCTGTGCCAAAGCTGCTTGGGGTGAAGTGGGGTCCATCTCATTCCGGATGAGTCTGTAAGAATTGTCGTGGTACCAATGTTTCGTGTCGAGGTTGGAGGTGGTAGGGGGCAATCCATAGTCGTCAGGCAGTGGGTCCGGATCAGGGGCTTTTATGTACATGGTCTCAAAGGGGTTGAACAAATCTTGTTCGGAGTCGCTGGGAGTGGGGCCTGGTGCAGGAGTGTAATCATGTCGCGGTGCCATGGGGCTGTCGTTGTCGCTGTCGGTGCTGGTTGAAAGAAGTGAGAGGCGGAGTCGTGCCTCTGGGGGTGGAGTCGCAGTAGTGTCTGAGGATGGGCTGGACTGGTTGGGGGAGGGTAGGAATAGGTCGTCCGTGGGCGGGGCGTGTTCATCTGCTGCGCATGTGAGATGTGGTGTGAGTGGTTGTTCTGTGTGCCATAAGCCTTAAGCTGGTTTATGTGAAACCATCCTGACTTGCCATTGGGATAAGTGATCTTATAAACGGAGGGGCTGACTTTATCTGAAATGGAGTAGGGTCCTGCGAATTTGGGGGAAAGAAATGAACTGGGCTGGCTAGGGAGAGCATGACCTGCTGCCCTGCTACAAATTCTGTGGCGTGTCCTGTCTTGTCAAAGCAAACCTTACTTTGCTTCTTTCGTGTCCCAAGCCTAACAGATGCGGTGAGCTGTGCTGCTTTTAAATCGGTACATTTTTGCTTTAATTGCTCGACTTGGTGTTCTGTCTCTTCTCGTACCAACACCTCGCGTTGCGTGTCTTGGTAGGCCTTGTCGTATTGTGACTGAAAGCTGCTTAGGTGAGCGAGACAAGATTGGTGTGCCCGTTTGACATCAGCCATCTCCTTGTCCTTCGGCGCTAACTGCTCTCTAAGTTGCCTGTGAACTTTTTCGTACTCGCAAACGGCTCCTTCGCTATTCTTCTCTCTGTCTTCAATCTCTCTGCAGAGCATCTTCACAACTTCCTCTGTGCCTCACAATTGTGCCACGCAGGACACGATTGCCATCGGCTTATGAGCTTTCCCTAAGCTTTTCTTATGAATCACGGTCAGGTTCTCCCACCAAGTATGCCCTATACTTCCGGGACCTGTTTCGTCGTTTGCACAAAATTTGCTCCAAAGGGGCCATTCTTTCCCTTTTGGATATTTCCGAATTTCCTCTTCCCATATGGGACACTGCCCTGCTCTATTGGTCGCTGCGACCTCGAATTCCTGGGGGTTCATCAGGCGTTCCATTGCCTTCATTGCCATCTCTACTGTTATCTCTGGGGTTTCTACCGAATTTGGAACAGGGGGAATAAAGTGGTGATGTAAACACGGGTACGGCTTACACTATTTTCCGGTCTACAAAACACCCAACAGTTATACACAACAAAATCTATCAAGTTTATCTTATATCCCTTGTTAGTATGCATGCAAATAACACACTTCCGAATCTTGGAGGTTTGATCGATATTGGTCTTACGCTTGTGGTTTTTCTTTTTCCAATTGGGTTTCTAATTCAAATTTGGGTTCTCTCGGAGTGACAAAGTCATTTCTAGGTCGAGTCCCGTCAGATGTCGCCAGTAATGTTGCTCTGTTTACTTGCTATAAATATAGCAGTTAATATGGTCGCCTTTCTTAATCCTAATTATGAGTATACTTTCAGAGTCGGCAGGTATCTCTCGATACCGCCACAAGGTTCAACCCGAATACCAATCAAAGAGCCAATACACCAGTTAGTTAGTTCAAAGTCAATGGTATTTATTTACACACAGTATGATTTACTCATGCACAATAATACTACAAGCTAAACTATCTCTATCACTAACATCTATAATTAACTTCGGGTGCCCACTTAGGTCAGAGGAACAATGGCCGTTGTTCGGATCTGAGGCTGTTGGGTTCGAAGAGGTAACAGGAATACAGCTAAGGTCGTCCGTCTGGAAGCGAGCGTTGACCTTGAACTTACTTGCTTCTGGTGGTGCTGGTGGAAGGGTCTCTCCGCTTGAGAGCCGAATCCAAGAGACTGAATCTCTGGTGGGGGTTCGTTCTTATACTTGGAGTGGCTTTGCACGCTTTTAGATGGGCCTTAAACTTGGTCCCAATTAATTGGGCAGCTTCTTAATCATTGTCATCGATCTAAACCAATAAAGGGGCGGGTGCCTTGATGGCTGGGCATGTCCTAGGTGGCCGTTGGCCTTGCTTTGTTTGTGTCTTTTGGTTGGGGTTGTGGCGCCGGAATGTCTGAGACAGTATCAGCTACCTGAGCATTAGTCCTTTGTTCCTTAGAGACCGGCCATCAATATGTAAATCGACCCAGAGTTTCGATTCCGTCTGCTGACTGACTTGCAAATATACATTCAGGCTCTGTGCCTGCTTGTTGCTTTGCATTGTCCACATTTCCCTATAGGCTCTGCGAGTGTCCATTTTATACACTGAAAGTGGCCAACCCAGATGGCTACTCTGATGCAAGCTACAGCTGCATGGGATCGCTGCATGTAATATCCTCCACCCCAGGCCTGCGATGGCAAGGGACTGGAGTCGCCCATAGAGGTACCGACACTGGGGACCTCCACTGCTGGATGGCAGCAAGCTTGTACAGCGGGAAAATGACTCGGAATCTATTTACAAAATTGTCAATAAGGCCCATCTTATAGTGCGTGGAACAGTCAGAATCCCAAGGTGTATACTGACCAGTATAGGTAGGCTTGCAGTGGATAGCAGCAGATTACCCATCAGCAGATTTCGTAACCAGCAATTCGAACAAGGTGAACTTGTTTGACTGCTCCATTTCAAAGGTGATTTGAGCAGAGGATGAAGCCCATTAAAGTGTGTAAGGAAATTCGTACATCATCTGTGAATTCAAATATAGCAAATGTATCATTAACCTTAGAGAATAGAGAAGAGAGGCAGCACGGTGGCGCAGAGGATTAGCCTTGCTGCCTCATGGCGCTGAGGTCCCAGGTTCGATCCCGGCTCTGGGTCACTGTCCGTGTGGAGTTTGCACATTCTCCCCGTGTCTGCGTGGGTTTCGCCCCTACAATCCAAAGATGTGCAGGCTAGGTGGATTGGCCACGCAAAACTGCCCCTCAATTGGAAAAAATGAATTGGGTACTCTAAATGTATAAAAACAAACAAACAAAAAAAAAGAGAATAGATTAGAGGGTCATTTGTTCCATAATGTCTGTGTTGACATTTGAACTCTGCCCAATATAGTTGCACATACCCACAGGGAGAGGTTGGCGTAGTGGTAATTGTCATGATCTTCAAACACACATCACAACACACACATCATGATAGGCAGACCAAAAGACCAATTAGCACACATAACACGACAGCCAATCACAGACAAGAGCAGACACAGTATAAGACAAGAAACACGACACTTCCTGGGCAGTCCATCTGGAGACAGGACAAGGCCAGGACCTCATTAACAAGACACTCACACAGTCACCACGTGCTGAGTACCAAGTCAGATGTGTAAATAACTAGTTGGAATAAAACTGCGTTGTACCAATCGCAACCGTGTTGGTTCGTCTGTACCTCAGAGCACCCAACACCACAGTAATGTCTTAGGCCTAATAGTCCATAGGCCCCAGCCAATCATCTTGGGACATGGGTTCAAATCCCACCTGAGTTCCTCAGGATAGTGTCCTAGGCCCAGCCATCCTCAGTTGCTTCATCTATGACCTTCCTTTCATCATATATTAGGAATAACAGCAAAAGAGATTATTATTTAAATGATAAAATATTAAATATTAAAACACGCTGCTGTGCAGAGAGACCTGGGTGTGCTAGTGCATGAGTCGCAAAAAGTTGGTTTTCAGGTGCAACAGGTGATTCAGAAGGCAAATGGAATTTTGTACTTCATTGCTAGAGGGATGGAGTTTAAGACTAGGGAGGTTCTGCTGAAATTGTATAAGGTGTTAGTGAGGCCACACCTGGAGTATTGTGTTCAGTTTTGGTCTCCTTACTTGAGAAAGGACGTACTGGCACTGGAGGGTGTGCAAAGGAGATTCACTAGGTTAATCCCAGAGCTGAAGGGGTTGGATTACGAGGAGAGGTTGAGTAGACTGGGACTGTACTCGTTGGAATTTAGAAGGATGAGGGGGCATCTTATAGAAACATATAAAATTATGAAGGGAATAGATAGGATAGATGCGGGCAGGTTGTTTCCACTGGCGGGTGAAAGCAGAACTAGGGGGCATAGCCTCAAAATAAGGGGAAGTAGATTTAGGACTGCGTTTAGGAGGAACTTCTTCACCCAAAGGGTTGTGAATCTATGGAATTCCTTGCCCAGTGAAGCAGTACAGGCTCCTTCATTAAATGTTTTTAAGATAAAGATAGATAGTTTTTTGAAGGATAAAGGGATTAAGGGTTATGGTGTTCGGGCCGGAAAGTGGAGCTGAGTCCACAAAAGATCACCATGATCTCATTGAATGGTGGAGCAGGCTCGAGGGGCCAGATGGCCTACTCCTGCTCCTAGTTCTTATGTTCTTATATGGTCAGAAGTGGGGATGTTCGCTGGTGATTTCGCACCATTCACAACTCCTCAGATAATAAAACAGTCCATGTCCAAATGTAGCAAGATCTGGACAGTATCCAGACTTGGGCTGACAAGTGGCAAGTTACATTCATGTCACACAAGTGCCAGGCAATGGCCACCTCCAACAAGAGAGGTTCTAACCATCACCGCTTGACATTCAATGGCATTACTGACGAATGCGATATAAAATAATTACTTTAGAGATATTAGTTAATGTAATGTAGAGGTAGGCCAGTCTAATCCTGGTGAGTTCACAGACAAAGGATTTCAGACCGCATGGCAAAGCAAAGGAAGAGGTGTGTCCACCAAAGGAGGAGAAAAGGATGCTGGGTAATAGGGGCCAGAGGAAGGGATTGGAAGTGAGCCAATCAGAATGTATCACCAGGTCAGGAGGGGTATAGGATGACCTATGGGAATCGTGCATGTGAAACTTGATGCCATTTGAATGTATCAGTACAGACTCCTTTGTTCTACAGACTCACTTGATTCCAGAGGTGTATGAAGCAAGATGTGCTTTGTGCCGCTGTGAACTGAGTAAAGCTTGCAAGCTAAATAAAATAACTAATGCTGTACCTGCAAATCCATCTCGACTTTTATTGAGGCCAGACTGACGGGTAAAGAAATTTGGGATTTGACATTACCATCGCTGAATCCCCTGCAATCACCATCCTGGGGGTTACCATTGATCAGAAACTGAAGTGGACTAGCCACGTTAATACTGTGACTACGAGAGCAGGTCAGAGAGCAGCGAGTAACTCACCTCCTGACTCCCCAAAGCCTGTCCACCATCTACAAGGCAGGAGTGTAATGGAATACTCTCCACTTGCCTGGATGAGTGCATCTCCAACAACACTCAAGAAGCTCGACACATCCCCGAAACAAATAAAAATCCCATTTGGTGGAATTTAAATTCAATTGAATGTCTGGAATTGAAATCTAGTCTTAATAATGGTGACTATCAAACTTTATTTTATTCTTCCACAGGATGTGGGTGTTTCTGTCAAAATCAACATTTATTGCCCAACCCTAATTGACCTTAAGAAGATGGTGTTACTTGGACCGCTGCAGTCTTTGAGGTGTAGGTACACCCACAGTGCTGTTAGGGAGGGAGTTCCAGGATTTTGATCCAGTGACAGTGAAGAAACGGCGATATATTTCCAAGTCAGGATGGTGAATGGTTTGGAGGGGAACTTACAGGTAGTGGTGTTCCCATGTGTCTGCTGCCTTTGTCCTTCTACATGGCAGTGGTGCTGTCAAAGGAGTGTTTATGAGTTCCTGCAGTGCACCTTGTCAATGGTACACACGGCTGCTACTGTGTGTTGATGATGGAGGAGCGACTGAATGTTGAAGATGGTGAATGTTGTAATCAAGAGCCTTCGTTGGTTCCAAGCTTCTTGAGTGTTGTTGGAGCTGCACTCATCCAAGCAAGTGGAGAATATTCCATTCCACTCCTGACTTGCTTTGTAGATAGTGGACAGATTTTGGGGGCCAGGAAGTGAGTTACTCGTTGCAGAATTCCCAGCGTCTGGCCTATCTGAGGGTCCCCTGCTCGGATGGAATTTCACATTGGCCTCAAGCCCCGAACCTCCCCTTGGGAGCCGGTGCCCCACATCCCGAGCTTCTTGCGGAGGTGTCCATCACACTGCATGGAGGGGTTTCCTGAACGGGCTGCTGCTGCACACCCTTTTACTTCCTTGTCCTTGTCTGGACATGCCGTGGCAAGCATTGTTGCTGTCTGGCGGCGGAGGTCCCGAGTGGACGTCAGACTACTAAGGAGTCCTCCCCCTTTGTGGTAAACCACTGTATTGTATTGTACTGTTCCATGCCTGGGCTTGTGCATGCTGGCTGCGCCTGTGGCTCCTCCCCTCGGGCTCATGTATAAAGGTGGCTGGTCGCTGTCTCTGATCCAGTTCGGGATAAGAGGCCAGGAGGCTTTCTGTTTAGTGTGCTAAAGCCTCAGTTACGTTCACCACTCGTCGTGTGTTCATTGATGGCAAATCAATTTAATACACTAAACAGCTAATATGAATTCATCACTCAAGCCTGATCACCTGGATCTGGACCCACAGGCAGCCAACGCCACTGCAACGTTCGAGCACTGGCTAAACTGCTTCGAAGCGTACCTCAGATCCTTCACCTAAGACTTCACCGACCTCCAAAAGAAGTAGATCCTCCATGCACGGGTGAGCCCACAAGTCTTTCTTCTCATCAGGGACATCCCCTAATATACGGAGGCGATAATGTTGCTGAAGGGACACTATGTTAAGTCTGTGAGCTAGGCACCTTTTTGCCACGAGACGACAACGCGCTGGGGAGTCACTCGCAGAATTCCTGCGTGCCTTGCAGTTACCCTGCCGGAACTGTGACTGCCAGGTGTTATCAGCTACCCAACACGCGGAGCTGCTGGTCAGGGACGCTTATGTCGCAGGCATGAAATCAAACTACATCCGCCAGCGATTGCTACACTCAGCCTCCCAGAGACAGTGCAGCTCTCAAACCCACTGGAGGTGGCCTACCAGAACATGGAGGCCTACACCTCCGACTGCGCGACACCCTCGTGCACCTTGTGGGCGCCGCCATCATCCGACCCGGGTGCGGCGCAAGCCTGTGCCGCGCAGCAGCCCGCCAATGCCGGAAGCCCCAAGTGCTACTTTTGCGGCCAGGGTAATCATCCCAGACAACGCTGCCCTGCACGGAACCCGACTTGCAACGGGTGTGGGAGGAAGGGCCACTTTGCGAAAGCCTGCCAGGCCCGATCTCTCCCTAAAGCTTCTACGCCAGCAGCGCTGCCTGCTGCCTTTTGGGGCCGCCCACAGCTGCCGCCACATGAGACCCATGGAGGCCGCCATCTTTAACGCCATTTTGTACTTCATCCACCATGCGCGACCCACGGGGGCCGCCAGCTTTGATGCCATCTCCGATGCCGCCCGCCACGCGTGACCCATGGGGGCCGCCATCTTGGGACCACTCTGCAGCCTCCCGGGAGCACTGCTCACCCGATCGTACGCTGGCCGCCGCTAGCTCCGACCGGCCTACCCAGCACCTTCCAAAGCTCGCCTCCATCATGCTCGACCAGTCCCGGCCTCATCACCTCACAAAATCGACGCTGACCGTCCGGTTCAACGGGCATGAGACGGCCTGCCTTTTCGACTCCGAGAGCACAGGCAGCTTCATACACCCAGATACGGTAAGGCGCTGCTCCCTCCCAATCTTACTCGCGACCCAGAAAATCTCCCTGGCTTCCAGATCACATGTAGTAGAAATCCGGGGGTACTGTGTTGCTACCTTTACTGTACAAGGCGTAAAGTACACCAACTTCAAACTCTATGTCCTTCCCCATCTCTGCGCTGCCCTATTAATGGGACTCGACTTCCAGTGCCACCTCCAAAGCCTTACTTCAAAGTTCGGCGGACCTCTGCCCCCCATCACCGTCTGTAGCCTTGCGACCCTGAAGTCGCCCCACCCTCGCTCTTCACTAACCTCACCCCGGACTGTAAGCCCATCGCTACAAGGTACACTGCCTGGGATAGGACATTTATCAGGTTGGATGTCCAGCGACTCCTACGAGAGGGGATCATTGAGGCTAGTAACAGCCCCTGGAGAGCCCAAGTGGTGGTCATCAAGACTGGGGAGAAGCACCGGATGATCATCATCTACAGTCAGACCATCAACCGGTACACGCGTACTCCCTCCCCCGCATATCTGACATGGTCAACCAGATTGCGCAGTATCGAGTCTTCTCCACAGTTGACTTGAAGTCCGCGTACCACCAGCTCCCTATCCGCCCGGAGGACCGCCAATACACTACCGTTTAAATAATAATCCATTCTACTGTTATTCCTCCCAAAATGGATAGCCTCACACTTGACAACATTGAATTCCACCTGCCACACCCTAGCCCATTCGCTTAACCTATCCAAATCCTTCTGCAGACTTCCGGTATCCTCTGCACTTTTTGCTTTACCACTCATCTTAGTGTCGTCTGCAAACTTTGACACATTGCACTTGGTCCCCAACTCCAAATCGTCTATGTAAATTGTGAACAACTGCCGATATTGCCGCGATGCACGCTGTGGATGAGTCCATTCCGTTCCAGCTGGAGAGCGATGCGTCGGACTTTGCTCTGGCCGCTACCCTCAACCAGGCGGGCAGGCCCGTGGCTTTCTTCTCCCATACCCTCCATGCCTCCGAAATTCGACACTCCTCCATCGAAAAGGAAACCCAGGCCATTGTAGAAGCTGTACGACATTGGAGACATTACCTGGCCGGCAGGCGATTCACTCTCCTCACTGACCAACGGTCGGTTGCCTTCATGTTTAATGACACACAGCGGGGCAAAATCAAGAATGACAAGATTCTGAGGTGGAGGATCGAGCTCTCCACCTACAGCGATGACACCTTGTATCGACCCGGGCAGCTCAATGTGCTTCAAGGTGCCCTATCCCGCAGTACATGTGCCAGCACACAAGTGGGCTGACTCCGGGCCCTCCACAATGACCTCTGTCACCCGGGGGTCACCCGTTTTTTCACTTTATCAAGGCTCGCAACCTGCCTTACTCCATCGAGGAGGTCAGGTCCGTGACCAGGGACTGTCAGGTCTGCGCGGAGTGCAAACCGCACTTCTATCGGCCAGACAGAGCGCACCTGGTAAAGGCCTCTCACCTCTTTGAGCGCCTCAGTGTCGATTTCAAAAGGCCCCTCCCCTCCACTGACCATAACGTGTGCTTCCTCAACATTGTTGACGAGTACTCCAGATTCCCCTTTGCCATCCCATGCCCAGACATGACCTCTGCCACCGTCATCAAGGCCCTGCATAGTCTTTTCACCCTGTTCAGGTTCCCCACCTACATCCACAGTGATTGGGGCTCCTCCTTCATGAGCGATGAGTTGCGTCAGTTCCTGCTCAGCAAGGCCATCGCCTCCAGCAGGACGGCCAGCTACAACCCCCGGGGCAATGGACAGGTGGAGAGGGAGAATGCGACGGTCTGGATGGCCGTCCTCCTGGCCCTACGGTCTAGATGTCTCCCAGTCTCCCGCTGGCAGGAGGTCCTCTCCAATGCGCTCCACTCCATCCGGTCGCTCCTGTGTACGGCCACCAACGAGACTCCTCACAAGCGTATGTTTGCCTTCCCCAGGAAGTCAACCTCCGTGGTCTCGCTCCCGTCCTGGCTGACAGTCCCAGGGCCCGTCCTTCTCCGAAAGCATGCAAGGAGCCATAAATCAGACCCCCTCATTGAGAAGATCCTGCTCCTCCATGCCAATCCACAATATGCCTACGTGGCACATCAGGACGGGCAACAGGACACAGTCTCCCTCCGGGATTTGGCACCTGCAGGTTCCCCAGCGACCATCACCACCACCCCCGACCCTACACCGTCTCCCCCCACCTCTACCCACCTACCTCAAGATCTGGCACCCGCAGGCCCACCGGCGGCCATCACCACCACTCCTGCCCATACACCCCCCCCCCCCCCTCCACCGACTCAACTTCGGGGTGAAGAAGAGGACAACACGCTCCCGGAAGCGCAGGTCTCGACACCGGTGCCCACACCACAGCCGGGACTGAGGCGATCATGGCGGAAGGTCAAGGCCCCCGACAGACTTGATCTTTAAGCCCACTTCACCCCCGCTGGACTCTTTTTTTAACAGGGGGTGAATGTGGTAAACCACTATATATTATTGTATTGTATTGTGCATGCCCGGGCTAGTCCCTGCTGGCTCCGCCTGTGGCTCCTCCCCTCGGGCTCAAGTATAAAGGTGGCTGGTCTCCGCCTCTGATCCAGTTCGGGGTCAGAGGACAGGAGGCTTTCTGTTTAGTGTATTAAAGCCTCAGTTACGTTCACCACTCGTCGAGTGTTCATTGATGGCACATCACCTCAACATCGGGGACTTGGGGTTGAGGGCGTTGCACGCCACAGTCCCACACAATCGAAGGCCACATCACTTCACAAACCCGCAAGAAGCCTGCCTTTTTGCGACCTTGTGGAGTCCTTGGCCCTTGCGTATATAGATAGTTTTAGACTGCACTCCCTTTTCAGTGATTGAAAAAATCTTTTGTCACTGTTTTGTTAGCTCTTCAGCTCCTGACCTCCGAGCACCCAGTGTGGTGGGGAATGGGGGGGAGGGGAAGGAGGAGGACCTCCTCGGGAACATGCTCCTGGGCCTGCTCAAACTTGCCATCAACAGGTCCAGGCAGCGGGTCACCTGGTGACTGGCCTGACTGTCTGGCCTCTACCACGCCTACCTGCATGGTCGGGTGTCCCTGGAGAGGGAGCATACGGCGTCCACCGGCACCGATGATGGTCACCGTGGCGATTGAGCCGCTTTATCGAACCTTTTAATCAGCTTTTACTTTGATGTTTTAAATTTCATGGGTGATTTGTTTTTTGTTTTAGCCAGTACCCCTTTGAGGGCCGGCTCCCTACCTCAGCTCTGGGTTCCAGCTCTTTTGATGTCTTTTGTTTGCTTTCCTCTGAGTCCACGCCCAGGCTCTCCCAATTAAGCACAGTGAGCATCAATCATAAACAGACTCACATCATCAACCACAGAACAAGTGAACTCTACACTGTCGAGCCGTGCAAACCTTCACACTCATTTGCCTTCACACATGGTCCCAGCTGAGGGTGAAATCTCCATGACCTCTGATTATCGGCCAACCCAACCCAAAGTGATTTACAGCCAATGTGGTATTTTTCCGAAGTGTGGCCACTGTTATTATGTACTGTTAAACGCAACGGCCAATTTTGGCACAGCAAGCTCCCACAGACAGCATTTTGCTCATGACCAGATCATTTGTCTTGAGGTGATGTTGATTGAGTGAGGAATATTGAGCAGGGCACCGGGGAAATTACCGACCAACATCAGCCTGTCATCAAGGTTTAGAGCGTTTTAATTCTTTCTGGCAATGGCTATATTCTATGTGTATGTGGTGAGTGTATTGTGTGTGTGTGTGTCATGTGTGTATGCATGTGTGGTGTGTATGTGTGTGGTGTGTGTGCGTTAGGTGTGTCTGTGCATGTGGTGTGTGTGTGTGGTGTGTGTGTGTGTGGCGTGTGTATGCGTGTGTGTGTGTGGTGTGGTCCGTGTGTGGCATGTGTGTGTGGTGTGTGTATGTGTGGCGTGTGTATGTGTGTATGGTGGTGTGTGTATGTGTAGTGTGTATATGTGTGTGTGGCGTGTGTGTGAGTGTGGTATGGTGCATGTGTGGTGTGCGTGTGTGTGTGTGTGTGTGGTGTGGTGCGTGTGTGGTGTGCCTGTGTGTGTGTGGCTCTCAACAGGTCTGCAGGCTGGATGAGGAACAACAAAAAAAGGTGGGTGGTGTGTGTGCGTTAGGTGAGTGTCTGTGCGTGTAGTGTGTGTGTGGTGTGTGTGTGTGGTGTGTGTGTGGCGTGTGTGTGTGTGTTTGTGTGTGGTGTGTGTGTGCATGTGTGTGTGGTGTGTGTGCGTGTGGTGTGTGCATGTGTGGTGTGTGTGGTGTGGGTGGTGTATGTGTGTGGTGTATGTGTGTGTGTTTGTTTGTGGTGTGTGTGTGTGGTATGTGTGGTGTGTGTGTGTGGTGTGTGTGTGTGTGGTGTGTGTGTGTGGTGTGTGTGTATGTGTGTCTGTGTGGTGTGTGTGGTGTGTGTGCGTGTGGTATGTGCATGTGTGGTGTGTGTGGTGTGTGTGTGTGTGGTGTGTGTGTGTGTGGTGTGTGTGTGTGGTGTGTGTGTATGTGTGTCTGTGTGGTGTGCCTGTGTATGTGTGTGGTGTGGTGCGTGTGTGGTGTGTGTGTGTGTGTGTGGTGTGTGTGTGTGTGGTGTGTGTGTGTGTGTGTGTGTCTGTGTGGTGTGCCTGTGTATGTGTGTGGTGTGGTGCGTGTGTGGTGTGCGTGTGTGTGTGGCTCTCGACAGGTCTGCAGGCTGGATGAGGAACAACAAAAAAAGGTTTATGTGAAATTAAGGTCTCCAACAAAACAAAGTGCTCCCAGTTGCAGATGTTATTGTCTCTGTACTTGTTGGGTGTTATTATTTTAATGGAATTATTTCATTTCCATTCGTTGTGCATTTGTCAATGTCACCGCTTCCCCACAGCAAAATCCATAATCCAATTTAGCCACGTAGGGGGAAAAAGATGAAGAATATGCTAAATAGCGAGACATTAATTTATGATGAATACAAATACATATCTTCCAGCTGGGAAAAGAAACACATCTGAAGTAAATCCTGAATTCTGCGGGTTAGCAACTTGTAAATAAGAAAAGAATACCACAAAAGCTAGTTCAAAAGGTAGTCAAGCAGATGGCTCGATCCATTCAAATGAATGTCGCAGGAGTGAATATTTCTGTCAACTGATCACGTTATTGAAAATGCCAACCCTGCGCGGTCTTCATCTCTGCATTCAGACCTGTCAACTTAATGATGTGAGCTGTTTGCTGCTGTTAGGTAAATATTTTCCCTTCATCTTCCCTTCAAGTAAATTCAATCTGTTACCATAATTGTCTCTGGCAATGCCTGCCGTCGTCTGCTGAGAGTGTTCTGCGATTGCAAAGTCTACTGGCAACCAAAAATAACAGCAAAGGTATCATCTCCGATTGTGCCCAAAGTACCTGTTTAGTTTTGCTGGACAGATCCTTTGGGCTCCGAACAATCATGTGCTCGCTCGTTCCAAGTTTAAACTCCCCGATTTATAGTAAAGGACAGTAGGCTTGGAGGAAGTGGGTGGAGGGAATCTGGAATTCTCTGCCTGGAATGGTGGTAGAGGCGGGAACCCTCACAATATTTCAGAAGCATTTAAATGAGCACTTGAGCATATAGGGTGACGGATCATGTGCTGGAAAATGGGATTAGAATTGATAGGTGCTTGATTGGACAGGTTCTTGATGGACCGAACGGCCTCCTTCTGACTCTATGATTTGCTCATCTTCAATCATGGCTGATATTTTTCTCATCCCCATTCTCTTGCCTTCCCCCTGATCCCCTTATTAATCGAGAACTATCTATCTCAGTCTTAAAGACATTCAGTGATTTGGCCTCCACAGCCTTCTGCAGGAAAGAGTTCCACAGATTCATCACCTCCTGGCTGAAGAAATTCCTCTCAGTTTTAAAGGATCGTCCCTTTAGTCTGAGGCTGTGCCCTCGGGTTCTAGATTTTCCTACAAGTGGAAACATCCTCTCCACGTCCACTCTACCCAGGCCTCTCAGTATTCTGTAATGAGATCCCCCCTCATCCTTCTGACCTCCATCGAGTACAGACCCAGAGTCCTCAACCGTTCCTCATACGATAAGCTTTTCATTCCAGGGATCATTCTTGTGTACCTCCGCTGGACCATTTCCAAGGCCAACACATTCTTCCCTCGATACGGGGCCAAAAACTGCTCGCAATATTCCAAATGGGGTCTGACCAGAGCCTTATACAGCCTCAGAAGTACATCCCTGGTCTTGTATTCTAGCCCTCTCGAAATGAATGCTAACATTGCATTGCCTTCCGAACAGCCAACTGAACCTGCACGTTAACCTTAAGAGAATCTTGAACTAGGACTCCTAAATCCCTATGTGCTTCAGATTTCCGAAGCCTTTCCCCATTTAGGAAATAGTCTATGCCTCTATTCTTCCTTCCAAAGTATATAACCTCACACTTTTCCACATTGTATTCCATCTACCACTTCTTGGCCCACTCTCCTAGCCTTCCGCAGCCTCCCCGCTTAGTCAACACTACCTGTCCCTCTACATAGCTTTGTATCATAAACAAACCTGGTAACAATGTCCTCAGTTCCTTCTTCCAGATTGTTAATAAAAATTGTGAAAAGTTGTGGTCCCAATACTGACCACTGCAGAACAGTCACCGGCTGCCATCCTGAAAAAGACTCCTTTATCCCCACTCTCTGCCTTCTGCCACTCAGCCAATCCTCTATCCATACCAGTACCTCGCCCCTCACACCATGGGCTCTTATCTTATATATCAGCCTCCTGTATGGCACCTTGTCAAAGGCCTTTTGGAAATCCAAATACTTCACGTCCACTGTTTCTCCTTTGTCTAACTTTCTCATTACCTCCTCAAAGAACTCTAACAAATTTGTCAGACATGACCTCCCTTTGACAAAGCCGTGCTGACTCAGTCCTATTTTATCATGCTCTTCCAAGTACTCCGCGATCTCATCTTTAATAATGGACTCTAAAATCTTACCAATGACCGAAGTCAGGCTAGCCGGCCTATAATATCTCATCTTCTGCCTCCCTCCCTTCTTAAACAGCGGTATTACATTAGCCACTTTCCAATCCTCTGGGACCCTTCCTGCCTCCAGTGATTCCTGAAAGATCACCACCAATACCTCCACAATCTCCTCAGCTATCTCTTTGAGAACAGTGGGGTGTAGTCCATCCAGTTCAGGTACTTTAATAATCTTTATTAGTGTCACAGGTAGGCTTACATTAACACTGCAATGAAGTTATTGTGAAAATCCCCTAGTCGCCACATTCCGGCACCTGTTCGGGTACACAGAGGGAGAATTAAGAATGTCCAATTCACCTAACAAGCACATCTTTCAGACACAGGAAGAACGTGCAGACTCCGCACAGTCTGTGACCCAAGCCGGGAATTAATTCAGGGTCCCTGGCGCTGTGAAGCAACAGTTGTTCAGACCTTTCAGCTTCCCCTGCACCTTCTCTTTCGTGATGGCCACTACACTCAACTCTGTCTCCTGACTCTCTTGAAGTGCTGGTATACCACTGGTATCTTCCACCGTGAAGACTGCTGCAAAGTACAATTCAATTCCTCTGCCATTTCTTTGATCCCTCTTTTAATTTTGCCAGCCTAATTTTCCACTGGTCCAATGTCCATTCTTGCCTCTCTCTGACCTTTTAGAATTTGAAAAAAACTCTTGCAACCTTCCTTTATATTACTAGCTAGCTTACATTCATACTTCACCTTCTCCCCCCTTATTGCTTTTTTTAGTTGTCCTCTGCTCGCTTTTAAAGGCTTACCAATCCTTTGGCTTCCCCCTAAGCCTTGCCACTTTGTATGTTTTTTTCTTTTGCTTTTATGCTGTCCATGACTTCCCTCATCAACCATGGTTGCCTCATCCTCCCCCTTCGCATGTTTCCTCCTCCTTGGGATGAATAGACCCCAAATGAAACTCCCGAATAAACCCCAAAAACTCCTGAGGGGGGATTCGGAAGAAATGGTGACCGCCATTGGTTCCTTGGTGACAGGCCCCGGGTTGGCCTCCAGCACTTTCTCCTCCCTGATGGTGCCTGCAGGGCGTTGGGGCACTCCATGGGATTGAAGGGCAGTTGGAGTGAGCCTCAGAGGTCACTGAGCCATCTGGCGCTGTCAGTCCTGGAGGACCCCAATATCTGCACCATGGCGACACATCTCTCAGCGACTGGGGCATGATGTCGGGGCAACAAGGCTTTCCTGGTGCAAGATACAGTGGATGCCAGGGGTCTGATCTTCCACCTTACTCATGAATCCTTTGACTTTTCCCATCATGGAAGCTGCCGCATCATTGCAGCTGCTATTGCACTTGGACGAGCTAAGATTCTTCCCCTCCAGATGAGCAGTTGTGACACAAAAGGTTTCCTCTCCAGTCACATGACCAGGTAATTCTTTCCATAATAAAATATTTTTGACAGAATCCCCGTCGACATACCTGGCATTGGCTGAGACCTGGCAGGATCCACTGATATCTGTGGAGTTGTCAATCTGCAATGCAATTTTTCCACTCATTTCTTTTTTCTAAATTTAGAATACCAAATTCAATTTTTTCCAATTAAGGGACAACTTAGCGTGGCCAATCCACCTACCCTGCATACCTTTGGGTTGGAGAGGCGAAACCCACGCAGACACGGGGAGAATGTGAAAACTCCACACGGACAGTGACCCGGAGCCGGGATCGAACCTGGGACCTCGGCACCGTGAAGCGGCGGTGCTAGCCACTGCGCCACCGTGCTGCCCTTTCCCACTCATTTATAATTCATCTTAAAGCACCTGTTCAACGCCAACCGACCTTTCATCAACACGCCATTTCGTTGCATTAGTCGATTTATTCGGCATCGTTTGCTCCCAACATTACTCTCGCAATACTTTTGCATGTCGGACGAATTATGGTTTCGGGAATGGTGTGCGGCAAGGAAGTTACTTTGAACTTGTACAAGACACTAGTTCAGCCTCAACTGCATTATTGAGTCCAGTCCTGGGCATGGACTTTAAGAAAGTGTGTGACGGCATTGAAGAGGTTGCAGAAAATATTCACAGAAATGGTTGCAGGGTGAAGAACCTCTGTTATGAAGATGGATTTGAGAAGTTGGGACTCTTTATCTTGAAGAAGATCAGGTTGAGAGTGGATGTATTTAATAGTGGGTGATGATGGGTCGGGACAGAGTAGATAAGGAGAAACCGCTCCGATTGGTGAAAGGATCAAGATCGAGAGGGCAAAGATTTCGAGGGATTGGCAAAAGAAGCAAAACGTACGTGAGAAAAAGTGGAGGTTGGGTTTACAATGCACTGCCGAGAGTGTGGTGGAGGTAGGTTCAATCGAGGCGTTCAAAAGGGAATTAAACTTGAATGCGCAGGGATACGTGGAGAAAGTGGGAGGCTGGGACAAAGGGAATTGCTCGTTCGGAGAGCTGGCGCAGACTCGATGGGCCAAATCGCCTCCTTCTGTGCTGTAACAATTCTGTGAGAATCATGTGGAAACCAGTCCAAGTGAGTTCTTTCAGAAACCTCAAAGAATGCAGCCTGCAGCAAGTTTCAGGCCAAGACTTTCTCACACTGATTTTCTTCGCCGCCCCCTCTTCCTCTGAGAGCCGCTGTGGTTTCCTTGGCTGAATATCAGGCACCTTCAGCCATTCCAGGTTTGCACTTTTTTCTTCCAGGGTGTCTCCTACGCCCCGATTCATTATTCACTCCCACTTTCTGATCTATCCATGTTGGATAGATGGGAACTCACCCAGTGACTGAACAGCTGTCTTCATTGCAGAAGCCTCCGTTAGTTATGAGGCTGCTTGGCACGACTTCACACTTAAGAAGCTGATTTTAATTTACATTCAACTGCGCAGAAGTGAAACGATTTAATTTACTGTAAATTTCTTCTGATGGAAATCTTTGAAAATTAGTATTTCCGAGAACAACATAGAACATACAGTGCAGAAGGAGGCCATTCGGCCCATCGAGTTGGCACCGACACACTTAAGCCCTCACGTCCACTCTATCCCCGTAACCTAATAACCCCGCCTAACCTTTTTGGTCACTAAGGGCAATTTATCATGGCCAACCCACCTAACCTGCACATCTTTGGACTCTGGGAGGAAACTGGAGCACCCGGAGGAAACCCACGCACACACGGGGAGGATGTGCAGACTCCGCACAGTCAGTGACCCAAGCCGGAATCGAACCTGGGACCCTGGAGCTGTGAAGCAATTGTGCTATCCACAATGCTAACGTGATGCCCGTGATAACATCAGCCGGTACAGGAATTGAACCCATGCTGTCAGCCTTGCTCTGCATTACAAACCAGCTGTCCAGCCAATTGAGCTAAACGGAACCCCTAGGGGTTGGGCCTAGGACACTACCCTGAGGAACTCCTGCAGTGACGTCCTGGAACTGAGATGATTGACCTCCAACAACCATAATCATCATCCTTTGTGCCAGGCATGACGCCAACCAACAAAGGGTTTTCCCCCTGATTCCCATTGACTCCATTCATCCAAAAGACAACATCAGAGGCAATGCAGCATTCCCTCAGTACTGCACTGGGGAGTCAGTCTTGGCATTGTGATTTAGTCGTTAGAGCCACTACCTCCTGACTTCAGAGTGAAATACAGAAGCCACATCTCGTACACAGATAGCACTTCATTCATATAACTATCGTCGAATTAATGGTGCCTGCTGAAATTTGTCTCAATTTTTTTCGCGGATTCTAGAATTTTGCCTTCTTAAGTGTGGCAGAGACAGACTGGTGCGAAGGTGGCAAAAAATAAATTGCAGAATTGAAAAAGATTGAAAGGATTTTTTTTTGGTCTTCAAATGTTTTTTGAATAAGAATCAAGCTCAGGAAGAAGCTGGGACCAGCATAAGCAAAACAAAATTGCTTGAGATGTGCTTATGTAAATTAGTATTGCACCTAATTTGGCTTGTCTTAGCGTAAAGAAGAGTATAACTCTGCAACCGACATTGTTCAATGCTTTACTCATTTCGCACAAAATTGCTGTGCAGCCAGAAAGTTCATTATTACCATATCGTTGAAAAAGCATGAGGACCAGATAGTGCGCTGTGTGCCCTTTCACCCTTGACAACACAGTTTGGCTGCAGCTTAAGACAGATGGAAGGAAGACAGTTTTTTTTGCTTTGATGCCGATTAAGTGTCACAAGTAAAATCAATCGGAGCAAATTATTTTCTGAATCCCAGTGGCTCCTGGAGACATGAGGCCAAATCATCTCTTTGCCCGTCACTGGCATTAAAAGGCAAGCAAGTGAGATGAAATGGTATCAATTCAGTGAGATGTCTGCCTCTCTGAACCTTCTTCATTGTGCACTGCCATATTTCTCTCTCTGATGCAGAAAGGTGCCCCTGTGGAATGTTTAACTCTATTTTAGATGTGGGGAGCGGGGGGGGAGGGGGGGGGGACTATTCTGTCCCTGGTATCTGTCCTGTTTAGGAGATGATGCAGGCGGGAGATAGAGAACCTAGTGGAGTGGTGTAGCGACAACAATCTCTCCCTCAATGCCAGCAAAACTAAAGAGCTGGTCATTGACTTCAGGAAGCAAAGTACTGGACACACCCCTGTCAGCATCAACGGGGCCGAGGTGGAGATGGTTAGCAGTTTCAAATTCCTAGGGGTGCACATCTCCAAAAATCTGTCCTGGTCCACCCACGTCGACGCTACCACCAAGAAAGTACAACGGCACCTATACTTCCTCAGGAAACTAAGGAAATTCGGCATGTCCACATTAACCCTTACCAACTTTTACAGATGCACCATAGAACAAAGAACAAAGAACAAAGAAATGTACAGCACAGGAACAGGCCCTTCGGCCCTCCAAGCCCGTGCCGACCATACTGCCCGACTAAACTACAATCTTCTACACTTCCTGGGTCCGTATCCTTCTATTCCCATCCTATTCATATATTTGTCAAGATGCCCCTTAAATGTCCCTATCGTCCCTGCCTCCACTACCTCCTCCGGTAGTGAGTTCCAGGCACCCACTACCCTCTGCGTAAAAAACTTGCCTCGTACATCTACTCTAAACTTTGCCCCTCTCACCTTAAACCTATGCCCCCTAGTAATTGACCCCTCTACCCTGGGGAAAAGCCTCTGACTATCCACTCTGTCTATGCCCCTCATAATTTTGTATACCTCTATCAGGTCGCCCCTCAACCTCCTTCGTTCCAGTGAGAACAAACCGAGTTTATTCAATCGCTCCTCATAGCTTATGCCCTCCATACCAGGCAACATTCTGGTAAATCTCTTCTGCACCCTCTCTAAAGCCTCCACATCCTTCTGGTAGTGTGGCGACCAGAATTGAACACTATACTCCAAGTGTGGCCTAACTAAGGTTCTATACAGCTGCAACATGACTTGCCAATTCTTATACTCAATGCCCCGGCTAATGAAGGCAAGCATGCCGTATGCCTTCTTGACTACCTTCTCCACCTGTGTAGCCCCTTTCAGTGATCTGTGGACCTGTACTCCTAGATCTCTTTGACTTTCAATACTCTTGAGGGTTCTACCATTCACTGTATATTCCCTACCTGCATTAGCCCTTCCAAAATGCATTACCTCACATTTGTCCAGGTTAAACTCCATCTGCCATCTCTCCGCCCAAGTCTCCAGACAATCTAAATCCTGCTGTATCCTCAGACAGTCCTCATCGCTATCCGCAATTCCACCAACCTTTGTGTCGTCTGCATCCTATCGGGCTGCATCACAGCCTGGTATGGCAACTGCTCGGCCCAGGACCGCAAGAAACTTCAGAGAGTCGTGAACACAGCCCAGTCCATCACACGAACCTGACTCCCATCCATTGACTCCATCTACACCTCCCGCTGCCTGGGGAAAGCGGGCTGCATAATCAAAGATCCCTCCCACCTGGCTTACTCACTCTTCCAACTTCTTCCATCGGGCAGGAGATACAGAAGTCTGAGAACGCGCACAAACAGACTCAAAAACAGCTTCTTCCCCACTGTCACCAGACTCCTGAATGACCCTCTTATGGATTGACCTCATTAACACTACACCCTGTATGCTTCATCGGATGCCAGTGCTTATGTAGTTACATTGTATATGGTGTGTTGCCCTATTATGTATTTTCTTTTATTCCCTTTTTTCCCCATGTATTTAATGATCTGTTGAGCTGCTCACAGAAAAATACTTTTCACTGGACCTCGGTACACGTGACAATAAACAAATCCAATCCAATCCAATCCAATTGCGCCCAGGGTTGGGACACTTCTGTATTGAACATTGTTTTCTGTGGCTGTAGTAGCCTGGCATCAGGCGGTGAGTTACTCCCCACAGGATTCCGAGCCTCTGAACTGCTCGTAGCCATAGTATTTACATGGCTAGTCCAGTGAAGTTTCTGATCAAGGGTAGCCCCCAGGATGTTGATATTGGGGATTCAGCAATGGGAATGCCATTGGATGTCAAGGGGTGATGGTTAGATTCTCTCTGTGAGTGGCCATCCCTTCCTCATGAAAATAATAATACTCTTTATTAGTGTCACAAGTAGGCTCACATCAACACTGCAATGAAGTTACTGCGAAAAGCCCCTAGTCGCCACACTCCAACCTGTTCGGGCACACTGAGGGAGAATTCAGAATGTCCAATTCACCTAACAGCACGTCTTTCGGGACTTGTGGGTGAGAGGTGACCCAAGCCGGGAATCGAACCCAAAATCCATCTGAGACATCGGAGGTAGAAGCTGTTCTTGGCTTGCATAAATTACCCAAGCTTCACTACAATAAAGGAGGGTGTTGAGGACACAATTGTACCCACAGGGCTCTGTGTTTTTGGTTAGTTTGTTGTTTGCCCATGTTCGAATCAACGGGAAGCTCATTCTCCGCAGAAAGTCACAGAGCCTGCCTCTGCCCAGGAAGGCTGATGGCCTTGGTTAGGCCAATGAAAGCAATATCGAGTGGGCTGCACCGATCATGGCCAACGTGAGAACCTTCGGTCAACGATTGATCTGCCAGCTCTGAAGCTGGGACTCAGGGCAGACCAGGAGAATGTGAGCAGTCCATTCCCACAGTACTTGACAAGGAGATGCCTCAGCAATGGTTGCAGTCGGTGTGATCCCCTTTGTTCAGGCATGTCCTGGGACACAAATCGTTCCTTCCAGCAGAA
Source organism: Scyliorhinus torazame (assembly GCF_047496885.1). Taxonomy (NCBI): domain Eukaryota; kingdom Metazoa; phylum Chordata; class Chondrichthyes; order Carcharhiniformes; family Scyliorhinidae; genus Scyliorhinus; species Scyliorhinus torazame. The sequence goes on along the minus strand of NC_092717.1, from coordinate 232,962,345 downwards.
CCACAAAAGGTCATGGAGATGCTTGGGCACTGCTGCTTTTCCATTTCTGATCATTTCAGGTGGGAACCATCGTTTCTCGGAACACTGCCAACGGTAAGATGCTCAATGGCCTTGTTGAGTGCTCCTTTGGTGGGCTCGCTGCCCAGCTCCTCCATGATGGGAAAGTCTGGAATGGCGCTGAGAGCTTCTTCATTGACAACGTTCCCCATTGAATAGAGTTTGAGATAGTGCTCCACCCACCTTTCCATCTGCTTGCTAGATTCACTGATAGTCGTCCCTGCCTTTGTCTTCAAGGAGGCTCTTTGGTTGCGGCTGAGCCTATTGCTTCCCTGATTCCTTCATACATCCCTCTAGCGTCCCTGAATTCAGCAACAGATTGTTTGCTGTTGCAGTCTTCCTTCACCTTCTTAGGCAATCCTTAATCTACTTTCCTGTATATACAGAGTGTAGAGTTATTGGTGATGGGCACGATTCTCCGCCCCCCCCCCCCCTCCCCCCAGCCGCGTGTTTCTCGGTGACGGGCCATTCACTGGTAGCAGGGTTCTCTCCTCCTGCCGCTTGATGATGGAATTTACCATTGATGCCACCCGGGAAACCCTCGGGCGGGGGTGCACTGCCAGCAAGAAAAGAGAATCTCAACGGATGGTGAATTCCAGCCAGTTGCACAGATTATGCCATTTTGACACCGCAGTCTGGTCCTGGGCGTTGCTGTGCCAAACAACCTGATCGAGGAAGTAGTGGAACTCCTGGGTACTTTCTGGGTCAGAAATTTGATGATCCGAGGATGATCTTTCTTCTTGGAATGGGTATGTTTCCTTGGCTGAAGCCTGACCTTGCTACACACCGGGGAATGGTTATTGTCACAGTCTGCGCTGTGATAGCTACGTGTGAGGTGGACACTGTTGAGGGTGGTACGCCTCCTGGTGATGGGATCTAGGTGGTACCAGTGGTGTGAACTTAGATGTCTCCAGGATACCTTAGCTCAGTTTGGAAGTACCTGTTTGTTACATAGATAACAGCATAGTCCCAGCAACTTCCATCAATTTCTGTTCATTCCCACTCGCTGTTTCCTGCCCATTTGCCCAATTCTCTATCCATTCCAATAAAGCTTTTTAAGATACCTTGTCGAATGCCTTTTGGAAGAAATTCAACACATCTACTGGTTCCCCACTATCCACTCTTTTTCCTTGGAAAACGCTAATAAATTAGTCAGACATAATTTCCCTTTCATGAGGTCTTGCTGACTCTGCTCAATGAGATTATAATTTTCCAAATGTGCTGTTGTTGCTTCCTTAATAACCGATTCCAACGTTTCCCAGCAATAGACGTTAGGCTAATGGCCTATAGTTACTCGCTTTTTGACACCTTCGCTTTGTGAATAGGGGGGGTCACATTGGCATTTTCCAATCCTCCCACACTTCTCCAGAATCCAAAGATTTTCAGAAAATTACAACCAATGCATCCACTATCTCTCTGGCTACTTCTTTTAGGATCCTAGGATGCAAACCATCAGGTCCAGGGGATTTATCTGCCTTTAGTCCCATTAGTTTATCAAATACTACTTCTCTTGTGATGGTGATGGTATTTAATTGCTCTTCCTTATTAGTTATTGTTAATGGGGTGTTCGAAGCAATTCTCACTGATGCAATGTACCTGCTGAACTCCTCTGCCATTTCCTTGTTTCCCATATCTATCTCCCCAGATTAATTTACTGTGTTCATTTTAACCTCTCTCTTCCTTTTTATATATTTAAATAAGCTCTTATTACCAGTTTTTATGTTCCCCGCTAGTTTGCCCTCACCATTCATTTTCTCTGTACCGGTGCCAGCCACGACCTGCGGCAGTGAGAGGCTCTGCAGCCCCTGTCCTGTCTCCTCAGTGGGTGTCCTCATTGAGTGGGCCTGTGTTATCCCACCAGCAGGATGGCACCCTGGGGGCCGGTTTAGCTCAATTGGCTGGACAGCTGGCTGGGATGCAGAGCAAGGCCAACAGCGTGGGTTCAATGCCCATACCCGCCGAGGTTATTCATGAACCTTCTTAACCTTAACCCTCACCTGAGGTCTGGTGATCCTCAGGTTAACCACCACCAGTCAACTCTCCCCCCTCAAAAGGGGAAAACAGCCTCTGGTCATCTGGGATTGTGGCAATTTTACCTTGACATGGCTGTGTGTTGGAGAGGGTCACCAATCACCTTAATGTGATGAGGCTTGTGTGTGGGCCGGTCCTACATATGGGGCGAGGCAGGAAAGTGGGCGTCTGCTGGGAGCTCAGCTGCAGTGTGATGTGGAACTTGGGTGTGACACACAAGTTGTGACAACCTGACCAGGGGCAAGGGCACGGTGGACAGGCTTGTGGACAGTCAGCTTGTGGTCCTGAGGCAGGGGATAGCTGACAGTTAACTGGTGAGGCCTCTGCCCTGAGAGGGGCAGTGTGCCAGGGAGGGTGCCAAAAGCCACGGTGCGAATGTCCATTGTTTGGGGTGAGCTCTGCTACTCCCCTGCTTCCCATGCAGTGGGGCTGAGCTTCTGATGAGTGAACTGAGGAGTGGCAGCACCTGGTGGGCCACTGATTGAGCTTGGCCACGCCCATTCCCGGCGATGATCAGCTGGGGTCTGAGAGTTTCCAGAGGGGCGGCCTGGGTGGCCTCCTTAATCACCAGAGGTCCTGTGAACATTTACAGGATACAGTAAGCAGTCGGCAGAGTGAGCAGTCAGGGGCCGGGAGCTTGTACTGAATGGGTGCGTTTAAAACAAATACTGCAGCAATGGAGGTCTGAGCCAGGTCACCCCGATCCGGAGGGGAACACCCCGATCCATGACGCTGTCAGCAAATCTCTCCCCGCTACACCCCCCCCCCCAACCCACCCCCCCTCCCCCCCCCCCCCCCAACCCCCCCCCCCCCCCCACCCCCCAGCCCTGGCAGCCACCCGCCAGCAAGTGGTACAAATTTTAAAATGTTTTCAAACTTTGCTTATCGTCTCTCTCTCTCCTTCTCAAACGGGCCCTGTTTGTAAATACCTGTAGAAAACTGCGCCCACATGACCTACACCTGAGAGAGGATTGCGGAGACCCGGAACTTAGTGGGTCAAACCCGCTAATCACATTTAAAGGAATGCAAATGATGGTTTTGCATGCCTCCGCCAGCAAGGGGCGCGAACCACATTATCGCCACCAGCAAGGGTCCGGAGCATGGCGCCTGATTAGGCGCCGGGCTGGGACCTCGATTTTGACCGGACGCCCGATTCCCCGCCCGAGAATTGCGACGTTGCAAGGCGGAGAATTTCGCCCAATTTCTCTGGTTTCTATCCTTTAAGTCCTTGTCACATTTTAAATGTGATCATGTAACCTGTCAGTCTTCTAGACTTGATCAAATAAAAGCCAGTCAAATGCAAAGTGTTCTCATCACTTAACAGCACTTTACAGGCCTACTGGATTCCTCAAAGCACTTGACATTAAATTAAGTACTTTTCAGAAGTATAGTCACTGTAATAATATCGGAAACACGGCAGCTAATTTAGGCACAGCAAACTCCCACAGACAGCAGCGTGATAATGACCAGATGATCTGTTTTTGGAGATGCGGAATGAGGGAGAAACATTGGCCAGGACACCGGGGATAACTCCTTCGCCCTCCTTCCGAACAAAGCGGTGGGATCTTTTCCACCCACCCCAGCAGGCAGACGTGGCCTCATTTAGACAAGAGCCAATATTCCATTAACCTTTTTGATTGATTTTTCCACATCTGAGCTTGCTGTTAATGATTTGTGTACTTGGATGCACAGGTCTATTTGCTCCTCTCTAGTTCCCTGTTTCACACCATTGAGGAAACATTCCGATTAATTTTACTTGAGTTCAGAGTGTTTGCTCACACACTTGCCCTCTCTACTGCTACCCAAAAGTTTGCTTTAAAAACATTTCTGTCCAGTGAATGAATAATTAAATATTGAATCCGATTATCAATAATATCGAACGTCGTTGATAAAGCCGAAAGCAATAATTCTCAAAGCATTCTTTGAGGGAGCCCACTCTCTAAATACTAACTAGCCACAGGAGTAAGATTCGTGTTTTGAATCTTTTTCAGTCTTCTTTGGAACCGAGCGGCCCTGGAAATAAGCTTTTAAGAAAACACATTGGAACGATTCCTCGGTAGTACAGAGCTTGAATATTGCTGAAAAGAGGCACGTTATCAGGACAAATGCAAGAATACCAAATTTCATATGATCACAACAATTTGTACTCCAGGAGAAAAAGGGTGCTGATTGGTTGGCAATTAGATGTTGATTGGCCGAGGCGTTGCCATGGAAGCTACTTGCCAAGGTCCCAGGCAATTCAAAAAAAAATGCAAGGCTTGAACACGTTCCTTTTGTTTTGCATGATGTGGAGATGCCGGTGTTGGACTGGGGTGGGAACAGTAAGAAGTCTTCCAACACCAGGTTAAAGTCCAACAGGTTTGTTCCGAATCACTAGCTTTCAGAGCGCAGTTCCTTCATCAGGTGAGTCTGATGCGCACAGAGGAAGGCCCAAGATGGTGAAGTTGCAGAATCTCCACTCCTGGCAGCATGAAATGCCGGTTCTGTGGGTGCCCATTCCAGTCATGCAATGGACTATTTCAACTGGGAGAGAACCGACAGAGGAGGATGAAATCACCTACAGCTTCGACACACCAAAATAACGAGGAGTCGGCCCCACCCCCCGACCCAGGATGTCCTAGCATGGCCAGTTCTAGCTACATTGAGCCTGTAGCACAGAAACAGGCCATTCAGTCCACCTGATCCATGCTATTCATGGTACCCTCACAGCATATCCTTCCCCCCGTTGACGTACAGTCAGCAAGGAGCATCTGCTCCAACTTCTTTTTTCTGAAGTTCTGCCACAGCATAAAGCTCACAAATATTTAAATTTGCATCCCCATTTCTGCTGGGTAATGTTAAGGAATTGCTGATAACAAGCTTTAGAAAGAGGGACTTGCATTTATAAAGAGCTGGCAGTTCGGGGATTGAATCGTGTCTGTAAATTACAGTAACAAATTGAAAGGCAGCAAGCTTTATCGCCACAGTAAGTACTTTGGGGGTTATATTCAGCCCACTTTAGCCGTCAGTGAGAATGGGAACACACATGGTAAATCCTGCGAGGATCGGAGCTTTTCTCGCCCCCTCGCCAGTGAAATAATAAGTTTTGCACCGAGAAAGGGCGGGAACCTCGTTTAAATATATTTTAATATGCTTACCAAGCCCTCCCCACCACATGATCCGCCCCTCACGGATTATCCCGTTGGCAAGGTTTATAACAGTGTTATAGGCCAGGGTTTAGAGAACACAAAGTGTATCATGGAGTTCACCTGACCCACAACCTTTAATAGATTTTGGTTATGGGGAGCACAAGGGCTCACTCTACAGTGGTGATGCAACAGAGATCTAAAGTACTTTTAAAACAAAGCAATGTTTATTCTATGAATCCAGTTAACATTTTATAAACACACAGTAAACATTTTAGCAACTATCAACTCAAATTCCCCACCCCCAAAGAGTACAGTCTTCTATAAGTATCCCTTAATCTTTCCTAGCAACATCCATAAGACAAATACCCTCTTGAACAAAGACAGCAGGTTTAAATTCTCTACTGAGAGCAGTTATCACTTTTAAATTAGCAAGTGATCTGAAGACATTCTTTTTCACGAAGGCATGAAGAGAAAGATCAAAATTACACCTTGTTTGGTTGGATGCAGCTCCAACTGTGAAAACGAAACTAAAACACAGACACACACCAGCTTTCTGCTCAAAGTGAGAGTAAAAAGCCGCATACCAAAACCCAGCTCCACCCACACTCTGACATCACTGCAGCTATTTGATAAACACACATTTCTTAAAGGTACTCTCACACGACAACAGGTTCTGAAAAACGTGCCGCCTCCCCTCGGGCGCAAAGGTAAGTATAGCCCTCAGGGGGGAGAGAAACATACCCAGGGCACTGCCCCCTGGCACAGATTGACACGGCCAGGTTGGCAACATGGCAGTGTCAACCTGTGCTGGGGGCAGTACTGGGGTGGACCCTCTGAGGAGCTCCATTGGGGGAGGGCTCGCGTTGTTAGTTTGGGGGGAGGAGCTCCGATGGCGATGCCTGTGGTGGGGTGGCAGCGGAGGCATTCTTTCAGTGCTGTTCGGGTTGCCCTTTGTAAACGGCGCCCTGATCTCTGTGGAGCCGGCGTCTCAGGCCCAGCTCCGCCCCGCTGCCGTGACGCCGTAAAACACGCCTCCGGAGTTTTACTTTCAAAGATGCTCAAAATCTGGAATGAAAGCTCAGCTGTGCAGCTGGAGAGCTATGCGTTGGATTTCAGTCAGAGCCTGACACTGAGAAAGAAGGGAAAAACCCTCCTTTTGTGTTGCAAACATTGTCAGCAAGAAATAATAAAAGTCCTCTGCAATTTAAAATAATCAACAGTCTTTATGATCCCTCTGACAGCATCTATTCTAGGTTACCTTGGTGCAGTGATTTATTCTCTTCCATGCATATGTTGCAAGTTCAGTGCAGAACATCTGTAGTTCCTGACTTCTGCAGCATGAAATTTAAGGGGACGAGGTGGCATAGTGGTGTTGTCACTGGACTATCAATCCAGAGACCCAGGGTCATGCCAGAGTTCAAATCCCATCACGGCAGCTGGTGAAATTTGAATTCTAAAGAAATCTAATGATCATCGATCGACAAACATGGTTGTTGTTAAAAGTCCATCTGATTCATTAAGAATCTGCCGTCCTTACCCAGTCTGGCCTAGATGTGGTTCCAGGCCCACAGCAGTGTCGTTGATCCTTAACTGCCCTCTGAAATGGCCTGGCAAACCACTCAGGCCAAGGGCAATTTGGGTTGGGCAATAAATGCTGGCCTAGCCAGCGAAGCCCGCATCCAGTGAAGAATCAAAAATATATTGTGAGTGTAAGGAAAAGAACAGCATTAATCTGACGATGGAGCATGCCGTTTTGACCCAGTTCAACAATTGTGCAATCTATCCCGGCAGTGCACCCATTTCTGAGACAGGAACCCCAACCGGCATTCCGCCAGCTTTGCGGATTACCCCAGCTTTCCACCTTCTCTGGTTTAAGGCCCGTTCCTCCTGTGGACCAATCTCGGAGCAAGCCCTGAGAGACTCGAGCTTAACCCTTAGCCGAGGGCAGACACAGATCTTAAGGCGACTGGGGGAACCAGAGGCAACATGAGCAGGCATTTTACTCTGTTGTTGTGATCTGGGATCGACCCTTGGCAGGCCGATGGGAGCAGGTTAGTAACTTGCAAAGGAGAATGGGACAAGCACACGAGTGGGGGGAAAAAAAATGAAGGATTTCGGGGAAACATCCCATGGAGTGCAACACATTGGAGAGCTCAACCAAAGAGATAGCACAGGAAAGAAGGACGAAATTGCCTCCTTCTGTGCTGTATCATTTTATGGTTCTCTGATTCTATCTGAAATTGGGGGAGGTTGTGGCGTAGTGGTAATGTCACTGGACTGGGCCCAGGTTTAATGTTCTGACAACATGGGTTCAAATCCCACCATGGCACCTGGTGGAGTTTAAATCCAATTATTAAAATCTGGAATTGAAAGCTCGTCTCAGTAACGGTGACCGTGAAACTATTATTGATTGTGCTGACTGGAGCCTGCCATCTGTACCCAGTCCGGCCTACACGTGTATCCAGAGCCACAGTAATGCCGTTCACCCTGAACTGCCTGATGGCTTGAAATTACCCATCAAGCCACTCAGTTTAAGAACAATTAGGGATGGGCAACAAATGCTGGCCCAGACAGTGACACCCACGTCCCTTGAGTTAAAAAACAAATCTGTCTTTCTTACACCAAAAAAGAGCTTCAGCTTGAGCAAAATAGATGATCTGCTTTCGAGTAATTGGAACCGGTGCAGAAATATTATGGATGATAGAATCTGAGAATCTGAGCATATAAATAGACATTGGACTCTCTTATGGTGGCCACGAAGGATACGGGAGGATCCTCAATACATCACTCCGTGGGCTTCCGGGAATATCACTTCCCTTATTCAGCGGGCGGTCGTTCGCCCATCAGGGAATGCATAGTGAGAGCTCAAAACCCGCTGTTCCATCCCAGACCGGCATCTCCGTAGGCCCCAGACTTGGACTTGTGTGTTGTGAGTCTCGGCAGAGCCCTTTTTTGTTACTGCAATAAAGGGGGTTTGTTATTGGAAGACTGAACTTGGCGAAGTTATTACAGGCTCCCGGTTCTTCCTTCGGGCAGGAAATACAAAAGTCTGAGAACATACACGAACAGATTTAAAAACAGCTTCTTCCCCAGCTGTTACCAGACTCCTAAACGACCCTCTTATGATCTAATCTCCTCACACATCTTCTCTACTGAGTAGTACTACAGTCCTGTATGCTTCATCTAATGAGCCTAGTGTTTACATTGTGCATTTTATATTTGCCCTATTATGTATTTTCTTTCCATGTACGGAACTATCTGTCTGAGCTGCTCGCAGAACAATACTTTCCACGGTACCTCGGTACATGTGACAATAAACAAATCCAATCCAGTTACGAATGCACAGAATCGGACCTGGTAGTAGGGGGAAATGTGCAGGCGATAAAGATAGTGGGAAAACCAAGGAAATGTCCTCCTGTATAAAGATAATAAAGCTGGGAACGTGGTTTCAATTCCAGCCTCAGGTGACTGTGTGGAATTTGCACATTCTCCTCATGTCTACGTGGGTTTCCTCCGGTTGCTCCGGTTTCCTCCTACAGTCGAAAGGTTAGGTGGGGTTCTGGGGATGGGGCGGGGGATTGGGCATAGGGCGGGCGCTCTTTCAGAGGGTCGGTGCAGACTCGATGGGCCGAATAGCCTTCTTATGCAATGTCGGGATTCTATTCTATGAATTAACAAGGCGAACTACCTGCTTCCAGTTGTAAGACAGAAACAATATTTGCTTGAAAACTACAAACATTTCATTTTATCATGAAATACATATTGTATTGATTTGTATATGTAAATGTTTATCTACATGTACACCGATAAAACACATGGCTGTGTAAAAGGCTCTTTTAAACAGTCATACGGACTCGAAACTTTAACTCTGTTTCTCTCCCCACAGATACTGTTGAGTTTTCCAGCATTTTCTCTTTTTATTTCACATTAACAGCATCCAAAGTATTTTGTTTTTATTATGTTAATGTATGTGGGTATGGCATGTCTGTATTTCTGCATCTGCATCTGGGGAAGAAGCTGTTTTTAAACCTGTTCGTGTACCTTCTCAAACTTTTGTATTTCCTGCCCGAAGGAAGAACCGGGAGCCTGTGATAACTTCGCCAAGGTCAGTTTTCCAATAACAAACCCCCTTTATTACAGTAACAAAAAAGGGCTCTGCTGAGAATCTCATGGGCCACCCCCAGATGGGAGACCGGTATATTCTGGTATTTTAGGGCACTCTGCCATCAGCCAAACCATCACCTGCTCACCCTGCTTCGATTGTGCAGGCAGCGGGGGAGCTGTCAGGTGGGCCTTCCGTCTGTGGCCCAATCGAGGCCCTCAAGTGGGCAGTTAATGCCCAATTATGGGCCTCATTCCTCAGTCACACCAGTATCATAAGCGGTGGGAGAAGCCTGTGTCCAACGTGGAACCTGGCAGGCTTAACCCTGTGAACTACTGGTCAATGAAAGGGTGGGGTGCCTGCTTCCCAGGAACCCTGTGCCAACCAGAGAGCACCCAATCTCACAGTTTTGCCTTCCTGTGTCCACTCTTGCCCCACCCGCTCTGTCTCACAATTCCCCTTGCCGGATCCTGCCATCCTGGCCTGTGAAGATCCAAATCATACCTGAGATTGGGAGCACCCATGATTCCTCTTCTTCCTGGACTTCCTGCAATACTTTTATATGCTGGGAGCCCATCTGGAGACAGATGGAAGTTCCAACTCACACTAACTGAAGGGCCAGTGTCGCCATCTGGGATGGCCACTTCCAGAATACAAAATGGGCATTTGCAAAGATTGCTGGGAAAAATGGACAATGTTAAGAAAGCAAGCAGGCACAGAGCCTGTCTGCATATTGCTTCCCACTGACTTAGTCACATTGGCTCTTTTTTTATCGGAGGCTATAAAGTGGACCAGGGATCTGGAGAATGTTTTCCAACCCCATTGCTATCCGGTATCATTTCCCAGGAAGAAGCTCAGCTTTTATTGTTCAGCCACATTGTAGCCATCTGGGATGGCCACGTCCCGATTACAAAATGGACATTTTGCAAAGAATGCAGAGAAAATTGGACAATACCGAAAAAGCAAGCAGGTGCAAGGTCTGTCTGTTGATTAGAGCTGTAGCTCTCAGACAAAACCGAGACTGCAGAACCATCTACATAATAATGAGCCATCCCCAGGAACAAAAGGCAACATTTAGGTAAACAATGCTAAGCCAGATATCCCGGCGCCAGAGGAGAGTAAAACAAAGCAAACCAACGGCCACCTAGGACACGCCCAGCAACCAGGGAACCCACCCCTCTATTGGAGGAAAATCAATAAGAACGATTGGGAAACGGCCCAATTAATTGGGGTTAGGTTCAGGGCCGCCCAAAAGCACGCAAAGCCCTTTTTGGGTATAAAAAGGTCTCCCCAAGAGTAAATGTTGCTAACTTACTGTTGTCTCTTAATTTGGCTCTGTTTAATTACGTTTTCTCAAGAGTCACAAGGTATCTTACGATACCGCCACAAGGTTCAAAACCGAATACTGATCAAAGACTCGATACACCAGTTAGTAAGTTCAAAAGCAATGCTCATATATTTACACACAGTCAAATCTACTCATGCATAAAACTCTACAAACTAAACTATCACTATTACTAAAAGCCTATACTTAGCTTCGGGTGCCCACTCAGTCAGAGGAACAATGGCCGTTGCTCAGTTCTGAGGCTGCTGGGTTGAGCTGATTACAGGATAGCAACTAGGAGCGTCTATCTCGTAGCATGCGTTGCCTTGGAACTTACTTGGTCTGGAGCAGCTTTGGCAGGTCTCTCCTCGCTGAGAGCCAAGGCCAAGAGAGAGATTCTCTCTTGGGGAACCCTATTTATACCCAAAAAGGGCTTTGCGTGCTTTTGGGCGCGTCTTGAACTTGGCCCCAATTAATTGGGCCGTTTCCCAATCGTTCTTATCGATTTTCCTCCAATAGAGGGGTGGGTTCCCTGGTTGCTGGGCGTGTCCTAGGTGGCCGTTGATTTGCTTTGTTTTAGTCTCCTCTGGCGCCGGGGTGTCTGTCTTAGCATTGTTTACCTAAATGTTGCCTTTTGTTCCCGGGGATGGCTCATTAGTATGTAGATGGTTCTGCCGTATTGGTCTTGTCTGAGAGCTACAGCTCTAATCAACAGACAGACCTTGCACCTGCTTGCTTTTTCGGTATTGTCCAAATTTACCTGCATTCTTTGCAAAGTGTCCATTTTGTAATCGGGACGTAGCCAGCCCAGATGGCTACAAACCCTCCTTGTGATCCTCCACGCGAAGCGTGAAGGATCACATTACTACGTCGTCATCGTCCTCTGACCAAAAGAGGCACCTATAATCAGGCTCTACTCTGCCCTATCCTATGAAACACAATTTTACTTAAATCATTTTAAATACATGCATTATTATAAAACTCTACAGGGCGCTATGACATTAATGCATGCATGACAGAAAAATAAAAAACTGGAACCTCTAACTATCCTCAATAAACTATCCTCACTCAAACAATCCCAAAAATCTACAACATTTTAAATGTACAAATTAGCAGCACGCAAATTTCTCTGGCCTGGCAGTCAGGCACAGAGGTTTACGTATCTTTATTGAACAGAATATATAAAGAGAAACGGATGCACTTTAATTCATGTCAAAGGGTTCGGGGGTTTGGTGAAGTCCGAAAATAGGGGACCTAAATGTGTATACCAGGGCGATAGAGCGGTAGGCTCTCCTTCGCCATTTTCTGATTCTAAGTGTCTGCACGACACTGCAATGTATCGCCAGTACTAAGAGGGCTTCTACTACATACGATAGCGAGTACCAGGTGATAAACTTATCACACCAGGTCGGGGTATTGTTAGCTGTCGCGGGGCTAGCTATCTCGGGGTTCTGTGTATTGCGGGGATGGGAATCATTCACGGCTTGTGTCGTAGGGGTCAGGGGGGTAGCGTCCGCGCGCAACTGAAGGGATCCCGCTAAGATCGAGGTGAACAAGATGGAGGTCGTCTTCATCTTTCCGTCTTTCTGTCTTCTTCTTTGTCTTCCTCTGGGGTGCCTGGGGTTCCGGGGTTCTGTGAACACAAGCATAATATCTGTTATTATCTTGCTTAAGATCTCGTATGCCTGTCTGTCTGTCCTTTGTTGCCAATTTCCCTTTATAATTGGTCACCATCTGTGACTCCCTCATTTTTTTAAAAAAAGCAAATATTTGGACAAGACATCCGAGAAAAATACTGACATAGTGCGAGCTGTCTCGCAGCCTGTGCGATCTACCATCCTAGTGTCTTAGGATATAAATAGCGTACGGAAGCAACCTAAGGGTTGCCAAAACCAAACATAAGAATTTCTAACTGAAAATGCAAAAATGGGGTGCATATGGGCCGCGGCGGGTAAGAAATGGGTGGAATCCCCGGGTAGGACAGTGATCAATGCCGTTTGTGCTCTACCCGAGCGTAGCTGACCAGAGGGGGGTCCTCAGGCAGGGCGGGGACCAATGCCGTTTCTCCACTGCCTGAGCAACCGGCAAGAACGGGTAAGAATGTGGTCATCGTGGGGGTTGCCTTGTTGTCTGCTGACAAACTTGTACCTCTAAACTGCTTTCTGTTGACAAACTAGTTCCTCTGAACTGTTGTCTGGGAACAAACTTGTTCCATTAACAGCCAGGGGGCGTTAAAGCAGTGGTGACGTGGGGCCGTGAAAAAGTTTCAAGTTTACAAACAACACTTAACATTAACACTGATGAACAAACATACAACAAACATGGTGCAGGTTCCATCAAAAAGGACACCGTATCTCTCCATCGGTTCCTTTTTTCCATCATCTGGACAACTCACTGCTCAATAGCGAACAGGGTCGCAAAGGGATTTGTTTGGTGGGAGTCAGACTCTATGTCATCATCTTCTCCCGGCTGCCAAACTCTTGACTGTAGTAACCATGCTAAAGCTGCTTGGGGCGAATTGGGGTCCATCTCATCATTCCGGATGAGCCTGAATGAATTGTCTCGGTGCCAGAATCGTGTGTCGAGGTTTGAGCTACTAGGTTTCAATCCGTAATCGTCGGGCGGTGGGTCTGGATCAGGGGCTTTGATATATGTAATCTCGAAGGGGTCAGTGGAATCATGCTCAGAATCGCTGGGAGTGGGGCCTGGTACAGGGGGATAATCGTAACGTGGTGTGCTGTGGCTGTCGTCATTGTGATCGCTATCACTGTCACTGTCGCTGCTGGTTGAAGGAAGGGAGAGGCGGAGTCATGCCTCTGGGGGTGGAGTTGAAGTCGTGTCTGAGGATGGGCTGGACTGGCTGGGGGAGGGTAGGAAAACGTCATCTGTGGGCGGGGCGTGCTCGTCTGCTGCTGCGAGCAGGATGTGGTGTGTATGATTATTCTGCAAGCCATAAGCCTTGAGCTGGTTTATGTGAAACCACGCAGACTTGCCATTGGGATATGTAATCTTGTATACAGAGGGGCTGACTTTGTCCGAAATGGAGTACGGGCCGGAGAATTTAGGGGAAAGGAATGAACTGGGGTTGTAAAGGGAAAGCATCACTTGCTGCCCTACTGCAAACTCAGTGGCGTGTACTGTTTTGTCGAAACAAGCCTTGCTCTGTTTCTTCCTGGTCCCAAGTCTCACAGCTGCGGCGAGTTAGCTGGGCTGCCTTTATGTTCTCTATCAATTGTTGTTCAGCATTTTCATGTGTGAGGGCTGTGACTGCGGGGCTGGTCAAATCCAGTCCTAATAAATACTCTGTCCCTTTCATGGGGCGTCCGGTCATGAGGGTGTTGGAGGTGTATCCTGTGGACGTGGATACCATGTTCCTTATAAACATTAAAGCAAATGGGAGAACTGCATCCCAGGTGTTGTTATTCTGCTGTACCATTTTCCTGATGGTGGCTTTTAATGTCCTGTTCATCCTCTCTACAATACCACTTGACTGGGGGTAGTAGGCTACGTGAAATTTTTGTCAAATGCCGAAAATCGTGAGGACGCTTTTCATTGCACGTCCTGTGAAATGGGAGCCTTGAACGGATTCTATACTGCAGGGGAGCCCCCATCTTGTAAAGATGTGATGTGTTAATATTTTAGCCGTTGTCTTGGTCGTATTAGTTCGCGATGGAAAAGCTTCCACCCATTTTGTGAAGGCGTCGATGACCACCAACACATACTTTTCACCATTTCTGCAAGGGGGCAGGGGTCCTATATAGTCTATCTGTAGGTTTGTCCAGGGTCCATTAACGGGGCGGGTATGACTAAGTTGAGCCTTTTTCGCATATCTGTCCGGATTGTTCTGGGCACATACCAAGCATTGCTCTATGTAGTGGGTAACATCGGCTTTTAAATCAGGCCACCAGCAGAGCGGTCTGAGGTTGGCTCGGGTGGGTTCAATACATTGGTGTCCATGATTGTCATGGAACTGACAAATGATCTGGTTCCTGTCCTGGCTGGGAGCTATAAAAATGCCATCCTTTAAAATCACACCGTCATGTGTGGTTATTGCATTCTTGTATTTATCATATGGGGCTGGGAAGGTTTAAAACTTCCCTGAGTTTCTCGTCCTCTTTCTGTGCCTTCGCTAGATCCTGAATATTGGTCTGTGAGACCTGAACTGCATGTACTGGGGTGCTTTCGGGAGGGTTCCAAAAATAACCGCGCCTGGAGCCTGCCTTCGCTAGGACGTCTGCTTTAAGGTTACCAGGGGGGGAAGAACGGTGGTGACTGCGAACCTTAATTATTCCATATTTTCTCTCCTTCGCTGTCTCTAAGATGTGGCGGAGTAATGTGGCTGAGGGTAGGGGTTTACCGTCCGCGGAAACAAATCCTCTAATTTCCCACAGGGGTAGGAATTCCGTCAAACTATTGCAGACATACCAGCTGTCCAAATAAATGTCCGCTGGTGTCGGGAACGAGTCGGGGTGGTCTACAATATAAGCGATTGCTGCCAGCTCTGGTGCCTGCGAGCCTAAGTGTCCTGGCAACTTTAATGCAATCTCATCTAGGGTGCGTCCTTGCGTGTCCTCTACGTAAATACCGCAACCGGTAATTCTCTTTCCATTTAGCACTGTGGAGGAGCCATCCACATAAATCTTCAGGGGTGCGCACGTGTCTGTGGGCTGGGGTCTCTGGGGTGTAATACCTGCGTTCCTAGGAGGTGTTTTAGGAATAAATGGGCCTGTGTTGCATTTTGTGGTGATGATCTCACACTCATGAGGGGTGCCTGCATAATGCAAATTATCGGCAAGGAGGTGTGGGTCTTGGTTCTTTTTACTGTAATGTCCCGTCCCTGTAAAAGAAGGGTCCAATGGCTGCACGGATTTGGCCGACTGTGCCATCCTTAAGTCGGCCGTCTAACAATAGCTGTGTCGCTGTGTGTTCTGTGAGGATGGTGATGGGGTTGAGTCCTGTAATGTATGCAAAGTATTGTACTGCCCAAAAAACTACGAACAGGTGCCTTTCACAGGCAGAAAATCCTTGCTCTACAGGGTCTAACACGCGTGAGGTGTATGCTACGGGGCGTAATTGGTCATGGTGTTCCTGGAGGAGCATGGCCGATAGGGTTCGGTCGGTGCTTGCAACTTCGATTGCGTATGGGGAAAGTGGATCAGTGCTGAGTGCTCTTTTTAAAGCATCCACGGCATCCGTATGCTGTGGAAGCCATTCCCAAGGTGCCTGCTTCTTGAGAAGTTCGGAAAGGGGCGCTGCTTTAGTGGCGAAACCGTCAATATGGTTTTGGCAGTAGCCAACCAGTCCTAAAAATGACCGGAGGGCTGAGACATTGTGGGGAAGGGGCGATTTGACGATCGAGTCAATTCTCTTTTGCACGACCTCGCGTTTACCATGTGTGATCACTGTTCCCAAGTAAATCACTTTCTCTTTCAAAATCTGGGCCTTCTTGGGGTTGACTTTACAACCAATTTCTTTTAGGAGTCCAAGGAGTTCGGCGAGAAGCGAAATGTGCTCTCCCTTTGTGTCTGTCTGTAGTAACAAGTCGTCTACATACTGGACCAGACAATCGGGGCGGGAACATTTTGCTAATCCATTTGCCAACTGTCAGTGGTAAATGGAGGGGGAGTTGTGGCAGCCTTGTGGAAGGCATGTCCACGAATACTGTTGTCCCTGGAATGTAAAGGCGAATTTGTACTGGCCGCTTTAGCCAATGGAATGGACTAAAAGCCGTTGCTAATGTCCAAAACCAAAAAAAAGTTTGACTGTAGTCCCTGTTTGAGCATGGTCTCGGGACTCGTGACTACGGTGGGGGCTGCTGCTGGTGTTACTTTGTTCAGTTCCCAGTAAGCAATGGTCAGTCGCCATGATCCATCCGGTTTCCTGACAGGCCAAATTGGTGCATTGTTTGTGGAGGCTACTGATCTGAGTACGCCTTGTTCCAACAAACTCTCTATTACTTTGGAGATTTCTCCCTCTGCTTCCTGGGGAAACCCGTTCTGCTTCTGAGGTTTAGGGTCGGGACCTGTAATGTTCACAAAGTCAGCCAAACTGCCACAGTCGTGCTTGTGCTGTGCAAATGCCGCTTTGTGTTCCTGCACGACTGCCCTAACCTGTTTGTCTGCACTAATGGCTCGAGGGTCGAACCAGAAGTCTCCTACGGAGCTAATCCTGTTTATATACTCTTCTACTGTGAGCGTGGTGGGGGCTTGTGCTGCCTTTGCCATTTTCCAAACACACTTGTTAACTGTGTCAAAAGAAAGGTTATGGGAGCTCATAAAATCGATCCCTAGGATATGTTCTGCTGTCTGGGGAAGATCAACCACAACTACGGGGTGCTTAGTTGTAATGTTACCTATTTGTATCGCTACAGGGGCTGTGATGTGTCCCTGTTGTAAACGGCCTGTAAAACCGCTGAGTGTGATGGTGTCTGTTGTGGGCCACATGTCTCGCTGAACCATCATGAAGGAATTGAGTGTCGTGCGGGACCCTCCTGTGTCCCAAAGAAATTCTACGGGGTGTCCCCGAACTTTGCCTGCTACTACCGGTCTACCGGACTTGTCCCAAAGGGTGTCGCAGACCCAAGTTGGGGAGCCCGAACACCGTCAGTCGGTGCCGTTCATGTCTGCATTCTCTGAACGGGCGCTAACGCTATGGATCGGCTTTGCCCAATTCCTGTTTAGGGTGCCTGTCTGTTGGTTTCTCTGCTGCTTTTGGGGCGCGTTGCACTCTCGTGCAAAGTGTCCTAACTGTCCACAATTGTAACATTCTTGAGCTTTGGGCTGTGGTGGGCTGTTCCTGCCCTCATTTACCCATGCGGGGTTCTGGAGCGCTTTAACTGGATTCATGTCTGCCTGCTCTTCATCGGGTTTTATAAATGCGGTTTTGCTTTGGACTGATTGGTCCCAAGTGCGGGACAATTTCTTCAAAGCCCATTTCTCGTTGTGGGCCTCGTCTGAGGGGTCATAATTTGCGCAAGCTTTCTGTCCTGCATCTGTCACGTGAGAGACTAGGATTCGAGTCCATTTGGCCATATTATCTGGGGACAAATGGGCACGGGCTAACTCTCCAAAAACTGCTGTGAAGTGTATCCACAAGTGTCCAGCAAACGCTGTGGGGTGCTCTGTCTTCTTTTGCCTACACTTGTTTCGGCCTTCTACGGGGTTTCTTCTGTTGTAGCCGATCGCATCTAGGGTCACTGTGTGCATCTCTTGGAGTGTGCCTCCTCCGACATTCTGTGGGTCGGGAAGGACTGCCACGACTGAAGGGTCGACGCTTAAAACTGTGAGCTTCACTTGCTCCTTCTCGTCCAGGCCGTACATGGTTGCCTGCTGTTTGACTTTCGCGAAAAATTGGTGGGCATCTGATGTGGGAAGGTACGGTGTAATTTTTCCATACGCGTCCCGTAATTGGGTCACGGTTAACGGGGTTGTGTCAAGGAAATCTGCATCTCCTTCTGCTGTGGCTCTGCGGTGTGTGGTTACAGGATTCATGGGGGGGTGTTCTGCCTGTTCGGTTGGGGTTTGGGGCGCTTTCCTTTTTTGGGGTTTTTCCTGCGTACATGTCTCATGTACGTATCTGTGGGCAGTCTTGTTCAATTCCTGCCAATCGGGGCCGTTTTCCTGATCTAACTGGGGTCCGAATGTGCTTTGAAACCCATTTTGAACGGAAAGCAGAGATTGCAATTCTGCAATTTGCTTCCAGCACTTTGCGTGATCTACGGAGCTCTGCCTTTGTTCCGTCGTGGAAGTGTGGAGTGCTCGTAGGACTGCTTTTAAATCATTGCACTGTTTGTGCAATTTCTCAACTTGTTGCTCGGTCTCTTGTCTTACCAAGACTGCACGTTGCGTGTCCTGGTAAGCCTTATCATATTGCGTTTGGAAGCTACTCAAATGCGCGAGACAAGACTGGTGTGCCCTCTTAGCATCATCCACCTCTCTGTTCCTTGCTGCTAACTGCTATCTCAAATCTCTATTCTCCTTCTCTACTTCACTCGCGTCAACTCACTACTTCTGTCTCTCTCCTCTATCTCTCTATGGAGCATCCTAACGACCTCCTCTGTGCCTCGCAATTGTGCCAAACAGGACACGATTGCCATCGGCTTGTAAGCTTTCCCTAAGCTCTTCTTGTGGATCTCTGACAGGTTTTCCCACCAAGTATGTCCTATACTCCCGGGACCTGTTTCGCCATTGGCGCAGAATTCACTCCAAAGGAGCCATCCTTTCCCTTTGAGATATTTCCTGATCTCATCTTCCCAAACGGGACACTGTCCTACTCTACTGGTCGCTGTGACCTCGAATTCCTGGGGGTTCATAAGGCGTTCCATTGCCTTCATTGCCATTTTCTCTCTATCTCTGGGTTCTCTACTGAATTTGGAACAGGGGGTGATAAAGTGGTGATGTAAACACGGGTACGGCTTACGCTAATTTCCGGACTACAAAACTCCCGACAGTTTTACGCAACAAAATCTCTCAGGTTTATCTTATATTCCTGTTAGTACGCATGCATTAACACACTTCCGAATCTCGGAGGCTTGATCAGTACTGTTCTTATGCTTGTGGTTTTTCTGTTTCCAATTGGATTCTCAATTCAAATTTGGGTTCTCTCGGAGTGGTTAGGCCACTTCTAAATCGAGTCCCGTCAGATGTCGCCAGTAAATGTTGCTAACTTGATGTTGTCTCAAATCTACTCATGCATAAAACTCCACAACCTAAACTATCACTATTACTAAAAGCCTATACTTAGCTTCGGATGCCCACTCAGTCAGAGGAACGATGGCCGTTGCTCGGTTCTGAGGCTGCTGGGTTGAGCTGTTTACAGGATAGCAACTAGGAGCGTCTATCTCGTAGCGTGCGTTGCCTTGGAACTTACTTGGTCTGGCGTAGCTTTGGCAGGTCTCTCCTCGCTGAGAGCCAAGGCCAAGAGCGAGATTCTCTCTTAGGGAACCCTTTTTATACCCAAAAAGGGCTTTGCGTGCTTTTGGGCAGGCCTTGAACTTGGCCCCAATTAATTGGGTCGTTTCCCAATCGTTCTTATCAATTTTCTTCCAATAGAGGGGTGGGTTCCCTGATTGCTGGGCGTGTCCTAGGTAATCATTGGTTTGCTTTGTTTTAGTCTCCTCTGGCGCCGGGGTGTCTGGCTTAGCATTGTTTACCTCAATGTTGCCTTTTGTTCCCGGGGATGGCTCATTAGTATGTAGATGGTTCTGCAGTATCAGTCTTGTCTGAGAGCTACAGCTCTAATCAACAGACAGACCTTGCACCTGCTTGCTTTTTCGGTATTGTCCAATTTTCCCTGCATTCTTTGCAAAGTGTCTACTTTGTAATCGGGACGTGACCATCCCAGATGGCTACAACACAATTAATGATCCACATATACCATTGGGATGGAAAGAAAATAAGAAAATGAGAGAGAGAGGTAGAGAGAGAGAGAAAGTAGGTACAAAAGAAAACAGAACTTTTTCAGACGAAGGGGTGGATTCTCCATTGCGCGATGTTAGTAGCGGGTTTCCCGATCGGGGAGGAGAATGGAGCGTCGGCTGAAAACCGGGATCCGCGCCGGGCGCGCCAGACGTGTTCCCATGCTCCCAATTCCTCCGGCAGCGACCTGCAGGCCCTGCGCTGGTGGCACCATGCACAACAGTGATCTGCATGCATGTTAATCTGATTAAGGGGCTGGAAGCACGAATCTCCATCACCACGCGGTGCTCCTTCCCTCTCACCTGGAGTCAGGCGGGCGTGGTTTGATGCAAGTTATTTAGAAGTGGGGTCCATCCGCCGTGGACATTGAGGGGGAACAAGGAGGTAGGCACATCTTTGAAACTTTTTGGGCTTGTTGGGGATACATGCCTGAACCGCAGGAAGTAGCGGGGAATGACTTGGTGGCAGGATTATGGAATTGGGATGTTCCCCCTCGGGATCTGGGTGCTCTGGCTAAGACCCCATTGCTACATAAATTCATTTGAACCCACCCCCTAGTAGAAACTGACAGGTTCCTGGCCGTTGAGACTGCTGACAGCTCACAACCCTGCAAATGCTGTGAGGGCCACTGTTCATGGGGAAACCCACCCAGTCCGCCCATCTCAAAACCCTCATACCCCAGCGGGATCATCAAGGGATAGGTGTGCCCATACTCAGCTGCCAGCCCACCAGTTGTTGGCATTCCCCAGTGCCCTCCTCTGAACCGCAGCCCCACAGCAGTGGAAGCAGAGGCTCAGCAGAGGTCACCCCAATGAAAGAACCTGCATCATGGCCGTTGGAACCCTCTCTGGCACACAGACCCTCTCAGAGCTGTAAGGGAGATGCAGGTTGGTGGGTTGTTATTGGCCTCTGGGGGATTGGGGCAGATTAGAGGAGTGAGGGATGGGAGTGATGCCAGGGGCACAGAGGTGGTTACTCACCTGAGCTGCTCTAAGGAGGCCATTCATCTTCTTACGGCATTTCCTGCCTAATTCAGGACCGCAGTCTCTGTCCCACCTGGGGAATGAAATGAAATGAAAATCGCTTATTGTCACAAGTAGGCTTCAAATGAAGTTACTGTGAAAAGTCCCTAGTCGCCACATTCCGGCGCCTGTTCGGGGAGGCTGTTACGGGAATTGAACCGTGCTGCTGGCCTGCCTTGGTCTGCTTTCAAAGCCAGCGATTTAGCCCTGTGCGGGTGTCCCTCCACCTCTTACCGCCATCCCGCATTCGGTCAATTCCAGCTATCTTCCTGGCTGGAATGACAGTCTGTGCTGAGTGGGGCGCTTAAAAGCTGCTCCACATGCAGCACGATGGCACAGTGGCTAGCACTGCTGCCTCATCGTCCCAGGTTCGATCCCAGCTCTGGGTCACTGTCCATGTGGAGTTTGCACATTCTCCCCATGTTTGCGTGGGTTTCGCCCCCACAACCCAAAGATGTGCAGGGTAGATGGATTGAACACGCTAAATGGCCCCTTAATTGGAAAAATGAATTGGGTATTCTAAATTTAAAAGAAAAGCTGCTCCAGTTTGTCAGACTCTGAACCCAAATCCCAACCCCTGCGAATCAGATGTTCCTTGGTGGTCAGGAATTGGGCGGCTGCACGCGGGCTGTGTGCAGATCCATTTGCATGAGGTGAGTTCAATTGGCAGGTCCTGGACCACTTCAAACAGAATTAAGTGCTTTCCAATGACCTCACTTCACGCTTGAGTGATTTTGAAGTGGTCAGCTGGAAACTGACAGCACTTAATTCTGTTTGAAGTGGTCCAGGACATGTCAATCAAAGCTTGATGTTTATAAACATTGTGGTTAGAGCTCTTGAGAGTTACTCAACCGTGAAGAAGATTAATGGAGCAATGTTGACAGCTGTGTGTGTGTGTGTGTGGGAATCTGTCAATCACAGCCTAGT
Organism: Scyliorhinus torazame; assembly: GCF_047496885.1. Classification (NCBI taxonomy): domain Eukaryota; kingdom Metazoa; phylum Chordata; class Chondrichthyes; order Carcharhiniformes; family Scyliorhinidae; genus Scyliorhinus; species Scyliorhinus torazame. The sequence continues at coordinate 232,940,338 of NC_092717.1, read as the reverse complement.
AAAATCAATATCAAAGAAAAATGAATGAATGGCTTGCAGATCAAAGACCTGAGGAGGATTAAAACCAGCTGACTGGTTTCCTTTTTCCAGGAATTGGCAGGCGCTGCTTCCTGAGCGGGAGCCAGCAGGTGGCAAGTCTGTGGGATCTTGCTGTGCGCAAACGGGCTGCCGCGTATTTCCCTGCATTACAACAGCGCCCACACTCCAAAAGTACGTGAATGGGGCTGTGAAGCATTTTGGAATATCCCAACAGCATGAAAAGCTCTACATCAATGCAATCTTTTCTTTTATCTTGTTTTGTCTCTCCCTGGGTTTTGCCTGACCTGCTGAGTGTCTCCTGACTTCAATGTTTTATCTATGACTGACGCAGCGCAACTTTTTCTCAATGGTGGGTTTTGGTTTAACCTCTGTGCAGCTGGTATCCCTGCACTCTGGCAAGATGTAAGGGCAGCGACCTATCTATTATTAATACTAAGTCTGATCTTTTCCATCCACTCCGATGTGAACTTACAGGAAGAAAACTGAAGCCTGATCGAAATCCATCATTTTGATAACTGTTGAAACATTGATGTTGGCCGTACGGTGCGTTGTGCTCAGATCATCTGCCTGCTGTCGTACTGCGATTTCCGAATCCGTTGTTTTATTAACCAGCGAAGAGATGTATGCACGGATGAAAGCTCGCACTGTCACTTGGTACAAAGCAGCGAGCAGTGTGTGCTAACGGGTCATGTACCTAAATTCTGCCTAGGGTGATTGGTTGAGGCAAGGCTTAAATAGTCGTACCCGGGGGGGGGGGGGGGCATTCTCATTGGAGTTGTGCTCACGGTTTTTAAATGTTTCGGAAATTGCAAAATTATCCTGCTTTCAAAAAAAAAATCCTCCTGAACTACATTTACAATTCAGCTGCAAAATGGTCACAATTGATTTGATTCGCCCTAAATACCGCGCCATCGTTTTTATCGCCCTTTGTAAATAATGCATTAACAGTAATCAAATTCTTTCATGTAAAAGCGAGGTGAAGAGCAAGGGGAATTAAACCTTCCTATTTTTCAATTTCGCACTGAGTAAAAATTTACTGTAGCTTTTAAAGGGCTTGAGCGATGAGAAAGCATTCATTAAAACAATGCAAATGTGTTTGAGACCGAGCCGATGACATCCTTGGGTAGTGTTCCCTCATCTTTAACCTCGGCATTCGGCCCACCAAGTGCACTGCCACCCATGCTAAGTTTAATTAAGCGCACCTGAGCGCACAGTCCTTTGTCCCCTTGTGAACTCAAAGCCTAGCCTTCACATTTTCCTTCCTCCCTCCACAGGCTTTCCAAACTCCAGCTCGTCAGCACAAAGCCACATCTCCCTGCAGCTTCTGGAATAAAGGCTCGGAATCCTGTGGCGAGATCTCACCTCCTGACCGCGGTGGTTCAAATAGGCAACTTACCACCACCTTCTGAAGGGCAACTAGGGATGGGCAATACATGCTTGCCGAAAAAATAGATAAATAAACCGTGAGTCTATTACTAGGCTTTGACATTAAACATGGCAGTGGGCACATGCATTTCACCGGGCCCCCAACTAGGATCGCAGTGTTGACTCTCACTGGTTTCTGCCTCAGTGAGGTAACGTGATGTCTGACAGAATACCATCTGAGTCAAATATGTAAGTAAATCTCTCTTTATTGCTGATACTTATAGACACACAGTTACATACAATTGCTTACTAGCTTTTAGGCTCACTATTCAAAGCATAAAAGGTACTACCCCTTCAAGGCTTTGCCAGGCACTTGATCGGCGATCGACTCTGTTCACTTGAGCCTCGCTCAGGTCCTTCGTTCCTTCTGTCACTGTTGATCCCGGGTTGCATTGTTTTGTGTATTCTGGTGTGGACTCTTATACTCTTTTCCGAAGTAGTCCGTTGGAACATCTGTTGTCTGCTAACCGTTGGTGGTTAGCTATTTTTGCATGGTCAAGCAGTTTAGTCTCCGTTCTTTGGCCTATTTCCTCTTATCAGAGGTGAATGTAATGTCTTATCTGGTGTCTCAAGACCTTATATTGTTCAATCTTATGATCTGCCAGGTCAGCAAATGTCTTATTCGTCCTATGGCCTTGTGAGCTGCAATGTCAGCAGAAGCTATTTTAGTTCTGAAAAGCCTGGCTCAAGCCCTGAGCCTACACCAGAAAGAGGAAGCGTTCAGTTCAGTCCTTCGAGCCTGCTCCACCATTTAGCACAACCGGAGAGGTTCTTCAAACCAAATCCTTCTTCCCTTAATTCCCCGAGGACCCAAAACTCTATTGATCTCTGTCTTCTATGTACAGAATCACAGTGTCATTAGAGTACAGAAGGAGGTAGCACGGTAGCATAATGGTTAGCACAGTGGCTTCCCAGCTACAGGGTTCCAGGTTCGGTTCCCGGCTTGGGTCACTGTCTGTGGGGAGTCTGCGTGGGTTTTCTCCCACAGTCCAAAGATGTGCAGGTTAGGTGGATTGGCCATGATAAACTGCTCTTCGTGTCCAAAAAAGTTGGGTGGGGTTACTGGGTTACGGGAATAGGGTGGTGTTGTGGGCTTGGGCAGGGTGCTCATTGTCAGGGCTGGTGCAGACTCGATGGGTCAAATGGCCTCCTTCTGCACTGTAAATTCTTTGATTCTATGATTTGGCCCCTTGGGCCGGCTCACTGAAAGAGCATTCTACCGAGTCCCACTCGCCTGCCTTATCCCCATAACCTTCCACAATCTTTCATTTCAGATTGCAATCCAAGTCTAGGGACATAGGAACAGGAGTCAGCCGTTCAGCCCCTTGAGCCTGTCCTGCCATTCAATGAGATCTTGGATGATCTGTGACCTAACTCCAGAAGCCTGCCTTCGGCCCATTTTCCTCAATATCTTTGCTTACCAAAAATGTATCCATCTCAGATTGAAAATTAACAACTGATCGAGCATCAGTTGTCATTCGTGGAAGAGAGTTCCAAACTTCTAGCACCCTTTGTGTATAGAAGTTCTTCCCAACATCTCTCCTGAATGGTCTGGAGAATTTTTAGACTATACCCCTAGTTCTAGAATCAGTGGAAAGAGTTTACCTTTATCTATCCTGTCTTTTTCTATTAATATCTTGTAGAATTTGATCAGCTCACCCCTTAACCTTCTAAATTCTGGAGAAAACAGGCCTGATTTGTATAATCTGTCCTCATAAATTAACCCCTGTAATCCAGGTATCGTTTTGTAAACCTACGTTGCACTCCCTCCAAGGTCAAAATATCCTTCCTCAGGTGTCGTGCCCACATCTGCTCACAGTGACTCCAAGTGGGTTTGACCACAGCATTGTAAAGCTGCAGCATACCTTCTGCATCCTTATATTCCGATCCTCTTGGTATTCTTTTGAATACCTTGACCAAACCTGACTCCACCGCTGTTATGATGTGCCTGCTTATCACTGGTTGGGGACTAATAGCAATCCCACAATCCTTGGGGAGTATGAGCTTCCCCAATGAGGGGGGCGGGGAAATCATTAGCAGAGTCCCTGCATAAATAGAGCTGGCCAGTATGGAACCAGCTAGAGAGGAGTGAACAGCAAGGGAGTACTGCTGCTGCTGTTATGTAATTGCAAATAAAGTTCTTTCTTTCTATTCTACAAACTCGTGCTGGATTCTTCGTGACCCTCAATTGGCGACGAGGACGGGATGGAGACACAGGCCGCCTCAGAGGGGGAGTCCTCGGTCCCTCTTCCATGGATGTACGAGCATTACGCCGTTCATCACGGAAGCGCCGTGTTCCGTCTCGTTACATGCCGACCGATCCAGCGCCTCGTGCAAATGGTGTCCGGCCTGTGGCAAAACAGGTCCGACGCCCTCCTTCGCCAGGGTCTTCGATGGATTCCTTGGACTTTGGTGGGGGGGGGGGGGGAGGGATGTTATAACCTGCCTGCTTACCACTGGTTGGGGACAAATGGCAATCCCACAATCCTTAGGGAGTATGAGCTGCCCCAATGAGGAGGGTGGAGAAATCATTAGCAGACTCCTTCCATAAATAGAGCAAGCCAGTATGGAAACAGCTAGAGAGGAGTGAGCAGCAAGGGAGTACTGCCGCTGTTGTATATATGTAATTGTAAATAAAGTTGTTTCTTTCTATTCTACAAACTTGTGCTGGATCCTTCGTGGCCCTCACAATCACCCTCTCAGGGAGCTTGCTCCAGATTCCAGCCGCCTTATGGGTGAAAAGGATTTTCCTCACCATGATATCTGCCCTTTTATTTTATTCAACTTACACTTTGTTTGTTTTTTTCATTTCAAAATGATAGGAATCTAAATATCGTTCCGCATGATAGACACAAACAGCTCGGCGTGCTTTTATCCATCAGTGGCAAAGACACCCCTGATCTCAAAGAACATTCCCACAAAGATCTCCGTGGGATGGATTCTGCCTTTACAGACATCAGTTTCAATCTGGCACCAAACCAAAGGGATCCCCAGGCATCCAGCCTCGGTAATGTCTTCAAGCAGGGTGAGCAGCCAATCACAATGGAGTATTCTCATAGGCAGCAAACCAGGAAGTATAAACCACTGAACCCCATTTTTAATTTTAAAGTTTTGCAGAGTTACAGAGATTGGATTGGATTGGATTGGATTGGATTGGATTTGTTTATTGTCACGTGTACCGAGGTACAGTGAAAAATATTATTCTGCAAGCAGCTCAACAGATCATTAAGTACATGGGAAGAAAAGGGAAGAAAAGAAAATACATAATAGGGCAACACAAGGTATACAATGTAACTACATAAGCACCGGCATCGGATGAAGCATACAGGGTGTAGTGTTAATGCGTTCAGTCCATAAGAGGGTCGTTTAGGAGGTATGGTAACAGCGGGGAAGAAGCTGTTTTTTGTGTCTGTTCGTGTTCTCAGTCTTCTGTATCTCCTGCCCGATGGAAGAAGTTGGAAGAGTGAGTAAGCCGGGTGGGAGGGATCTTTGATTATGCTGCCTGCTTTCCCCAGGCAGCAGGAGGTGTAGATGGAGTCAATGGATGGGAGGCAGGTTTGTGTGATGGACTGGGCTGTGTTCACGACTCTCTGAAGTTTCTTGCGGTCCTGGGCCGAGCAATTGCCATACCAGGCTGTGATGCAGCCCGATAGGAGGCTTTCTATGGTGCATCTGTAAAAGCTGGTAAGGGTTAAGTTAAGAGAGAAATAAATGATTGGGGCAAAGACATGGGATTAAGGTAAATAAATAAATGGTAAATATACTTAAAGCAACTTATTTTTGTAATGCGTGAAATCTCTCCACATGGTGGAGAGATCAGGGGCGAAATTCTCCCGAAACGGCGCGATGTCCGCCGACTGGCGCCCAAAGCGCATCTTTGGGGGCCGAGCCCCAACATTGAGGGGCTAGGCCGACGCTGGAGGAATTTCCGCCCCGCCAGCTGGCGGAAACGGCCTTTGTTGCCCCGCCAGCTGGCGCGGAAATGACATCTCGGGGCGGCACATGCACGGGAGTGTCAGCGGCCGCTGACAGTTTCCCACACATGCGCAGTGGAGGGAGTCTCTTCCGCCTCCGCCATGGTGGAGACCGTGGCGGAGGCGGAAAGGAAAGAGTGCCCCCACGGCATAGGCCCGCCCGCAGATCGGTGGGCCCCGATCGCAGGCCAGGCCACCGTGGGGGCACCCCCCGGGGCCAGATCGCCCCGCGCCCCCCCCAGGATCCCGGAGCCCGCCCGCGCTGCCTTGTCCCGCTGGTAAGGTAGGTGATTTCATTTACGCCGGCGGGACAGGCAATTTATCGGCGGGACTTTGGCCCACCCGGGCCGGAGAATCGAGCGGGGGGGCCCGCCAACCGGCGCGGCGAGATTCCCACCCCCGCCGAATATCCGGTGCCGGAGACTTCGGCAACCGGCGGGGGCGGGATTCACGCCAGCCCCCGGCGATTCTCCGACCCGGCGGGGGGTCGGAGAATGTCGCCCCAGATATTCACAAATATAAAATTACTCTTTCAGATTGGTGAGATTGTTTATAAGTACTAATGAGCTTGATGCTCCTGCTAAATCACAGTTACACCTCATTCACAAGGTTTAACTTTTTCTGGGGTATTTATAGCAAGGCTACCAATGTAAAAGAGCAAGCTTTCATCAGTTCAATGATTTCTAATTGATAGCCATCTGCAGGTCATTCAAGAATGCACGCTTTCGTAAAGCATAGAATTACTGGCAGCAATTTCTGGATTAACTGTGTCTGTGCAGAGTTGCTGTCAGTTTAGAGAAGCAATGAGAGTAAATGTTGACAGTTTCACCGCCAATGCCTCAGCAAAACTCTGACCCTAGTCTGTTTAACCAGAATGATGGAAGAGATTTAAAATGAGAGATACCCTCAGCTTAATTTTTCCAGTAGGATCAAATCAAAGCAGATTTGAAAGCATTGGAATAAATAAGAATCTGCCAGGTTAGATCTTGGCTTTGTGCAATAGCAAATCACCTGCCTCTTTTGCATGGCCCCATGTTCATATGTGGTCAGATTATTGATTGACACAGAAGTCAGGTTTTAGGGGGCAGGCGGAAATGTGAAGTTAAGGCCACCTGAACATCAAGGGTAACAAGGGCACAGAGTGTGCTCAGTGTGGGGGGAATTCAATGTCCATCACCAAGAGTGGCGTGGTAACACCACTACTGACCGAGCTGGCCAAGTCCTGAAGGGCATTGGTGCTGGACTGAGTCTGCGGCAGGCGGCAAGGGAACCAGCAAAAGGGAGAAACCTACTCAATAATCTTTATTAGTGTCACAAGTAGGCTTACATTAACACTGCAGTGAAGTTACTGTGAAAAGCCCCTAGTCGCCACACTCCGGCGCCTGTTCGGGTACACAGAGGGAGAATTCAGAATGTCCAATTCACCGTACAAGCACATTTTTGGGGACTGGTGGGAGGAAACGGGAGCGCGCGGAGGAAACCCACGCAGACACGGGAAGAATGTTCAGATTCCGCACAGACAGTGACCCAAGCCGGGATTCGAACCTGGGACCCTGGTGCTGTGAAGTGTGGCGACTAGGGGACTTTCACAGTAACGTCATTGCCGTGTTTGTAAGCCTACTTGTGACAATAAAGATTATGATTATTATTATAAGCCAATGCAGCCGATTACCACCTCATCAGTCTACTGTCGATCGTCAGCAAATTAATGGAACTGGTCAAACGGCACTGACTCAGCAATAACCTGCTCACGGATGCTCCGTTTGGGTTCTGCCAGGGTCACTCAGCTTCAGACTTCATTGCAGCCTTGGTTCAAACATGGACAAAAGAGTTGATCTCAAGAGGTGAAGTGAGAGTGATTGCCCTTGACATCAAGGTTACATTTGACCGAGTGTGGCAACAAGGAGTCCTGGCAAAATTGGAGTCAATGGAAATCAGAGGGAAAACGTTCCACTGGTTGGAGTCATATCTGGCACAAAGGAAGATGGTTGTGATGATTGGAGATCACATCAGGAGTTCCTCACAGTAGCGAGGCCCAACAATCTTCAGTAGTGAAGTCACACGGGATCAAGGGTGAGCTGGCAAGGTGGATACGTCATAGAAGACAGAGAGTAGCAATGGAAGGATGCTTTTCTAATTGGAGGGCTGTGACCAGTGGTGTTCCACAGCGATCAGTGCTGGGACCTTTGCTCTTTGTTGTATATATAAATGATTTGGAGGAAAATGTAACTGGTCTGATTAGTAAGTTTGCAGACGACACAAAGGTTGGTGGAATTGCGGATAGCGATGAGGACTGTCAGAGGATACAGCAGGATTTAGATTGTTTGGAGACTTGGGCGGAGAGACGGCAGATGGAGTTTAATCCGGACAAATGTGAGGTAATGCATTTTGGAAGGTCTAATGCAGGTAGGGAATATACAGTGAATGGTAGAACTCTCAAGAGTATTGAAAGTCAAAGAGATCTAGGAGTACAGGTCCACAGGTCACTGAAAGGGGCAACACAGCTGGAGAAGGTAGTCTTCATTGGCCGGGGCATTGAGTATAAGAATTGGCAAGTCATGTTGCAGCTGTATAGAACCTTAGTTAGGCCACACTTGGAGTATAGTGTTCAATTCTGGTCGCCACACTACCAGAAGGATGTGGAGGCTTTAGAGAGGGTGCAGAAGAGATTTACCAGAATGTTACCTGGTATGGAGGGCATTAGCTATGAGGAGCAGTTGAATAAACTCGGTTTGTTCTCACTGGAACGACAGGACCTGATAGAGGTCTACAAAATTATGAGGGGCATAGACAGAGTGGATAGTCAGAGGCTTTTCCCCAGGGTAGAGGGGTCAATTACTAGGGGGCATAGGTTTAAGGTGAGAGGGGCAAGGTTTAGAGGAGATGTACGAGGCAAGTTTTTTACACAGATGGTAGTGGGTGCCTGGAACTCGCTACCGGAGGAGGTGGTGGAAGCAGGGACGATAGTGACATTTAAGGGGCATCTTGACAAATACATGAATAGGATGGGAATAGAGGGATACGGACCCAGGAAGTGTAGAAGATTGTAGTTTAGTCGGGCAGCATGGTCGGCACGGGCTTGGAGGGCCGAAGGGCCTGTTCCTGTGCTGTACATTTCTTTATTCTTTGTTGTTCTAGGTTCATCAATGAACTTCCCTCCAGAGTAAGGTCAGAAGTGGGGATGTTCGTGAATGATTGCACAATATCCAGCACCATTCACAACTCCTTAGAAACTGAAGCAGTCAATGCCCAGATCCAGAAAAACCTGGACGTTGTTCAGCTTTGGGCTGACAAGTGACAAGTAACATCCACACCACACAAGAGCCGGGCAGTGATCATCTCCAAAAAGAGGGAATCCAGCATTTGCCCTTGACGTTAAATGGCATTACCATTGATGAATTGACACAATCAACATCCTGGGGGTTGCTGTTGACCAGACGCTGAACTGGACTAGCCCAGGCTTCAAGAGCAGGTCAGAGTGTGGGAGTTCTGCAGCGAGTAACTCACCTCCTCACTCCCCAAAACCCCTCCACCACCCATAACGCACAAGTGAGGAGTATAAAAACACAACAATCTGTACCCTAATGACTCCAGAAGAGGAAAGAGATGAATACTGACAAAAAGAGTGAAGGAATGACTACTGACATGAATAGAGAGGAAACAGAGGGATACGGACCGAGTAAAGGCAGATGGTTTTGTTTTTAGTGAGGGCATCATGATCGGCACAGGCTTGGAGGGCCGAAGGGCCTGTTCCTGTGCTGTACTTTTCTTTGTTCTTTATTCTTTGTAAAGTGCTTTGCAGAGAGTTGTACAGTGAATGCAGTAGAATCGGGTGTAAACTACAATGTCAAGGAATACCTTGTTAATTCAATGCACTTCATAAAGGATTTCTTCAGACCCATTGTGGTCAAAGAAACAGATAAATACAAATCTCTTAGAAGCTATCTGCATTTCAACCCTTTAGCACATATATTTTCACAATTTAAAAAATTGTTGCAATTCAGATTGCCTTGTGATTAATCCATGTAATTTGCAAGAAAACAGAGTGACTAAGTGTATTTCAGAAGACAACTAATTTTGTCAAATATTTTTAGAATGGCGGAAGCTAAAGAGACATTCATCTTTTTTAAAATGTGTTTTCTGGAAGTGTGCATCAGTGGTTAAGTCCAGCATTCATTGCCCATCCCTAATTGCCCTTGAAAACGTGTTGGTGACCTGCCATCTTGAACCGCTGCAGTCCATTTGTTGTAGGTACACCCACAGTGCTGTAAGAGAGGGTGTTCCAGGACTTTATCCCAACAAAGGTGAAGGAATGACAATATATTTCCAGGTCAGAATGTTGTGTTGCTCGGAGGGGAACTTCCAAGTGATGATGTTCCCATGCACCTTGATCAGCTGTGAAGTGCTTTGGGATATCCTGGCATGTTATTTCGACTCTGATCTGCTAGGTTTATTGAGTGTTTTTGGAACTCCATTCATCCAGGGAAGTGGAGAGTGTTCCATCACACCCCTGACTTGCGCCTTGTAGATGGCAGACAGGCTTAGGGGAGTCGGGAGGTGAATTTGCAGACTCTGACCTGCTCTTATAGCCACTGTATTTATATTGCTAGTCCAGTTCAGTTCCTGGTCAATGGTAACCCTCCACGATATTGGTAGTGAGGATTTCATTGATGGTAATGCAATTGAATGTCATGGGGAGGTGGTTAGATCCATTCTTGCTGGTTACTGTATGATACTTATGCACCATAGACATTACTTGTCAGCCCGAGTCTGAATGATGTCTCGATCGTGCTGCCTATGGACAGAGACTGCTTCAGCATCTGAGGAGTTGTAAATTGTACTGAACACTGAACATCAGCCAACATCCTCACATTTGACCCTTCTCATGGAAGGAAGATCATTGATGATGCAGCTGAAGGTGGCTATGCCTAGGACTGAGGAACGCCAGCAGTGATGTCCTGGGACTGAGATAAGTAGCTTCCAACCACCACGACCATCTTCCTCTGTGCTGGACATGACTCCAAGAAGCGATGTGCTCTCCCCAAATCCAAATCACATGAATTTCATGAGCCTCCTTGATACCACACCCAGCCAAATGCTTCTTTTATGTCAAGGGCGGTTCACTCTCAGCTCACCTCTTTTGTCCATGTTTGGGCGAAGACTGCAATGGGGCCAGGAGCCGGGTGACCCTGGTGGCCCTCAAACTGGGCACCAATGAGCAGATTATTACGGAGTGTCGCTTGATAGCACAATTCAACACGTTCCATCGCTTTTGCTTACGATCGAGAGTGGGCTGACGGGGCGGAAATTGGTCAGGTTGGATTTGTCCGGATTTTTGCGGATATCAACCTCTACCAGTGATGCTGAGATGGCCTAAAATCTCTCAATCACCATTAGCCTGGAAGGGAAGGCAAGTGGACATGGATGTGGGAAGGCTGACTGAAATGAAGATCGGAAAGTGCGGCAGCAACTGCAGAGAGAGAGAAAAACAAAGTGAACATTTCAGGTCGACGGCCCGTTGGCAGAACCAATCTGTGAGAGGCAGGACGGAAGTGACTTCATCGGCAGGGCGGAAGTGACTTCATCAGCCGGACTTAACATGCAGCCCACCGTTATGTACATTCTCGTGCTACAGGCTGACTGGAGGAATTAGCTCAAATGGTAGAGCGCTTGCTTTGCACGTAAGAGATAGTGGGATTGATGCCCACATTCTCCACTTTGATTTTAGGGGCTGGTTTAGCACAGTGGGCTAAACAGCTGGCTTGTAAAGCAGAACAATGTCACCAGCGCAGGTTCAATTCCCATACCAGCCTCCCGAACAGGCGCCGGAATGTGGCGACTAGGGGCTTTTCACAGTAACTTCATTTGAAGCCTACTTGTGACAAAAAGCGATTTTCAGTTTCGGTTTGAGTTTCCAAAGAAGTCTCCTCAGCTGACAGAACGGAGCGGCTGACGTGTTAGAAATATTTAACGTCTCGGCTGTTATTCACCATGTGGTGTTGGTACAAAATCAACGAAACACTGCAGCTAGACACGCCAGGTTGCTTGTTGACTCCCCACCTTCCAATGAGTAATAGACGCGGTGACCGCACTGGAACATTCTGGAAAGATGCAGCAGGGATCCCATGGTCGACCTGATTGATGAAGGAATCCGCTAGTTTATCACAGCCAGGCTTTGCTTTAAAACAAGTGTAAATTTTAACTTTTGCTTGTCGGGCATGATAAAACACTCCTTAAACCGCAATGTCGTAAACAGAATACACCAATTAACAATAATAATGTCAAAAAGTAACTAATCATTGTCTAATTGCAGTTTCGCCATGGTGCGTAAGTGATCAGCTTAAACAGATGTGAGTAAATGAATAAGGCTGTGCAATCTTAGTTTTGGACATGATTAAAAGTGTTCAGATTGGAAAAAAACAGGGAGAATTATGTGTTGGCATTGAAATATTTTACAAGTTCAAATGGGCGGATTTGGAAGGCGACAGGTTTTTAAGCAGGAATGTAAACAAGCTCTTTAATAGTGAGTAAATTCACACAGTTGTACAATGACTAGCTGCAGAAAACCTGTGATGTATGGTAGAGTGAGTGACAGGGCCAAGGAGAAAAATCATGGGACCTGTTGCCTCTCCTGTTTCCGGGTCCTGTATCACGTGCCCCATGCCCCTTGACTTTAAGGGGGGCTATGAGGGGCACAGACAGAGTGGATAATCAGAGACTTTTTCCCAGATGGGTCAATTACTAGGGGGCATAGGTTTAAGGTGCGAGGGGCAGAGTTTAGAGGAGATGTACGAGGCAAGTTTTTTTACATAGAGCGTAGTGGGTGCCTGGAACCTGCTGCCGGAGCAGGTGGTGGAACCAGGGACGATAGTGACGTTTAAGGGGCATCTTGACAATACATGAATAGGATGGGAATAGAGGGATACGGACCCCAGAAGTGTAGAAGATTTTAGTTTAGACGGGCAGCATCTTCGGCGTAGACTTGGAGGACCGAAGGGCTTGTTCCTGTGTTGTACTTTTCTTTGTTCTTTGTTCTATGCCTTCCCCTCATATCCTTCTGGGGCTGGTTTAGCACAGTGGGCTAAACAGCTGGTTTGTGAAGCAGAACGAGGCCAGCAGTGCGGGTTCAATTACCATACCAGCCTCCCTGAACAGGCACCGGAATGTGGCGACTAGGGGCTTTCCACAGAAACTTCATTTGAAGCCTACTTGTGACAATAGGCGATTTTCATTCATTTCATTCAGGTGACCCAAAATTGGGAACCGTAGTCACAGAGGTGTTGGACTGTTTGATAGAGCTTTAGCAAATCTTCAGGATTTTGTACTGCATGCCGCTATTTATGAGGCCTATTGAAACTGTAAGTTTCAGCATGATATTCTTACAAACATAGCTTTTTCAGATAATTACACAAAACCTGGTTGTTCATATTATGCAACCAACTTCGCTACTTTGAACTTGACGCAATGTAATATCTGAACGACAATTTGAAATTCAAAAGCACCGCAAACAACAATCCCATGTACGAATGGGAATATCTTGAGCTGATAATGACATACTCTATTGGCACATTGCTCTGGGTTTCACTTCAAAGTTTAAAAAGGGCAAAAACTTCTAATAAACCAGCACCACCGATTTATCGGCAATAATATGCAATTTGTTCCCCACACAAGTGGGTTTTTGTTAACAGAAAAATTACATCTTATATTCAATGTTAATATTTCCTCATTTTAAATTGAAAGTAACCAAACTTACAAATGCCTAGTGTTAGGATCCCGGATGAGAACCCAAATATTTGCAATTTGGAAAACAGTAAGGAAAGGTTATTTTACCACACTGCACCAACACTGACCAATAGGTATCTTTTATGTTAAAACAAAATTTAATTTAAACACAGAATTAACCATATTAGCAACAAATAAATAGGTTGACAATTAACGGTTACAACAGCTCATAAGTAAAAGGAAAAAACTTTAACTTACTCCCTACACCTGCCACTATACATTCCAATTAAGCAAGACAATGTCGTTCAAATAACACTTAAAAATAAAGTTAGCAATCAGGTTTATTTGCCTTTTCCTGTGCGGAACCCTTGGAGAGAAGCTCTCAGGAGCACACTGAAAGACACTTCTTGGCAGTCTAAAATCTTATGGAAAACTGATATTACAGACAGACTTGGCACCTCCCGTTAATGATATCAACTGTACCCAAAGCATAAGGCATTCTTCTGTCTTTTCCCACAGGATGTTTCACAACCGGTTAACCTGGATGCCTCTTATAAATTATCTACACCTAATCTAACACAATATTCCATTAGTCACCTATCTGCAAACATGTAAATGCTTCTCAAATCTATCAGCGGTGCACCCCCTCTGGAAAAATCAAGGATGACCTCACTTTTATGACCTCTTAAGCACAGCTTTAGCAGACATGCTGGCTGCATGCAACTTTACCCCATTTGTAATAACATTACTACAAAAAATATAAAATATAATAATGTATTACATTCACCACACTTGTATGCAGCATATAATAGAACATAGAACATAGAACATTACAGCGTAGTACAGGCCCTTCGGCCAAGTACTGCAGATGCTGAAAATCTGAAATATAAACAGAAAATGCTCTCTGCACAGATGCATACTGGGCAGTTTCAACACGTCCCACTTCCGTTGGAGAAGAAACAGCCCATTTCACCAGCCCTCCCAAAAGCAAATGGACTTCTTGTGAGCCGTACATTCCCCCTTCAGTAAGAACCCCAGCCACAGCTGCCTGAGAGCTGGTTTGGCACAACACCGAACATTAATTTCAAAGAAAAAAAAAAGGCATGAAGAAAACATAAACAGCTTGCTGAACAAAGGAAAATTATAATGTCAAGGCAATAAATGGATCATTTCAAAATGAGTAATTAGTGAAAAAGCATTAAAGCAGCAGAGCTAACTCTATCTAATGAAGCCTTTTTTGCCTTTGCTCTGAGAGCTATAGAGATAGAGGCTAGGCCCATGCCTCAGCATGGGTTTTCCTCCACTCCCGACCCAGGGTGCGGATAGGATTTGGGGAGAATGGAAATGGAGAGGAGGGGGTGGTGCCATACAGAGGAACAGCCTGTGCGTGTTCCTGTCACTCTCTCACTCACTCCTTCTCATCTCACACTCACTCAGTCGCAGGCTCATTCACTCACTCTGCCAATCGCCCCCGCACAGGGGAAGCCAGGGCCAGGATCACACCACCGTCGAAGGTGAGTGCGGCTGATCACAACAGCGGAAACCATTGACCGTTTAGCCTGTCAATCTGGGTGGTCTACGCACCCTGATGGGCGGCACGGTAGCACAGTGGTTAGCACTGTTGCTTCACAGCACCAGGTCCCAGGTTTGATTTATGGCTTGGATCACTGTCTGTGCCGAGTCTGCATGTTCTCCCTGTGTCTGCGTAGGTTTCCTCCAGGTGCTCCGGTTTCCTCCCACAGGTCCTGTAAGATGGCCTGTTAGGTGAATTAGACATTCTGAATTCTCCCTTTGTGTACCCGAACAGGCGCCGGATTGTGGTGACTAGGGACTTTTCACAGTCACTTCATTGCAGTGTTAATGTAAGCCTACTTGTGAAAATAAAGGTTATTATAATTATTATAATTGGCTGCTTTGGACACTGACCAGCCATAGGCTGACCATTGGCACGGGGCAAATGAGCCCGAGCCTCCCTAGAACCTGGGCCATGTTGATTAGCATCCCCTCACCCATCTCTCCTGGGTCCTGGTTAAATTATATTGGTATAAATTTAAGTACAGTAGGATCCATTCAGCACCTTATGCCTGTTGCAACATTCACGTAGGTCATGTCTGATCTGCACCTTAACTAGTAGCTTTTTGCGGGGAGAGAGTTGTGGATTTTCACTTCACTTTGTGAAAGAAGTGCTTCCTGTCAGTACCGCCGACTGTCCCAGCTCTAATTTTGGGATTATACCCCCTTGTTCTGCACTCCGCCACCAGTTTCCCTCGTTAACCTCTCGACTCTTCTCACCATCTCAGTTAGAGGACACTTTAATTTTCTCTCCATGAAGGAAGGAACGAGCCCAGTCTATACAATACAGTATCGGATTGGGGGCTTATCCAGCGAAAGGAAACCAATTTCTGAAATATGGAAGCAAAACACTGCAGATGCTGGAAATCTGAAAGAAAAACAAGTCATGTTGCACCACCTGGAATGTTGGCCGAGATTCTCTGGCCTCGCCGCAGAATATTTCTCAGCGACGTGTGGCAGCCCACCATTGGCCAGTTGCACGATCTTCTGGTCCTGCCGCTGTTGAAGGAATTTCCCATTTAATCCACTCCACGCCGTCAGGAAATCCGTGGCGGGGATGCACCATCGGCGGGACTGGAAGATTCCTCCGCATGAATATTTACCTCTTTCTCCCTTCACAGATCCTACCGGACTTGTTGAGTATTTCCAGCTTTTTGGCTTATAACCGTTAGAGAAGGCACCTTTTAGAATCTGATATTGCTCATCCATAGCCTGGAAGACAGCGAGAATCTGCGGCTGGGGAAAGATGCGGGGACAGGGAAATGCAGAGTTATATTGAAAGAGATTTAATAATACTGCTCTTTATTGTCACAAGTAGGCGTGCATTAACACTGCAATGAAGTTACTGTGAAAAGTCCCTAGTCGCCACACTCTGGCGCCTGCTCGGGTACACAGAGGGAGAATTCAGAATGTCCAATTCACCTAACAAGCACGGCTTTCGGGACTTGTGGGAGGAAACCGGAGCACCCGGAGGAAACCCACGCAGACACAGGGAGAACGTGCAGACTCCACACAGTCAGTGACCCAAGCCGGGAATTGAACCCAGCTGGCTGAATACACATAAGGACATCAGAAATAGCACCTTTGTGAGTTTCACCCCAGTGTGTTGAAGGAGGTGGTTATAGCGGGATCTTCCGCTCCCGCCCATCCTGAGGCGAGAAATTCCCACTCGAGTTCAACAGACCTTACAATGGTCCATCACATTTTCCACCCTCCCGTGATGATCCCTGTGCTGGGCAAGACCATAAAATATATCCCAGTAAATGCACTGGTGGCTTTCGTTCTGAATCCTATAGGTTCTGAAAGGTCTCTGCAGACTAGAAAGTAGCAGACGTAGCCCCGCTATTTGAGAAGGGAGGAAGAGGAAGAATGGACAGCTACAGACTTGTTAGTTTGATGTCAGTAGCAGGGAAAATGTCAGGGTCTATTACAAATGATTTGATAACTGGACATTTTGAAAACAATGGTAAAATAATGGAAAACACGTGAGGCTAGTAAATAAAATGAGAGCACATGGGATTGGGATAAAATACACTGGGCTGGCTTCTCAGATTTTGCGGCTATGCCCGGAGGAAGTGTCCAGTTTTGCAATGAAAAAGTCGGCGGCGCCCCCGCACTGATGCTCCATCCGGTGGTGGGCTAGCAGCCGCGCCACGTAAAACCGCCGGCGTTCCCGACAGCACCAGCCAGAGAATTGTCGGGTCCGTGGCAGCGCATGCGCACGCTGACGACCTGCAGCGGTTGCACAAGTGACCCACGCTGTCGGGAAGTCGGCCCATCCAGGGGCAGAGCATCAGGGGAGGGGCTTCAGATGACGTTCTGAGGCCGTCCCAATGATGCGTGGCGTACTCATCAATGATGCTGTTTTGGAGGGGTCGGAGCGTCTGAAAACAGGCGCCGACGCCGAAATCAGCGTCAAAATGGATTCTCCGCCCGATCGCCGAATACGGATTCGGCGTCAGCAAGTGGAAAATCCCACCCACTATTTTGGATTGAGAATTGGTTATCAGACAGAAAGCAGAGAATTGGAATGAAGGGGTCACTCACGATGACAGACTCTTACTGGTGGGTTCCGCAAGGATCAGTGCTGGGGCCACAGCTGTTCACAATCTATTTAAATAATTTGGGTGTGGGGATCAATTGTAACAATTCCAAATTGGCACCAAACTGGGTGCGAATATAAGCTGTGAGGAGGCTTCCAGAGGATTTGGACAGACTAAACGGATGGGAGAGAGCATGACAAATGGAATTTAATCTGAAGGAGTCTGAAGTTATTCACTTTGGTAGAAAAAACAGAAAGGGTAACTATTTCTTCAATGGTCAGAGGTTGGGAAGTGCGTGTGTCTAAAGGGACCTGGGTGTCCTAGCTCACGAGCCCCTAAAATCTGTCATCGAGGTGCAGGACGCAATTAGGCAGGAAAATGGCTTGTTGGCCTTCATCACAAGGTGATTAGAGTTCAGGAGTAAAGAGGTCTTGCTGCAATTATCAGAGGCTTAGTGAGACCTCACCTGGGGTAGTGTGGGCACTTTTGGTCTCCTTATCGAAGGAAGCATGTACTTGCCATGGAGGGAATGCAATGGAGGTTCACCAGATTCATCCCCGGGATGGTGTGATTGTCTTATGAGGAAAAGTTGAGGAAACTGGATCTATATTCCTTCGAGTTTTGAAGAATGAGGGATGACCTCATTGAAACTAAAGCCCTCCAATCAGAAAAGCACCCTTCCATTGTTACTCTCTGCCTTCTATGACCTAGCCAGTTCTGTATCCAACTTGCCAGCTCACCTTTGATCCCGTGTGACTTCACCTTTTGAATGAAAATGAAATGAAATGAAATAAAAATGAATGAAAATCGCTTATTGTCACAAGTAGGCTTCAAATGAAGTTACTGTGAAAAGCCCCTAGTCGCCACATTGCGGCACCTGTTCGTGGAGGCTGGTACGGGAACATTTGTACCAGTCTGCCATGAGGAACCTAGTCAAAGGCCTTTCTGAAGTCCAGAGACAACATCCACTGCCCTACCTGCATCAATCATCTTTATGACCTCCTCAAAAAACCTTGATTGAACCTGCCTCACTCTGGCAGTGCGTTCCAGACCCTAATTATTCGCTGCGTGAAAAAGTTGCTCCTCATATCACTTGTGCCTCTTTTGCCAATTACTTTAAAAATATGCCCTCTTGCTCTCGACTGTTTCACGAACAGGAACAGTTTCTCTCTGTCAACTCTGTCCAGACCCCATGTGGAGCCTTCTCTTCTCCAAGGAAAATAGTCCCAACTTCTCCAATCTATCTTTATACCTAATTAATTGTGCAGGAGATGATTGTGTGAAGCGAAAAGATGGAGAACATTGGGGTGAGTCGCCTGTTTCTGTGCTGCAAATTCAATGTAATTCCATTCCTGGCTTTGTCTCTGCATTACTCGTTTCCTGTCCTTGTGCGTCTTCTGTTTCTACCTTTCATCCTAATTCTCTGGTTCTTTCTTTCTGTGCCCACTTCTGACTATTTCTCAACCTTTTTTCTTTCCTTCTTTCTTTTTGCTGTGCCTGCTGGCAGGGCGGAGAGAGGCCGGGCAGGGGGCAGGAAAGGTGAGGCTCACAATGTTTTTTTTCCATCGCCCCCTCATTCCCATTGCATGTCCTCTTGAGCCTCCTACCCACTGGTAACTCATCAACTCCAATGGTATCTGGGACATCCTGGGATCTTTTCAAGCTGCCAACACAGCCCCTGCCCATGCCCGCTCCCCCACCTCCTCCTCTTTGCCCCTTGCTCTGCATTCACTCATTGCACCCTCATGCACCATCCACCCATCTCCCCAGCAAGCCACCAGCATCAGCTTTCTCTTGTAGAGCATGGAATGACGTAAGATGGAATGGAAAGTGATAAGAGAAGGATTTTGCTGAATTTACAATGATGGCCTTTTACAGAAAGCAAGAGGAAAATCTGGAATAGCATCAAGCTAGCTGTTGGCTCATAGCTTTTCAATTAATGTTGTTTTGATCCTAGACTTGTGGCACAGTGGTTAGAACTGCTGCCTCACAGCACCAGAGACCCGGGTTCAATTGCAGCCTTGGGTGACTGTGTGGAGTGTGTATGCTCTCCCGTGTCTGCATGGGTTTCCTCCGGGTGCTCCGGTTTCCTCCCACAGTCCAAAGATGTGCAGGTTTTTTGGGGAGCACGGTAGCATAGTGGGTAGCACAATAGCTCACAGCTTCAGGGTCCCAGGTGCGATTCCCGGCTGGATCACTGTCTGTGCAGAGTCTGCACATTCTCCCTGTGTCTGCGTGGGTTTCCTCCAGCTGCTCCGGTTTCCTCCCACAGTCTAAAGATGTGCGGGTTAGGTGGATTGGCCATGCTAAATTGCTCTTAGTGTCCAAAGAAAAGGTTAAATGGGGGTTACTGGGTTACGGGGATAGGTTAGATAGATGGGCTTGAGTAGGGTGCTCTTTGTAAGGGCCGGAAAATTAAGTCTGTGTGGCTGTTATTACTTCCCTAAATGTACATCCATGTTGACACCAGACCAACAGGCCAAGCAGCTTTGTCAAAGAGTCATTCAAACTCGAAACGTTAGCTCCATTCTCTCTTCACAGATACTGCCAGACCTGCTGAGATTGTCCAGCACTTTTTGTTTTTGTTTAAGATTCCAGCATCCGCAGTAATTTGCTTTTCGCCCAGGCCAACCAGCCTATACATTGTAAGAGCAGTGGCATCTGGCAGACAGGAGAATTAGCCTGGCTGCAATCTGACCTTTTGCGACAAGAAACAAGCTGCGGTTTATGCAAATTATCTCGCCATATCAAAGGAAGGGGGCCCCACGCAGAGAGTAATCAAGCAGCTTCCTTCCATCGTCAGAGGGAGCTGGAAATTACTTGAACTGGCTACTCTTGAAGCTGGTTTGATCTCTGATGGTAAACCGATGGTAACCATGGCGATGGACTTTGGAAAGGAGACACAGGGCAGACATGCGCAGAAATACAGTTACTTCTCTGGGGAAAATAAAGATTCAAGGTAAAATGACCGACATGGGCTAAAGGACTATGGTCATGAGTTTCACACGAAGCCACCATGGACTTATTTGATCTTCTGCTGATCTCTTGTCACTAAAATTGCCAACTTGCAACATAATTATATTTGCACATCTTCACCCATGCCTCAGTTAATCTATCAAAACTCTCATCCATACGTTTTTGACCTTAGGCCTTGACTTTTCCAATGCTCTGCTGCCTAGCTTCCCATCTTCCACCCTCCCTTAATCTAAATGTAATCAAATCTCTGCTGCCCGTATCCGAACTTGTTCATATTTTGGACATCCACCAAGTTTTAAAATTCTCATCCTTCTGTTTAAATTCCTCCATGGCCTCATATCCCCGCCATATCTGTAATCTCTTCAAACCTCATCATCTCCTAAAGCTCCATAACCATCCTTATTTAAATGATAAAATATTAAAACATGCTGCTGTGCAGAGAAACCTGGGTGTGCTAGTTCATGAGTCGCAAAAAGTTGGTTTACAGGTGCAACAGGTGATTAAGAAGGCAAATGGAATTTTGTCCTTCATTGCTAGAGGGATGGAGTTTAAGACTAGGGAGGTTATGCTGCAATTGTATAAGGTGTTAGTGAGGCCACACCTGGAGTATTGTGTTCAGTTTTGGTCTCCTTACTTGAGAAAGGACGTACTGGCACTGGAGGGTGTGCAGAGGAGATTCACTAGGTTAATCCCAGAGCTGAAGGGGTTGGATTACGAGGAGAGGTTGAGTAGGCTGGGACTGTACTCGTTGGAATTTAGAAGAATGAGGGGGTTCTTATAGAAACATATAAGATTATGAAGGGAATAGATAGGATAGATGCGGGCAGGTTGCTTCCACTGGCGGGTGAAAGCAGAACTAGGGGGCATAGCCTCAAAATAAGGGGAAGTAGATTTAGGACTGAGTTTAGGAGGAACTTCTTCACCCAAAGGGTTGTGAATCTATGGAATTCCTTGCCCAGTGAAGCAGTACAGGCTCCTTCATTAAATGTTTTTAAGATAAAGATAGATAGTTTTTTGAAGAATAAAGGGATTAAGGGTTATGGTGTTTGGGCCGGAAAGTGGAGCTGAGTCCACAAACGATCAGCCATGATCTCATTGAATGGTGGAGCAGGCTCGAGGGGCCAGATGGCCTTCTCCTGCTCCTAGTTCTTATGTTCTTAAGATACAGGTTGGACACACAAGGCTTCTTCCCATTGGAGTTTACAAGAGTGAAGAGTGACTTGATTGTAGTATATAAGACCCTGAATGGCCTTGACAAGGTGGATCTGAAAGGTACTGCTTTAACATTAGGGGTCACCCTTATCGGACAGAGATGAGAATAATATTTTTCTCCCAGAGGATTCTGTGACTGTACCTCTGCAGCTGGGTGCTGCCCTCACACCTGGTCTCTCTAGGAAGCTTTTCAAAACACAGAAACAGTTTCTTTAAAAAAAAAACTCCGGTCAGAAAAAACAGTTGCTCCTCAGAGTTAATGGACTCCTGTAGATCTATATAAATAAACAATGGTAATTCTTCCTTTGATACTGCCTGGACCTGCCAATCAAAAGTCTTTTAAAATACTCCATGAAATTGAATGTAAACAATGCATTTCACACCTTTTAGGCTTCTAGCCATGCACACAGGCTTGAAAATGATAAAGGGCAATGAACATAGAACATACAGTGCAGAAGGAGGCTATTCGGCCCATTGAGTCTGCATCGGCCCACTTAAATCCTCACTTCCACCCCATCCCCGTAACTCAATAACCCCACCTAACCTTTTCTGGTCACTAAGGGCAATATATCATGGCAGATCCACCTAACCTGCACGTCTTTGGACTGTGGGAGGAAACCGGAGCACCCGGAGGAAACCCATGCAGACACAGGGAGAATGTGCAGACTCCGCACAGACAGTGACCCAGCAGGGAATTGAACCTGGGACTCTGGCGCTGTGAAGCCACAGTGCTAGCCACTTGTGCTACCGTGCTGCCCAAATAACAGTGAATAAAACAATTTCAAAGGTTTCCACCATATTAAAGGGAATAATTTTACCTTAATCTCAATGATCTCTGAACTTGGCTTGTTGGGAGACAGTTTAAAGGGTTTAATACTACAGATGGGAAGACGTACACTCTCTTTTCATAGATCTTTGATTTTGACGTGCTGAAACATGGTTTAATGGGTTTAATGGCTGATGATAGGAAGACCAGCCAAACCACCCCCATCCCAGGAAAGACCCCCAACCTGAGCCCCTCCAGCCCAGCACAACCTGACGCCCACCTCCAATAAAGGACATGCCTCAGCACCTTGGAGGGTACTTACTTGCCGCCCCTCGGGGTTCAAACCGCCGGTTGCCCGTTTCTCTGAGTCCCGCCGGATTGATTTGTTACAAGTCCTGAGAAACGAGCAGGTGAATCAGGCATCCTGCCCGTAAATGGAATTCAAATATTCAAAGTGGGGATTCAGACCTACTTGCATGCTCCCACCGGGCGGGATCCTCATCGGAGCTGGCAAGCCAGTGCCATGACCGGCATGAACCCCATTTTCCGCCCGATGCCTAATTCACTGGGCCGTTGACTGGTGGCCCCAGGAAATTCCGGCCAGAACCTATGTGGCTGGAGTTGGGAAACAAAGGAGTTATCATGTTACTTGGTGCATTTTACAGGCCATCAAATAGGAAGGAAGAGAGAGAGGAGTAACTTTACAAGGAAATTGTTTAGAGGCGCAACAACTAAAGAGCAGTGATAACAGGAGATTTTAACTACCCCAATAATTTTTGGGGCAGTGATTATACGAACATCAGAGAAGGGGATTAATTTCTGAAGTGTTTTCAGGAGAAGTTTCCGGAGAATCAGTATCTGCTTCCTGGCCCTCAAGTAGGGAGGCATTCCTGGATCTAGGCCTGGGGAATGAAGTGAGTCGAGTGGAAAAATTTTGTGTCACAGTTGGGGAGTATCTTGGGAATAGTGATCACAGCGTCCGTAGGTTTGTACTGCTCTTGTAGAAGGACACGAAGCAATCGGGAACAAAAATACTTGACTGGAGGAAAGCTAATTTCAGCAGTTTGAGGAGGGGTTGGGCCTAGTTAAGTTGTAGTTGTAATGTTGGCAGAGGCCAGTGAGCAATGGGTGGCCTTCAAAGAGTGGATGGTTTGAGTACAATCTAGGGCAAGGGAAAAAGAGGAACCAAATGTAGAATGCATTGAATGGGACGATGAAGTTAGGGAGAAGCGGGGGTGGGGGTGGGAAGAGAACAAAGGGACACATGGCAGTTTGATAGTACAAGGGAGAATCAAGCTGAATGTACAAGATGCAGAGGAGAAGTGAACTAGGAAAGAAGAGAAGAACAGGTCAATGTGAGAACAGATGGAAAAACATCTAAAGGTTTTCCATAGGCATTTTAACCGTGAAAGAGGCTGAATAGTAGTTGGGTCAATTCGTCTTCAGCGATCACTCACTACCGAGTATGATTGTCCACGTAAGAAACTCCATATTACTGGTCACGGGTCGTGTGGGTTCTTGCATGGCTAATGAGTCTGATCCTAGAGCCACATCTTCGACTGTACACTTGGCAGGTGTTTCCGGGAGGTGGGATTGGTCCGGGGACTCGAGATTACTGGTATTTCTTTCTGAGTCTCCTTTCCCAGATGTCCTCTTGCCATCAGGTGTCCACGTAGAATTGTGTCTCATCAATCAGGAAGTTCTTCCAAGAAGGTCTCCTCTGAGCAAGGATCTCCCAGACATCTATGTTACAATTCCTGAGGTAAACCTTCAGGGTATCTTTGAAGCACTTCCTTTGCCCCCTTGATCGGAATCCTTCTTTGAGATGGGTGAAGACGATTTGCTTTGTCAATCGGGCCTCTGACATCTAAGCACATGGCTGGCCCAGAGTTGGCTTTGGGTGATCCTGGCCTCGATGCCGATGCTCCTGCCTCCTTCAAGGACACTGATGTTAGTAAACCTGTCCTCCCAGCTGATGTAGAGGATCCTTCCCAGACAGCGTTTATAATACCTCTCCAGGGCCTTGGGGTGGCATTTGTACATAGTCCAGGTTTCTGGACCGTATAGAAGAGTTGGGAGGACGATGGCCTTGTACATGAGGATCTTGATGTCATCATGGATGCCGTAATCGTCAAACTCTTTCATACTTAGGAATCCGAAAAAGGTGTTTGAGGATTGGATACAATGTTGGATCTCTGCATTGATGTACGGTACTGTAGCGCAGTGGTTAGCTCAGTTGCTTCAAAGCTCCAGGGTGCCAGATTCCCGGCTTGGGTCACTGTCTGTGTGGAGCCTGCATGTTCTCCCCATGTGTGCGTGGGTTTCCTCCGGGGTGTTTAAGAAATGTACCTTTAAGAAATCGGTGTTTATTAGTGATGTCAGAGTATGGGTGGAGCTGGGCTTTCTGTCAGCTTTTTACTTTTGTTTTAGGCTGTTTACTGCAGGGTGTGTTTTAGTTTCGTTTTCAGAGTTGGAGCTGAAGCCAGACAGAGCAGGTGTACTGTTGATCTCTCTGCCATCAAAGACTATCTCTTGATCATTTGGTGAATTCAGCATTATGAATGTTTTCAGTAGTGAATGCAAACCTGATGTGCTTCTGTTAAAAGGTGTTTCTTTTGTCTTCTGGATGTTGTTTGAGAAGTTATTAAGGATTACTTAGTGTTGTATTCTTTGGGGATTGTATTTGAATTAATGGTTGCTAAGATGTTCGCTGTATGTTTCAAAAAGGTTAACTTGAGTTCATAGAATAAACATCGTTTTGCTTTAAAAATTACTTTTCCATTTCTGCTGCACCACACCTGTAGAGTGGGCCGTATGCTCCCCATACGACAATCTATTGAAAGTTGTGGTTCAGGTGAACTCCATCTACACTTTGGGGTTCTCTAAACCCTAGCCCATAACACTTATCCCACTGGAATGTTTCAGAACTTCAATGGTTGGGTTTTGGGTTTCAGTTTGTCCCCTGGCTGCTCAGAGAAAAGGCTGCTGTCCTCTCCCCTCGCTGTTTTTTTCCCCAGAAAGGCTGTGTTTCCGAACTGGCAGGGATGAATCTAGGTGCAGGGGAACCACTACATGCTGTGGCAGCAGAGCCCAGAACCGACCAGCTCTCTCTCCCAAAAAGGCAGAGGCATGGAAATCAACCACAAACTCAAAGCAGAGTTTGATATGAAGCAAAGGGGGCACTCCAGGAAAAGCTGGGAGTAATTCATTTCTAAACGGCAGAGAAGATCATTACAGGCTGAAAACATAGGACTTTGATCAACCAGCATGCTGTGAGAAAAGCACGCTAAGGAGCCACCATTTGAAGCAAATCTTTGACCTTCATACTTATTATCTTGATCCCTTTCCACCCCCCCCCTCTCTCTTTGTCTGTCTTGTGTGTGCGGGTAGAGGGTGAGACAGTTAAAGAGGGGTAGCAGGTTAGCCTGTTGTTATCCAATTGTACTTAATACATATTTCATGATAGTTTTTGGAATAAATAAAAAGTACGTATGCTTCAGGTTACAAACCTGGTGACTGTAATTAATGGGCAGCGAAGACTGCAGGAATTTGTATGACAATTATTGGTTAATTCACTTGTGTTATGACTCCGGGGCATGTGGGGCTGGAATTGACCGCGCACTAGCCGAGGGTGTCATAGCATTCCGAATCGTTAATTGCGTTCAACTGACTTGATTGAGGGTTTTTTGGTGAACTAAAAGAGAGGCTGAATGAGGGTCATATAGTTGATGTTGTGTCCATGGGCATCCAAAGGAGTTTGATAAAGTATTAGGCTTGCTCGCAAAAATGAAACCCATGGAATGAAAGAGACGCTAGTGGCATTGTTACAAAATTGTCTAAGCAATAGAAACACAGACGGCTACTTCAAGGACCACTGCTGATTGTGGTATCCATCAATAATTTTGACTTGGGGATAATGGGCACAATTTAATAATAATAATAATCTTTATCATTTTCACAAGTAGGCTTACATTAACGCTGCAATGAAGTTACTGTGAAAAGCCCCTATCGTCACACTCCGGCGCCTGTTCGGGTACACGGAGGGAGAATTCAGAATGTCCAATTCACCTAACAAGCACGTCCTTCGGGACTTGGGGGAGGAAACCGGAGCACCCGGAGGAAACCCACGCAGACGCAGGGAGAGCGTGCAGACTCCGCACAGACAGTGACCCAAGTGGGAATCGAACCTGGGACCCTGGCACTGTGAAGCAACAGTGCTAACCACTGTGTTACCACGCCCCTACAAATGACATAAAACTCAGGCCAGGATTTTGGGGCCCCGTCGCGGCGGTACCCGTTGCGGGAGATTCGTGACTCATCCAAAAACCCATTGGTTTTCGGTGATCCAAGCGTTGGGCGGAGCTGGAAAATCCCACCCTTAGAATTGTAGTAAAACGTGAAGGAAGTTCAACAGAGGGAGTCTGGGGGAATGTGTAGGCCCCGGCAGATGGAATTCAATGCAGACACGTGCAGATGAAATATTTTGGTGGGAGTAACGAGGAGCTGGCAGAGACATGATGGGGCGAATGGACTCCTCAAGTACTGCTCTGTTCTATGATTCATCAATTAAAATGGCACGCACAACTACTTTACCAATGAACTCCTCAAGACTTTCACCAAAATACATTTCCAGAAAATAGCTCCAGAATCCTCTCCTTTTAATATTCTGGTATCATTTATAAAACAGTGCCCCATAATCAGAAACACTGTGTCATCTCAAATTTATTGATTCATTTTTAGCACTTACAGATTTCTAAACTTAATTTAGAACATTTTGATTAATGTTCGCTAAGCATTTAAGTTCTCATTTTAGATGCTAAGAAGATTAATTGCAATATGAACAAATCTGTCATTTCCCTCATGTACAAGTCCCAATCCCAATTTTGCACAGATCATGGCTTTTCACTGAGTTAGTTCACTGATTAAAATGGATGATATGCATCTGTCTAATTATTAAATTGTAAAATATATTTTCTTTAGTTACAAGGGGCATTTTGCAGGGAATCAAACTGAAATGTAGGAATTAAGATAGAAACCACCACACTTGAGATGAGTATTTACCACATAATAAAGGCCATTCTTCCCAACAGGTCTATGCTGGTGTTTAAGCTCCACACCAACCTCCACCTCCCCCAACTTCGTCTGACCCCATCCACATATAATTCTGCTCCTTCTTCCCTCATGTGTTTATCGAGCTTCTCCGATCTATAGGAGCAGCACGGTAACATTGTGATTAGCACAGTTGCTTCACAGCTCCAGGATCCCAGGTTCGATTCTCGGCTTGGGTCACTGTCTGTGCGGAATCTGCACGTTCTCCTCGTGTGCGTGGGTTTCCTTCGGGTGCTCCGGTTTCCTCCCACAGTCCAAAGATGTGCAGGTTAGGTGGATTGGCCATTCTAAATTGCTCTTAGTGTCCAAAAAATAGGTTAAGTGGGGGTTATTGGGTTACGGGGATAGGGTAGAGACATGAGCTTGAGTAGGGTGCTCTTTGTAAGGGCCGGCGCAGACTCGATGGGCCGAATGGCCTCCTTCTGCACGGTAAATTCTATGACTCTATGATTCTATTTGCCTCAATTGTGGTAGAAAATCCCACACTCGAATCATTCTGTAGATAAAGAAGTCCCTTCAATATGTGAAGTCTCGAATCTCTTCGAAAACGTTATATTTAGGGAGGTGTAGGTTATCAGCGTGGCTCAGCAGAAAATTACACCACTTTCATAGAATCACCACAGTGCAGAAGGAGGCCATTTGGCCCATTGAATCACCACGGACCCTCTCAGGCCCCCACCCCATCCCCTTAACCCAGTAACCCCACCTAGCCTAACCTCTAGTCTTTTGGACACGGAGGGGCAATTTATCATGGTCAATCCCCCAAACCTGCACATCTTTTCACAGTAACTTCATTGCAGTGTTAATGTAAGCCCACTTGTGACAGTAAGGATTATTATTATTTGGACTGTGGGAGGAAACCGGAGCACCCGGAGGAAACCCATGCAGACCTGGGGAGAAAGTGCAAACTCCACACAGGTAGTGACCCAGGCTCGATTCCCGGCGAGTGGCACAGATCCTGGCCGAGTGTGGCGGCGCTGGACGCAGTCCGCAGCGATGACGCCATTTCTGAGGGGGAGGAGCATGGCGTCAAGCCAGCGCCAGCCTCAATTTGGGCATCGGAATCAATTCTGTGCCCGCTTATCGATTACGATATCGGCGCCAGGCAACAGAGAATCCCACCCCACACCTCTGCTAGTGCAGCACTCCCTCAGTACGGCACAGGTGTGTGAAACCTGAATTAGGTGCTGAAATAAGTGGGAGGGCAGGATTCTCCATCCATTAACAATTGCGGAATTCTCCGGGCCCGCTTCAGTGAATGGGAGATTTGACACCCCACGCCAAATTCTCCCTCCTCGCTAGCACTGGTAGCTGGACAGACCCGCAACGGAGACTCCCAGTCTTGAACCCACTACCTTCGGAGCCAAAGGCAAAGAGGCCACCCTCTAAGCCATAGCTGGCCCACGCTAAGATGTGGCTGAATGAAAATAACTTTGATCTTATAGACCAATGTTCCGCATTCGTGTTACAAATTTCACATCTTTCCCTGACCACTTTCATAAATGGTCCTTGGATTCAGGAGTGCATGAGTCATGCTTAATATCCAATCATATATTAGTATAACCTTGGGTGTCATGTGGCAGGTCTGGTGATCAAACCTGTTTGTGTTTGACATGCATGCCCTTGTATTTTTCAGTCTTGCGGTTAGTAGATTGTTAACTTGTTTCATGAGGTGAGGCCAGAGATGAATCATTAAACTGCTTTAATTTACAGTCAGCAAGTGAGCATAAAGTAATGGTTAAAATCAATTCTTGCCTTAATCTAATTAACTTCAGTTCCATTGCCGTGAGTGAGAAAAATAATTTTGAAAAAACACGCCACACTGATTCCTTTAATAGACTTTAAAATAATTGACTTTCTTGAAAGTCTATCTTGCCCTATCGTGAATCTGGACTGCGAGGCGAAGGTTAGCGTTTCTCCAAAGGAAGGCCAGCCAAGACGGAGCTGGCCTTGGTTTCAATAAATCTCACCGGTCACCAAATGTTTTGATTTCCTCCTGCCTTCTGATCACAAAAGGAAAGTGGGAGGGAGTGGAGGGAAATGATGACCGACCCTTTGGTTTCCTATCTATTCAGTGGTTAGCACTGCTGCCTCACAGCACCAGGGACCCGGGTTCAATTCCCACCTCAGGTCACTGCCTGAGTGGAGTCTGCACGTTCTCCCCGTGTCTGCGTGGGTTTCCTCCGCTGGCTCTGCTCTGGTTTCCTCCCACAGTCCACGGATTTGCAGGTTAGGTGGATTGGCCGTGCAAAATGGTCTCTTAGTTTCCAAAGAGTTTAGGTGGGGTTACGGATTTGCGGGGAGTGCGCCGAGGTAGGGTGCTCTTTCGGAGAGTTGGTGCAGCCTCGATGGGCTGAATGGCCTCCTCCTGCACTGTCGAGATTCAATGATTCTATGAAATGGTGTGCTTAAAACTGATGCCAGTGACTTGCAGCTTTCAGTAGAATTTCCCACTCATTGCCCTTCTGGTTTGCAATCGTGAAGGCATTGTGTTGCTAAACTTTAAAACTGGCTGGTTTCTTTATCCAACCCTTCAAAAGGGAGGGTTCTCCGCAGACACTCCAGGCCGATAAGGCTATCTGAGTGGCAATGGATACGAATGCTTAAAGGAAACCTAAACCAAGATGAGTTACGGGGCAGAATTTTCTCAAAGAATGATGATGGGTGCAATTTAACGGGACAAAAACATCTCGTTCCGGACACGTTTAGCAGGGCACCTGCAGCGCTGAGAAAGACGCCGCTACTTAACGTCACTTTGCCATTTTGTTTGGCCTCGATGAGGAACACCCCACCTACGCCGTATATTACATAATTTCCTTCACTGACGTACTTAATGACTCATTTAAATGTGTATACAGCGGTGGCGAGATCCAGATAGATCGCAACGTCTCGCAAGATTCCTCCCCACAGACATCGGATCCCCCCAACCCCTCCCATTCATCACCGCTGGCAGTGCCCACCACCATCACTGCCCCACTGGCAGTGCTCCCTGGCAGTGCTAAATGGCATTGTTAGGTTGGCACTGTCAGGTTGGCACTGCCAGGGTGCCAGAGAGCAGTAGTGATTCCCGCCGGCGTGTCACCGGGCAGGAGAAGGGAACATCTGACATCCCCAGAAGATACGGCCTTCATGTCATTTAGGCATATTTAAATATATTCAAATTGATGGTGATAAGGTACACACCCTCACTGTGCGTGAACCTGTTTATGTCGCCGGCAGGGGTGGGTTGATCACAGGTGACTCTCTTGTTAGAGATAGCGGCTATAATGAGATTTACTCCCACAGTGAACAGGCACGGAAGATCACGGTTATCATTTATTGCTTCTAATTGCTGTAAAAGGCACATCATGTCCAGCACATTCACAAATAAATTTGAGCATCTGAAATCGTCACTTTAACATTCGCCCAAGTAACATTAGAAACCGTCTCTTTTTAACAACAACAAACTGGGAAGTTGTTTGTTTTTGACCAAACATGTACACCGCTAATTCTAATCCTTTTACATTATTTGACGAAATTATTCAATTAAGATGGAACCAATTAAACTGGAACCGGAAATTATATATTTTGGTAAAAAAAACATGGAAATTAGCCAGACATGATATTCTATTTATAATTTTTCACATTTTGTCATTAAATTCTTTGTTTTATTTCTAATCACCGAAGAGAACTCAATTGCACTGAGTATAAGTTTTTATTTTTTCAATGAAGGGGCAATTTAGCGTGGCCAATCCGTCTATCCTGCACATCTTTCGGTTGGAGGCGAGGCCCACGCAAACACGGGGAGAATGTGCAAAGTCCACATGGACAGTGGCCCGGGGCCGGGATCGAACCCGGGATCTTGGGCGCCGTGAGGAAGCGGTGCTAACCACTACGCCACCGTGCTGCCCTTGCACTGAGTATAAGAAAGCCTGATTTAACTGGCTAGTTATTTAGATTGTTAAAATTAATGTATATGGCTAGTTAATGCCCATCCTTATTGTCCTTGGGAAGGTGGTGGTGATCTGTCTTCCTGAACCCCTGCAGTCCATGTTGTGTAGATACACCCACAGTGCTGTTGATAAGATCATTCTCAGTTGCTGATTACATTATGAAGAGAGATGATCAACAATTCAGACCTGTCACACTTTCAATTAAACACTAAATGGATCCACCATGTATTGAGTGGTATACTTTTTAATTAAAATTTATCTCGTCCTGTCTGTAGCTACCTGCTATAACCCCCATGGAGTTCACGGGATCAGGGCCATCCGGTTTCCCGTGACATCCACAGAATACGAACTTCACAAGGAGATCCCTGATTCGCATAACAAATGACACCTGGGTTATTGCTGATGAACCTATATCCAGTATTTTCGACCTGCCGTTTATGCGTGCTACTTAATGTGGATTCAGCATTACTTCTGTCAGGACATCTGCTGTTGTGGTCCCTCACCCGTCATCCTCACGCCTCCACTGTAGCTCATAAGAACAGAAGAAAATAAGAACTAGGAACAGGAGTAGGCCATCTGGCCCCTCGAGCCTGCTCCGCCATTCAATGAGATCAGGGCTGATCTTTGTGGACTCAGCTCCACTCTCCGGCCCGTACACCATATCCCTGAATCACTTTATTCTTTAGAAAGGCATCTATCTTTTTCTTAAAAACGTTTAAAGAAGGAGCCTCAACTGCTTCACTGGGCAAGGAATTCCAGAGATTCACAACCCTTTGGGTGAAGAAGTTCCTCCTACACTCCGTCCTAAATCTACCTCCCCTTATTTTGAGGCTATGCCCTCTAGTTCTGCTTTGCCCAACCAGTGGAAACAACCTGCCCGCATCTATCCTATCTATTCCCTTCATAATTTTATATGTCTCACTAAGATCCCCCCGCATCCTTCTAAACTCCAATGAGTACAGTCCCAGTCTACTCAACCTTTCGTCATAATCTAATCCCCTCAACTCTGGGAACAACCTAGTGAATCTCCTCTGCACTCCCTCCAGTGCCAATATGTCCTTTCTCAGGTAAGGAGACCAAAACTGAACACAATACTCCAGATGCGGCCTCACCAACACCCGATACAATTGCAGCATAACCTCACTAGTCTTGAACTCCATCCCTCTAGCAATGAAAGACAAAACTCGATTAGCCTTCTTAATCACCTGTTGTACCTGCACACCAACTTTTTGCGACTCGTGCACCAGCACACCCAGGTCCCTCTGCACAGCAGCGTGTTTTAACATCTTACCGTTTAAATAATAATCCATTCTGCTGTTATTCCTCCCAAAATGGATAGCCTCACACTTGGCAACATTGAATTCCATCTGCCAGACCCTAGCCCATTCACCTAACCTATCCAAATCCTTCTGCAGACTTCCGGTACCCTCTGCACTTTTTGCTTTACCACTCATCTTAGTGTCATCTGCAAACGTTGACACATTGCCCTTGGTCCCCAACACCAAATCGTCTATGTAAATTGTGAACAACTGCGGGCCCAACACTGATCCTTGAGGGACCCCACTAGTTACAGGTTGCCAACCAGAGAAACACCCATTTATCCCCACTCTCTGCTTTCTGTTAGTTAACCAATCCTCTACCCATGCTACCACTTTACCCTCAATGCCATGCATCTTTAGTTTATGCAGCAACCTTTTGTGTGGCACCTTGTCAAAAGCTTTCTGGAAATCCAGATATACCACACCCATGGCTCCCCGTTATCTACTGCACTGGTAACGGCCTCAAAAAATTCTACCAAATTAGTCAGACACGACCTACCCTTTGTGAACCCATGCTGCGTCTGCCCAATGGGACAATTTCCCTCCAGGTGCCCCGCTATTTCCTCCTTAATGATAGATTCCAGCATTTTCCCTACAACCGAAGTTAAGCTTACCGGCCTATAATTACCCGCTTTCTGCCGACTTCCTTTTTTAAACAGTGGTGTCACGTTTGCTACTTTCCAATCCTCTGGGACCACCCCAGAGTCTAGTGAATTTTGATAAATTATCACTAGTGCGTTTACAATTTCCCTAGCCATCTCTTTTAACACTCTGGGATGCATCCCATCAGGGCCAGGAGACTTGTCTACCTTTAGCCCCATTAGCTTGCCCAATACCGCCTCCTTAGTGATTACAATCATCTCAAGGTCCTCACCTATCATATCTTTATTTCCATCAGTCACTGGCATGTTATTTGTGTCCTCCACTGTGAAGACTGACCCGAAAAACCTGTTCAGCTCCTCAGCCATTTCCCCGTCTCCTATTATTAAATCTCCCTTCTTATCTTCCAAAGGACCAATATTTACCTTAGCCACTCTTTTTTGTCTTATATATTTGTAGAAGCTTTTACTATCTGCTTTTATGTTCTGAGCCAGTTTACTTTCATAGTCTACCTTACTCTTCTTTATGGCTTTTTTAGTAGCTTTCTGTTGTCCCCTAAAGACTGCCCAGTCCTCTAGTCTCCCACTAATTTTTGCCACTTTGTATGTTTTTTCCTTCAATTTGATACTCTCCCTCACTTCCTTAGATATCCACGGTCGATTTTTCCCCTTTCTACCGTCTTTCTTTTTTGTCGGTATGAACCTTTTCTGAACACTGTGAAAGATCGCTCGGAAGGTTCTCCACGGTTCCTCAACTGCTTCACCATGAAGTCTTTGCTCCCAGTCCTCCTTAGCTAGTTCTTCTCTCATCCCGTTGTAATCTCCTTTGTTTAAGCACAAAACACTAGTGTTTGATTTTGCCTTGTCATCCTCCAACTGTATTTTAAATTCCACCATATTGTGGTCGCTCCTTCCAAGAGGACCCCGAACTATGAGATCATTAATCAATCCTGCCTCATTACACAGGACCAGATCTAGGACCGCTTGTTCCCTTGTAGGTTCCATTACATACTGTTGCAGGAAATTATCCCAGGCACATTCTATAAACTCCTCCTCAAGGCTGCCTTTACCAACCTGGTTAAACCAATCGATATGCAGATTAAAATCTCCCATGATAACCGCTGTACCATTACTACATGCATCCGTTATTTCTTTGCTTATTGCCTGCCCTACCATCCTGTTACTATTTGGTGGCCTATAGACTACTCCTATCAGTGACCTTTTCGCCTTACTATTCCTGATTTCCACCCAAATTGATTCAACCTTGTCCTCCATAGCACCAATATCATCCCTTACTATTGCCCGGATGCCATCCTTAAACAACAAAGCTACACCACCGCCCTTGCCGTCCATTCTATCCTTTCGTATAGTCTGATACCCTTGGATCTTTAACTCCCAGTCATGACCATCTTTTAACCATGTTTCAGTCATGGCCACTAAACCATAGTCATTCATGATGATTTGCGCCATCAACTCATTTACCTTATTTCGTATACTACGAGCATTCAGGTAAAGTACATTTATGCTGTTTTTTATGTCTTTGTTATGAATCCTAACACCTTGATCAGTAACTTTTCGCAATTTATTTTTCCTCTTACCCTTTCTCCTAATTTTCCTTGTCTTTGAACCCATATCTCTACATAATAACCTGTCACGTAACCTGCTGCCTTGATCTCCATTAACCATTTTCCTGTCCATAGCTTTACATTTCCCTTCCCCCCAACTTGCTAGTTTAAAGTCCTTGTGACCAACCTATTTATCCTATTCGCTAGAACACTGGTCCCAGAATGGTTCAGGTGAAGACCGTCCCAACGATACAGGTCCCTCCTGCCCCAGTACTGATGCCAATGCCCCATGAAATGGAATCCCTCTTTCCCACACCACTCCTTTAGCCACGTGTTAACTTCTCTAATTTTCTCAACCCTAAGCCAATTGGCACGTGGCTCGGGTAGTAATCCAGAGATTATAACCCTGGAGGACCTGTTCTTTAATTTAGTCGCTAGTGTTTGATAATCCCCAAACAGGTCCTCTTTCCTAGTCTCACCTATGTTGTTAGTCCCAACGTGGACCACAGCAGCTGGATCCTCCCCCTCCCTCTCCAAAATCCTTTCAAGCCGATCAGAGATGTCCCTCACCCTGGCACCGGGCAGGCAACATACCTTTGATCTGGCTTACAAAGGATGCCATCAATCCCCCTAATTATAGAATCCCCTACAACTACCACTTGTCTTTTTGCTCCCCCCTCTTGAATGGCTTCCTGTACCACGGTGCATTGGTCAGTCAACGCATCCTCCCTACAGCCCTCTTCCTCATCCACACAGGGAGCAAGTACCTCATACCTGTTGGACAAGGTCAAGGGCTGAGGCTCCTCAACTCCTAAACTCAGGATCCCCCTACCTGCCTCCCTTGCAGTCACACCACTCTGTCCCTGACCACTGGCCGAATTAACAGTACTTATTCTACCGGGTGTGACTGCCTCCTGAAACAAAGCGTCCAGGTAATGTTCCACCTCCCTGATGTGCCGCAGTGTGTGCAGCTCGGTCTCCAGCTCATCAATTCTGAGCCGAAATTCTTCGAGCAGCCAACACTTGCTGCAGATGTGGTCACTGATGGTCTCAATGGGATCCACCAGTTCCATCATCATACAGCAACAGCGCATCACCTGTCCAGCCATATTCAACTAGTTAATTAACTTAAATATTTTTATTTTTTATTTTTTTTATAGAACCTCAAGGATAAACCCGAACACCAACAAAAACACAGCCCTCTCTCGCCACTCACCCGAACTCAGTCACTCACCTAAACTCAGATGCATTCTGTTCCAATCAGCACTTAGTCACTCACCTAAACACAGATGCACTCTGTTCCAATCAGCACACCTTTTGTGCACTCACATTTCCCAGCACTGTCCCGGCTCTCTCCTCCCGCGCTTTTAAAATCTCCCGGCTCTCTCCTCCGGCGCTGTTTTCGCTGTCCCTGCTCTCTCCTCCCGCACTTTTTAAATCTCCCGACTCTCTCCTCCGGCGTTGTTTTCGCTGTCCTGGCTCTCTCCTCCCGCCCTTTTTAAATCTCCCGGCTCTCTCCTCCGGCGTTGTTTTCGCTGTCCCGGCTCTCTCCTCCCGCGCTTTTTAAATCTCCCGGCTCTCTCCTCCGGCGCTGTTTTCGCTGTCCCGGCTCTCTCCTCCCGCCCTTTTTAAATCTCCCTGCTCTCTCCTCCCGCCCTTTTTAAATCTCCCTGCTCTCTCCTCCCGCCCTTTTTAAATCTCCCGGCTCTCTCCTCCGGCGCTGTTTTCGCTGTCCCGGCTCTCTCCTCCCGCGCTTTTTAAATCTCCCGGCTCTCTCCTTCGGCGCTGTTTTCGCTGTCCCGGCTCTCTCCTCCCGCGCTTTTTAAATCTCCCGGCTCTCTCCTCCCGCCCTTTTTAAATCTCCCTGCTCTCTCCTCCCGCCCTTTTTAAATCTCCCGGCTCTCTCCTCCGGCGCTGTTTTCGCTGTCCCGGCTCTCTCCTCCCGCGCTTTTTAAACCTCCCGGCTCTCTCCTTCGGCGCTGTTTTCGCTGTCCCGGCTCTCTCCTCCCGCGCTTTTTAAATCTCCCGGCTCTCTCCTGCGCTTATTAAATCTCCCGGCTCTCTCCTCCAGCGCTGTTTTCGCTGTCCCGGGTCTCTCCTCCCGCGCTTTTTAATCTCCCGGCTCTCTCCTCCGGCGCTGTTTTCGCTGTCCCGGCTCTCTCCTCCCCCACTTTTTAAATCTCCCGGCTCTCTCCTCCGGCGTTGTTTTCGCTGTCCCGGCTCTCTCCTCCCCCGCTTTCTAAATCTCCTGGCTCTCTCCTCCGGCGCTGTTTTCGCTGTCCCGGCTCTCTCTGCTCTCGCGCTGTTTTCGCTGTCCCGGCTCTCTCCTCCCGCGCTTTTTAAATCTCCCGGCTCTCTCCTCCGGCGTTGTTTTCGCTGTCCCGGCTCTCTCCTCCCGCGCTTTTTAAATCTCCCGGCTCTCTCCTCCTGCGCTTATTAAATCTCCCGGCTCTCTCCTCCGGCGCTGTTTTCGCTGTCCCGGCTCTCTCCTACGGCGTTGTTTTCGCTGTCCCGGCTCTCTCTGCTCCCGCGCTGTTTTCGCTGTCCCGGCTCTCTCCTCCCGCGCTTTTTAAATCTCCCGGCTCTCTCCTCCGGCGTTGTTTTCGCTGTCCCGGCTCTCTCCTCCCGCGCTTTTTAAATCTCCCGGCTCTCTCCTCCTGCGCTTATTAAATCTCCCGGCTCTCTCCTCCGGCGCTGTTTTCGCTGTCCCGGCTCTCTCCTCCGGCGCTGTTTTCGCTGAAAACTGCTCGTCTGCAACTGACCAGAGAAATCCATTCTCCAACCACACCTAGGGTGGCCCCCTTTCTGCTGCCCTCCACTTTGTCCTCTGGGAGATAGCTCTGGTTTTGCATCTCCGATCAGCGATCAAAATACTGACATTTTCCTTTCTAGATATCATGTTTTAGAGTTATTCTTGCTTTTGCAATTTCAAACAGCTCTTAATTTGCCCATAGTCTGGATGTGGAAATCAAAGCATTTATTTGAGTATCCGCATTACCATAAGACCATAAGACATAGGAGCAGAATGAGGCCATTCGGCCCATCGAGCCTGCTCCGCCATTCAATCATGGCTTATATTTTCTCATCCCCATTCTCCTGCCTTCTCCCAATAACCCCTGACCCCTTATTAATCAAGAACCTATCCATCTCTGTCTTAAAGACACTCAGCGATTTTGGCCTCCACAGCCTTCTGCGGCAAAGAGTTCCACAGATTCGCTACCCTCTGGCTGAAGAAATTCCTCCTCATCTCTGTTTTAAAGGTTCGTCCCTTTAGTCTGAGGCTGCGCCCTCTGGTTCTAGGTTTTCCTAAAAGTGGAAACATCCTCTCCACGTCCACTCTATCCAGGCCTCGCAGTGCCCTGGTAAGTTTCAATAAGGTCCCCCCTCATCCCTCTAAACTCCAACAGGTACAGACCCAGAGTCCTCAACCGTTCCTCATACGACAAGCTCTTCATTCCAGGGATCATTCTTGTGAACCTCCTCTGGACCCTTTCCAAGGCCAGTCATCCTTCCTTAGATACGGGGCCCAAAACTGCTCACAATACTCCAAATGGGGTCTGACCAGAGCCTTATACAGCCTCAGAAGTACATCCCTGGTCTTGTATTCTAGCCCTCTTGACATAAATGCGAACATTGCATTTGCCTTCTTCACTGCCGACTGAACCTGCACGTTAACCTTAAGAGAATCGTGAACAAGGACTACCATGTCCCTTTGTGATTTCCGAAGCATTTCCCCATTTACAAGGGCTTTATCTTTTTTAATTTATATCGCAGGCTGTGCGAGCATTTATTGCCCCTGAGGGGGCAGTTGCTGGGGGTCTGGAGTCACACGTAAGCTAGACCCGGTAAGGATGACAGATGTCCTTACCTAAGGGACATTAGTGAACCAGGTGGGTTTTAATTCCAGATTTTTATTGAATTCAAATTTCACCATCTGCAGTGGCGGGAGTTGAACCAGGGTCCTCAGAGCAATACTCTGGGTCCCTTAATTTACTAATACAGTGAGAATACCACTACATCACCGCCTCCCCAGGTTTATTCCCCAGGTTTCTGATGCATATAGGAATGTGGTTAGAATGTGCCAGCTTATGATTTTTTTCCTTGTTTCAATCTCTAGGTTTCTCATTGTTAATAATAATAATCTTTATTAGTGTCACAAGTAGGCTTACATTAACCCTGCAATGAAGTTACTGTGAAAATCCCCTCGTCGCCACATTCTGGTGCCTGTTCGAGTACACAGAGGGAGAATTCAGAATGTCCAATTCACCCAACAAGCACGTCTTGCGGGACTTAACACCTCCTTCATCTTCACAAACTTCTCTCTCTCCTTCTGAATTCGGCAATGCATTGGCCATCTGCTGTTGCAATTTTTCCGAACTGTACAAACTCATCTGCTTGTTCCAATGTGGCACCATCCACTTCAATCTGCCCTCTAGTTTCTTCTAATCTATTCTTTCTGACTCCAATTGCTTTTGTCTTTTTGACGCTCACGCACAATCCATTCACAAACTTTTAGTTTTCACTTGACGTGTGGAATCTGTCGGACCTCATCTCATTCTGCAAGTATTGCCGTATCATCAGTATACCACAGTTTGCTATGTTCTTACCTTTGATTTTACCCTGGGAAGTATATCTGACTCTCTTATTTGTTCTTTGGACAAATTAAATCATTTTGGCAACTGTACCTAGCCTTGTCGTACTCTTCACTTGGAACATGTCTGATTGTCCAACTTCGCCTGATATCTGCTTTCTGGGCCAAATCTTCCACCTTTACTTTATTGTACATTTCAGCAACACGTCAATTAACATGTTTGTGATAAACAGGAAAACGTTTTTTCATGGTCTTTGAAACTGATATAAATGTTCTTTTTTACTTCTAGATATGTAGCAAAGATCGTTCTTATGTTAAATATTCCCTCTCTTGTTCCTCCTTCAGGGTCTGAGTTTTGCACTTACTGACAGTGCATGATCAGCGAGTCTGGAATTGGCCCCAGTGTCCGCTACTACCCTCGAACATCAGAATGATGCAATTTCACTCTGGCTGACCAATTAAGGCCGGACATTGGTGCAGTGCCACCAGCAGGGGTAGGGAGGGGCGAGAACGTGGCAGGCATAGGGGTTGGGTGGAGATCCGGGGGTTGGGGAGGGTATAAAAAGAGCCCAGCAGCTCCCAAAAGGTGTTGAGGAGGAGTTTAATGGAGCTGTCAACAAGAGATTGGAAATAGACGTGAGTGATGGCCTCAGCAGCCAGTGGACTCCATATCTGCCTCAGACACAGCATGGTCCTGGTCTCCAGCAGTCCTCCACCACCTCCTACAGTGACGTGCCCTCACCACAGTGCACTCCAAACTGATCCAATGGATTGAAATGGACTGCGTTAGTGCTTGGCGCAGAAGGCAATTAAGAATGGGATCTTGGGCTTCACTGATGTGGCCAGACCAGCGAAGGACAGCAGATTTCCTTCCCTAAAGGACGTCAGTGAACCCGGTGGGTTTTTATGAAAATTGACAATGGTCATGGCCACCATTAGACCTTTAATTCCAGGCTTCTTTCTAAATTGAATTCAAATTTCACCAGCTACTGAGAATTTCCCTGGGTCATTGGATTACGAGCCCACCAGCAGTACTATTACACCACATCCTTGTCATACAGTCAGAGAATTATTACAGTGCAGAAGAAAGCCATTTATCCCATTGAGTCTATACTGACGCTCCGAAAGATCACTCCACCTAGACCCACTCCCCACCCTATCCCCGTAACCCAATGCTCTCAACTAACCTTTTGGACACAAAAGGGCAATTTAGCCTGGCCAACCAACCTAATCTGCATATCTTTGGACTGTGGGTGGAAACCGGAGCACCCGGAGGGAACCCACGCAGACACGAGGAGAAAGTGCAAACTCTACAAAGACAGTCACCCGAGGCTGGAATCGAACCTGGGTTCTTAGCACTGTGAGACAACAGTGCTGACCACCGTGCCGTCCTCACCTCAGGTCTTAACTCAGCTCCTAACAATCCTGCCCCCTTTTATCCCACCCTTTGATGAGAAAAGTGAAAAAAACAGGATGGTCGGCTGCCCCTGTTGTTGGTGCGCCGACCTAAAACTCGCAGCGGAGGCAACATGAAATTTCAGTCAATTGGATTTCTCATCTCCTTTTCTGCTGGCTACTTAATTGTTGGTGGCGTGCAGACGACCTCCGACCAAAAATATCACACGAGTGCGCAATGACGTCGGGACGCGCTCTCGACATCTGCTCGCACGATTTCACGCATTTCCAGGTCAGGTGCACACCAGCCCGAGCAACATAAGTCCTGACTGTGTCTCACCACTTTCTACTTCAAGTTTGTTATTATTTCTTTCTATTAAGATTTTCAATATCGGTTTAATGAGACGACTCATTAAGCTTATAGTTCTAATTTGATTGCACACCATTACTTCAGGTTTCCTAGGCATCTTCACAAATAACAAATGTCTCAAGTAATTTGGAATATATCCTTTGGTCTATGTTGCGGTTATCACTTCGGATTCTCCAAGGGCTTCTGGATGTTCTGTTGTTACTTCATCTCTGACTGGAGCTTTCCCTCTCCTCATCAATTTCAAAGCATTCCTTACCTCTTGAGCTTAATGCTTGTTCCATCATTTACCTCCATATCTTCACCTCTTTTGGATCAATTCACTTAATCTCTCCAAGCTTTAGCGCACCCAGCCCCTTCAAACAATATTCCATGAACTCAACTTAACCTCTTAAATAAACATTGGATCTCTTAACACCCCTTACTTCAAAGATAACCCCGAAAATATTACAACACTAAATAATCCTTCAGTTATCCCTTTCAACATCCAAGAGAGATTTAACACCTTTAAACAGAAACACATCAGGTTAAACGCTTTACTATTATGAGTTTAAATCACCCAAGTCATCCAGAGATTGTTTTTCATGGCAGAGATCACAGCAGATCCAGCTCACTGCAAACACAGACACACACAAGCTCTTTTCAAACTGAAACTACAAAATGGCTGAACTGAGCTCAGCTCCACCCACTCTCTGACATCACTGTTTTCTTAAATGTACATTGCTTAAACATCCATTTATTAAAGGTACTCTCACATGACACCTCCCCCAAGAAAAAAAAAAACATCAACTTCAAAATGGTTTCATTTTTCACTTTTGCACCATCCACTAAAAAATGCACACAGTAAAAATACTTTTTCATTTCACAAAAAAAACCACACGCAAACAGGCATACTAATATAGTCCATTTTTCTTTGTTCTTCTTCCTCCAACCGAAATCCTTCTCGATTGACAGTCTCTTTCAACAAAGTCTCTGCCCGATCCATCCATTCCTCTATTCCTCGGCATTTTTCTTTAGAATCAGATAATTTAGTTCAATCTGACCACAGAGTCCCTTGCAATTCTCCAATACAGGAACACACAAGCTCTTTTCAAACTGAAACTACAAAATGGCTGAACTGAGCTCAGCTCCACCCACTCTCGGACATCACTGTTTTCTTAAAGGTACATTGCTTAAACATCCATTTCTTAAAGGTACTCTCACATGACATGCACCCGCCATATATTTTTATCCCTTTCTTTCTGCTGAGGATTTTTTCTTTTAGTTCATTTTTTCCAGGATGTGGGCTTCGCTGGCGAGGCCAGCATTTATGGGTTCCACTTTCAGATGCATAACTCTTCTCTTGTGGTTTCTTCCAGCTCCGACACTTCAGCGCAAAATCCCATTTGGCTTCAGTCTTCCAATATGCATGTTTTATTTTAAATGTCATCATGCTCTGGTGTGTTCCTGTTCTTTCCATCATTTTCTGGATTTTTGTTCTCTCGTGGGATGCGGCCGACGCTGACAAAGCCAGCATTTGTTACCCAAACCTTGAACTGAGAGGCTTACTAGTCCATTTCACATTCAACCACATTGCTGCGAGTGGAGTCACGTGTGGGCTGTGGTGTTCTTTGTGTTGCTTATTTCAGGATAGTTGGCGTAGTGTTCACAAAGACCACAGAATAGCTATTAACTTAAACAAAGCTATGATTTTATTTACACTACTAAACTGGGATTCAACACTTAGACCTTAAGAATACACAACTGATCAATAACATCTAACTATACTCACCTACTGCTAATCTCACTACTGGTATAAACTATAACCTAACCTTGCTCACACTATCTGCTCTTATGACCTTCACTGGCTATCTCCTGCATACACTTCTCCCCTATAGGGCAGCACGGTAGCATGGTGGTTAGCACAATTGCTTCACAGCTCCAGGGTCCCAGGTTCAATTCCCTGCTTGGGTCACTGTCTGTGCGGAGTTTGTACATCCTCCC
Organism: Scyliorhinus torazame; assembly: GCF_047496885.1. Classification (NCBI taxonomy): domain Eukaryota; kingdom Metazoa; phylum Chordata; class Chondrichthyes; order Carcharhiniformes; family Scyliorhinidae; genus Scyliorhinus; species Scyliorhinus torazame. The sequence continues at coordinate 232,897,249 of NC_092717.1, read as the reverse complement.
CGTGTGTGAGTGGGTTTCCTCCGGGTGCTCTGGTTTCCTCCCACAGTCCAAAGATGTGCAGGTTAGGTGGATTGGCCATGCTAAATTGCCCTTAGTGTCCTAAATTTCCCTTAGTGTTGGGTGGGGTTACTGGGTTATGGGGATAGGGTGGAGGTGTGGGCTTAGGTAGGGTGCTCTTTCAAAGAGCTGGTGCAGACTCGATGGGCCGAATGACCTCCTTCCGCACTATAAACTCTATGATTCTATGATTCTAAGGCCCAGCATCACTGCCTTATATAGTTGTATCTGCAGCTCCCTCTGGTGGCTACTTTCAACACTACATTAACCCTTGTAATGCTGATGGTTAAGATAATGCCACATAGGCCTGACCAGGTCAAAGATGGCAGACCTCCTTCCCTAAAGGACATTAGCGAACCAGATGGGTTTCTACAATAATAGATGATAGTTGTCATGTTTCACCATTACTTACCAGCATTCAGTTCCAGAGCTTGTTAACTGAATATAAGATCTACCAGTGGGATCTGGAACTCACCTCCCCTGTGCTGGAGCCTGGGCCTCTAGGTTACTAACCCAGGGACCTTACCACTACGTCATCTATGCGAGCATCTGATCTGTCATCCACTCCTTGCCTCTTTTTTTTTTTCCTTTTTGATAATATTTCCTTTGTAGCATGTTGTATACTCTCTTTCATTTTTTTCCATTTGCTTTATATTTCTTGCCTTAAGACCTCTGTTTGTTCTGTTCCTTTAATTCCGAGACATTCATATCTGTTTTTAAGACTGAATGCTTCTCTGATGCTCTCATCTTTCAGCATGTCAAGGTCTAAATAGTGGCACATCTTTTTCATTTCTGGTGCTTTCAGTTTCATCCGAATTTTTTTCCACAAGGAGACAATGATTTGAATTTCTAACCACGACGGGATACATATGAATATTATATTCTTCCAAGTGTACACTGACCCAGGTTTCACAAGTCAGCGAAGGAGTAATGGTTTTCACCACTTGCCTCAAACAAAATGCCCATAAGGATCCAATGATTGCTGTGCCATAGATTCTACATATCCCAATATTGGTTTTGTTCTGCATCTCTGGCATCAGGCAATGATGAAGTCATCATGCAAACTAAAAAGCCAATCACTTTGAAGCATTCTGACAGACAGCAAACCAAGACGTTAAGGGCACTGATTTATTTAAATGTATTATTTTGTGGTCTTTACCGACAAGGCCAGCATTTGTTGCCCATTTCTAATTGTTCTTGAACTGAATGGCTCCCCAGATCATTTCACAGAATAGTTAAGAGTCAACCACATTGTATGGTCTGGAGTCACATATACACTAGCCAGAAAGGTTATTACAACAATTGTTGATAGTTTCATTGTCGCCATTACTGAGACTAGTTTTAAATCCCAGATCTTAGCTTTAATTAATTGAATTTAAATGCCACCAGCTGCCCTGGTGGGACTTGAACCTATGTCCCGGAGAGCATTATGCTGGGTCTATGAATTATTCATCGACTGACATTGCCACCATCTCACATCGATAAAAGTAAATTAAATATGGTGATATACATATGTGATTAAGCTGGAAGTGGAAATATCACAAACAAATTTTAAAAGAAAACTATTTTTTACTATTTCAAAAAATCCATCAAATTGTTTTTGTCATAATAGAGCAAATGGGTTTGTCAGGGTCGGAGGACTGTTCACCGCGCAAATAACAACATTTGAATTCAGTAAAAATCTGGAATTAAAAGTCTAATGATGACCGTTTTAAAGGGCAGCATGTTGGCACGGTGGTTGGCACTGCAGCCTCAGAGTGCCAGGGACCCGGGTTCAATTCTAGCCTCGGGTGACTGTCTGTGTGGAGTTTGTACATTCTCCCAGTGTCTGCGTGGGTTTCCTCCGGGTGCTCCGGTTTCCTCCCACAGTCCAAAGATGTACCGATTAGGTGGATTGGCCGCGCTAAATTTCCCCTTGGTGTCCAGGGATGTGCAGTTTGGGTTACTGGTTAGGGGGGAAGTGGACATAGGTAGTGTACTGTTTCTAAGGGTCAGTTCAGCTTTGATGAGTGAATGTCCTCCTTCAGCGTTGTAGAGATTCTAAGTAAGTTCCGAATAGGGAATTCAGGAGAAATTTGTTTACCATGAGAGTGTCATAATATACATCTATGTATACAATGGACTGCAGACAGGCAGTGATTGACACACAGGATGACCAGTAAGCACACAGAACAGAGCAGCCAATCACCAGACAGGACACGACCACAATAAAGCCAGAGGGCACCAGTTTTTCCGCTCTCTCGGGACCCAGCCTCTGAGACAGTCACAGCTCGTGAGCTAGCCAGTGCCTACACCATGTGGTAGCTAGGTTAGTCTGGTCAGGCTAGTGTCAGGTCTCCAGTCAAGTCATCATAGTGTCAACCCACAGTTGAACATGTATAATAGTTTGGATGTTGAATAAAATCGTGTTGCATTTTATCAAGTGTTGGAGGTCTGTCTCTCGCTACACTGCATCAAGTGCAGTTCACCTCGACCCTGCCTACCCAACACATCATGGTACAAGTGAGTGATGCTGAAAATTTGACGGAGCTACCTTGAGTGAATCAGCTGTAGCACCGTCAATATGACGCGAGGCAGGTTGAGGTAATGTCAATTGAAGGCTTTATTAAGCAGAACTTTCTCCCTAGCAGCGTGGTTACAGAATGCAGCTGCTGAGGGAAATGGAGGGAAAAGCTGGGTTCTTATACCGGCATTTCTGGGTGGAGTCCAGTAGGTGGCAGATCCTATCAGGACCTGGCATCCTTCCACCAATAGCCTGTCGACACGTGGTGTACCGTATTACCCCTAATACATACCACCACATCAGCGCTGACCAGCAAACAGCCATCCAGTGACATGGAAACGTCCGTCCTCCTCCGCAGCTCCGCATCGCCGGCAATCTCGGTGCAAATTGGAGGATCTTCAAACAAAAGTTCCAACTCTATCTCGAAGCTACCGACCTCGAGGTCGCATCGGACGCCAGGAAAATCGCACTATTCCTCTCCACAGCCGGGGACCACGCCATCCACATCTACAACTCCCTTACATTCGCTGAAGGCGAAGACAAGACGAAATTTAAAACAGTCCTACTGAAGTTCGACAGCCACTGCGACATTGAGGTGAATGAGAGTTTGAACGGTTTGTTTTCCAGCAGAGGCTTCAGGGTAAGGATGAACCTTTTCAATCCTTTCTGACCCATCTCCGCATCCTCGTGCAGTCATGTAACTATGACTCGACCACTGATTCCATGATCCGGGATCAGATTGTTTTCGGTGTCCACACCGATTCCCTTCGCCAGCAGCTCCTGAAAGTCAAGCAGCTCACCCTCACCATCGCCATCGAAATGTGCGTTCTCCACGAACATGCTAACAATCGGTACTCCCACACCAGGGTGGTAGAAACGGCAAAGCTAACCTCCCACGAGGCAGAACGGGTGCAGGCCATCACACAAATGCAGGGCCTAAGTATCGATGAGAGTGACCTTTCCGCGCGCTTTTCCAGGGCCCCTGCGCATGCACGCCACGACCGAGGGGACGGTGAGACCGACGACCAGACTGCGCAGACGCGTATGTCGTTCGACCGCACTGCGCATGCGCGGTGGCGCACAGAACACGCTGACGTTGGCGTCATGACGTGTCCGAATTGTGGTTCATTTAAAGCGGCAATGTCCGGCAAAATCAAGATGGTGTCTACAGTGTGGCAAGCTTGGCCACTACGCAGCCCTTTGCAGATCTGCTCCACTGCCCAGCATCCAGCGATCCCAGCTGCGGCGCAGAAGCGTCCGTTCAATACAGCAGGCCACACCAGACTCCAACCCTGACAGCCCAACAGATCCTGATGCTGCGTGCCACAAATCTCCATACCGGGTGGGCATCATTACGAAGCATGCGCTGCCTTTCTCCAAAACAGTGACGCACCTCCCGATCCTCAGCGTGGATCCCGACGACGAGTGGTGTGCTGTCCTCACAGTCAACAAGGCTCGCATCCGGTTCAAACTGGACACCGGCGCATCGGCGAACCTCATCTCCAAATCCGATCTCGACACCATCCGCGTCAGACCAAGCATTCTTCCACTGGCCTGCCAGCTCCTTGACTACAATGGCAATGACATAGCTGCCAGTAGCTCATGCCAACTCGGAGTTTCCAATAAGTCATTTAAAGCGACACTGCGATTTGGATTGTGGGACCTGACAGAGCATCCCTGCTCGGTGCTCGGGCCTGGAAACTCCTGAACTTGGTTCAGCGAGTCCACACCATGTCATCCTCACAGGCAACGGCCTCACCTGATGAGAAATTCCAGGCTGAAATTGATGACATCATCACGCAGTACCACAGCGTGTTCGACGGAATGGGCACACTCCCATACCGATACGAAATCCTGCTCAAACCGAACGCCACCCCTGTGATCCACGCACCACGTCGGGTGCCGGCACCCCTCAAGAACCGCCTCAAGCAGCAGTTACAGGACCTCCAGGACCAGGGCATCATATCAAAGGTCACAGAGCCCACGGACTGGGTCACCTCCATGGTCTGCGACAAGAAGCCGTCAGGGGAGCTTCGACCCCAAGGATTTAAACCGCGCCATCATGAGGGTACATTACCCGATACCAAAACGCGAGGAGTTGACCAGCGACATGGCTCATGCCAAACTCTTTATGAAGCTGGACGCCTCCAAGGGGTTCTGGCAAATACAGCTGGATGCATCCAGTCGCAAGCTGTGCACATTCAATACCCCGTTCAGTCGCTACTGCTACAACCGGATGCGTTTTAGCATAATCTCTGTCTCAGAGGTAATTCACCGCATCACAGATGATGGAGGGTATCGAGGGGGTGCGTGTGTATGTTGACGATGTCATAATCTGGTCCACAACTCCTCAAGAACACATCGATCGCCTCAAGCAGGTATTCCACAGAATCCATGAGCATGGCCTCTGACTCAACAGAGCCAAGTGCTCGTTCGGTCAATCAGAAATCAAATTCCTTGGTGACCATATCTCGCAGCAAGGCGTGCGGCCAGATGCTGACAAAGTCTCGGCGATCAACGCCATGACCATATCGTCAAGAGATTACTATGCAAGGCTGCAGACTCAGGCTCCGATTTCAACCTGGTGCTGCTGGCAGACAGAGCATCCCCGCTGTCCACTGGGTTGTCTCCCGCGCAGATGCTCATGAATCGCACTCTGCAAACCATGGTTCCAGCCACGTTCCAGACCTTGACCACCTCACGGTCATGCAAAAGATGCAGCAGTCTTGGGCCCAACAGAAATCAGCATACGACGCTCATGCCACGGATCTTCCCGAGCTGGTCCCAACTGATCGTGTTCGTGTGCAGTTGCCTGACGACGGCTGGTCCGCCACAGCTGTGGTGGTCAAGCAAGTGGCCCCGAGATCGTTCCTCGTCCGCATGGCTGATGACTCCTTCCTACGACGCAACAGACGGGCGCTGCGCAGAGTTCCACGCCCGCCACCTAACCACGATGTCCCGCCTCACACAATGCTTCCTCCGGACATGCCCTACCACGAGGCCACCGATCTACCAGCAATCCTGCCGACCTCTGCGACCACCGCATTGGCAGCGGTCCCGCCGATCCAAGTGCATCAACCCTTGAGGCAGTCAACCAGAATCCGTCACCTGCCGCAGAGACTCAACTTCTAGACTGAACTCTTGCACAACTGTGTTACCTTATCGTTTTGACCTCTGCAAATATCGTTGTTACCGTTTCATCTGCCCTATATCTGCACTAGCGAGGCCTTCCTGTGTACATAAGGTCATTTTAGCACGTTCTGTATATAGTCACGCACATATACACATCCACACGCACATGCACCTTAATATTCATTATCTCAACACACAAAATATAGCAAAAGAAAAGCGGGGGAGATGTCATAATATACATCTATGTATACAATGGAGTGCAGACAGGCAGTGATTGACACACAGGATGACCAGTAAGCACACAGAACATAGCAGCCAATCACCAGACAAGACACGACCACTATAAAGCCAGAGGGCACCAGTTTTCCCGCTCTCTCTGGACCCAGCCTCTGAGACAGTCACAGCTCGTGAGCTAGCCAGTGCCTACACCATGTGGTAGCTCGGTTAGTCTGGCCAGGCTAGTGTCAGGTCTCCAGTCAAGTCAGCATAGTGTCAACCCACAGTTGAACATGTATAATAGTTTGGATGTTGAATAAAATCGTGTTGCATTTTATCAAGTGTTGGAGGTCTGTCTCTCGCTACACTGCATCAAGTGCAGTCCTCATCGAACCAGCGTACCCAACTCATCAGAGAGTAGTTAGAATATGAACCTTGCTACTGGGAGAAGTACCTCAGGCAAATCGAATGGATGTATTCAAGGGTAAGCTGGACAAACACATGAGGGAGAAGAAAACAGAAGGATATGTGGAAAGGATTAGGAGAAGAGGAGTAAGAGGAGGCTTTATAAAGACTGGAAAGGACTAGTCAGGCTGGATGGCCAGTTTCTGTTCAGCAGACCCTGCAATTCACTGTCGTCCAACTGCTCCTTTGTAACCTAATCTGACCCCTTAATGCTTCCTCGACTTCAAATCTTTATTTCTTCAATATTTTCTGAAGCAGGAACTAATTGATCCAATATCTTGTTGAATCAGCCACAGTGTTTTATGTACTCAATAAACGTCTTAATTTAATTTAATGTCTTAAATCAATTTGATGTGAAGGAGTTATTCCTTGAGGATTATCTCATGGTTTGCTTGATATTTCCCATATGGTGTTGCCCATGCTGAGGTCAGAGGGTACAGCACCTTTTTTAGTAACATGAGCTGTTAAGCTCTGCCATTCCCTCCCACACACAACAGAAATGCTTACTTCTTCCCCACTTATCCGATAAAAACCACAGCATCATTACAGTGCAGAAGGAGGCCATTTGGCCTGTCAGGTCTGCACCGACTCTGAGTCCCAAGGTCGGAATTGAACCCGGGTCCCTGACGCTGTAAGGCAGCGGTGCTAAGCACTGTGCACCGTGACACCCAACTCTCAGCACCACCATCTCCCACCCACAGCCCACGCCCCATGGTTTCACTGCTCTCCCTCAGAACTTGACTCCCTACTTAACACCGGCTCGTACTTGCACCCGCCTCCAAGCACTTCCAACACATTTATAACTGTCCTGCCATTGATCCTGAGAAAATGACCCATTTTCTTTCGCCCCTGCTCAGTTTGCCGTTCTGAAGTACACTTTTGACAAAACCAACTATGCCACACTTTGCTCTACTGAATCTAACGTACCTTTCCCTTTCCCTTTCTGGGATCTGTTTGTGTTCCTGCATTTTGCTATTTATTGATTGTCACCATAGCCTTGGTGGACCCATTGACATTGTCTTGTTTCTTCTCTGGTTGTTTTCAAGGCTCTTTCAGTCCACCTCTCAATTCAATCCATCCGTTCGAGTTTTCTCCCTCCTCTTCTGTTTTTTTACCCTCCACTTTCATCTTCTGGTTTTTGCCAGGACAAGGCTGTCAGGTCTTCATTTCCAATGTCCATGCTCGGCTCTTTCTGTCTCTCTTACTGGACCTCATGACCCTTTGATTCCTGACCGTCTGTTTTTGATCTAACCTGCTCAATTTGTCGCATAATAATAATATTTATTGTCACAAGCAGGCTTACATTAACACTGCAATGAAGTTACTGTGAAAATCCTCTAGTCGCCACATTCCGGCACCTGTTTGGGTACATAGAGGGAGAATTCAGAATATCCAACTCATCTAACAGCATGTATTTCGGATGTTGTGGGAGGAAACCGGAACACCCAGAGGAAACCCACACAGACAAGGGGAGAACATGCAGACTTCGCACAGACAAGCCGGGAATCGAACCTGGGACCCTAGCGCTGTGAAGCAACAGTGTTATAATTAGTCTAACACTGATTCAATTCTTGGCTCTAACATTGGTGTTTATCACTGTGGCAGGATGGAGGTGGGGTAGAAAATAAGCCATGATCTTATTGAATGGCAGAGCAAGTCCCAGGGTATTTGAATTTATCCACTCCATCCATCTCATTAATCCTGATTCTGGCTTTTCCATTGCCATTTATAACTATTACACCAGTCTTTACCTCATTTGTGTTCAATCCAAAAGAGTCACCATGCCTTTTGACTAGATCTGCCATAGCCTATAGTTCTCTGCCCTGGATATGGGCAGCACGGTAGCATGGTGGTTAGCACAAATGCTTCACAGCTCCAGGGTCCCAGGTTTGATTCCCGGCTTGGGTCACTGTTTGTGCGGAGTCTGCACGTTCTCCCCGTGTCTGCGTGGGTTTCCTCCGGGTGCTCCGGTTTCCTCCCACAGTCCAAAGATGTGCAGGTTAGGTGGATTGGCCATGGTAAATTATTGCCCTTAGTGTCTAAAAAATTGCCCTTAGTGTTGGGTGGGGTTACTGGGTTATGGGGATCGGGTGGAGGTGTGGGCTTGGGTAGGATGCTCTTTCCAAGAGCCAGTGCAGACTTGATGGGCCGAATGGCCTCCTTCTGCACTGTAAATCCTATGATAATTCTATGATATGAGTGTGGTGCTGTCTGCAGACCTGAAATTTTATATGCTATGACCTCCAATGATGCAATCACATCTCTATGGCAACCCGTCCTTCACCGTCCTCATTATCTTATTTCCCACAACATGGAACAGCACAAGAGACAGAAGAAACCCATTCGTGACACTTTTCAATTTAGTACAATTTGCAAATTTCAACACCATACCTTCAATTTTGGAGTCCAAATCCAGATTGATTCCTGTTAGGTGGGATACCACGGCCAATTTTTCCATTCAGGGAACTCCCTTTACCTCTACCCTCCATTTCTGTTTCAAACCATTATTCAATCCATAGCCAGTGTCTCCACAAGTCCGGAATGTCGGCGTGAGTCTTATGTGGCATTTCGATGTCGGACTGAAGGCCCATATATACCGTACTCACTGCATTTTCATTGGCAACTCTTTCTGTTATTTGTTTTTCTTTAATCAGTATCGTTGGTGGGATGTAACCTTGTTAGAAATCCATGCTGACAATACCTTATATTCTCTGTCGCTAAATTGTTTGTTATCTGGCCTCTAAGCAAAGGCTGTAGCATAGTTCATCCCTCTACCATTCGGCGGACTGGTCTATTATTCCCTGTCAGTCCCACCTATTACCAAGGTAAGAATGGCAATGGCTGTTTGTCAGTCTTTTGCCTCAGTTCATTTCTGTTAAATATTCAATCCCTCTTCTATCTCCAATCTAATATTAAATATTTATCAGCGCAATGCACCTGGGCCCGATGGCATTGTCTTCTGTACGTTTGACTAGTTTGCAGAGTGACTCCCATTTCCTGATCTTAGTTGTTGTATTACCCCTCTTGATTTCTGTTGGAATTTCAGCCTCTGCAGAGAAAGCTGAGGCAAAGTATTTATTCAGTATCCCATTCATATCAGCAGTGTCGACAGGTTTATTTTCGTATCCCAATCCCCAGTTTAAAACTCCTTTTGCTATTCTTGTGCGGTTGGAATAATTCCCTCTCTAAGTTGATAAATTCATATGATATAGCAGCAGACTTAGGCCATTTGGCCCATCGGGTCTGCTCCGCCATTCTATCATGGCTGAAATGTTCCTCATCTGTGCTAGCTACAATTTTACAGACCAAGAGCTGGATTGCGAAATCAGCCAGAGCATCTCCTCTCTTGAGCACATGACCTAGGAACGGGAATAGGAAATTTAGCCTCCCGAGCCTAACACCCTCACTGTAATCATGGCTCATCCCATCCTGGCCACAATTTCACTGTCCTGCCCATTCTCCATAACCTTTCAACCCATTGCCAATTAAAATTCTGTCTAACTCCTCCTTAAATTTACGCACTGTCCCTGCATCCGCCGCAAGTTCTACAGATTCACAACCCTTTGGGACAAGTAGTTTTTCCTCAAATCTGTTTTAAATTTGCTACCTCTTATTCTAAGATTATAGCCTCTCGTTTTAGAATTCCCCACAAGAGGAAGCATCCACTCCATGTCTGCTTTGTCAATACCTTTTAGCATCTTGTATACCTCAATTATATCTCTCCTCATTCTTCCAAACTCTAGAGAGTACAGGCCTAAACTGTTTAACCTCTTCTCGTATGACAAACCCCTCATCTCTGGAATCAACCTAGTGAACCTCCTTTGAACTGCCCTCAATGCCACTACATCCCTCCTCAAATAAGGGGATCAAACCTGAGCGCAATACTCCAGGTGCGGTCTTACCAATGCCTTGTGTCGGTGCAACAACACTTCCTTACCTTTATATTTTTTGATGGTTTCATCGCCAACCTTCTGTTTGCCTTCCTCACCACCTTTCTACCTACTTTCCTCAGCTCATCGTAAGAATATAAAAAATTGGAGCACGAAAAGGCCATTTGCCCCCTTGAACCTGTTCTGCCATTCAATAAGATTCTGGCTTATCTTCCACCCCACCTCCCCACCTCCATCCTGCCCCGACATCCGCCCATTCCCTTGTTAGCCTTTATGGATTTCTGTATGCCTATTTCTTCAACATTCATAGAATCATAGAATTCCTAAAGCATAGAATGAGGCCATTCAGCCCATCGAGTCTGCACCGACTCTCCGAAAGAGCACCCTCCCCAGGCGCACTCCCCCATTCTATCCCCGTAACCTGGTAACCCCACCTAACACTTTGAACACGAAGGGGAAAGTTACCATGGCCAATCCACCTAACCTGCACATCTTTGGATTCAGCTTCTCTTCATCTCCTTATTTATATTGGATAGTTAAAGTGAATGGGCTCGGGTCTGGCAGATGGAATACAATGTTGACAAATGTGAGGTCATCCATTCAGGTAGGAATAACAAAAAAAGGAATATTATCTAAATGCCAAATATTAAAACATGCTGCTGTGCAGAGAGATCTGGATGTCCGAGTGCATGAGTCACAAAAGATTGGTTTACAGGTGCACCAGGTGATTAAGAAGGTGAATGGAGTTTTGTCCTTCATTGCTAGAGGGATGGAGTTTAAGACTAGGGAGGTTCTGCTGCAATTGTATAAGGTGTTAGTGGGGCCACACCTGGAGTATTGTGTTCAGTTTTGGTCTCCTTACCTGAGAAAGGACGTACTGGCGCTGGAGGGAGTGCAGAGGAGATTCACTAGGTTAATCCCAGAGTTGAGGGGTTTGGATTATGAGGCGGGGTTGAGTAGACTGGGACTTTACTCATTGGAATTTAGAAGGATGCGGGGGGATCTTATAGAAACATATACAATTATGAAGGTAATTGATAGGATTGATGTGGGCAGGTTGTTTCCACTGGTGGGAGAAAGCAGAACTAGGGGGCATAGCATCAAAATAAGGGGAAGTAGATTTAGGACTGAGCTCAGGAGAAACATCTTCACCCAAAGGGTTGTGAATCTATGGAATTCCTTGCCCAGTGAAGCAGTTGAGGCTCCTTCATTAAATGCTTTCAAGATAAAGCTAAATAATTTTTTGAAGAATAAAGGAATAAAGGCGGGAAAGTGGAGCTGAGTCCACAAAAGATCAGCCATGATCTCATTGAATGACGGAGCAGGCTCGAAGGGCCAGATAGAACATAGAACATAGAACATTACAGCGCAGTACAGGCCCTACGGCCCTCGATGTTGCGCCGACCGGTGAAACCACTCTAAAGCCCATCTACACTATCCCCTTATCGTCCATATGTCTATCCAATGACCATTTGAATGCCCTTAGTGTTGGCGAGTCCACTACTGTTGCAGGCAGAGCATTCCACGCCCTTAGTATTCTCTGAGATGGCCTACTCCTGCTCCTAATTCTTATGTTCTTATGTTATGTTCTTATCCGTGGCATCTCATCCTTGGCTAGTTCCATAGATTCATAGGCGTGTACAGCAAAGGAGACCATTCAGCCCATTATGTCCATTCCCGTCAACAAAGATCCAACTACACTAATCCCATTTACCAGCACTTGGCCCATGGCCCTGGAGGTTATGGCGGTGCAAGTTAATATCTAAATATTTCTCAAATGTTAGGAAAGTTTCTGACTCAACCACAGACTATCAAGGCGAGGGAATACACGATGAACGGGAGGAAGCTAGGAAGTACAGAGGACCAGAGGGACCTTAGGGTTTCTAGGTCCCTGAAGGGAGCAGGACAGGTAGATAAGGTGGTTGAACAGGTATATGGGATACTTGCCTTTGTTAGTCGAGGCATGGGTTGTAACAGCAAAGAGGTTATGATGGAGTTGTATAAAATGCTGTTCGACCACAGCTAGAGTACTGTGTGCAGTTCTGCTTGCCGCACAATAGGAAGGAAGTGATTGCACTGGAGAGAGTGTAGAGGAGATTCACCAGAATGTTGCCTGGGCTGAAGCGTTTCAGCTGTGAAGAGAGGCTGGTTAGTCTGGGGTCGTTCTTCTTGGAGCAGAGAAGGCGGATTGAGGCGCCAAAATAATGAGGGGCATAGATAGCGTGGATAGCCCCTTAGTAGAAGGGTCAATAACCAGGGGCATAAATGTAAGGTAAAGGGCAGGAGATTTAGAGGAGATTTGAGGAAAAACCTTTTCACCCAGAGGCTGGTGGGAATCTGGAACTCGCTGTCTGAAAGGGTGGTCAAGACAGGGACCCTCACAACATTTAAGAAGCATTTAGATGAGCACTTGAAATGCCACAGCATACGGCCCAAGTGCTGGAAAATGGGATCAGAATAGATGGCTGGCACTGGCCTGATGGGCCAAAGGGCCTCTTTCTGTGTTGTATGACTCTATCATCTACGACACCGTTTCAGGCAGTGAATTCCAGACTCCCACCACCCTCTGGGTGATAATGTTTCTCCTCAACTCCCCTTTTCGCCTTCTTGTGCATTGAATCTGAACCCCCTGGTTATTGGGTTATCTACTAATGGAAAAAGTAAGTGCCTTCCTATCCACCCTATCTATGTGACCTCATAATTGTACACACCACTGTCAGGTCCCGTCTCAATCTTTGCTGCTCCAAGGAAAACAGCCCCAGCCTATCCAATCTTTCCTCAGACCCTTCAGCCCAGGCAGCATCCTGGTAAATCTCCTCTGCACCCTCTCCAGTGCGATCACTTCCTTCTGATAGAATTATCTTACCAGAACTACATGCGGTACTCCAGTTGTGGCCTAACCAGTGTTTTATACGGTTCCAGCAGGACTTCTCTGCTCTTGCATTCTGTGCTTCAGCTAATAAAGGAAAGTAACCATCTCATCTACCTGCACTGCCACTTTCGGGTGTCTGTGGATATGCACTCCAAGGTCTCTCTGATCTTCAGTGCAATCCAGGGTTCTACCATTTATAGTGGAATCCTCTCCTTGTTAGCCCTCCCCAAGTCCATACCCTCACTTTTCTGCGTTGAATTCCATTTGCCACTGCTTTACCTACCTGACCTGTCTATCTCTCCTTTAAATATTGGCAACTGTTTTCCTGCTCCTTTGGCTATTGACAATTATCTCCGAAATCCCAGCCAAGTGTTGACGCCGGTGTCAAACTCGGCGCGAGTCCAGTTATTCACAGCTTCCTCGGGGGCTGGAACGGCGCCGGAGTGCTGTGCGCTGCTCCAGCGCCGAAAGCCGGCCCTACACGGCCGGTGCAGGTCCACGCATGTGCGCGCCACGGCCGATGTCGCGCCGGCCCCCGGGCAATATGGCGGAACCCTACAGGGGCCCGGCGCGGAGGAACATAGGCCCTCCCCGGAATGAGTGTGCCCGCCGATCGGTAGTCCCCATCGTGGGCCTGGCCACCGTGGAGCCCCCCACCCCCCGGAGTCGACTCCCCCCAGTCCCCTCACCAGGACGGCCCCCGCAGCCAGAACGCCGATGTCCCGCCGGGTAGGACATTACGCAAAGGACGCCGGCGGGAATCGGCGGAACCCGGATGGCACTCGGCCCGTCGAGCACTGAGAATCGCCGTGGGGGCCGCTTTCAATGGCCCCCGACCGGCGGCGCAGCTGCCGTGCCGGCGCGATTGGCGGCGTTTCTCCGGTCACCGGAGAATCGACGGCCTGGCATCGGAGCGCCGTGGCGGGATTCGTGCCCCCCCCCCCCCCCCGGGCGATTCTCCGACCCGGCGCAGGATCGGAGAATCCCGCCCACAAATGATTTCAGAATATAAATAGAGCAAGCATCACATTGAGGAGGGACACTGTTATGATCTATATGAGAGCCACAGGACCGGGCCAATTAGGTTCCTGTGATTGTCGAGGAATACGAGTTACCCCACTGAGGTGTGGAGCTCTTTCATTAACGGAGAAAAAACCTGGGCATAAAAATCCCGTCCTGGGTGTGGGCCGGTCGTGGGAGTCCCTTAGGAGAGTGTTGGTGTACAGAGTATTCATTCAACCTTTAAATAAACCTTTGAGTGCTTTACGCTCCCGTGAGGTCACTTCCTTGGATGCAATAAATAGAATTGATCCGTTATCTGCAATATGGACTGAAGGGTGGGGTAGTGTGCGAGGCTCGCAGTACAGAGGTTAAGCATAAATTTCCACAAAGTAAGGCATGGATTTGAATTTTAATACTTCGGATATTTGGTTTGTTGGCACAACAAGAATGGAATCTGTCAAACTGTTATTAAAAAAAACAAATATTTCATGTTTTGCATGAAAGACACCAAGAACTCCCACTTGACCTGCACTTATTAAAACATGCAGTCATTATGTAGGCATCACTGACTAGGCCAGTATTTAATGCCCATTCCTAATGTCTTTGAGAAGGTGGTGGTGAGCTGCCTTTTTGAATAAAACTGAGTGGCTTTTAAGAGACAACCACATTGCTGTGGGCCTGGAGATGTGTCTGGGCTAGAATTCCTTTTCGAAAGAACATTGGTGAACAAGATGGAATTTTATGACAATCTACTAGTTCCATGGTCATTATTATTTGCTTTTTATTCTAGATGTATGACATTAGTTGAATGTAAACTCTTCAGCTGTTGGTTTGATTTCAATCCATGGATGTGATTCAACTAACTGGGAACAAAGTCGCTTAGCGAGCGTGTTTAGCCATGTGTTTGCTCGCGTTCCCAGCACCGAGAAGCACATGGCAATACAACGCGACCAGCGTACGACCTCGTAAATCCGTACGCCATTGTATAAAGGGGCCGCTGAAGTCCCTTATACAACGCGACCAGCGTTGTATAAGGGACTTCAGCGGCCCCTTTATACAATGGCGTACGGATTTACGAGGCCCCCACAGCAACTCCCAACCACCCCCAGCCCGAACGCACTATGGGAGGAGCCTGCCTCCGCACACTCCCCAACACCCACGCAGGGCAATCCCGGCCCAATCACACACGCACAAAAATGCCAGCTTGGTTCCTTGGCAGTGCCCACCTGGGCACCTTGCTGGCCTCCGATCCCCTGGGAGACTCCCGCAACTGCCGTTTCATCCGGTCCCTGTTTGTGGACACCAGGACCAGACGGCACTCGCCCTAGATCTCTGAGGCGAAGGGGATGAATCCCAACGCCTCAGCTACCTCGAGAATCTGCACATTAAAGTGAGAATAGCTGTCTCGCTCTAATATGCAGATTTGCCAAAAGTGATCCCGCCCACAGTGGGCAACATTTACATCGCAACATAGTGTGACTGGCCTGAGAGGGGCAGTGTGCCAGGGAGGGTGCCAAAGGCCACGGTGCATGTGTCCTTTGTTTGGGGTGAGCTCTGCTATTTGCCTGCATCCCCTGCAGTGGGGCTGTGCTTCTGTCGAGTGAACTGAGGTGTGGCAGCACCTGATGCGTCACTGATTGAGCTTGGCCACGCCCACCTGTTGATGATGGAGCTGGGGTCTGAGGGTTTCCTGAGGGTCAGCCTGGGGTGGGACTCGCAGATGACCAGAGGCTGAACATTTACAGGACACAGTGAGCAGTCAGCAGCAAGAACAGCCAGTGGCCTGCAAATAGCAGCAAAGGGGTCTGAGACAGGACACCCTGTTCCCGAGGGGGACACCCTGAGTCAGGCTTCAGGGAGTCAGGAGCTGAGTTGATCACGCCAGTATTCCCAGCCTCTGACCTGCTCTTGCAACGGCCTGGCTCGTCAGGGGCAGATTGCAGGGTTTAGTGTGGAGCCTGAGAGAAGTAATATCAGCCGGCAGGAGGTCCAGAAGGGGACGTTGAGTGCTCAGGAATTGTGTTGTCATGAAGTACATCACTGCATAAATACACAATAGGATTGTGGCAAATATTTTACCTGTATTCTCTTTAATACTATCAGTATTATTGCTTTTCTGTGGCTGACTTGCCACCACTTATCCACCTCAATAACTGCTGTCTTTCTGCATTTGTTGACATAGATATGTTATACTATCTTGTTTAGTCAGACATTGCACCTCATTTGCTTCCCCTTCTTTATCTTGCCTTTCTCACTGATATGCTTATGATTCTTTAATTATATTTGCCGTTCCACAATTCATCTGGCCCGTGGCCAAGTACTGTTTTTTTCTGTTGCTTTTGCACTTTATATCTCATTTGCAAATCTAAATAGTTTACTGTTTACTCTCGGTGTACTGTGGGGAGGTGAGTCATTCAAGCACAACTTAGCATCACAGAATCATTGAATGATGCATCGAGTGAGGCCACCATACCATAGAATTTACAGGGTCTGGAATGCACTGCTTGTAAGCGTGATTATCATAGGATTGACAGTGCAGAAAGAGGCCATTCGGCCCATCGAGTCTGCACAGGCTCTTGGAAAGAGCACCCTACCCAAGGTCAACACCTCCACCCTATCCCCATAACCCAGTAACCCCACCCAACACTAAGGGCAATTTATCATGGCCAATCCACCTAACTTGCACATCTTTGGACTGTGGGAGGAAACCGGAGCACCCGGAGGAAACCCACGCACACACGGGGAGGATGTGCAGACTCCGCACAGACAGTGCCCCAAGCCGGAATCGAACCTGGGACCCTGGAGCTGTGACGCAATTGTGCTCTCCACAATGCTACCGTGCGATGACGCTTCAGTAAGGTGACCCAATTAACTCTCAGCTCCAGAGTATAGTGATTCGTTAGCATCCAGTTCATCTTAACCATATTCATGCCAAAAGTGGACCTCCTTCAATCTTCATTCTTTGAGAAAGTGGTTCATTTTAAAGCGACCTTTGAAAACGTTTTATCATAAATCGGATGCGTTGGTGAAAATGCCGCTCCGACCTACCAGACGTGCTCCAGGAGTCAAGAGCAAGACATAAAGAGAAAGGGAAGGGAAATTTTCGAGTTTCTACAGTGTCGTTTGTGACCTCAAGGTGTCCAAAAACACTTTACAGCCAATGAACTACATTTAAGGTCTGGTCACCTTTGCAATGTGGGCAAGTATAGCAGCTGATTTACATGTAGCAACTGCCTGCAAAGAGAAATTTAATCTATTCATTCCGGATACTGATCTCCAAATTCAATGGCATTGCAACTATTCTGCAGACACCAAATGGGCATTGAAGCCCCCAGTGGGCAGAGAGTAGCTGGGCATTACACACCAGGCGTGCATTCTCAATGTTCCATAACATCCGCCCGACTTCACCCCTGTCTCTGCTCACCTGCTGCTGAAACCCTCATTCTTGCCTTTATTACTTTTAGACACAACTATTCCAATAGCTTCCTGGCTGATCTCCCACATTCTTCTCTCTGTAATTCCAGGTCATCCAAAGCCCTGTGACTTAACGTGCAACAGGTCTTGTTCCCCTATCACCCATGTGCCCGCTGACCTTCACTGGGTCCCAGTTAAGCAACATCTTGATTTTAAAATGATTATCCTTGGGCGGAATTTTCCCTTTTTTTTTGACAGTGTGTCAGGTGAGGCAGCAAAGGCGGAGTATAGCCTGCCAGCTGCGCTGCCGGCGTTTCCCGCCATTCCTTTTGTCACAGTGTCAAAAATAACCAGAGAGGCAGGTCTCACATTGCAGGGTCGGGGGCAGTGCCAGGACACAGTGCCAGGGTCGCCCCCCCCGGGAGCTGTACTTACCGGTGCTTCGAAAGTGGGGATCGATCACCAGGTCATCGTTGGTCAGGACCTGTTGTAAACCTTGCCAGCGCGTCTTAATGCCAGCAGGATAGGGAGTGGGGAGAATTCCTTACGTGTGGGTGGGGAGGATTAATACAGCAACAAAGCCTGCTGCTAATGACATTTAAATGTATGGAATGGGGTTCCCAACCTTCCATGGGGGGACCCCATCATTACGATCTCGGACCGGACCCCAACAGTGACTTGATGGGACAGGAAGCCCAATATTTTATTTTTATTTTCGAAGACTATGAGGAAAGGATACTTCAATCTCAGAGTGATTTCACGCACAAATAGGGATATATTAAACAAATTTTATTTCTGACACTGATAGCTTTCGAATACCAGTTAAACAATGCCCAATAACACAATGAAACAACCCAAACTGCTATCTTTGTCTCCACTCAACAAAACCCATCTCAGGCGGGCAGATCGGTGGTGCAGTGGTTAGCACTTCTGCCTCACGGCGTCGATGTCCCAGATTTGATCCCGGCTCTGGGTCACTGTCCGTGTGGAGTTTGCACATTCTCCCCATGTTTGCTTGGGTTTTGCCCCCACAACCCAAAGATGTACAGGGTAGGTGAATTGGCCACGCTAAATTGCCCCTTAATTGGAAAAAATGAATTGGGTACTCTAAATTTATGTTAAAAAAAATCTCGTGTCACAATCCACTTTTGAATACAATTAGCAGACTCAGAAATACTTGCTGCAAAGAGATGTCTTGAATAAACCGCTTTGAGAAAAAGATCCTTCAGGAACCAGCTGTAGATTCTTGCCTGAGTTAAACTACTGAATACCTCCTGACATTCTGACATCTATTTAAAAAGCGGAGGGGTTCATCTTGCTAGACCCCAGCATCAACTGCTGCCCCACCCCCCCACTCGGCCAACATTTAAAAAAATATTCGTTCATGGAGTGTTGGCCTCACTGGTAAGGCCATTCTTAATTCCCCCTTGATATGACTGGCATGTTCAGGCCATTTCAGGGGACAGTTAAGAGTCAACTACACTGCTGTGTGCCTGGAGTCACATGTAGGCCAGACCAGGTAAGGACAGCAGATTTCCCTCCATAAAGGATATTAGTGAACCAGATGGGTTTTTATGACAATTGACAATGTTTTCATGGTCATCATTAGATTTTTAATTCAGACAGCACGGTGGCGCAGTGGATAGCATTGCTGCCTCACAGCGCCAAGGTCCCAGGTTCGATCCAGGCTCTGGGTCACTGTCCGTGTGGAGTTTGCACATTCTCCCCATGTCTGCGTGGGTTTCGCCCCCACAACCCAAGGATGTGCAGGGTAGGTGGATTGGCCACGCTAAATTGCCCCGAAAAAATGAATTGTGTACTCTAAACTTTAAAAAAAAGATTTTAAATTCAAATTTGACCATTTGCCGTGGTGGGATTTGATCCTCGAGTCTTCAAAGCATTACACTGGGTCTATGGATTACCAGTTCAGTGAAAATATCATTGCACCTTCACCTCCCCAAACACTCCACTGGACTCTAACAGGAATCTTTTTCCTTGATTCGCCAAGGTCTATATTCCAGTGTGCATTTTAACAAAGTCCCCTTTACTCAACCCTTTGAACATAATTGACTGGACTTCCTATTGCAAAGTATCCTCGAATGATTCTGTGGCATTTAATGCTTCAAAATCCTTGTTTCCTTGAATATGAGTTCTGTCCTCAGGGGGCAGAGGTGAGTGTAGTGGCCACCACTAAGGACAAGGCGCTGGGGAAACTGAAAGGTCTGAAGGTGGACAAATCGCCCGGACCGGATGGACTACATCCCAGGTTTCTAAAGGAAATAGCTGAGGAGATTCTGGAGGCATTAGTGGTGATTATTCAGGAATCACCGGAGACAGGGAGGATTGTAAAATCGCTAATGTAACTCCCCTGTTTAAGAAGGGAGGGAGGCAGAAGTTGTGAAATTATAGGTCGGTTAGCCTGACTTCGATTGTTGGCAAGATGTTAGAGTCTATTATTAAGGATAAGATTGCAGAGTAGTTACAAGTGCATGGTAAAATAGGACTGAATCAGCACGGCTTCGTCAAGGGGAGGTCATACCTGACAAATCTATTAGAATATTTTGAGGAGGTAGCAAGGAAGTTAGACAAAGGAGAACCAGTGGACGTGATCTATTTAGATTTCCAGCAGGCCTTTGGCAAGGTGCCATACAGGAGGCTACTAAATTAGATAAGAGCCCATCGTCTTAGGGGCAAGGTACTGGCATAGATAGAGGATTGGCTGACTGGCAGAAGGCAGAGAGTGGGGATAAAGGGGACCTTTTTAGGATGGCTGGCGGTGACTAGTGGTTGTCCACAGGGGTCAGTGTTGGGACCACAGCTGTTCACGATGTACATTAATGATTTAGAAGAAGGACGTTTTGAGATGATATAAAGAGATGCAGACTGACAGGTTGTGCTGAGGAAGCAGGGAGGCTGCAGAAGGACCTGGATAGGCTAGGAGAGTGGGCAAACCAGTGTCAGATGGAATACAATATGGAAAAGTGTGAGGTAATTCACTTTGGTGGAAAGAATAGAGGCATGGACTATTTTCTAAATGGGAAAAGGGTTCAGAAATCAGAAGCACAAAGGGATTCAGGAGTCTTTGTTCACGATTCTCTTAAGGTTAACGTGCAGGTTCAGTTGGCAGTTAGGAAGGCAAATGCAATGTTAGCATTCATGTTGAGAGGGCTAGAATACAAGAGCAGGGATGTGCTCTTCTGAGGTTATGTAAGGTTCTGGTCAGACTCCATTTGGAGTATTGTGAGCTATTTTGGACCCCTTATCTGAGGAAGGATGTACAGGCCTTGGAAAGGGTCTAGAGGAGGTTTACAAAATGGTCATTGGAATGAAGGACTTGTCATATAAGGAGCGGATGAAAACTCTGGCTCTGACTCGATGGAATTTAGAAGGATGAGGGGGGAATCTCATTGAAACTTACAGAATACTAAGAGGCCTGGATAGAGTGAATATGGAGAGGATGTTTCCACTAGTAGGAGATACTAGATGCCAAGGGCACAGCCTCAGACTGAAGGGACGATCCTTTAAAACAGAGATGAGGAGGAATTTCTTCAGCCAGAGGGTGGTGAATCTGTGAAACTCTTTGCCGCAGAAGGCTGTGGAATCCAAGTCACTGAGTGTATTTAAGTCAGAGATAGATAGGTTCTTGATTAATAAGGGGATCAGGGGTTATGGGGAGAAGACAGGAAAATGGGGATGAGAAAAATATCAGCCATGATTGAATCGTAGAATCAGAGAATCATAGAATATACGGACGGAGCCAGGCCCTTCGGCCTGAACTGGTCCATGCCAACCAAAAAGCACATTTTAGCTAACTCCATTTGGTGCATATCTCTCTCTAATCCTTTCCTATCCATGTATCTGTCCAAATGCCTTCTGAATGTTATCAATGTCCCTGCCTCAACCACTTCCTCCGGCTGCTCATTCCACATACGTACCACCCTCTGTGTAAAAAAGTTACTCCTCAAGTTCCCATTAATTCTTTCCCCTCTTAACTTAAACCTATTCCCTCTCGTTCTCGATTCCCCAACCCTGAGTGCATTCACCCTATCAATGCCTCTCATGATCTTATAAACCTCTATAAGATCACCCATCAGTCTCCTACGCTCCAAAGAAAAAGTCATAGCCTATCCAATCTCTCCTTGTAACTCAGTCCTTTGAGTCCTGGCAACATCCTTCTGCCCTCTCTCCAGTTTAATAACATCTTTCCTATAGCAAGGCGACCAAAACTGAACACAATACTCCAGGTACGGCCTCACCAACATCCCGTACAATTGCAACATAATTTCTCAACTTCTATACTCAATGCTCTGACTGATGAAGGCTAGCAGGCGTAAAAGCCTTCTTCACTGCCCTATCTACCTGTGATTCCACCTTTAGAGAACCATGCACCGGAACTCAAAGGTCCCTCTGTTCCACGATACTCCTTAAGGTCCAACCATTCACTCCTTAAAGTCCTACCTTGATTTGACTTTCCAAAATGCAACACTTTGCACTTATCTGCATTGAACTTCCATTTGTCATTTCTCAGCCCATTTCCCCAGCTGATCAAAACTCTGCTACAATTTTTGATAACCTTCCTCACTGTCTACAATACCACCTATTTTAATATCATCTGCAAACTTACTGATCATGCCTTGTACATTCTCATCCAAATCGTTGTTATCGATAACAAACAGCAATGGGCCCAGCACTGACCCCGGAGGCACAACCACTAGTCACAGGCCTCCAGCCTGACAGGCATCCTTCCACCATTACCCTCTGCCTCCTACCATCAAGCCAATTGTATTTCCAATTTGCCAGCTCTCTGGATTCCATGTGATCTAGCCTTCCAGTGCAGCCTACCATGTGGAACTTATCAAATGCCTTACTTCATTCCATATAGACTACATCTACTACCCTGCCCTCATCAACCTTCCTGGTCACTTCAACTCAAACAAATTTGTACGGCATGATCTCCAATGCACAAAGCTGTGCTGACTACTCCTAATCAAACCCTGTCTTTCCAAATGCATGTATATCTTACCCTTCAGAATCCTCTTCAGTAACTTACCCACCACAGATGTTAGGCTTACCGGTCTATAATTCCCAGATTTTTCTTTGCAGCCCTTCTTAAATAAGGGCACAACATTTGCTACCCTCCAATCTTCTGGTACCTCACCCATGGCTAACGATGATGCAAATATCTCAGCCAGGGCTCCCACAATTTCTTCTCTGGCCTCTCGCAGTGTTCATGGATAAACTTGATCAGGGCCAGGAGATTTATCCACCTTCATACATTTTAATACATCCATCACCTCCTCTACAGTAATACAAACTGTCCCCAACATACCACCACTAACCTTCCCAGGTTCCCAAGTCTTCATGTCTTTCTCCACGGTAAACACAGAGAAATATTCATTGAGAACCTCACCCATCTGCTGCCGTTCCACACATATGTGTCCACTTTGGACCTTGAGGGGTCCTATTCTCTCTCAAGTTATTCTTTTTCCTTTAATGTACTTATTGAGGACCGAACTCAGCTTCTAATACTACCAACCATATCCACCCACCTTCATCCCACCCCAGCTCTACTTGCCCTCTTTATAAATGTGGCGGGCGGATGACAAAAAATCACTCCCCTCGCCCAACAACAAGAATTAAAGACATAGTAACCAAAAGGAGCAAAACAGTTCACCAATCGCACTTGCTATAATTGACTCAAAGTGATCTTGCTTACACAAGCATTACAGGCTAAGGATAATAAACAGCACAGGCCATCACGCTCACATTTCACACTCCCCTGCAGGAACAAAGACAATAAAGGAAAAAGTCAACAACATGATCAGCAGGAAGTAATGATCAGGTTTATCAAAGAACCACAGGGTAGATTGCAGGATAAAAGCATCTTAATGTCGCACAAAAGGCGAAGGGTAAGGCAGGATCGACGAGCGCTCTCCAGGATAGCTTAGGATTCCATCGATCGAAGCACAAAACACCATTACTGCCACTGTGCCATCTCCCCGACGCCCAGGCGGCACACAGACTGGGCCCCGGCCAGAGAGAATAACTCAACCTGCTTGGCCACTCCAACCCTTCGCAATGAACATCAAGAACAAAACTAAATGGGACCAGTGATCGGTGGACCCAACCGACACCTGGCCTTGCAGAGAGGATACATTGTGCTACTTCCTGGGGAGGACGATGTGAGGAAGGGAGAAAGCAATGACAGCTTCTTTCAGGCTAAGCAGCGTTGCACTTGCAGCTCCTTCGATTTGGTCCATTGTATTCGCTGCTCCCGATGCGATCTCCTCTGTCGGAGCAGCTTCAAGACCTGTGTATTGAGTCAGCTTTCACATGGGGTCCTTCCCTGTGGCTCAACTCAGTACAGAGAGCAACAGACACATCAACAAACTGGATAAGACGGCTTTATTTTCCGAAGCTTGAATTCGGGTACGCAAGAGATGAGATCTGGATGCTTGCCAAGATCGATCTGCTGAACACTGATAAAAACACATCAATTATACAATTTCCAAAAATCAATAGCCCACCCCGTCAGACTCGATCCAATCTCTGAAGCTGCATGTTTCAACTTTATCAATAAAATTGCGATCAACCCATGATTGAGCCTCATCCTGTTAGCTGTGCTAACAAAAGGCTTGATGTCAATCGTAGGTTGTTTTCCCCATCTTAGAATCCTGTTTTGTGAGGGACAGGATGGCAGAACCGGCATCCTCTTTACTCCATGGATTGTTCCAGAGGGACAGGATATCAAAAGTGGCTTCCTTTTCACTTCATGGATTGTTCCAGAGGATAGTGGTGGCCACTGATAAAAATGTATTCTATGTAGTCTGCTGATCACACATCACCTGTGTCTCAAAAACATGGGCAAGTTAGCGAGCCTAAATCCCATCATGCATTGTATCCACTGCTTGTAGCCAGAGTTTACATGATGATCACTGCTATATCCTAAAATACAAGTTTAATGTTTAATAATGATTACCCAATACACATTCTATAATTAATCTCAATCCTTAATAAACTAATTTATGTAAAACTACTCTAGTGGCATCCTAGCTATTCAGTTTTAAGAGGTCTCATCCCTGAAACACCCCCCCCCCCTTCATCCTCTGGCCGATTAAACGCAGACACCACATCTCAGTTCACAAGCATGACTCAGGCCTTCCTGTTGCTTGACATTTCAACTCAGCACCTCGCTCTCATGCCCAGATGTCCGTCCTTGGCCTGCTAGGATGCTCCAGTGAAGCCCGACATAAATTAGAGGAGCAGCACCTCACCTTCCAGTTAGACACGTTGTATCCCTCGAGGCTGAACATTGAGTTCGGCAACTTTGGACTTTGAACTTTCTCCTCCATCTTAAATCCCCTCCCCCCCCTTTCTTCTTTCTTCGAGGAGTCAGAGGGCTCAAAGCGTCTACTCTGTTTAGATGCTGGCCGACCTGCTGAGTTTTTCCAGCCCCCTCTGTTTCTCTTAGAGCGTCAAAGGTGATGAAAAACTGAAAACGTGTAGAAATAAAACTGACTGAACAGCGAGCGGATTCTCAACTTGTTCAGGCTGTAAACGAAACCAAAAAAGAAGCCTGATTATCTGCTCGGCAAATTTTGCCACTTGGATGTGGACACACCCATGGAACATGACCGGGGGGGGGGGGGGGGGGGGGGGGATTTGACTAAAAATACACCTTGGCCAGAATGTTCCGTTGCTCGGGCAGGTGTGGGCCCGACCCGCAATCACAACAGATCGTGTGGCAAGATGTGGGGCATGCGGCCCGATGTCATACTGCACTGGCGCGATACCTCAATTGGTAGGCGCACTTGGGATTCCGAAGCGCATCTGCTGACAATTAAGGGGGCAATCAGGCCCATTAAAGAGTCAATTAAAAGTGATTTCATGTGGTGGATCGACTTTGGTGAGTGGACCTTCACGTTTTAGCTCCAACCTTAATCCAGGGCGGTGAAATGCCCCCAGTTCTGAAGCACAATTGAAAAAGGTTTCTGGGGCCTGAGGTTATCTCGGTTCTGCTATCAGGTGTTTGAACATGCTGCCTTGACACCGTTTGCTGTGCTTTTTTTCATCGCGTTTAATTCGTAGAGGTCTGAAACTCCCCGAGACTGCATGGAATCCCTTTCCGGGGGGCCGATCACGGGATCTTCCAGGCCCGCTGAGCGCACCGGCAACATTCAGGCCCCTTAACCGTGGCAGCAAAAAGTTAGCTTCTGCATTACTAATAATAAGGCAAAAAAAACCTATCACGCTCTTAAAATTATTCGCTTGTTCATTGCTTAATCAATTGCTTTGATATTTTAAATTTAACGATGTCATCTGCTGCGAGGCTCGGCTGATTTTCCAAAGTCACATTGGGATTTTATGTGAATGTATGATGGGCCCAGCACCCGTGAGGAATTACCAAACTGGATTTTCTAGTTATTCATCCAGGCATGTGACTGAAAGTTTCCCTAATTCGCAGGACAATGATCAAGGGGTCAAATGGCAGTGGGGATCTTCACATTTTAATCTTGTAGGACCGTGAGCTGGTAAGAAGCAGCTGGCATCTTGCTGTCTTCTTGAACATAATAGGACATCCCAAGCTGCTTCTCAAAAGCGTTCTCGCCAGTGAGCTGAGAAGTGTGTGTGGGCAACAGCAAACTAACTAAAAATGCATAGCTCAGGGTGCACAAGACTTGTGTACCCAACACCCTCACTTTACAGGAGGGAGCCCTGGATTTCTAACGCAAGCAAAGACAGGCAACTTGAACAGCTTTCACCTCCCCTGCCTCAGACGAATATTGAGCATCTCCTGAGCGAGACAGAGTGCCAACTATGGAAGTACAGCAGCCATTGAATCCATAGGACCCCTGCAGTGCAGGAGGGGGCCATTCGGCCCGTCGGGTCTGCACCGACCTTCTGAAAGAGCCGGCCTCGGTTTGACGAATGTGATATAAAATAGTTACTTTAGAGATATTAGTTACTGTAATGTAGAGATAGGCCAGTCTCATTCTGGTGAGTTCACAGACAAAGGATTTCAGACCGCATGGCAAAGCAAGGAAGAGGTGTGTCCACCAAAGGAGGAGAAAAGGATGCTGGGTAATAGGGGCCAGAGGAAGGGATTGGAAGTGAGCCAATCAGAATATATCAACAGGTCAGGAGGGATATAGGATGACCTATGGGAATCGTGTATGTGAAACTTGATACCATTTGAATGTATCAGTACAGACTCCTTTGTTCTACAGCCTCACTTGATTCCAGAAGTGTACGAAGCAGGATGTGCTTCGTGCTCCTGAGAATTGAGGAAAGCTTGCAAGCTAAATAAAATAACTAATGCTGTACCTGCAAATCCATCTCGACTTTTATTGAGGCCAGACTGACGGGTAAAGAAACTTGGGATTTGACAGGTTCACTCCCTTGCCCTATCCCCGTGACCCCGTGCATTCATCATGACCAATCCACCCAACCTGCACAACTAAGGGGCAATTTAGCATGGCCTATCCTCCTAACCTGCACGTCTTTGGAATGAGTGTGGAAACCAGAGTGCCCGGAGGAACCCCACGCAGACAGGGGGAGGACGGGGAAACTCCACACAGTCACCCAAGGCCGAAGTCGAACCCGGGTCCCTGGTGATGCGAGGCAGCAGTGCCACTCAATGTGCCACCCTGCCGCCTGCAGCGTGCAGGAATCTTCAGGATGTTTGCTCTCTTCAGTCTGCGGTGACGCTGTTGGCTGGGTCATGAGCGCCAAACGGACGACGGCTGCGTCCCCAAATGCATGCTCAAAACCCCAAGCTTGCTGTTTACGACAGACCAACAGGCCTCCCACATCTGCAACACCCGAGACTGCAGGTTGTGCGGGACGGGAGTTGGTGGCTGGGATGTCCTTGCTGCTGACCCAAGTGCCTGGAGACGAGACGTCAGGAAGAATGTGGAAAAAGCCGAGGAACCAAAGAGATGACCAGGTGAAGGAAAAGAGAACCCGGCAGAAGAAAATAGTGTCAGCTGATGTTGGATGAATGCTAGTTATCTGTGCCAGCTGCAGAAAGGGCTGCCACCCACGAATCAGCCTCCACCCCACACCAGAGGATGTTCAATACAGAAGTGAATACACCCTGGATGCAGTCCATTCTCTCCTGAAATGGACGGGTCCTAATAATAATGTCAGCCAAAACCTGGTTCCCAAGCCACATACAAGACAGATGACAGAAAGTTTGATCTCACTGGTAGGTTTTAAGAAGTTCCTTAAAGAAGGAACAAGCAAGGCTTAGAGGAGAAATTCCAGAATTTAGGAACAAGGGAGCCGAAAGCATAGCCGCCAATGCCAGAGCGCTTGAAATTGAGGGTGACACAAAAGGGTCAGAATTGGATGAATGCTGAGATCTCGGCGAGGGGCTGGAGGAGGCGGGGGTAGGGAGGGGCAAGGCAAGGGAGGCATTTGGGAGAAGAAAAAAGGTGGGGTTTTTAAATTGAGGCATTGCTGACTTGGAACCATCCTAGAGGAATGGCGCTGAGGGCTCTTTACTCCATTTGGCTGGGTTTCTTTGTAACCCACTCAGCCAAAGTCATGGTGGGAGAAGCCTGCAGAAATTCCAAACAAGATATTCCTGAAGGCTGGAAGAGCTGCCCATGGGAGGGAGGTGAGGAATGAGAAATGGTCTACAAGATCCTAAAGCAGAAATCGACCTCTCTATGTGGCACAGTTACAGAGCATGCGGAAGGCAATTACTTTGCCTTGCTACCAGCTGGCAGCATTATAGATCCAGAGAATCATAGAAAAGATACAGCACCGAAGGGGGCCACTCAGCCCCCTGTTTTGAACATCATCTTGTCCATACCAACCCAAGGACACCCAGATGCCCATTCTCATCCCATCTTCCTGCACCTGGCTAATAGCCTTGCAGCTCACAGCATTGAAGGTGCAGATCCAGGTAGAGTTAAGGGTCTCTGCTCAGTTCTGCTTTCAGCACCTCAATCATTTACTCCTCCAGGAATTCTCATCGGCGTTTGTGTCTCAATGTATTTCCTTTCTTCTAGGGGGAGTCAGTTGCAAATTCCCACTCCACTTTGTCTGAAGAAATTCCAATTTTAAGGTTCTCTCCCCCCCATCCCCCTCCACCCTGCATGTTCTGGGCTCCGTCCCCACAGAATAAATAGTTTTCATCTATTCTGTTCATGGGAAAACAAGCCTCGTCCACACACAATCTCCTCACAATGTAACCATTTTAGCCTCAATATTGTTCTGATGGCCACCAAAATCCAATACATCCTTCCTGAGGTGTCGGGCGAAATTCTCCCCAAACGGCGCGATGTCCGCCGACTGGCGCCCAAAACGGCGCCAATCAGACGGGCATCGCGCCGCCCCAAAGGTGCGGAATGCTCCGCATCTTTGGGGGCCGAGCCCCAACATTGAGGGGCTAGGCCGGCGCCGGAGGGATTTCCGCCCCGCCAGCTGGCGGAAACGGCCTTTGTTGCCCCGCCAGCTGGCGCGGAATTGACATGTCGGGGCGGCGCATGTGCGGGAGCGTCAGCGGCCGCTGACAGTTTCCCGCGCATGCGCAGTGGAGAGAGTCTCTTCCGCCTCCGCCATGGTGGAGACCGTGGCGGAGGCGGAAGGGAAAGAGTGCCCCCACGGCACAGGCCCGCCCGCGGATCGGTTGGCCCCGATCGCGGGCCAGGCCACCGTGGGGGCACCCCCTGGGGTCAGATCGCCCCGCGCCCCCCCCAGGACCCCGGAGCCCGCCCACGCCACCTTGTCCCGCCGGTAAATAGGTACTTTAATTTACGCCGGCGGGACAGGCGTTTTATCGGCGGGACTTCGGCCCACCCGGGCCGGAGAATCGAGCGGGGGGGCCCGCCAACCGGCGCGGCCCGATTCCCGCCCCCGCCGAATATCCGGTACCGGAGACTTCGGCAACCGGCGGGGGCGGGATTCACGGCAGCCCCCGGCGATTCTCCAACCCGGCGGGGGGGTCGGAGAATGACGCCCATGGTGTCCAAAATAGGGTTGGTTTGGAGCATTGCATCAATTAACATACCTTCTTAGACAAAGAAAGATAGGCTTGAGCTGAGATTTTCTGTCACTGTCAGGGCGGGACTCGCCACGGGAGATTCAATGGCCCAACCAAAATTCAGTACGAAGTCTTACAACACCAGGTTAAAGTCCAACAGGTTTGGTTCGATGTCACTAGCTTTCGGAGCGCTCCTTCCTCAGGTGAAAGCTGCCAAAATTCAATAGACGTTCCACAGGACCGGATGATCCCGACGGGCAGGTAGGGGCTGGAAAATCCCACCCTTAGAATTATACCAACACCTCTCACTACCTCAGATGTCCCAAAATATTTTACCCAATCAAGTAATTCTGAGGCATAGTTACTGTCATCAGGTATGAGAAACGACAGCCAATCTGTGAACAGCAAGCTCTCACAAACATCAATGTGACCATGATTAGATGCTGTTTATTTAGTGAATTTTAAACATGCATCCACGCGATTGGATTGAATTGGATTGGATTGTATTTTGTTTACTGTCAAGTGTACCAAAGTACAGTGAAAAGTATTTTTCTGCGAGCAGATCATTAAGTACATGAAAATAAAATAAAATAAAATAAAATACATAATAATAGGGCATCACAAGGTACACAATGTAACTACAGAAGCACTGGCATCGGATGAAGCATACAAGGTGTAGTGTTAATGAGGTCAGTCCATAAGAGGGCCGTGTAGGAGTCTGGTAACAGTGGGGAGGAAGCTGTTTTTGAGTCTGTTCGTGTGTGTTCTCAGACTTTTGTATCTCCTGCCCGATGGAAGAAGTTGGAAGAGTGAGTAAGCCAGGAGGGAGGGGTCTTTGATTATGCTGCCCGCTTTCCCCAGGCAGCGGGAGGTGTAGATGGAGTCAATGGATGGGAGGCAGGTTTGTGTGATGGACTGGGCTGTGTTCACGACTCTCTGAAGTTTCTTGCGATCTTGGGCCGAGCAGTTGCCATACCAGGCTGTGATGCAGCCCGATAGGATGCTTTCTATGGTGCGATGTAGGTGTCGTTGGCTGGGCCAGCATTTATTGCTCACCAATTATTGTTAGGCCACATTATCACATGTAGGCCAGACCAGGTAAGTATGGCAGATTTTCTTCTCCAAAGGCATCAGCGAACCAGACTTTAATAAATATCAGCAATAGATTCACAGTGCTGATTTATATTGAATTCAAATTCAATAGATATTACCAGGTGTTATTGAACCCAGGTCCCCAGAGCATTACATAGAATCATAGAATCCCTAAAGTGCAGGAGGCCATTCAGCCCATCTGGTCTACACCGACCCTCTGAAAGAGCACCATACTTAGACCCATACCCGACACTATCCCCGTAACCCCACCGAGGGCCAATTTATCATGGCCAATAAACCTCAACTGCGCATCTTTGGGCTGTGGGAGGAAACCAGAGCACCCGGAGGAAACCCACGCAAGCACGCGGAGAACGTGCAAAGTCCACACAGACTGTCACCTCAGGTCAGAATCGAACCTGGGTCCCTGACGCTGTGAGGCAGCAGTGCTAACCACTGTGCCACCGTACCACCCTGGGTCTCTGAGTTACAAGCGCAGTGACAATACCACTCTGCCACTGCATTTGTCGAAGGATCAATGTTGGCCAGAATAAAACTCCTTCACGGTAAACGTTAAGTTGGAAGTTCAGAAGTTTCAGCTATGCCAGGATCCCACAGGTGGAGGTTGGAGCTGATTATTTGCAGCGTTTCAAGAAAGAGTGAGTTGTATTTTTGAACGACGATGCAATTGGGGCAGAGTTAAGGTACAAACCTTTCAGGAAATAGGGAATTGATTTAAAACATCAGGGGGCCTGCCTGTAAAGAGCTCAATAGAAATTTTTGATCGAAGATCCCTGAATTGGTGATCGGTCACCAGCGTCTCTTAGCATGTGGCAGAAAGGAGGTGAAGAGGAAAGTCTGAATGTGGAGACAGATTCAGTGAAAAATGGGACCAAGGAAGGTAGGCTTGAGTATCAAAAATAGGTGAAACAAAGAATCACCGAATCTTAGAGAACAGGAGTGGTCATTCAACCCGTCGTGGCCTGTGCTAGCTCTTTTATAGAGCTTTCTCTCATTCCCTCTGCTCCTTCTATCAATCTCTGTAAATTCCTCCCCATTTATAGAATCAAACAGTACAGAAGAGGCCCTTCTGCCCATCAAGCCTGCACCGACATAAAATTACTCTAAATCTACATTAATCCCAGCATTCGGCCCATAGCCTGGAATGTTATGGAGCGGGATTCTCCGCCCTGCCGCACCTGTTTTCTGGTGCAACGCGCCCCCGCCAGCAGCGGGATCCTCTGTCCCGGCAGCCGGCCAATGTGGTTTCCCATTGTGGGCACCCCCTCGCCGTTGGGAAATCTGCAGGCGTGAGTGCGATGCCGGTGAAGGGGAGGATCCCGCCGACAGAGAATCCCTCCCATGATATGCCAAGTGCTCATCCGACTACCTTTGAAAGATTGTGAGGTTTCCTGCCTGAAACATCCTCCCAGGAAGTGCATCCCAGATTCCCACCACCCTATTTTATCTGGATTCCCATCCTCAGATCGGAATTCCAGTGCATCTGGATTTCCAGCCTGTTGTGACCAAAGGTAAGACCTCCACACGTAGCCAGACAGACAGGATACAACGAATGCACTCCTCCTCAATACAATACTCTCCATCCCCTCCTCCAATTGGAACAAAGCTCCGCCCCTTAATCACCTGATGAATTTGTATTCCAAGGTGTAGGAAGGGATCGAATACAATGCAGGTTCAAATCCCTTTGGGGGTCAAAGCACCCCCCCCCCCCCCCCCCCCCGCCCCACCCCATGCCAGGAGAAGTATCCACGTCTAGCCTTGATTGCTTGGTCAGAGGTCAGGGGTCGAGATGCTGCACAGCCGGCCCGGGAGGCGTGTAGCACACCAGAGAACGTTGTTTTTGCGGAACTGGCGAAGCTGGGGCTCTTTGGCCGGCAAGGCTATCGGGATGGGGCATGGTTGTCTGCCGGTCCATGTCCATGTCTGATCCAGCGTCGCTGTCTTCGCCGTCGCTGGACGGACCGGCGAACGCGGCGGTCACCTTGGCTTCCTGATTTCTGACAGCCGGGGGTATAGTCAGAGGGGGCCCAGCCTCGGTGGGCCTCGGCGATCCCCCTAGGTGGCACGGGGGACGGAGTCCAGAACCGGATTGGGGTCTCTGGGTCTGCTCCGGCGGCTCTCGGTCCCATCCACGCATGTGGTCCAGGTGGCGATGTGCTGCATTTCCCTGCGTCTGGACACTAGTCTTGTTGGGCGGATGACCACGCCAGAGATCCATGTGGGTCCCGCCCCAAAACTTTGGATGTAGACCATATTGCCTGTTTTGAAGTTGAGGATCTTTGGGTTCGAAGTGAATCCTTTCTCGAGCGGTCCTGGCGCTGACTGACCCGCGCCCCAATGTGGTGAAGGTCAAGACTGAGGCGAGTCCTGAGAGTCGCCCCGTGAGTAATTCTGCGGGCGCGATCCCGGTCGTGACATGCGGCGTTGCGCGGTAACTGAAAAGGATACACGGCAACTGCGTCTCCCAGGATCCTTTCTCATTGCACGTTTAAAGGTTTGGGCCGCTTGTTCGGCCAACCATGAACGACACAAACTCCTGGCTGGTGACTGACGTTCTGTTGTCAGATACCAGGACTTCAGGCAACCCGTGTGTGCTGATGATGCTCCACAGTCTGTCCACGGAGCTTGTGTGGTTGTCGTGGTAACCCAGTGTACGTCCAGCCACTTTGAGTGGGCATCCACGAGTGTGAGGAACGTGGCCCCCTGGAATGGACCAGTAAAGTCTGTGTAGACCCTTGACCGTGGCTTCCCAAGCTACTCCCAGGGGTGCATCGAGGCTGCCGGCGGAGCTTTTTGGTGCTCCTGGCATGGAGCGCAGTTGAGGGCGACGTTCTCGATCTCAGATCTCCGGGCCACCAAATATAGCTGCGGTCCAGCATTTTCACCTTGGCCACCCCTGGATGTCCGTCGTGGAGGTCGATGCATAAAGATGCATGACCCTGCTCGGGCACGACCACCTGCGTCCCCCAAACGAGGACACCATCCTCGACGCCCATTTCCGACAGCTTTGAGGTGTAGGCCTTCAGTTCAATTGGCAGCACCCTATGCTGGGCCCCATACTGGTCCATGTGCCGGACCGGTGACAATTTTGGGTCAGTCTGGGTCCTCTACCTTATGCAGAACTCCACCACCGGCAAGGTGTCTAAGACGTGGAGGGCGGCTATCACTTCCACAGCCGCGTCGGGTGCTGGCGGCTTTGTGGAGAGGGGCAGATGGCTAAACGTGTCAGCATGCGGAATCCTTATGCCTGGACGATGCTCTAGGGCATATTTCTAAGTGGTGTTGCTAACTTTTGGTTGGTTCAATTGGCTCTGTTATATAACCTTTGCTCTCGCGTTGCTAGGTATCTTTATGATACCGCCATGAGGTTCAAGTTCAGGGAATGATCAATAACTCAATACACCAGTTAGTAAGATTCAAATCAAAGCACATTTATTATACACAGTAATCGCTACTCATGCATACATTCTACTTCTAAGCTACTTCTACAACTAACAGGCCTATACTTAGCTTCGGACTGGCCCACCAGGTCAGGGGAACAAATGGCCTTTCGTTCGGGTTCTGAGTCTGCGGGATTCAAAAGTTGATACGGACTGGCAGTTAGGAGCATCTATCTTGTAGCGGGCGTTGACTTAAGACTTACGGCATCTTGGCGGCAGCTGAACCGGTCACTGTCAAGGGTTGGTTCGCGTTGCTGAGTGACCGGGTCAAGAAGGTTGATTTGAACTTGGGGGCTTAACTTTATAGTCCCCAGGGGCTTCCCGCCTTTCGGGGCGGACCCCGTACCTGGTTCCAAGTGATTGGACTTCGTTCCAATCGCTTGGTTCGATTTCTCCAATACTGGAGTGGTTCCCTGATCGATGGGCGGTCTTGAGGTATCCGTTAACCTCTTTTGTGTTGGCTCCTGCTGGCGCCGAGGAGTCTGACTTGGCCTTGTTTATCCCAAATGTTTCGATTGTTCCCGGGGATCGCTCATTAGTATGTAGATGGCTGCTACATTATTATGCAGATGGCTGCTTGTATCAATGCTGTCTGGGCTTTTGCAGAGTTTAATACACAGTAACTTCACCTGCTAGTTTCTGCCTCTGTTGGCTGAATTTCCCTTCAGTCTTTGCTGTTCTCCATTTTACGTCGGGAGTTGGCCAACCCAGGTGGCTACAGTGGCGAGTAGCAACGCCCATCGCTGGACCCGGTCAGACGCAATCAACAGGATCACTCGGGTTTTTTTTAACCAACCCAGTCGTGGCTTGTGGTCCGTATATCGTGAATGTGCCTCCATAAACATATTGGTGTAATTTATGCACCGGGAATATGACGGCCATACCTTCCTTTTCCACCTGTGTGTAGTTCTATTCAGCATTCGCAAGTGTGCAGGATGCGAAGGCGATCAGCTGCTCCGAGCCGTCGGGCATGCGATGTGCCAGGACCGCTCCGGCACCGTACGGTGAGGCATCGCACGTTAGGAGCAATGGTTTGGATGGGTCGAAGTGGGTAAGTAATTTGTCTGATGAGAGGCGCTGTTTGACTTCTTGGAAACCCTCTGGCGCGAGGGCCTCCACTGCCATCGCTGTCCTCTCTTCAATAGTTGGTGGAGTGGGTTGAACAACATGGCCATCCAGGGATTGAATTTTCTGGAATAGTTCACCAGACCTAGGAAAGAGCAGAGCTCCGTGTGGTCACGAGGGATGGGGGCTTGGCGGATCGCTCATACCTTGTCTTCCACCGTAAGGAGGCCCCTGCAGTCTACCAGGTGGCCGAGATATGTGACCTCAGGCGCATGAAAAACACACATCTCTCTCCGGAGGCAGACCCCAGCCTGAGCAAACCGCTCGAGGACCTCGGTGAGGTTTTCCATGTGCTCCCTGTATGAGGTTCAAGTGATGAGGACGTCGTCCAGGTAAATGGTCACTCGTGGCAATCCACGTAGGCTGTTTTCCATGACACGCTGGAAGATGGCGTAGGCTAAGGAGACTCCAAACGGCAAATGGGTGCATTGGCACAGACCCCGGTGGGTCCTTATTGTTACGTACTTCCATGACCCCGGGTGGAGCAGCAGTTGTAGGTGTGCGTGGCTCATGTCCAACTTCGTACATGCCTTGCCCCCACTGATCCGGGTGTAAAGGTTTTCAGTCCAAGGTGTCGGGTTACGGTCGAGATGCGTCACTCGGTTGGCGGTCATCTTATAATCGTCACCGACCCGTTGGGGTGGCGGTGCGATAGTGATATTGTCGCTGGACTGGTGAATAAGAAACCCAGGGTAATGCTCAAGGGACTCGGGCAGCACGGTAGCATTGTGGATAGCACAATTGCTTCACAGCTCCAGGGTCCCAGGTTCGATTCCGGCTTGGGTCACTGTCTGTGCGGAGTCTGCACATCCTCCCCGTGTGTGCGTGGGTTTCCTCCGGGTGCTCCGGTTTCCTCCCACAGTCCAAAGATGAGCAGGTTAGGTGGATTGGCCATGATAAATTGCCCTTAGTGTCCAAAATTGCCCTTAGTGTTGGGTGGGGTTACTGGGTTATGGGGATAGGGTGGCGGTGTTGACCTTGGGTAGGGTGCTCTTTCCAAGAGCCGGTGCAGACTCGATGGGCCAAATGGCCTCCTTCTGCACTGTAAATTCTATGATAATCCCATCACTGCAGATGTCTAATTTGATTTCAATAGAAATCTGGGGTGGGATTCTCCGATCCTGGGGCTAAGTGTTGATGCCGCCATAAATGCTGGAATGTTTTAAGACGGCGTGATCTGGCCCCTAGGATCAGCGGTCCTGCGGCGCACCGGGGGCCAGCACGGCACTGGAGAGCCTCAAGCTGCTCCAGCTGCCAAAACGGGAGACAGCACGGGCGGCGTGGGTACGCGCATGCGCGCTACGGCCGGCACGAGTTCGCGCATGCACATGGGTTGCCTTCTCCCCGCCGGCCCCGATGCAACATGGGACCTACAGGGGCCCGGCACGGAGGAACATAGGCCCCCACCGGGATAAGCCCGCCCACCGATCAGTCGGCCCCGATCACGGACCAGACCACCGTGGAGGCCCCGCCCGGGGTCGGATCCCCCTTCCCCCCCACCAGGCCGCCCCCCGCATCATGAACGCCGAAGTCCCGCGGGTAGGACCACACGAGAACGACGCCGGCGGGACTCGGTACAACTGGGCGGGCACTCCAGCCCATCGTGCGGGGAGAATCACCGGGCGGGGGCGCGTTGAGCGGCCCACGACCAGCGCCGTGCTGACCGCGCCATCGCCAATGGCGCCGATTCTCCGGTCGCCGGAGAATCGTTAGAGAGGCATCGCATAATTCGCACCCCCCCCCCCCCCCCCCCCAGCAATTCTCCAACCCCGCGCGGGGTCGGCGAATTCCACCCCTGGTAATTTAAGAAAAAGACTAATAATGACCATGATTGTCGATTGTCGTAAAAACCCATCTGGTTCGCTAATGTCCTTCAGGGAAGGAAATCTGCCATCCTTACCTGGTCTGGCCTACATGTGACTCCAGACCCACAGAAATGTGGTTGACTTTTAACTGCCCTCAAGGGCAATTAGGGATGGGCAATTAATGCTGGCCCAGCCAGCGATGCCCACATCCCATGAACAAATAAAAAACTTCATTTCTGGGACCACTAGCACGGCCCAATCCGCGAAATGGACAGGGCAGATAATGCCCAAATTCTCCTATTGGTCTAATTCACAGTACGGCACAAGGCAGGCGTGGAAATACCTGGGTTGAGCATTCTCATCCACGTTGATCGTGGCCACCTTCCCCTTTATTGTGCTGAGGCCTTCAGAACAAACCGACGGAAACGTAGCCAGCAACCCTTCTGGCCCGTGGGGGGTAACATGTGGTGTGTGCGCTGCCAATCCAGTCGCAGATGTCGCAGCCAATCGCACCCCAATAGGCTTGGCCCATCGCCGCATACTACCACCAGTGGTAGGCACTTGGACTGATCCCTGTAAACCACGGGCACATGGGCAGTGCCCTCGTTCATCAACGGTTCCCAAGTATAGGTGGCTAGCCGGGTTCCTGTGTCCGAGTTCCAGTGACTGGAGGCCAGTGCGGATTGTCATGAACATGCGGTGGCTGAAGATGGAGGTCGCTATCCCTGTGTCGCGCTCCACCTCAGTGGGGTCCGATAAGCTGCAGAGTCACCCGGATGGGCGCAATCCAGGGGCATGCGACGCAGTGTAGGGATAGCCATCGTTCCTCAGCCTCCAGGTCTTCCAGGAAGTGCGTGCGACCTCTCGGATGATGATTGGCCTCTTGCCGTGACCGCCAGGATCATCGTTCCTGGCTGTGTCGCCCCGCTTGATGTGTGTGGTCAGCGTCTGGAGTGTTGGGCCTGGGGAGTGCCCCCGGTCACTTTGGGGTGAGTCTCAGCCACGATTTTGCAACCTGCAGTGAACCCGGCTGCTCGTTTCTGGTTGCTGCCTGTTGGCAGCCCCGCCAGCATCCGATTTCGAGGACCGTCATGCCCCGGAGCCTGCGGTTGGCACTCTCCTGGGAAAACGCCATATCTATTGGGGGGTTAGGAGCATCTCCATTAGCAGCTTCCAGTGCGTCTCCCGGTCCCACAATCCACAAAGTGGTCTTTTACGGATTCAGCCAGAGAGGCTCCCAACTAACAGGTGGGAGGGGGGGAGACAACGTATATCTGCCAAATACTCCCCTTTTGACTCCGTCGGGGCCGGTGAAGCTGTATGAAGCCGGTACCGGCAGAGCACGATAGGGGGCTGTGGATTCAGGTGACGGACGACCAGATCAACCAACGTATCGAATGCTAGTTCGTCAGGCTTGTCCGGGTAAGCAAGGTGCTTAAAGAAGGTGTAAGAAGGACTGCTGACAATGGTCAGCAAAGTCAATGGTCTGACCCTCGCTGTACCTGATGTATTGGTTCGAAAAACAGTTGCACCCTTTACGCACAATGGGCCTAATTGTCAGTATCGGCGCCAAAGGTTTCAGACTTACTGATGAACGTCATTGGTTTGTCTGTGGAGGAGGCCTCTCCAAGCTCTGAGGAGGCAGGCCGGAGGCGCAGAGTCCTGTGGTTGCGGCAGCTCCACTTAATCCTCATCGCAGTGTTGTGACCGAAGGTAAGAACTCCACACGTAGCCATAGGAGTAGATGGGGTACAACTAGATTGATTCCACTACGCCTCAATACAATAGTCTCTCACTCTCCACTCCCCCTCAGGGTCCTCTTCCCCGACCTGCTCCCAGGTCGGAGTTTACATCCTGTGGGGCATCCTGCAGTTGGGAGGAAGCTCCGGCCCTAATAACCTGGGGAGTTCGTATTCCAAGGTGTAGGAGGGGAATCTAATACAGTGCAGGTTCAAACCCCTTTGGGGGTCATAATACAGCCTAATGCCGGAATCTTTCCGAACCACATTGCCGTGGGTCAGAGTTCACCCTGGACTGATGGCTGCATCCCATTGGCTACCATCCAGTGAACATCTGCCAACAAAGACACTGAGTGGTAAATGAAAACATAAGAAATACGAGCGGGCGTAGACATCTTCCTGAGTCTGCTCCACTCTCCTGCTCGCTCTCCCAGATTCATTGAATTCCCCAGGGACCAAAAATCCACATCTCACTGGTCAAGAGAATACCAAAAATTCACAGTGAAGGAATTTCTCCTCACCTCAGTCCTAAATAATCAAGATGTGGAGATGCCGGCGTTGGACTGGGGTGAGCACAGTAAGAGGTTTTACAACACCAGGTTAAAGTCCAACAGGTTTGTTTCGATGTCACTAGCTTTCGGAGCGCTGCTCCTTCCTCAGGTGAATGAAGAGGTATGTTCCAGAAACACATATATAGACAGATTCAAAGATGCCAGACAATGCTTGGAATGCGAGCATTAGCAGGTGATTAAGTCTTTACAGATCCAGAGATGGGGTAATCCCCGGTTAAAGAGGTGTGAATTGTCTCAAGCCAGGACAGTTGGTAGGATTTCGCAGGCCAGATGGTGGGGGATGAATGTAATGCGACATGAATCCCAGGTCCCGGTTGAGGCCGCACTCATATGTGCGGAACTTGGCTATAAGCTTCTGCTCAGCGATTCTGCGTTGTCGCGCGTCCTGAAGGCCACCTTGGAGAACGCTTACCCGGAGATCAGAGGCTGAATGCCCTTGACTGCTGAAGTGCTCCCCGACTGGAAGGGAACATTCCTGCCTGGTGATTGTCGCACGATGTCCGTTCATTCGTTGTCGCAGCGTCTGCATGGTCTCGCCAATGTACCACGCTTCGGGACATCCTTTCCTGCAGCGTATGAGGTAGACAACGTTGGCCGAGTCGCACGAGTATGTACCGCGTACCTGGTGGGTGGTGTTCTCACGTGTAATGGTGGTATCCATGTCGATGATCTGGCACGTCTTGCAGAGATTGCCATGACAGGGTTGTGTGGTGTCGTGGTCACTGTTCTGAAGACTGGGTAGTTTGCTGCAAACAATGGTTCGTTTGAGGTTGCGCGGTTGTTTGAAGGCAAGTAGTGGGGGTGTGAGGATGACCTTGGCAAGATGTTCATCTTCATCAATGACGTGTTGAAGGCTGTGAAGAAGATGACGTAGTTTCTCCGCTCCGGGAAAGTTCTGGACGACGAAGGGTATTCTGTCGGTTGTGTCCCATGTTTGTCTTCTGAGGAGGTCGGTGCATTTTTTTGCTGTGGCGCATTGGAACTGTGGATCGATGAGTCGAGCGCCATATCCCGTTCGTACGTAAATAATTGTAAATAATCAAGCATTCATACTGGAATTGAATGGCTGATTTGCCCCGTCAGGGGAAACAACCCGTCTGTGCCTCCCCTGTCAAACCCCGACAGAAACCGGCATGTTTCAATAAGAACACCTCTCATTCTCCTCAAGGGAATATACAAATTTACTCAGCCTCTTGCTGTGGGACAGCCCTCCCCTCTGAAGGCCCGACCTCGTGAACCTTCACTGTACTGGCTCGAACCTTCATCAAATATGGAGACCGCAACTGAGCTCGGTATTCCAGGTGCAGCACAGGGTGTCTCACAGCACCAGAGACCTGGGTTCGATTACGGCCTCGGGTGACTGTGCAGAGTTTGCACATTCTCCCCGTGTCTGTGTGGGTTTCCTCCGGGTGCTCCGGTTTCGTCCCAAAGTCCAAAGAAGTGCAAGTTAGGTGGGGTTACGGGGATCGAGCAGGCGAGAGTGGGCCTAGGTAGGGTGCTCTTTTCGAGAGTCAGTGAAGACTCGATGGGACCAAATAGCAACTAACTGCTGGCTTTGGTACGTGCTTCACCAGCTAACCTGTGGACCCAGCCCTATCACTATCTTAGTGAGGCACTCAGCACATGGTCCATGTCTGAGTGGCACGCTGTGAGCTCTGAGCTATCTCCTAGTAGAATGAGCGGGAACTGTGGTGTTCCCTGTTTTATAGTGCGTGTGCTCTCACTGGTGATTGGCTGCGATGTTATGTGTGTGCTGGTTGGTCCAACTGCCTGCCCATCAGTGTGTGTGTGTGATTGCACCATGATATGCTGATCTGGATATCATGACAGTCACACCAAAGCCCAACCCAACTGCAGCAAGACTTTCTTGTTCCTGTACTCCAGTCCACTTGCAATAAAAGCCGTTTGGCTTCCCGATTACTTGTTACAAAAGCGTGCCAACATTGTGTGTAACTTCTGTGCAGGAGAAACCTCAACAAAGTAGGCCGACAACAAGCTTCGCAGAAACTTGGGGTGGATAGTGGGTATGACCTTGCCAGCGCTGCTCTCACTGTGTGGGGGGAATAAAGCTAAACCCCAAAACAAAAGCTTGTAATTTTGACGGGCAGCCTGTTTTTTGAAGAGCATGTCTGAAATCTCTTCAGCTCTGCCAACTGAGGCAATTTAATCATCCCGAGGAGGTAGAGTAAGCTCTTGGCCTAGTAAATCAAGCGGCAATATCCAATGGCCTTGGACAGCCTGGTGATTACAGAACCCTTAGAAAATCAATGAAGAGTCAGCGCTATAATAATAGGTTACCAGTCATCCTCTCACACAGCCGCAATTAAACTGACCGAATTTTTTTTTTACTCCTTGAGGTGTGTTTTATTATTGGTGCCTTCAATTTAACAATGATGGAGTTGCCATTGAACTTTAACAAGAGAGGTACAGGAATAGCCTCTTCTCATCATTTCAGCCTCTACATATTTTACGCTTCAAATCTCTCCAACAAATCCAGTATCCATGGTATTAATCTCTGCACTGACACTATCATGGGTCGCAAGATAGCAAAATTGTTTAATTACTCTGTGGTCTATTATTAATAATCTCCCTGGCTGCGCCCAGTAAAATGGGCTTCTTCGCCTCAAGTGTGAGGACTCGGCTAATGGATCTTCTGAAATGAAGTTGTTTGAATGTCAATTTGTCGCTAACTGCTGCACTTAAA
This sequence comes from Scyliorhinus torazame, assembly GCF_047496885.1. NCBI lineage: Eukaryota > Metazoa > Chordata > Chondrichthyes > Carcharhiniformes > Scyliorhinidae > Scyliorhinus > Scyliorhinus torazame. Next base: position 232,855,211 of record NC_092717.1, on the reverse strand, counting down.
TATTCCATATGCCCGGCATGTTGCTGGGAATCCAGATTAGACTGCATTTCATCTTCATTTGTAAAGGACGATTTTCTTCGTCTGCACTTGCCCATTTCAGGATGAAAAAGAAAATGTGGTCAAACAATAAAAAGGGATAAGACCGGATTGTTTCTTCCCCAGCCCCCCGCCCCCCCCGCCTCCCCCCCCCCATTCTGCCACGACATGTTGGCCCACTGGCAAAGGCTGCATGGGGCAGCACGGTAGCACAGTGGTTAGCACAGTTGCTTCACAGCTCCAGGGTCCCAGGTTCGATTCCCGGCTTGGGTCACTGTCTGTGCGGAGTCTGCACGTCCTCCCCGTGTGTGCGTGGGCTTCCTCCGGGTGCTCCGGTTTCCTCCCGCAGTCCAAAGATGTGCAGGTTAGGTGGATTGGCCATGATAAATTGCCCTTGGTGTTCAAGAAAGGTTAGGTAGGGTTTCTATGTTACGGGGAGAAGGTGGAAGCGTGGGCTTAAGTGGGGTGCTCTTTCCAAGGGTCGGTGCAGACTCGATGGGCCGAATGGCCTCCTTCTGCACTGTAAATTCGATGATTCTATGATTTGTTGCCCATTCCTAATTGCCCTTCATCTGCGTGCTCGGCCACTCCATAGGGTCAACCATATTGAAAATGAAATGAAAATGAAAATCGCTTATTGTCACAAGTAGGCTTCAAATGAAGTTACTGTGAAAAGCCCCTAGTCGCCACATTCCGGCGCCTGTTCCGGGAGGCCGGGACGGGAATTGAACCGTGCTGCTGGCCTGCCTTGGTCTGCTTTCAAAGCCATCGATTTAGCCCTGTGCTAAACCAGCCCCTTGACATGGATCTGGAGCCACATATAGGCCAGAACGGGTAAAGACAGCAGATTTCCTTCCCCAGTGAACCAGACGGGTTTTTACAACATTCAACGGTCGTCTCCATGAATTATCTTTTGAATGGAACTTAAATTCCACCAGTGCCTGAGGTTGGGTCTGAACCCGTGCTGTCGGAGCGTTAGCTTAGGCCTCCATGCTGCCGGCTCACTGATCTATCAGACGGCAAATTAAGGGGGCTTAAAGCTATAAAGTTGGCACATCTCATGAGGTTTGGGTAGAGTTTGGGGGAATCCCCTCTTTAATGCTTCTCTCTGCAGTTCCATTCAGTCAGACAGTCAGGGAACGTGGTATTCCAGGTTTCTGGATTTCACCGCAGCACCCACCTCATGCAGAACTTACTGAGGGGTTAAATTCCAGTCTCATACTGCTTCAGGTCAAAGAAAAGTTCATCCACCTCCAGATTCCATTTCAGCCTTAGTCCAAACATGGACAGAAGATATGAATACAAGAAGTGAGGTGGAACTGACTGCCCTTGACACCACCCAAATGTGGCACCGGGGGGAGGGGGCCTAGTAAAACTGAAGTCAATGGGAATCGGGGGAAACACTCCACTGGAAGACGGTTGTGGTTGTTGGAAGTCAATTATCTCAGTCCTGGGACATTACTGCCTGAGTTCCTCAAGGTAATGTCCCAGGGTCAATCATTTTCAGTTGTTTCATCAATGAAACGTCCCTCCATCATAAGGTTCAGCGCCATTTGTGACTCCTCGGGTACTGAGGCAGCCCATTTCCAAATGCAGCAAAGTCCTGGACAATATCCAGGTTTGAAGAAAAACCAACCCCCTTGACATTCAACGGCATTGCAATTGGGGGTTGCAATTGACCAGAAACTGAACCGGACCAGCCGTATAAATACTGCGGCAGTTCAGAGGCTGGGATTTCTGAGGTGAAAGAAGGCAGTCTCGCTACAACTTTTCTTTAAATGTGAACTAAATAAAGTGGTTTTGCAGCTGGGCCTTCCCGATGTGTAGGCCGAGCTCCTCTACAGATGGCCTGTTACTGCTGCTTTGTGCAGGCAGACAGGGGAAACCTCTATCCAAAATAATAACAAAAAATGCTGAATAAACGCACCAGGTCTGGTAGAATCCGTGGGAGAGAGAAACTGAGTTAACGTTTCAAGTCCGTATGATTCTTCTTCAGGACTCAAGAGGGTTAGAAATGTGACGAATCATGTAGTTGGGAAGGGGCAGAGTGAAAGGTCAGGGATAGGTTGAAGCTAAGGAGTGGCCTGCTCTACCATTCAAATAAATCATGGCCACTTTCCTGCACACTATCCAGATATCCTTTGATGTCTTTAGTTTCCAGAAACCCGTTGATTTCTTTGGACTAAGGGGAGGGAATGCCAAAGATTAACCAACTTCTGAAGAAAGAAATTCCTCCTCATTTCATTTTCAAACCCCTTAGCCTGAGATTCTATCCTCTGGTCTAAGACTCAGCAGCCAGGGGAGGGGGGCGGATTCTCTGACCCTCCGCCGGGCTGGAGAATCGCCGGGGGGCGGCGTGAATCCTGCCCCCGCCGGCTGCCAAATTCTCCGACGCCGGAGTTTTGGCGGTGGCAGGAATCGCGCCATGCTGGTTGGCGGCTGCTGGAGTGACCCCCCCCCCCCGCCCCTAGTGATTCTCCGGCCTGCAATGGGCCGAGTGGCCACCCATTTTAGGCCGATACTGCCGGCGCAAATTAGACCTGGTACTTCCCGGTGGGACCTGGCTCTGCGAGTGGCCTCCGGGGTCCTCGGGGGGTGTGGGGGGATCTGGCCCCAGGGGGTGCCCCCATGGTTGCCTGGCTCGCGGGCGGGCCTGTGCCGGGGGGGGGGGGCACTCTTGCCCTCTGCACCGGCTGCTGTGGACCTCCGCATGGCCGGTGCGGAGACGAACCCCCCTGCGCATGCGCTGGGATGATGCCAGCACACGCTGGTGCTCCCGCGCATGCGCCAACCCGCGTCGGCGGAGGCCCTTCGGCACCGGCTGCCGCGAAGCCAAGCCCCTTCTGCGCCGGTTGGCGCAGTGCCAACTCCGCCGCCGCTGGACTAGCCCCTGAAGATGAGGAGGATTCCGCATCCTCCGGGCGGCCCGACGCCGGAGTGGTTCACGCCATTCCTCGGCGCCGGGAGCGCCCGCCCCACCGGGTAGGGGAGAATCCCACCCATGATATCTATATCTACCCTGTCACACCGCCTATGAATTACATAAGTTTCAATGAGTTCGCCCCTTCACTCTTTGAAACTCCAGGGAATGCAAACCCAGTCTCCTCACTCTTCTAATAAAACAATCCTGCCATCCCAGGGATCAATCTGGTAATCATCCGTCACACTCCTTCTCAGGTAAGGTTACCAAAACTTTGCACAATACAAACCTAGAGGAGAGTGCGAGAGGAGGACAACTGGTCACCAGGAGAGACTGACGGCAACACCTCGAGCTGGAGTAGAAGCTACAAGGGAGAGAGCTGATTGTTGGGTGATTGAAAACAGCATGACAATGCAGTGAGAAATCTGAGTGCTCGCTTTCCCTGGTTTATGGTTTGTAAGGGCTACATTCTGTAGCAACGAGGACCAGGGAATAAGGGCCCTAGAGAAATCAATATTATTTGATTTTAAGTATCTTCCAAAAAGTTTAATTTAAAGGAGGTAAGTCATGACAAGACAGCTCAAATCGTGATGTGCTCCTCCTGCTCTATGTGAGACGTTGTGAACATGGGGCGCAATTCGCCCATCGGGAGTCTAAGTGCCGACGCCGGAGTGAAAACCGGAGCGTTTCACTCCAGCGTCGGAGCCCGCTCCCAACCCCGTATTGTCCCGCCCCCGGGGGGCTAGGAGCGGCGTTGCATCATTTACATGCGCCGGGCCTTGGCGCCGCGTAAATGCGGCGCGGCGAAATGACATCACCCGCACATGTGCGGGTTGCCGTCCTCCCCGAGGCCGCCCCGCAAGAAGATGTCGGATGGATCTTGCGGGGCAGCGGAGGAAAGGAGGTCTTCCTTCAGAGAGGCCGGCCCGCCGATCGGTGGGCACCGATCGCTGGCCAGACCCCATTTGAGGCCCCCCCCGGTGCAGGAACTCCCCCCCCCCACAGGCCGCCCCCCCCCCCCCCAGCATTCCCACGCTGTTCCCGCCGGCAGCGACCAGGTGTGGACGGCGCCGGCGGGAACCCGTCGTGTTGGGCAGGCCGCTCGGCCCATCCGGGCCGGAGAATCGCCGCTCACCTGTTGCAAACGGCAAGCGGCGATTCTCCGAGCGGCCAGCCGGGATTCTCGGCGCGCCGGTTTGGGAGGGGTGGGGGTGGGGGGAGAATCGCGTGCGGGTGTCGGGGCGGCGTGGCGGGACACACGCGGCGCCCCAGCGATTCTCCCACCCGGCGTGGGTGGGGACGGGAGATTTCCGCCCATGATCAATACCTCGGGCCAGCATGGGTGTCTCCAACTGCAGCACCTGGAAGCCTGGGTTTTTTAGCTGGAGTGGCCATTTCCCTGAAAAACAGATATACCACTGGGTACTGTTTGGGGAAATTGTCTCTTGGGGGAGAAAAGCAACAGCCAAATTCATTGCACCGTGGTTGGCTCTGCTGCACAGGGGATTCAATTGTAAGGGCAAGTGGGCAGGACTGATAGGGCAGCAAGGTAGCATTGTGGATAGCACACTAGCTTCACAGCTCCAGGGTCTCAGGTTTGATTCCCCGCTGGGTCACTGTCTGTGCCGAGTCTGCACCTTCTCCCCGTGTGTGCGTGGGTTTCCTCCGGCTGCTCCAGTTTCCTCCCACAGTCCAAAGATGGGCAGGTTAGGTGCTAAATTGCCCTTAGTGTCTAAAATTGCCCTTAGTGTCCAAAATTGCCCGTAGTGTTGGGTGGGGTTACTGGGTTATGGGGAGTGGGTGGAGGTGTGGACCTTGGGTAGGGTGCTCTTTCCAAGAGCCGGTGCAGACACGATGGGCCGAATGGCCTCCTTCTGCACTGTAAATTCTATGATTCTGTGTAAGGAGGATAGATAGGCATTTTCATGGCTGCAAGCGAGACTTCAGAATGGTATCTTGCCTCCCTGGTGCTCGGGTCAAGGCTATCTCGGAGCGGCTACAGGACATCCTAGAGGGGGAAGGTTGTACACATTGGCACAAACGACATCGGTAACCAAAGGCATGAGGTCCTAAAAACAGAATATGTAGGAAGTCATTTGAAAAGTAGCACCTCAAAGATAGTGAGGTAGTGGTCTCAGGATTACTACCAGTGCCACGTGGTAGTCAGGGCAGAAATAGTAGGGTATAGCAGACGAATATGGCTGAAGAGATAGTGCGAGGAGGAGGTTTTCAGATTTCTGAACCAGTTCTGGTGGAGGTGGGACCTGTGCAAACCGGACGGGTTACACCTGGGCAGGACTGGGACTGATGTACTGGGGAAGTATTTGCCAGAGTGGTTGGGGAGGGTTTAAACCAAATGGCAGGGGGATGGGAACCTAAGCAGAGAGCCAGACAAAGAGGAAACACGGTCAAGAACAAAACACAGAACGGGAAATAAGAAAAGTGATCGGGAGAGAAACCAAGGGCCAGAATCAAACAGGGCATCAGTGAAAAATAATGGGACAGGGACCAGGAATGTTAAAAAAGACAAGCTTAAAGGCTTGATACCTGAACACGTGGAGCATTCATAATAAAGTGGACGGATCAATCACGCAAATAGCCGTAAACGGGTCTGATATAGTCTCGATTACGGGACATGGCTTCAGGGTGACCAGGGATGAGAATTAAACAACCAGTATTGAGGAAGAACAGACAAAAACGGAAAAGGATATTAGCTCCAACAATGTGGAATCTGTATAGCTGAGAAACACCAAGGGACAAAAACACTAGTGGGGGTTCGATAGAAACACCAAACTGTTGTGGAGATGTTGGGGACGGCATTAAACAGGAAATTAGAGATGCATGCGACAAAAAATCACCTGTAATTATGGGTGACTTTAATCTGCATATAGATTGGGAAAATCAAATTAGTAACAACAACACTGTAGAGCAGGAAGCCCTGGAGTGTGGACGTCATGGTTTTCTGCACCAATACATTGAGGAACCAACTAGAGAACAGGCCATCCCAGCGTGGATACTGTGTAATGAGAAAGGAATAATTGGCAATCTACTTGTGCGAGACCCCTTGGGGATGAGCGACCATAATATGATAAAATTCTTCATCAAGATGGAGAGTGACGTACTTAATTCCGATACCAGTGTCCTAAGTCTAAATAAAGGAAACCACGATGATATGGGGCGTGAGTTGGCTATCATAGAGTGGGGAAAGTTACATAAAGGAATGACAATGGATCGGCGATGGCAAACATTCAAGGAGCGCATGGGTGAACTGCAAAAATTGTTAATTCCTGTCTGGGGCTAAAGTAAAACGGGAAAGCTGGACAAACCGTGGCTTGCAAGGGAAATTAGAATTAAACACAAGGAAGAGGCATACAAATTGGTCAGAAAAAGCAACGGGCGTGAGGATTGGGTGCGGTTTAGAATTCAGCAAAGGAGGACAGAGGGTTTGATAAAGGTGAAAATTGAGTACGCTAGTAAACTTGCGGGAAACATAAAAACTGACTGTAAAAACCTCTGTAGGAACGCAAAGAGAAAAAGATTGCTAAGACAATCAGAATACAGTCAGAAACAGAGGCTAATGGGGAATAAAGAAATGACTGACCAACGAAATACATACTTTGGTTCTGTCTTCACAAAGGAGGAGACAAATAATAGACCGGAAGTGTTGGGAACACGGGGTTTAGTGAGAGAGAGGAACTGAAGGAAATCAGTATTAGGGAAATGGTGTTGGGGAAATTGATGGGATTGAAGGCCGATGAATCCCCAAGGCCTGATAATCTACATCCCAGAGGAATTGCCTCTAGAAATAGTGGACTCATTGGTGGTCACTTTCCAAGGTTTTACAGACTCTGGAACAGTTCCTGCAGATTGGAGGGTAGCGAATGTAACCTCACTATTTAAAAAGAGAGGGAGAGAGAAAAAAGGAAATTATAGAGCCTGACATCGGTAGTTGGGAAAATTCTACAGTCCATTAAAAAAGATTTAATAGAGAGCACTTGGAAAACAGTGGCAGGGTCGGACAGATTCAGCATGGATTTAAGAAATGGATATCATGCTTGATACATCTACTGGAATTCTCGAGGATTCAATTCGTAGAGTAGATGAGGGAGAGCTGGTGGATGTGACTTATTTAGACTTTCAGAAGGTTTTCAACAAGGTCCCACATGGGAGATTACCAATTATTTTGCTTTTTTCTTCCACTTAAGGTGCAATGTAGTGTGGCCAATCCACCTAACCAGCACATCTTTGGGTTGTGGGGGTGAAACCCATGCAGACATGGGGAGGATGTGCAAACTCCGCACGGACAGTAAACCAGGGCCAGGATTCGAACCTGGGTCCTCAGCACCGCAGTCCCAGTGCTAACCACTGTGCCACATGCTGCCCCACGTAAGAGATTACCAAGTAAAATTAAAGTGCAAGGGATTGGGGGTAGTGTATTGAGGTGGATAGAAAACTGGTTGGCAAGTGGCAGGCAGAGACTAGTAAGGTATCGCAAGGATCATTGCTAGGACCCCAGCTGTTCACAATGTTTGTAAATGATTTAGATGAGGGAATTAAATGTAATATCTTCACATTTGCAGATGACACAAAGCTGGCTGGGAGGGTGAGCTGTGAGGAGGATGCAGAGATGCTTCAGTGGGATTTGAACAAGTTGAGTGATTGGGAAAATGCATAAGCAGGTGTAGTATGATGTGGATAAATGTGAGGTTATCCACTTTGGTAGCAAAAACAGGAAAGCAGATTATTATCTAAATGGCTGTAGATTGGGAGAGGGGAATGTGTAATGTCACCTGGGTGTCCTCATACACCAGTTGCTGAATGTAAGCATGCAAGTGCAGCAGGCGGTGAAGAAGGCAAATGTTATGTTGGCCTTCATAGTTAGAGGATTTGAGTACTGGAGCAGGGATGTCTTGCTGCAGTAAAAAAGGGCCTTGGTGAGACCACACCTAAGAAAGTGTGTGCAGTTTTGGTCTCTTTATCTGAGGAAGGATGTTCTCACTCTCGAGGGAGTGCAGCAAAGGTTTACCAGACTGATTCCTGGTTTGGCAGGACTGATGTATGAAGAGTGATGAATCTGTTAGGATTGTATTAGTTAGAGTTTAGAAGAGTGAGGAGGGGATCTCATAGAAACCTATAAAATATTAACAGGACTTGACAGGGTAGATGCAGGGAGGATGCACCCGATGGTGCGGGAGTCCAGAACCGGATGTCACAGTCTAAAGATATGAGGTAGGACTGAGGTGAGGAGAACCTTCTTCACCCAGAGAATGGTGAGCCTGTGAAATACGCGACCTCAGGAAACAATTGAGGCCATTTCATTGTGGGTGCGATTCTCCAGCCGCGTTACACTCAAGCGAGAGCACAATGAGGTAGGAGAATCCTGGGAGATGCCAACAGTGAGCCCCCCTACAGGCTCCGCGCCTCGCGAGATTCACTGAAGTCCTGCAAGACATCGGAGTCAGAACTCTGCCCCAAATGGGCGTGACTGAAGGACGCTCGTGGAAGTAGGTCATAAACCTACTTACGATGTACCTGCATGGGATCCACCGGCCTCCCTCAATTCTTCGGCCTCCGCAGGGAGGCTGCAGCCGGGCACTGGTCAGTGCTGTTCCACATAAACGTGGACCAGGCGGAATGGTACCCGGGGTGTCACCTGGGCTATCGGAGACCCGTGGGTAATCAGGGTCAGCGCAGGGTAGCTCCCTGACCCTCCCCCTGGAACATGAGCACCACTACACAACTGGCACCTTGGCACTGCAAAGGTGCCCCGATGACATTGCCAAGCCGGTAGGTGCACTGCCCAAGTGCCAGGGTGCCAGTGCAAGGGTGTCTGAGTGCCACAGTGGCACTAACAATGGTCAGGAGGCAAGGAGAGCCTTGTCCATGAAATGAAGGTGGAGGAAGGATTTGAACAGCAGGGAGTGCAGGGCAAGTAAGTAGGGGCCTCCGGGAGGTTGGAGGGGTGATGGGTGGGTGTCCTGGAAGGGAAGCGGTGCTTGGGGGGGCCTGAAGAAAGGAGACCCCCAGGGTCCCCATAGCAGGGTGTGGGTAGTGTCCATGTGTGTGGGGGGTGGCATTGCCCATGGGTGGGGGGTGGGGGGAACCCACAAGCTCATTTAGAGATCGGGCACCCTTTCAAAATGGCTGCCCGATCTCGGAGTTCAGCTCCCGAGTGCTGAAACAAATTTGAGGTGTGGGCTAAACTGATGAGAAACACCCCAGGGCCAAAAAAGTGGCAAAGGGCGGGCTTCCCCACCCGGCAACCGGAGAATCCCACCCGAGGTCAATGGAGTTCTCCAGTGTACGTGCTGTTCTTGCGGCGGGGTGGGATAACCAGCCCGAACTGTCATTGAGCAGCGGTGATGGACTCACTGGCAGAGCCAATGGGAAACGCCCTGAAAAACCCGTCACAAATTAACTTAGAAATACTTTTGGGAGAATCGCGCCCTGTATGTTTTCAAGGAGTTAGATACAGTTGCGATGAATGTAAGAAGTTTTCACATTTTATATTCTATGTATTTTTTGCAGGAATGTTATTAAAACCTGGGTTTTCGCTGCAGAGCTCGGTTTTGGGGGATTCGGCCAGCCTGATTGGCAGAGGACAGTCACGCAGGAAAACCCACAGAACAGAGCCACAGCTGAGCAGGGCACTTAGGCCTCATGGGGCCTATTGGAGAATGTGCCTATTTCCTTGTCCGTAACAAATTTAAATTGCACCATGTTATGGTCGCTATCACTAAAATGCTCCCCCACCATCACATCAGCCACCTGTCTGGCTTCATTCCCCAGAATTAGGTCCAGCACCACATCCTTGTTGGACCTTCCACATGTTGAGCTAAAAGATTCTCTTGTATACATTTTACGAACCCTGCTCCATCTAAGCCCTTAACATGATTATCCCAATTAATGTTGGGAAAGTTGAAATCCCCCACTATAATTGCCCTATTATTATTTTGACACACTTCTGCAAATTGCACACATATTTGCTCCTTAATTTCCCTTAATTAACTATCTGGGGGTCTATAATCGACACTTAGCAATGTGGTTGTTCTTTTTTATTCCTCAGCTCTACCCAAAAAGCTTCATTTAACGCCACCCCCAAGATTTTCACAGGAACTTCAATGCAGTGTTAATGTAAGCCTACTTGTGACAATAATAAAGATTGTATACATCATCTCTCCTGACTGCAATAATTGACTCCTTAACTAATAGTGCAACGCCTCCCTCTCTTTTGCCCTGTCCCCTGTCCCTCCTGAAGTTTCTGTATCCTGGGATGTTAAGCTGCCAATCCTGCCCGTCGCTCAGCCCCTCGCTCAACCACATCTCCGCGATGGCTCCGACATCATAATTCCACGTGTCAACCCTTGCCCTTAACTCATCCGTTTTGCCTGTAAAACTCCGGGCATTAAAGTAGAGGCCATCCAGCCTTGTCTTACTCTCCTGAAACTTACTACCTCTGTATTGCCTCTGACTTGATTGTTTTTCTGTGATACACTGTGTCCCTATTCAGCTAACAATCTGCGTCCCCTCTCCCTGCCGAATTAGTTTAAACTCCTCCCAACAGCACGAGCAAACCCATTAGCAAGGATGTTAGTCCCGCTCTAGTTCCGATGTAGACCATCCCGCGTGCACAGGTCCCACCTTCCCCAGAAACGGTCTCAGTGATCCAGGAATGTAAAACTCTCTCTCCTGCACCAGCTCTCAAGCCACGCATTCATCTGCGCTATTCTCCTATTACTATACTCGCTAGCATGTGGCACTGCGAGTAATCCAGAGATTACAACCCGAGAGGTCCTGACTTTTAGACTGCAGCCTAGTTCCCTGAATTCCAGATGCAAGACCTCATCCCTCTTTCTAACTATATCATTGGTATCAACATGTACCCTGACCTCTGCCTTATCACCCTCCCCCTTCAGGTTGCCCTACAACCGTTCAGTGACATCTCGCACCCTGGCACCAGGGAGGCAACATATCATCCTGGAGTCTTTTTCACGACCACAGAAATGCCCACCTGTGCCTCTGACGATGGAGTCCCATATGACTATTGCTCTTCTGCGCTTTGCCCCTCCCTGCTGAACAACAGGGCCAGCGGTGGTGCCACTGACTGTTAAAATGAAGGCAGGAAGCCTCATAATAAGGTTCAAGGGGTTCAAGGGTGCTTGTGTTCCTGTTCCAGATTTTCTGGAATTTTAACGTCTGACCTGGGTCAGCCAATGAGAGGCTACGATGAAGGTTTTAGGCACCTATTTCAGTTTAAGTCAAGTACATCTTTGGAAAGCTTTTCTACAAAACCATATCTCTCTCCCACTGGCAGGTATAGCCCAGAATTCCATGGGATTAGTCCCAATCGTAACTTTAGCATTGCTTTGGTGGGAGATTGACAGTGCCCTGTGGTGAATTGATGCACTTGGTGTTTTCAGCTTCACATTTCTCTGAGGAGTTTCTCTGAAAATACCCACAAAAACGATGAAAGGAGATTGATGAAAAGGTGAAGCATGGAAATTCAGAAATAAAGGATCAATGTCACACACCAACACTGCACTCAAATAAAAATTAGGGCTCCTGAATTGGTCATAATGATGACTATGTTCAAGATTTCTAATGCACATTGTTTATGTGATTGTTTGCATTTGGTGAGAGATAAATAGAAAGAAACAGACAAATGCATGCAGTGAAACATAATTATTGAACCGATGAGGACCTCATTAGATTTATTCTTATTTCACGGGGAAAGCAGAGTTTGATATGCTTTCCCTGAGCCCCAAACCAATTTTTCCGAGTTGTCAGACTGATGTAAATTCAGCCTTCATGGATTGAACCAAAACCTGTTTTACAATGAGGTACGACATTTCATTAAATAGCTTTCATATTTCCACCAGCTTTCAAAAAATTACGCTTGGCTATAAAGGGAACAAAAACTGGGAAGGTCTGTGAATTATCGAAGGACTGACGACGACCTTGCTGCTGATAATGCGATACTTGGGGGCCTGTAACGCCACAGCATATTTCACACTGATATTCTACACTTCAGCGATACAACGGCTTCAGGACCCAAGGTGCACTGGGGATTGTAATGTGGTCCAGGAACAGGCAAAGGTCGCCTCTTCCCTCATGTTAGGTTGTTGCTTTTTCGGGTGGCCTGATTTGTTTGGATTTGCGCCAAGTCACCGACTGCCCGGGCGCTGGTTAGCGCAGTTGCCCAGTATGTGGTTCAGAATAATGGCAACTGCGTACAACGGGCTAAACCCGGCCTAACTACCGACGTCAGCCCCCGGATCGCCTTGCCCAGTCCCCAGAGCTCCCGACCCGACCCCCGACGGCAAGACACGGCCCAACGCGACCCCCAGAGACCCGCCCAGCGACCCAACCCGGAGAGGCCCGCCCAGCAACCCGACCTACCTGGTGATGGAAGAAAGAAAAATCCACGTGGAGGCTCGACCGGGCCTACTTCAAGATCCGACCCCAGGAGCGCCCAGGGAGGGAACAGACCACGGGACCCAGCCCAACCTGCCTCAGGATGCCCCTGCCCACGACCCAGGACCCCCGAAACAGCAGAGACCGCGCACGAGGACCCAAACGCGCTGCAAGGTATTCCCACGCCCGCAGAACGCCGGGACCCATCCAGATCGCAAATATGCCCCCCTAGCAACCCCTCTACCTCAACCAGTGTCCGGGACCCTGCCAGACGTGACCCCAGATACGTAAACAGCGCCCTGGTCCCCGCCAGTGCCCTGGACCCCGCCAGACGCAACCACCTACCTTCCACAAGAGCTGACATCGGCCATCGGATCCCAGGATCATCCAGCAGCAGCCGCCGACCGAGGAAGCGAGGGAAACGCGGCGGTCTGCAGGTTAGACTGAAGCAACGCGGTTTCAAGACCTCTGTCCCCAGCATACTCCTGGCAAACGTCCAAGCGATCGAAAACAAGCTGGATGAACTTAACGCCAGACTTACCTGTCAGAGGGAAGTAAGAGACTGCTGTGTGCTCTGTTTCACAGAGACATGGCTCACCCCTGCCTCACCGGACTGTGCCATACAACCTGAAGGCTTCTCAATTCACCGGGCGGACCACACGGCATCATCAGGCAAAGCGAAGGGTGGAGGGGTTTGCCTCCTCATCAACTCCTCCTGGTGCTTGGATGTGGCGACTCTGGCGACCTACTGCTCCCAGACCTGGAATATCTGACCGTGACGTGCCGCCCATATTATCTTCCACGTGAGTTCACTTCAGCCATTATCACAGCGGTCTACATTCCACCACAGGCAGTAGTGAGGAAGGCGCTGAACGAACTATACACAGTTATAAACAACTACGAAACAGAACACCCGGAGGCCTTGTTCATCGTGGCCGGAGACTTCAACAAGGCCAACCTCAAGAGTGTACTGCCAAAATTCCACCAGCACATCTCCTGTCCCACCAGGGGCGACAACACTCTTGACCACTGCTACTCAAAAACCAAGGGTGCCTACCGTTCCATCCCCCGACCGCACTTTGGGAAATCAGACCATAAGACGGTGCTCCTTCTCCCGGCATACAAGCAGAAACTCAAGCGAGAGAATCCAGCTAAGAAGGTTGTGCAGTGCTGGTCCGAGGAGACAGAAGAGCTCTTATGTGACTGCTTAGAGACAGTGGACTGGTCCATATTTAAGAACTCAGCGACCAACTTAAATGAGTATGCCACCACCGTCACAGACTTCATCAGCAAATGTGTGGACGACTGCGTGCCAAAGAAAGCAGTACATGCATTCCCCAACCGGAAACCATAGCTCAATCGCGAGATTGGCTCCCTGCTGAAGGACAGATCTGAGGCGTTCAAGGCAGACGACCCTGACCGAAACAAGAAATCCAGGTACGACCTCCGCAAAGCCATCCGGAATGCCAAGAGAGAATATCAAACCAAGCTAGAGTCACAGACAGACTCTCGGCGGTTGTGGCAAGGACTAAACAACATAACGGGCTACAAAGCAAAGCCGAACTGTATCTCTGGCAGCAGCACACCCCTCCCCGATGAACTCAATGCATTCTATGCTCGGTTCGAGCAGGTAACCAACAATCCGCCGTCGAGTGCCCCAGCAGCCCATAATTCACCCATACCCACCATCACAGCTTCCAAAGTCAGATTGGCCTTCCTGAAAGTGAACCCTTGGAAGGCGACGGGCCCAGACGGGATCCCTGGTCGTGCACTCAGAGCCTGCGCGGACCAGCTGGCAGAGGTATTCGCAGACATCTTTAACCTGTCCCTACTCCACTCCGAGGTCCCCACCTGCTTCAAGGAGACCACCATCATACCGGTAGCGAAGAAGAACCAGGCAACGTGCCTCAATGACTACCGACCAGTGGCCCTGACTTCAGTCGTAATGAAGTGCTTCGAGAGGTTGATCATGAAGTGCATCACCTCCATACTCCCAGAACGCCTTGATCCACTGCAATTCGCAGACCGCTGCAACCGGTCCACATCAGACACCATTTCCCTGGCCCTACACTCATCCCTAGAGCATCTCGAAAACAAGGACTCCTACATTAGACTCCTATTTATTGACTACAGCTCCGCCTTCAACACCATAATCCCAGACAAGCTCATATCAAAGCTCCAAAACCTAGGACTTGGCTCCCAACTCTGCAACTGGATCCTCGATTTTCTGACCAACAGACCACAATCAGTAAGAATGAACAATAACACCTCCTCCACAATAGTCCTCAACACCGGCGCCCCGCAAGGCTGCGTACTTAGCCCCCTACTCTACTCCCTGTACACACACGACTGCGTGGCAAAACTTGGTTCCAACTCCATCTACACGTTGCTGACGATACGACCATAGTGGGCCGGATCTCGAATAACGATGAGTCCGAATACAGGAGGGAGATAGAGAACCTAGTGGAGTGGTGTAGCGACAACAATCTCTCCCTCAATGCCAGCAAAACTAAAGAGCTGGTAATTGACTTCAGGAAGCAAAGTACTGTACACACCCCTGTCAGCATCAACGGGGCCGAGGTGGAGATGGTTAGCAGTTTCAAATTCCTAGGGGTGCACATCTCCAAAAATCTGTCCTGGTCCACCCACGTCGACGCTACCACCAAGAAAGCACAACAGCGCCTATACTTCCTCAGGAAACTAAGGAAATTCGGCATGTCCACATTGACTCTTACCAACTTTTACAGATGCACCATAGAAAACATCCTATCAGGCTGCACCACAGCCTGGTATGGCAACTGCTCGGCCCAGGACCGCAAGAAACTTCAGAGAGTCGTGAACACCGCCCAGTCCATCACACGAACCTGCCTCCCATCCATTGACTCCATCTACACCTCCCACTGCCTGGGGAAAGCGGGCAGTATAATCAAAGATCCCTCCCACCCGGCTTACTCACTCTTTCAACTTATTCCATCAGGCAGGAGGTACAGAAGTCTGAGAAAACGCACGAACAGACTCAAAAACAGCTTCTTCCCCACTGTCACCAGACTCCTAAATGACCCTCTTATGGACTGACCTCATTAACACTACACCCTGTATGCTTATGTCGTTACATTGTATATGTTGTGTTGCCCTGTTATGTGTTTTCTTTTATTCCCTTTTCTTCTCATGTACTTAATGATCTGTTGAGCTGCTCACAGAAAAATACTTTTCACTGTACCTCAGTACACGTGACAATAAACAAATTCAATCCAATCCAATCCACCCCCCTCCTCATAATAATAATAATTATTATTATTGTCACAAGTAGGCTTACATTAACACTGCAATGAAGTTACTGTGAAAAGCCCTTAGTCGTACACACAGGGAGAATTCAGAATGTCCAAATTACCTAACAGTACGTGTTTCGGGACTTGTGGGAGGAAACCGGAGCACCCGGAGGAAACCCACGCAGACACGGGGCGAACATGCAGACTCCACACAGACAGTGACCCAAGCTGGGAATCGAACCTGGGACCCTGGTGCTGTGAAGCAACAGTGCTACCCACTGTGCTACCGTGCTGCCGGTAAACTCATGTAAACGTTGTGCGGCATGGTGGCGCAATGGTTAGCACTGCTGCCTCATGGCTCCGAGGTCCCTGGTTCAATCCCGGCCCCGGGTCACTGTCCGTGTGACGTTTTGCACATTCTCCCCGTGTCTGCATGGGTCTCACCACCACAACCCAAAGATGTGCAGGGTATCATAGATTATCATAGAATTTACAGTGCAGAAGGAGGCCATTCAGCCCATCGAGTCTGCACCGGCTCTTGGAAAGAGCACCCTACCCAAGGTCAACACCTCCACCCTATCCCTATAACCCAGTAACCCCACCCAACACTAAGGACAATTTTGGACACTAAGGGCAATTTATCATAGCCAATCCACCTAACCTGCACATCTTTGGACTGTGGGAGGAAACCGGAGCACCCGGAGGAAACCCACGCACACACGGGGAGGATGTGCAGACTCCGCACAGACAGTAACCCAGGACGGAATCGAACCTGGAACCCTGGAGCTGTGAAGCAACTGTGCTGTCCACAATGCTACCGTGCTGCCCTCTAGTAGGTGGATTGTCCATGCTAAATTTCCCCTAAATTGGAGCATTTTTAAAAAAATGACCTGTTAGTGTCGGCCTGTGGTTCCATTTTCTGTTCACATCCAGACCTGTAAATCTAGGTCCACTCATCTCCCTATACCTTTCTGCAACGTTCCTGCGACTGCTACCCATCAGTAGTAAATGCTGAAAACACTTAGCAGGTCATAAAGCATCAGAGGAGATAGACACAGACAAAACCACGTGGACTTTAGTCCAAAGCAGAGCTCCATCTGCAGAAAACAAAGGTTTGTTCTGAGTTTGGGAAAATAGGTATCCTGGACAACCTGTAGATGTTACTGTAGAATTCCTTTAAATACTCTTTATGGTGTTCCAATCCACAGACACCCTGAATGGCAGGCTGGAGGCCAGCCATGCAGGAAAGTCTGCAGCACAGAGCCACAGCTAAAAAGAGCAGTTAAGTCTCCTGTGATCTTTGTAAGAGTCCCTCCTGTTATTTCCATTGTCCCCATTTCTTTTCTTTTCTTTTATTATTTTTGGTCCGTGGACCTATAGTCGGAATGTGCCTTTACACAGAGGACTCAAGCTGAAGCAGCCTGCAAGTCAGGACACTGTGTCCCAGGTTTTTTTTTTGGGGGGGGGGGGGGGGGGAGAGAGGAGAAACTAGACTCATCGGCGCCAAGTGAATCTAAAGAAGTTGGTTTGATTGGCTGGTTGTAAACCTGTGGGGTGGCCAGGGACAGTGTTCTGCCTGACAACTGTCAGTGATTCATTCCTGCCTGATGCTTCTGAGAGAGGCAGGCAGAAGTGGTTAGACCTTGAAAGGAGAAGGAGAGTCTCTTTCTCTCTCGCTGCTGAACTGCTTTAGTGTTCTAAAACTAGCGGGCGCCCAGCACATCCTTGCTATAAACTTGAAATGATCTTGAATCTACAGAGAAAGTAGAAAACCTTGCCAGAGAAAACCATCTCAAGCCTACAAGGAAGAAGTACCGAAAAGTTTGAACTCCAGAAAGACATTAAATGGAAGCCATCCTAGTGCATCAAAGACCCTTTATTCTATTATTTTCATTGATATTTTCTTTACCTCTCAACCACCCTTTCCCCTCTGTGTCGTTTGTCTGTCTGCGTGTGTGTAGACAGTGGGAGTGGTTAGAAAGGAGTTGGTTGGGAGAAGGGTTTTAGGTAGTCAGTTACATTTTTGCCAGTTTAATTATATTGCTGTTAAATAATAAAAGGTTATTTGTGTTTAGCTTTTACAAAGCAAGGGCGACACGGCACCGAGGACCATGGATTTCTCCGCACCTTTAGGGGCCAAGCCTTCACCTTTAGGGGATAGGCCTGCGCCGGAGTGGTTGCCGTCCCGTGGGCTGGCATGGAAGGCCTTTGGCGCCATGCCAAAGGCAGCAAGTCAGCACAGCGGTTAGCACTGTTGCTTCGCAGCTCCAGGATCCCAGGTTCGATTCCCGGGTGGGTCCCTGTCTGTGCGGAGTCTGCACGTTCTCCCCGTGTGTGCGTGGGTTTCCTCCGGGTGCTCCGGTTTCCTCAAAAAAGTCCCGAAACACGTGCTGTTAGGTAATTTGGACATTCTGAATTCTCCCTCTGTGTACCCGAGCAGGCGCCGGAATGTGGCGACTAGGGGCTTTTCACAGTAACTTCAGTGTAAATCTAGCTGTGACAATAAAGATTACTATTATTAAAGTTTATCGAGCTGAGCCAAGGTCTTCAGATATTTTCAAGTAATATTGAATTGCACTTGTGTAATAACACCTGGTCAAGTGGGGCTGGAATTGACTGTGCACTAGCCCTGGGGGGGAGCTGAGACCTATAAGAGATCATGGTGGGAGCGGGGGATATATTGATCACCGTGGTGGGGGCAGGAGCTCCCCTTCCAATTTACATTTGAAACCTGTCTCCTCTCCTGCCCCTTGCTGGATACAGTTTTGTGCCCTTCAGGCTATATAATAAATTGTATTTCCTTAATGGAGAGATGCCTTTGGTCCCTCATAGACTATGGCCAATCATTTACCTAACATATTGCACATTGCTGTATGGTAGCGAAGCCGAAACATATGACACCTTTGACAACACCTTCCACCACCTAGAAGGACAAGGGCAGCAGGAGAATGGGAACACCATCACCCTCTAAACCACATAAACGGTTGCTGGGTTAATATCACGGAATGCCCTTCCTAATAGCACTGTGAGAGCATTTGCACCAGGTGCACCGCAAAATCCATTGATCCTATGGCAGGGGTGGTTCTCTGGTAAAGAAAGGAAAGGGAGCTGGTAAATTTAAACTATTCCCCATTCCATCACCAATTGTTGTGTTTTCTGCCTTGGGGATCTGCAGAGATGACACCAGCTTCTCTTTGAACAGAAACTTCATGTTTAAATGCTTTTTGAAATGTCTGCTCTCTCATGCTTACGGTTTCTTGCTTCAGGTTAGTTTCTGATTCTCAGTTACCACACCCAGGCCTAACTAACAGCACACGGTGAAAAGCTTGAAGACGCACATAATCAAACGCCAAACAAGTGAGCGATTAAATATTGCAACGGGCAATGTTAGAGAGGTGGAAAAAGGTGAGCTTGGCGATATCGAGGACATTGAGTTAGAGGTTCGACTCAGGTTAAGTAGGGCACCTTAATTTCTAAAATGTATTTAATTTATTATTTATAGCTTACAAGTTTTGAATTTTACACTACACGTGTCTACCTATGTCTATAATAATCTATTACATGCTAAAAATACTAAGTGGGTCGCAACACTCCATTTCAAAATACATTGATAATCCCTAAACTAGTCTCCAAATATACAGAAAAATCATTGTGAAAGTCTCAGACAGATTAACGGCACAATGAGAGAGATTAGTGTCACACATGAAGAGAGATGTGAAGGACAGAAGGGAAGGCAAAGAGCTTTGGCAGAAAAAAGACAGTGAGGTAGAGGACAGCAAAACTGGTTGAGAGGTCAAAGAAGGGTCAAGGAGAAATTAGAAGGGATGTCGAGTTAGATAAAGGCACAAAGAATAAAGAACAAAGAACAGTAACAGCACAGGACAGGCTGTTCCACCCTCCAAGCTTGCTCCGATCATGATGCCTGCTTAAACTAAAACTTTCCGCACTTCCGGGATCCATATCCCTCTATTCCCATCCTATTCATAGAACATACAGTGCAGAAGGAGGCCATTCGGCCCATCGAGTCTGCACCGACCCACTTTAAGCCCTCACTTCCACCCTACCCCCGTAACCCAATAACCCCTCCTAAGCTATTTTGGACACGAAGGCAATTTAGCATGGCCAATCCACCTTTCATTTCATTTCATTGCATTCATTTCATCTTTGGACTGTGGGAGGAAATCGGAGCACCCGGAGGAAACCCAACGCAGACATGGAGAGAACATGCAGACTCCGCACAGACAGTGACCCTGCGGGAAATCGAACCTGGGACCCTGGCGCTGTGAAGCCACAGTGCTAACCACTGTGCTACCGTGCTGCCCCGTTCATGTATTCATCAAGATGCCTCTTAAATGCGGCTATCGTACCTGCTTCCACCACCTCCCCCGGCAGTGCGTTCCAGGCACTCACCACCCTCTGAGTAAAATACTTCCCTTGCACATCGCCTCTAAACTTTGCCCCTCGCACCTTAAACCTGTGTCCTCTAGTACTTGACTTTTCAACCCTGGGAAAAAGCATCTGGATATCCACTCTGTCCATGCCACTCATAATTTTGTAAACCTCTATCAGGTCACCCCTCAACCTCTGTCGTTCCAGTGCAAACAATTTGGGTTTATCCAACCTCTCCTCGCAGCTAATGCCCTCCAGACCAGGCAACATCCTGGTACCGCCTTCTGTCCTCTCTCCATAGCCTCCTTCTGCTAGTGTGGCGACCAGAATTGTATGTGATATTCCAAATGTGGCGTAACCAAGGTTCTGTACAGCTGCAGCATGACTTGCAAATTTTTTGTACTCAATGCCTCAAACGACAAAGGTAAACATGCTGTATGCCTTCTTGGCTGCCTTACCCACCAGCGTTGCCACTTTATGTGATCTGTGGACCTGTACAGCCAGATCTCTCTGCCTGTCAATACTCCAAAGGGTTCTGCCATTTACTGTATATTTCCCACCTTTATTAGACCTTCCAAAATGCATTACCTCACATTTGTCCAGATTAAACTCCACCCAAGTCTCCAACCAATCTATGTCCTGCCGTATCCTCTGACAATCCTCTTCACTATCCGTAACTCTTAATATAATTATCGCTTATTGTCACAAGTAGGCTTCAATGAAGTGACTGTGAAAAGCCCCTAGTCGCCACGTTCCAGAATTGAACCCGCGCAGCTGGCATTGTTCTGTATTACAAGCCATCTGTTTAGCCCACTGTGCTAAACTAGCCCCTAATCTTTTGTCACCCGCAAACTTAAGTAGGGTGCTCTTTCCAAAGGCAGGTGCAGGCTCGATGGGCCGAATGGCCTCCTTCTGCACTGTAATTCTATGATTCTATGAAACTTATCAATCAAACTAGCTTCATTTTCCCTCCAAGTCATTTATATATACTACAAACAACAAAGGTCCCAGCACTCATCCCTGTGGAGCACCACTAGTCACAATCTTCCATTCAGAAAAGCACCCTTCCACTGCTACCCTCTGTCTTTCACTGAGCCAGTTCATTATCCATCTTGCCAGCTCACCACTAATCCCGTGAGCACCTTCACACAAGGACTACTCTTATGTTAATCCAACAGTACCTTAAAACTTACTGTATTATGGTCACTGTTCCCGAATGAAACTTCGATCATCTGGCTGGGCTCATTCCCCAATACCAAGTCCCCAGCATGGCCCCTTCCCTAGTTGGACTGTCTATATATTGTTTCAAGAAACCTTCCTGGATGCTCCTTACAAACTCTGCCCCATCCAAGCCCCTAGCACAAGGTGAGTCCCAGTCAATAGGGGGGAAGTTAAAATTACCAATCACAATAACCCTGTTGCTTTTACATCTTTCGAATTTCCATACATATCTCCTTCTCTATCTCCCACTGGCTGAAGTCTGTAGTAAACCCCCAAAATTGTGACTGCACCCTTCCTATTCCTGAACTCTACCCATATTGCCTCACTGCATGAACTCTCTGAGGTGTCCTCTCTCAGTACAGTTGTGACAGTCTCCCTAACCAGTAATACAACTCCGACACCCCTTTTAAATCCCCCTCTATCCCACCTGAAACATCTGTATACTGAAACATTTAGCTGCCAAACCTGTCCCTCCCTCAACCATGTCTCTGCAATGTTAACAACATCTTAGTTCCAAGGACTAATTGAAGCTCTAAATCTGCCTTGCCTGTTATACTTCTCGCGTTGAAACAAGTGCACTTCAGACCACCAGTCCCGCTGTGTTCAACAACTTATCCATGTCTGCTCTTCCTCTGCGTCTTACTGTCCTTAGCCTCTAGCTTTCCTTCAGTTACTTCACCTGCTGACCTACAGCTCTTGTTCCCCCCCCCCCCCCCCACCTCAGTTTACACGAGTTTAAATGCTTCCGAGTGACGCTAGTAAACCTCCTGGCCAGGATATTGGTGCCCCTCCAGTTTAGGTGCAACCCGTCCTCCTGGTACAGGCCCCACCATCCCTGGAATAGATCCCAATGATCTAGATGTCTGAAACCCTCCTTCTGCACCAGCTGTTTAGCCATGTGTTCAGCTAAACTATCTTCCTATTCCTAGTCTCACTGGCACGTGACGCAGGGAGTAATCCCGAGATTACAACATAGAGGCCCTGTGTTTTAACTTACTACCTAACTCCCTGAACTCCTACTGCAGGACCGCATCACTCTTCCTACCTATGTCGTTAGCACCTATGTGTACCACGACCTCCGGCTGTTCACCCTTCCCCTTCAGAATGCCCCACTCCTGTCCAGAGACATCCTCGACCCTGGCACCAGTAAGGAAACATACCATCCTTGAGTCTCTTCCACGGCCACAGAAGTGCCTTTCTGTGCCCCTGACTATGGAGTGCCCTATAATTACTGCTCTTCTGCGCTTTGACCCTCCCTGCTGAACAACAGAGCCAGTTGTGGTGCCACTGCTCTGGCTGCTGCTGTTGTTTTCCATGACAGGCTATCCCCCCCAAGAACAGGAAGCTTGAGAAACTTGGCATCACCACCAGCAGCAACCAAGCCACCCCCGGTACCACAGTAGAAAACAATACAGGGAAATCTATTGTCAACTTGTCGGACTACACCCTTCAACTAGACGAAATCGAAGTCCTCAGCAGAGGGCTCAATTTCTGCACCACCACCAAAACGGACCCCATCAGTCTCGCGGCAGACATGGAGGAATTCATCAGGTGATTGAGGCTCCGGGAATTCTTCCACAGACCCCAAGAGGCCAACAGCGAACCCAAGGAGACTACCAATGAACCGGAACAGCAGACCGAGAGATCTGCGGTGCGGCAACCGAACAGGAAAGAGTCGAATTGGACACCTCCAGAAGGCCGCTGCCCTAGACTCAACATGTATGCACAAGCCATCAGGAGTCGCGTCAATGCCAGATTCATCAGTCACATTCACAAGACAGCCCCGAACATCACCCAAGCACAACGCAACGCCATCCGCGCTCGCAAGACCAACCGCAACATCGCCATCAAACCAACAGACAAAGGGGGGGCCACTATCATACTAAACAGAACGGACAACTGCAAAGAAGTATACCGACAACTCAACAACCAGGAACACTACAGACAGTTACCCACAAATCCGACCAAGGAACACATCCGCCAACTCAACAGACTGATCTAGACCTTGGATCCAGACCTTCAGAGCACCCTACGTGCTCTCATCCCACGTACTCCCCGCATTGGAGATCTCTACTGCCTCCCGAAAATACACAAGGCCAACACGCCAGGCCGTCCTTTCATTTCAGGCAATGGGACCCTGTGTGAGAACCTCTCTAGGTACATCGAGGGCATCTTGAAACCCATCGTACAAGAAACGCCCAGCTTCTGTCGCGACACGACGGACTTCCTACAGAAACTCAGCACCCATGGACCAGTTGAACCAGGAACATTTCTCATCACAATGGACGTCTCGGCACTCTACACCAGCATCCCCCATGACGACGGCATTGCTGCAACAGCCTCAGTACTCAACACCGACAACTGCCAATCTCCAGACACAATTCTGCAACTTATCCGCTTCATTCTGGATCACAACGTCTTCACCTTCGACAACAAGTTCTTCATCCAGACGCACGGAACAGCCATGGGGACCAAATCCGCACCCCAATATGCCAACATCTTCATGCACAAGTTTGAACAAGACCTCCTCACCGCACAGGACCTTCAACCGACGTTATTCACCAGATACATCGATGACATTTTTTTCCTTTGGACCCACGGCGAGGAATCACTGAAACGACTACACGATGACATCAATAAGTTCCATTCCACCATCAGACTCACCATGGACTACTCTCCAAAATCATTTATATTCTTGGACACACTCGTCTCCATCAAGGACGGTCACCTCAGCACTTCGCTTTACCTTCTCCAGCTTCCACCCTAAACACATTAAAGAAGCCATCCCCTGTGGACAAGCCCTCTGTATACACAGGATCTGCTCAGATGAGGAGGAGCGTAACAGACATCTACAGACGCTGAAATATGCCCTCGTACGAACGGGATATGGCGTTCGACTCATTGATCGACAGTTCCAACGCGCCACAGCAAAAAACGCACCGACCTCCTCAGAAGACAAACACGGGACACAACCGACAGAGTACCCTTCGTCGTCCAGTACTTCCCCGGAGCGGAGAAACTACGACATCTTCTTCGCAGCCTTCAACACGTCATCGATGAAGATGAACATCTTGCCAAGGTCATCCCCACACCCCCACTACTTGCCTTCAAACAACCGCGCAACCTCAAACAAACCATTGTTTGCAGCAAACTACCCAGCCTTCAGAACAGTGACCACGACACCACACAACCCTGCCATGGCAATCTCTGCAAGACATGCCAGATCATCGACATGGATGCCACCATTACACGTGAGAACACCACCCACCAGGTACGCGGTACATACTCGTGCGACTCGGCCAACGTTGTCTACCTCATACGCTGCAGGAAAGGATGTCCCGAAACGTGGTACATTGGCGAGACCATGCAGACGCTGCGACAACGAATGAACGGACATCGTGCGACAATCACCAGGCAGGAATGTTCCCTTCCAGTCGGGGAACACTTCAGCTGTCAAGTGCATTCAGCCTCTGATCTCCGGGTAAGCGTTCTCCAAGGCGGCCTTCGGGACGCGCGACAACGCAGAATCGCCGAGCAGAAACTTATAGCCAAGTTCCGCACACATGAGCGCGGCCTCAACTGGGACCTGGGATTCATGTCACATTACATTCATCCCCCACCATCTGGCCTGCGAAATCCTACAAACTGTCCTGGCTTGACACAATTCACACCTCTTTAACCTGGACTACTCTCCAGGGTGCTCTTTCCAAGAGCCGGTGCAGACTTGATGGGCCGAATGGCCTCCTTCTGCACTGTAAATTCTATGATAATCTATGATAATCTATGAGTTACCCCATCTCTGGATCTGTAAAGATTTAATCACCTGCTAATGCTCGCATTCTAAGCATTGTCTTGCATCTTTGAATTTGTCCATATACATATGTTTCTGGAACATACCTCTTCATTCACCCGAGGAAGGAGCAGTGCTCCGAAAGCTAGTGTTTGAAACAAACATGTTGGACTTTAACCTGGTGTTGTAAGACTTCTTACTGTGATCCCCCCCCAAAGGTATACTTGTTAGAGAAAGGGACAGTGCACTGTTGCTTCACAGCTCCAGGGAGTCAGGTTCGATTCCCGGCTTGGGTCCCTGTCTGTGCGGAGTCTGCACGTTCTCCCTGTGTCTGCGTGGGTTTCCTCCGAGTGCTCCGGTTTCCTCGCACAACTCCTAAAAGACGTGCTGTTAGGTAATTTAGACATTCTGACTTCTCCCTCTGTGTACCCAAACAGGCACCAGAATGCGGCGACTAGAGGCTTTTCACAGTAACTTGATTGCAGTGTTAATGTAAGCCTACTTGTGACAATAAAGATTATTATTATTCTAACGGTCACCCATCTGTCTGCCTGACCACGTCCCTAAAGCTTCTCTCTATGACCCTTTCCGCCATCTGAGAACGAGATTTTAGGGCAAAAAGAACATTTGGAGACGAAGATAGAATGATAGAAAGAGTGTCCATGAAAGAAAGAATGATTAGGGACTTGTACCTCCAGTAGACATATTGGGCTGAAATAACCGACGACCAGGGACGAACAACAATAAAAATGTATTGATAATACTGAGCAGCTCTTACATGCTGTGCGTGTGCCCACGCCAAGGGGAGAACTCACATGCTCCCGATACATGGCCCATTTTGTACCCGCGTCATCCCAGTGTCCAGTCACCACCCAGTCCACATCTGTGTTGTGCATTGTATGACCCAGGATGATACAAAGTGCTTTACAGCCAATTTACTACTTTTTAAAATGCAAGCATTGCTTTAATAACAATGCAACAACTTGCATTTATGTAGCACCTTTAGCGCTGGAAAACGTCCCAAACCATTTCATGAGAACAAACTGGGCAAAAAATTGATACATAATGAAGATATTAAGACCTGTTCTTACTTGGCGACATCAGGAGATAAAGAGGTGGGTTTTGAGAAGAGGAGACATAGGGGCTTAGGGAGTGGATTCTAAAGCTTGGAGCATGGACAGCTGAAAGGACGGCCGCCAGTGGTAGAGTGAAGGAAGCTGAGCCGCACGAGAGGTGAGAATTGGAAGAACGCAGATTTTCCAAGCCCAACGGACAACGGCTGGAATGTTCTAGCCTCCTCCTGGCAGGTGTTCCCACACAGAGGCCATTGGCCTCTGCCGGGATCTTCCAGAACCTCTGAAGGCGAAGGCAGTATACATGGCTTGCCCACCCCACCGTCGGGGAACCTGCGACAGGGTCGGCTTAAGCGGGACTGGACATTCCCACCAGTGAAGAAGGGCTGGAAAATCCAGCCTGGCGTTTCCCATTTTTAGCCACCAAGAATACTATAAACCTGGTGCTCGATCAATAACTCCAGAAGCAAGATTGGAGACAATTGAAGGCTTCATTACACTAGATGTTTCCCCCAGCAGCGCAGGTACAGAAGCTGCTGGGGCGACACGGGCTCTTATACCCCGCCTTGCTGGGTGGAGCCAGCAGACAGGCTTAACCAATGAGAACAGAGTACTTTCCACACTAATGGTCTTCCGGCATTACAATGTACCATAATACCTCTAATACTGACTATCACAAAACCCAGTTGTAATTGAATAATGACCTGGAATATTAACATGGGAGCATCACTGAGAACGATGAATTTCTTGTTCTTCAGGTCACCCAAGGCTGGAAATTGTGGATGCATTTCTTTGAATTTCAACTTCTTTAATATTTTATTTGCATATGGAATAGAGCACGAGGATCATCGAGCTTTACAGCATGGAAAGAGGACCTTCCGCCCATCATGTGCCCACCCGCTAACAAGCACTATTCTATTCTATTCTAATCCCATTTTCCAACACTTTGTCCATAGCCTTGTATGCCCTGGCGTTTCAAGTGCTCATCTAAATACTTCTTAAATGTTGTGATGCTTCCCGCCTCTATCACCCTTTCAGGCAGCGAGTTCCAGATTCCCACCACCCTCTGGGTGAACTTCCTCAACTGTAACAGTTTGCATCATGGTACTAACTTTTAATACATCATAATTGGCATCGGGTCTTGTCTGATTACAACTGTCCAATCAAGCCTCTTTGCTTTTCTGTTTCTTCTTTGTATGTCAGAAATGAAATGAAAAATGAAAACCGCTTATTGTCACAAGTAGGCTTCAAATGAAGTTACTGTGAAAAGCCCCTAGTCGCCACATTCCAGCTCCTGTTCGGGGAGGCTCGTACAGGAATCGAACCGTGCTGCTGGCCTGCCTTAGTCTGCTTTAAAAGCCAGCGATTTAGCCCAGTGTGCTGAACCAGCCCCAGATCATCTTTCTGTGACAACTTAACTCACTTTATCAAGATATGATTGTTGATTCAATGTCACTCTGATCTATTCTTCCTAATAAGGCCACTCGGGCCCATTGCTTAGGGGTCACCCAGTTAGGCCAGAGATAGGGAGAATTTATTTCTCCTGGAGGTTTCTGAGTCTCTGGAATTCTCTTCCTCAACAGGCAGTGGAAGCAGAGTCTTTGAATATTTTTAAGGCAGAGGTCGATAGATAAGCAAGAGGGTGAATCGGGGGGTAGGCAGGAACGTGAAGTTGAGGTTACAATCAGATCTGCCGTGAACTCATGGAATGACCTGCTCCTGCCTCGTATGTTTGAATGTTCGTAATGTTCGTACGTGGATTGGCCACTCGAAATCGCCCCTTTATTGGAATTTTTTTTTAAAAACATCACTTGTCCCTTCAGGAAACTTCAAAAACACATCTTTTTGAAATTTTACATGCTGTAAATAACGTGACTTTCATATCGATCGACCTACATTCTCATCAGAATAAGGCTAATAGAGCTAAGAAATCTTTGAAGGTTACCTGGATGGTTGCGGCCTGTCTAATTGACTCTCATTATGAAATATATTCACCATTTGTGAACTTGTCTTTTTGCAAGGTTTTCTAAGATTGGTGGTGTAGTGGTATTGTCCCAAGGCTGGTAATCCAGAAGACCCAGGATAATGACCTGGATTCGAATCCCACCAGATCAGGTGAATTTAATAAAAACCTGGGGCGGGATTCACCGTAATCGGCGCGATGTCCGCCGACCGACGCCAGAAACGGCTCGAATCAGTCCGGCATCGCGCCGCCCCAAAGGTGCGGAATCCTCCACACCTTGAGGGGCTAGGCCCGCGCCGAACTGATTTCCACCCCGCCAGTTGGCGGGAAAGGCCTTTGGTGCCCCGCCAGCTGGCGCGGAAATGACTTTGCCGTGCGGCGCATGGGCGGGAGCGTCAGCGGCCGCTCACGGCATCCCCGCGCATGTGCAGTGGAGGGGGTCTCTTCCGCCTCCGCCATAGTGGAGACCATGGCGAAGGCGGAAGGAAAAGAGTGCCCCCACGGCACAGGCCCGCCCGTGGATCGGTGGGCCCCGATCGTGGGCCAGGCCACCGTGGGGGCACCCCCCGGGGCCAGATCGCCCCGCGCCCCCCCAGGACCCCGGAGCCCGCCCGCACCACCTGGTCCCGCCGGTAAGAGAGGTGGTTTGATTCTCGCCGGCGGGACAGGCATTCCAGCAGCGGGACTTCGGCCCATCGTGGGCCGGAGAATCGCCGGGGGGGCCCGCCGGACAATTAGGGATGGGCAATAAATGCTGACTCAGCCAGCAACGCACATGTTCCTTGAATGATTGAATTTAAAACAAGAGGAGTCAGACATTCCTGTACCTTGAACAGTCTTATGCGATGCCATAAAGCTCGCTGAATTTCCTTGTGATTTCTGCCTCGATGGATGTTCTTCTCCTGCACGCAAGGTATTCAAGTGTAACAGAAAAGGTGGAACTAGTTGCAGTCCCTTCTCTGGCTGGAGGTTTATCACACAGCACAGATTTTGCAACCCCTCCCTCGACCAGTCAATACGGACAATAGCCCCCAAACATTTGAAGCAAATTCTTTACCTGGTCTGCCCACCCATGGGAAGATGTTAATCTGCAGTTTTGTTGGTCAGCTCAGATCTTATGGAGCATCTCACCGACCACCATGTGAGTTCTTTCAGAGCCCATTGTGCAAAGCTATGATGTTAAAAGCTGAATGGCCGTATCTTTGCACATGTCCCTAAATTCATCATGACAAACTCCCCCCAGGAATTCTCAGTTAGGAATTAAATCAATGTTCCCAGTCCAGTTTTTCTCTATTTTTCATCCATATTATTTTTTCATTATTTATGACTTTAATCAGTCTTTTGTCTTGATCATGTATAACAGTGGTGAACCAGGTTGCCATGTCTGTAAAACACAAGATGAAAATGTTTCTGTCCTTGTCCCAGACATTTAAATCCATGTCGACTACTTCATTAAAGTCTCACGGTAATGGGAAACGATCAGTCATGGCGGTATGTTTGCATTTATCAAGGAGTTCAGTTGGCTGGATGGATGATTTGTGATGCAGAGCGATGCCAACATAAATATCTGTACCAGCTGAGATTACCACAAAGGCCCTACCTTGCCCCTCGCTTGAGATGTGGCGGCCCTCAGGTTAAATCACCATCAGTCCCCGCTCGCTTTCCCTCAAAGGGGAGAGCAGCCTCTGGGACTATGGTGACTTTCATTTCATGTTTGCATTGAGTCATAGAGTTTTACAGCCCAGAAAGAGGCCCTTCGGCCCATCATGGCTGTGCCGGCCATCAAGCATCAATCTATTCAATCCCATTTTCCAGCACTTGGTGCGTAGCCTTGCGTGCTGTGGCATTTCAAGTGCCCATCTAAATGCTTCTTAAATGTTGTGAGGGTTCCCGCCTCTGCCACCCTTTAAGGCAGCGATTTCCAGGCTTCAAACGCTTCATGTATTCATTATCAATCACCTCTGTGCCTTTTAGCAGATTTATAATCTGTGACAAAAGGGATGAACACATTTTCTATGTAACTTTAAGACAATTTGCTTTAGTTCCTCACAAATACCTATCACCTGATCATTAACACTTCTTTCACATTCTCATTCGAGATGTTAGATTTTGGAAAATGGATGCAACCTCTTTAAACCATAAAGCATCCGATCCAAAAGAGTGTTGCTTTCTGAGGGTCTAACACCAGTTAATGGCAGGAGCCTATCCATGTGCCAAATTCAACTATTTGAACACGAGGGCTAAACAACAAATTTCCGAATAGAATTCCTGTAATCTTTTCCATAGTCTGTTAAATCCCATGCTATATTCCTTCATGGAATAATGACCATAACCATCTTTTGAAATGATCAAAATCTGACCATGCCTCACAGGCATTTAATACATAATTTTAGTTGCAAATGTTATCTGTGAAGCTTAATAGAAACTCCAAATCTTCCTCACGATCCAACTGCTGGGGATCCAACTCACAAAATATTTTGCTTCTGATCATATGTTTTGGAGGGAAGAATGGTCCCAAGGCCAGTCTTTGGCGAGGATGTAACCTGTGTCCATAAACTCACTTCATTTTTCTATTGATTATAAGGTTCAGATTCAGAGAACATCAGTGGGAAATCATACACTGACAGTTTGCTTTCAGCATTCTTCACTCTGATTATAGTCTTCTGTCTGAAAACTTCTTAGTTTCCAATCTTAACCTTGAGGCAACCACTTTCTGCTGTCACTTTAAATGGATGACAATGGCATTGTTTAGTCAAGTGCCGAGAGCACTTATAAACAGAGATTGCTGGGACATTGGCGAGTGAAAATTGTCATGTATGAAACTAGACACCAGTCCTTTTATTGAGAACAGATCTGTTTACAGAATTCTGCATTCTACATGTCTGCCTTTTGCCTACCCGCGCCCCCCCCCATCCGCCATCCTTCTGCTGCCACCCACTCTGCTCCCACTTTCACCCACCCCCCCATCCGCCTATCCACCACCCCTCTGCTGCCATCCACTCTGCCACCACCTCCACCCACCCCCCATCCACCAATCCACCACCCCTCTGCTGTAACCCACTCTGCCACCACCTCCACCCACCACCCACCAGCCGCACCCATCCCACCTATCCTCCTTTAAGACCCTCTGCTGAAGTCCTCTAGTTCTTGCAACTTGCGTATCCCCAATTTTAATTGACCCACCGGTTGCCTCGGCCCGAGACCCAGATTGTCTTCGCTAAACATCTCCACCCTACTCCTTTCCATTAAAACGCTCCTTCAAACCCATTTTCAATGTGCCGTGCCTGATATCTTTCTTGTAGTAAGGGGTTAAATTTAGTTTTATCATGCTTCTGTAAAGTGCCTTGGGATATTTTACTCTGTTAAAGTTGCTATATAAATGCAGGCGTTTATTAAAACAATCACTTTATCTAAGCAGTCGGTCACCCGACTTAATTTCTGCTTCCTGGGCTTGGCAGCAAAGACCATAGGAAATGGAGGCCTTTCAGCCCATTGAGCCTACTCTGCCATTCAATAAAGATTATGGCTGATCTGAGTGTAGTCTGAACGCCTGCCTAACCCCCAATTAAATATCTGTCGAATTCAACCTTGAATCTGTCCAATGACCCAATTCCCACTGCACTCCATGAAACAGAATTCCAAAGATTTAATGGTCCTCTCGGAGAAGAAAATCCTCTTCAACTCAACATTAAATGGAAGACCCCTTTGATGTGTTGGGTGTTCTGGATCACATACAGGTCACCAACACTTGAAATAGTGCAACACTATTTTATTGAATCATTAACTGTTTAAACATACTCAGACTGTGGGTTAATACGATACTAGCTTTAACTAAAGACCTTTGCCTTGTCCTAAGCAGTCGATACACTCAGCACATGGTGAATGTCTGTGTTGCAGGCTGTGAGCTCTGTCCTCCTAGCTAGCTGCTACTCGAATGAGCGGGAACTCTGATGCCCCCAGTCTTTATAGTGCGTGTGCTCTCACTGGTGATTGGCTGCGGTGTTGTGTGTGTTGATTGGTCCCGCTGTGTGTCCATCAGTGTGTGTCTGCACCATGTTATACTGGTGTATATTATAACATCCCCCCTTTTATAAAAAATGGACCTGCGTGGCAATAAATAATGTATGGTGAATGTTCCTGACTACGTGTGTGCGAAATATTTACAGGACTATGTACATAAAAACTAAGCTATTTACAAGTGAAGGTGTCTGGTGCAGAAAAACAGTCTGTCACAAGAATAACGAGATGAACACTATATACGAACCACTTGAACGATTAAACGGAAGAACAGAACAAATCAGAAAGTCCATAAGTCCACAAAGTTCACAAATTAAGTCTCTGAGGCGGGCGACAAATTCTAGTTGACCGCTTAAAGGGTGTGCCGGGAGCCGCCGGCTGAGGAGCGGGCTGGACTGCGTCAGAGTGAGGAGGACGCAGAGTGACCGGAATCTCTGCATAGTCCAGATCAGGGTCAACACGAGGGCGTGGCAATGATGGAGGATCCCATAGCGAGCGCGGAACGAGACAAAGGGCAGGTCAATTGCGGCACAGAATGGAGCCA
Organism: Scyliorhinus torazame; assembly: GCF_047496885.1. Taxonomy (NCBI): domain Eukaryota; kingdom Metazoa; phylum Chordata; class Chondrichthyes; order Carcharhiniformes; family Scyliorhinidae; genus Scyliorhinus; species Scyliorhinus torazame. Next base: position 232,822,575 of record NC_092717.1, on the reverse strand, counting down.
TCCGGGAGACGAACCAGGAACGAGCGGGGAGCCACCTGCCGAAGAACCACAGCGGTTGCAGACCAGCCACCATCCAGAAGATGGATACGGACGTTGTCATCTGGAGCCAGAGCAGGGAGATCAGCTGCACAGGAGTCATGAGCCGCCTTGTGCTGTGCACGAGACAGTCGCATTCGTTGAAGGACCAGAACGTGGTCGAGGTCTGAGACATGAATGGACGGCACCGTCGCCCTCAGGGTGCAGCAGAGGGCAGTAGAGTGGAGCTGCTGATTGGCTGTTGCAAGGGAAATTTGCATACCTCCGTTGAGGTCACCCTAACTTGAAGGTGTACCTGAGCTAGAGACCCTAGCTGTTCGAGTGAAGACAAGCATCCAGCAGAGGGCAGTAGAGCAGAGCTGCTGATTGGCGTTTGCAAGGGAAATTTGCATACCTCCGTTGTGGTCACCCTAACCTGAAGGTGTACCTGAGCTAGAGACCATAGCTGTTCGAGTGAAGACAAGCATCCAGCAGAGGGCAGTAGAGTGGAGCTGCTGATTGGCTGTTGCAAGGGAAATTTGCATACCTCTGTTGTGGTCACCCTAACTTGAAGGTGTACCTGAGCTAGAGACCCTAACTGTTCGAGTGAAGACAAGCATCCAGCAGAGGGCAGTAGAGCGGAGCTGCTGATTTGCTGTTGCAAAGGAAATGTGCATGCTTCCGTTGTGATCACCCTGACTTGAAGGTGCTTTGTGGAGGAGCTGTTGTCAAGTGACACTTAAACCCGAAACACTTCTTTAGTGTTTCCCTCCCTACCCCCTCCACTAACCAAAAAAAACAACTGCTGTAACGATCAAGAGGAAGGCTTGAGGTCAGGTAGAAGTAGAAAGAAGTTGAACCATGATGCCACAGCCTGCAGGTAAGGGATTGGCTGGTGACTGGTAAGTCGTTTTTCTTTTATTTTCCCTGAGGTGTTATCGTGCAGGGCGCAGAGGTTGCTGAGTGAGTGCTTGTTGAGAAGGGGAGTGAATAACAGGTAAGCTCTTTCTTTCTTTTTCTTTTTTTTATCTAGAGGGGATGGCAGGGAAGGGAGTGCAATGTTCCTCCTGCAGAATGTTTGAGGTGAGGGATGCCGACAGTGTCCCTGCTGATTTCATCTGTGGGAAGTGCACCCATCTCCAGTTCCTCAGAAACCATGTTAGGGAACTGGAGCTGGAGCTGGATGAACTTCGGATCATTCAGGAGGCAGAGGTTGTCATAGATCGAAGCTTCAGGGATGTAGTTACTCTGAAGAATAAAGATAGATGGGTGACGGTGAGAGGGGCTGAGAGGAAGCAGTCAGTACAGGGATCCCCTGTGGTCATTCCCCTTAGTAACAAGTATACCGCTTTTGATACTGTTGTGGGGGGGAACTTACCAGGGGTAAGCCATGGGGTGTAGATCTCTGGCACAGAGTCTGTCCCTGTTGCTCAGAAGGGAAGGGGGGAGAAGAGTAGAGCATTAGTCATTGGAGACTCCATGGTTAGGGGGATAGATAGGAGATTCTGTGGGAACGAGAGAGATTCATGGTTGGTGTGTTGCCTCCCAGGTGCCAGGGTGCGTGATGTCTCGGATCGTGTTTTCGGGATCCTTAAGGGGGAGGGGGAGCAGCCCCAAGTCGTGGTCCACATAGGTACCAACGACATAGGTAGGAAAAGGGATAGGGATGTAAGGCAGGAATTCAGGGAGCTAGGGTGGAAACTTAGATCGAGGACAAACAGAGATATTATCTCTGGGTTGTTACCCGTGCCACATGTTCGCGAGACGAGGAATAGGGAAAGAGAGGAGCTGAACGCGTGGCTACAGGGAAGGTGCAGGAGGGAGGGTTTCAGATTTCTGGATAATTGGGACTCATTCTGGGGTCGGTGGGACCTCTACAAACGGGATGGTCTACACCTGGACCAGAGGGGTACCAATATCCTGGGGGGGAAATTTGCTAATGCTCTTCAGGAGGGTTTAAACTAGTTCAGCAGGGGCTTGGGAACCTGAATTGTAGCTCCAGTATACAGGAGGTTTAGAGTAGTGAGGTCATGAGTAAGGTTTTAAAGTTGCAGGAGTGTACCGGCAGGCAGGAAGGTGGTTTAAAGTGTGTCTTCTTCAATGCCAGGAGCATCCGGAATAAGGTGGGTGAACTTGCGGCATGGGTTGGTACCTGGGACTTCGATGTTGTGGCCATTTCGGAGACATGGATACAGCAGGGACAGGAATGGTTGTTGCAGGTGCCGGGGTTTAGATATTTCAGTAAGCTCAGGGAAGGTGGTAAAGGAGGGGGAGGGTGGCATTGTTAGTCAAGGACAGTGTTACGGTGGCAGAAAGGACGTTTGATGAGGATTCGTCTACTGAGGTAGTATGGGCTGAGGTTAGAAACAGGAAAGGAGAGGTCACCCTGTTAGGGGTTTTCTATAGGCCTCCGAAAAGTTCCAGAGATGTAGAGCCAAGTATTGCAAAGATGATTCTGGATAGGAGCGAAAGCAACAGGGTAGTTGTTATGAGGGACTTTGACTTTCCAAATATTGACTGGAAACGCTATAGTTCGAGTACTTTAGATGGGTCCGTTTTTGTCCTATGTGTGCAGGAGGGTTTCCTGACACAGTATGTAGATAGGCCAACGAGAGGCGAGGCCATATTGGATTTGGTACTGGGTAATGAACCAGGACAGGTGTTAGATTTGGAGGTAGGTGAGCACTTTGGTTTTAGTGACCACAATTCGATTACGTTTACTTTCGTGATGGAAAGGGATAGGTATATACCGCAGGGCAAGAGTTATATCTGGGGGAAAGGCAATTATGATGCGATGAGACAAGACTTAGAATGCATCAGATGGAGAGGAAAATTGCAGGGGATGGGCACAATGGAAATGTGGAGCTTGTTCAAGGAACAGCTACTGCGTGTCCTTGATAAGTATGTACCTGTCAAGTAGGGAGGAAGTGGTTGAGCAAAGGAACCGTGGTTTAGTAAGGCAGTTGAAACACTTGTCAAGAGGAAGAAGGAGGCTTATGTAAAGATGAGACATGATGGTTCAGTAAGGGCACTCGAGAGTTACAAGTTAGCTAGGAAAGACCTAACAAGAGAGCTAAGAAGAGCCAGGAGGCGACATGAGAAGTCTTTGGCAGGTATGATCAAGGATAACCCTAAGGCTTTCTATAGATATGTCAGGAATAAAAGAATGGAATAAGCTAAGAGTAGGGCCAGTCAAGGACTGTAGTGGGAAGTTGAGCTTGGAGTCCGAGGAGATAGGAGAGGTGCTAAATGAATATTTTACATCAGTATTCACACAGGAAAAAGACAATGTTGTCGAGGAGAATACTGAGATTCAGGCTACTAGACTAGAAGGGCTTGAAGTTCATAAGGAGGAGGTATTAGCAATTCTGGAAAGGGTGAAAATAGATAAGTCCCCTGGGCCGGATGGGATTTATCCTAGGATTCTCTGGGAAGCTAGGGAGGAGATTGCTGAGCCTTTGGCTTTGATCTTTAAGTCATCTTTGTCAACAGGAATAGTGCCAGAAGACTGGAGGATAGCAAATGTTGTCCCCTTGTTCAAGAAGGGGAGTAGAGACAACCCCGGTAACTATAGACCAGTGAGCCTTACTTCTGTTGTGGGCAAAATCTTGGAAAGGTTTATAAGAGATAGGGTGTATAATCATCTGGAAAGGAATAATTTCATTAGACATAGTCAACACAGGTTTGTGAAGGGTAGATCATGCCTCACAAACCTTATTGACTTCTTTGAGAAGGTGACCAAACAAGTGGATGAGGGTAAAGCAGTTGATGTGGTGTATATGGATTTCAGTAAAGCGTTTGATAAGGTTCCCCACGGTAGGCTACTGCAGAAAATACGGAAGCATGGGATTCAGGGAGATTTAGTAGTTTGGATCAGAAATTGGCTAGCTGGAAGAAGACAAAGGGTGGTGGTTGATGGGAAGTGTTCAGACTGGAGTCCAGTTACTAGTGGTGACGCACAAGGATCTGTTTTGGGGCCACTGCTGTTTGTCATTTTTATAAATGACCTGGAGGAGGGCGTAGAAGGATGGGTGAGTAAATTTACAGATGACACTAAAGTCGATGGAGTTGTGGACAGTGCGGAAGGATGTTACAAGTTACAGAGGGACATAGATAAGCTGCAGCGCTGGGCTGAGAGGTGGCAAATGGAGTTCAATGCAGAAAAGTGTGAGGTGATTCATTTTGGAAGGAATAACAGGAAGACAGAGTACTGGGCTAATGGTAAGATTCTTGGCAGTGTGGATGAGCAGAGAGATCTCGGTGTCCCTGTAAATAGATCCCTGAAAGTTGCCACTCAAGTTGAGAGGGTTGTTAAGAAGGAGTCATGTGTGTTAGCTTCTATTGGTAGAGGGATTGAGTTTTGGAGCCATGAGGTCATGTTGCAGCTGTACAAAACTCTGGTGCGGCCGCATTTGGAGTATTGCGTGCAATTCTGGTCGCCACATTATAGGAAGGATGTGGAAGCATTGGAAAGGGTGCAGAGGAGATTTACCAGAATGTTGCCTGGTATGGAGGGAAGATCTTATGAGGAAAGGCTGAGGGACTTGAGGCTGTTTTCGTTAGAGAGAAAAAGGTTAAGAGGTGACTTAATTGAGGCATACAAGATGATCAGAGGATTGGATAGGGTGGACAGTGAGAGCTTTTTTCCTCGGATGGTGATGTCTAGCGCGAGGGGACATAGCTTTAAATTGCGGGGAGACAGGTATAGATGTCAGAGGTAGATTCTTTACTCAGAGAGTAGTAATGGTGTGGAATACCCTGCCTGCAACACTAAGGGTATTTAAATGGTGATTGGATAGACATATGGACGAGAAGGGAATAGTGTAGATGGGCTTTAGAGTGGTTTCACAGGTCGGTGCAACATTGAGGGCCGAAGGGCCTGTACTGCGCTGTAATGTTCTATGTTCTATATTCTAACCCACGAGCAGCTGGGCTGGTGACAGGCCAGTGGACAGTGGGGCCGAGCGATAGGCCAGCAGGGCAAGGTAGAAATCGGACCCATCATCGGCAGCCTTGCAGAGGAGCCGTTTGACTGTAAGACCATAAGACATAGGAGCGGAAGTAAGGCCATTCGGCCCATCGAGTCCACGCCACCATTCAATCATGGCTGATTTCAACTCCATTTACCCGCTCTCTCTCCATAGCCCTTAATTCCTCGAGAAATCAAGAATTTATCAACTTCTGTCTTAACGACACTCAACGTCCCGGCCTCCACCGCCCTCTGTGGCAATGAATTCCACAGACCCACCACTCTCTGGCTGAAGAAATTTCTCCTCATCTCTGTTCTAAAGTGACTCCCTTTTATTCTAAGGCTGTGCCCCCGGGTCCTAGTCTCCCCTGCTAATGGAAACAACTTCCCTACGTCCACCCTATCTAAGCCATTCATTATCTTGTAAGTTTCTATTAGATCTCCCCTCAACCTCCTAAACTCCAATGAATATAATCCCAGGATCCTCAGACGTTCATCGTATGTTAGGCCTACCATTCCTGGGATCATCCGTGTGAATCTCTGCTGGACCCACTCCAGTGCCAGTATGTCCTTCCTGAGGTGTGGGGCCCAAAATTGCTCACAGTATTCTAAATGGGACCTAACTAATGCTTTATAAAGTTTCAGAAGTACATCCCTGCTTTTATATTCCAAGCCTCTTGAGATAAATGGCAACATTGCATTTGCTTTCTTAATTACGGACTCAACCTGCAAGTTTACCTTTCGAGAATTCTGGACTGGGACTCCCAAGTCCCTTTGCACTTCAGCATTATGAATTTTGTCACCGTTTAGAAAATAGTCCATGCCTCCATTCTTATTTCCAAAGTGCAAGACCTCGCACTTGCCCACGTTGAATTTCATCAGCCATTTCTTGGACCACTCTCCTAAACTGTCTAAATCTTTCTGCAGCCTCCCCACCTCCTCCATACTACCTGCCCCTCCACCTATCTTTGTATCATCGGCAAACTTAGCCAGAATGCCCCCAGTCCCGTCATCTAGATCGTTAATATATAAAGAGAACAGCTGTGGCCCCAACACTGAACCCTGCGGGACACCACTCGTCACCGGTTGCCATTCTGAAAAAGAACCTTTTATCCCAACTCTCTGCCTTCTGCCTGACAGCCAATCGTCAATCCGTGTTAGTATGTGTAGAAGATTGTAGTTTAGTCGGGCAGCATGGTCGGCACGGGCTTGGAGGGCCGAAGGGCCTGTTCCTATGCTGTACATTTCTTTGTTCTTTGTTCTTGTACCTTGCCTCGAATACCATGGGCCCTTATTTTACTCAGCAGTCTCCCGTGAGGCACCTTATCAAAGGCCTTTTGGAAGTCAAGATAGATAACATCCATTGGCTCTCCTTGGTCTAACCTATTTGTTATCTCTTCAAAGAACTCTAACAGGTTTGTCAGGCACGACCTCCCCTTACTAAATCCATGCTGACTTGTCCTAATCTGACCCTGCACTTCCAAGAATTTAGAAATCTCATCCTTAACAATGGATTCTAGAATCTTGCCACCAACCGAGGTTAGGCTAATTGGCCTATAATTTTCCATCTTTTTCCTTGTTCCCTTCTTGAACAGGGGGGTTACAACAGCGATTTTCCAATCCTCTGGGACTTTCCCTGACTCCAGTGACGTTTGAAAGATCATAACTAACGCCTCCACTATTTCTTCAGCTATCTCCTTTAGAACTCTAGGATGTAGCCCAACTATGTGGACGCCCTTCTCCGCTTTGCCGTTGGATTGGGGGTACAGGGGACTGGATGTCACATGCACAATGTTGTACCTCCTGGCAAAGTTGGACCATTCCTGGCTTGCGAAGCAGGGGCCATTGTCCGAAATCACAGTGAGTGGGATGCTGTGACAGCAAAGGTGTCCTTGCAGGTACGGATGACTGCAGACAATGTGATGTTGTGTAAATGTACCACCTCCGGGTAGTTTGAAAAGTAGTCTACAATCAAGACATAGTCCCTGCCCAGCGCGTGGAACAGGTTGATGCCGACCTTGGACCAAGGGGACGTGACCAACTCATGGGGCTGTAGGGTCTCACGTGGTTGGGCCGGCTGGAAGCGCTGACAAGTGGGGCAGTTGAGCACCGTGTTGGGGATGTCGTCATTGATGCCAGGCCAGTACACTGCCTCTCGGGCCTGCCGGTGGCACTTCTCCACGCCAAGGTGGCCCTCGTGCAGCTGTTCCAAGACAAGCTGGTGCATGCTGTGCGGGATGACAATGCGGTCCAGCTTCAGGAGAACACCATCGACTACCGCCAGATCATCTCCGATGTTGTAGAACTCCGGACATTGGCCCTTGAGCCACCCGTCTGTTAGGTGGCGCATGACACGCTGTAGCAAGGGGTCAGCCGCCGTCTCACGGCGAATTTGGACGAGGCGTTCATCCGTGGCAGGTAGATTGGAGGCCACGAAGGCCACATGGGCGTCAACCTGACAGACGAATCCCGCTGGGTCACACGGAGTGTTGACTGCCCTGGAGAGAGCGTCGGCAATGATTTGGTCTTTGCCCGGGGTGTATACCAGCTGGAAGTCATATCGCCGGAGCTTGAGCAGAATACGCTGGAGGCGAGGCGTCATGTCGTTCAAGTCTTTCTGTATTATATTGACCAGTGGGCGATGGTCATCTCGACAGTGAATTGGGGAAGGCCGTACACATAATCATGAAACTTGAAGACACTGGTCAAAAGCCCAGACACTCCTTTTCTATCTGCGCGCACCGCTGTTCCGTGGGGGTCATGGCGCGTGACACATATGCACCGCGAGCCCATGATGAGGCCTCATCGCGTTCAGGAGCACTGCCCCAACGCCAGACTGGCTGGCATCGGTCGAAATTTTTGTCTCTTTCGCTGGATCAAAGAAAGCTAAGACTTGGGCCGTGGTGAGGAGAAGAGCAATCTTTCTGGTGTCCGACGCACCCTCCCTGTCCGTGGCATCGAGGAAGAGCTGGAAGCGCTGTTTGAAAATCTTCCAGTTGGCCCCGAGGTTGCCAGCGATGCAGAGCGGCGGCGGCGGGCTGATGTTGTCCATGTTGCAGGATGACAGAATGCTGGCGGAAGGCAGATCACTTACAGGTAGGTCTAAGAAGTGGTAATATCCCACCACTCCTGGTATCATGATGTGTTGGGTGTTCTGGATCACATACAGGTCACCAACACTTGAAGTAGTGCAACACTATTTTATTAAAAGGTTAACTATTTAAACATACTTGAACTGTGGGTAAATACGTGGCCTCCAATCTACCTGCCGCGGATGAACGCCTCGTCCAAATTCGCCGTGAGACAGCGGCTGCCCCTTTGTGACAGCTTTAACTAAAGATCGTTGCCTTGTCCTAACCAGTTGATGCACTCAGCACATGGTGAATGTCTGTGTTGCAGGCTGTGAGCTCTGTGCTCCTAGCTAGCTGCTACTCGAATGAGCGGGAACTCTTTATAGTGCGTGTGCTCTCACTGGTGATTGGCTGCGGTGTGTGTGTGTTGATTTGTCCCACTGTGTGTCCATCAGTGTGTGTCTGCACCATGATATACTGGCGTCTATTATGACACCCTTATCGTTAAATGGTGTCCCCTGGTTCGAGGGTCCCTAATGAGAAGAAACATCTATCCTGTCAAGCCCCCTCAAATCCTTATATATTTCAATTGAGTGGAAGTATCAAATCCGGATCATTGAGCAGAAACTGAACTGGACTAGCCTTATAAAGTGTCTCCAAGAATAGGTCAGAGGCCAAGGATTTTGAGGGGAGTAACTCAAATGGATTGGTAGATTGTCCACCCTTTATGGACTCGCCAAAGTTTCAATATCAGGGAATATGAAACAATACCATGAGCAGGGTCAGTCCAACCTCACCCTTTCAGGCATGAAAACTGCCCCTTAAATGTTCAACCTCTGTATATCCCTCCCTCCCCAGTCACAGTGAATGAATAAAACATTCGAGGAATGGCTGCAAGACATTGATGAGAAAGGAAACAGAAGAGATGCTGTTTGTGTTAGAATTCTGTCTCCATGAGCAATGGAGCCTGGGTCACTGAACATACTCAAGGCTGAGTCTGAACGTTTGTGATCAGGGAGCCGAGCATTATGGGGGGCGGGGGGGGGGGGGCGGGGGGGGGGGGGGGGGGGGGGGGCGGGGGCGGGGGGCAGAAAGGCAGGAAAGTGGGGTTGAGGCCACAATCAGATTAGCCATGATCTTATTGACTGGCGGAGCAGGCCCGAAGGGCAGGATGGGCCATTTCTTATTGGTCATCCTGTTAAGTTTTTGCGAAGTGTGTGGGGAGGCAGTGATGCAGTGGTATTTTCGCTGGACTGGGAATCCAGATGGGGAGCTGAGTTCAAATCCCATCATGCTGGATAATGAAATTGAATTTAATAAAAATCTGGAATTATGAGTCCAAATGACAACTGTGAAATTGTTGTCAATTGTCGTAAAAACCCACGAATGCCATTTTCGGGCAGGAGAGCCTGACCCAGCCTGGTTTACATGTGACTCCAGGTCCACAGCAATGTGGTTGACTCTTAGATGCCCCCTAAATGGCCACTCAGTTCAAGGGCAATGGGCAATAAATGCTGGCCCCAGGCCTGTATCCCACGAATGAATAAAAGTTACTGACAAGTAAGGGCAAACTATATCAGGTTCCTCGGGCATGGATTTAATCCAATCGGAATTTACAGTGGAGATTCAGGGACAGGAGCGGGTCAGGGGGACCGAATCACAGTGATCCTGATTTTTTTTTGTTTTGAGATTTTGGGCCCAGGTAAGCCTGGTCGAGTTTATTCCAAGTGTGCTTTTAAAGTTCTGTCTTGGCACATTATTAATGTGATAATGGACTTCACACAGATAATTATATTCTAAAAATAAGATGCTCAGTGCATGTGGAAGATGAACGGACTGTCATATTCTCTCCTTGACACAAAATCAAATTCAAAGACCAGCCGGAACCTGTGGAAAGACGGCAGCTTTCAGAGACGAACCGTGGCGCAACCACTCAACTTGGCTTGCCAGCAAAATGGCTCTCACCTTTCTCTCAGGAAAGTCACGCTCTCCTGTGGTTTGTGCCATAAAGTGACCCTGATGAGTTGTCTGTCGAAGGCCAATTAGTCTGTGGCACAATTTTACAACAATGCGCCATTTTCTGCTGCCCTCAACCTCCCACCCTGAAGATTTCACTTAGTAAATGAATTAATTCTGCCAAATGTGCATGAGGAGGGTTTATTCAATTACTTTGGTGCCATAAATAGTTTGACACTGCCCTCTCCATCAGCGCTTTCATTTCAAACACTGCACAGGAAGGATTTAGGGTGATTAAGTTTCAAAAGCTGCACCTTATTGCATGGATGATAAAGGGACATCAGAATTCGGTTGTCACAAAAAAGCATAAAACCTTTTATAAGAGAAAGGACCTCCAGTTAAATAGGGCATCCCAACACATTTTACAACCATTAACATTCATTGAGTCTAAAATGTCCAGCATTGACAAGAGCATACGTTTCACAAACGAAATGTTTAATTGTTGGGAGACACAGAATCGTGTCTCTCAAATGCGTCTTCATAGTCTTCGGTAGGGTAACTGTAAGTCTTTATTAACAAGCAGATATGTTACGCATGTGTAATAAGGACTACAGACGAGGAGCTTTCTCCATGCTCAGGTTGTAACCTGTTTCTGCTCAAAACCACACTCATCCTGGGTCTGGGTCATGTGGCTTCTTACACCATTGTGTGGGTGCGATGGCACTCGGTTCCACATTAACCCTGTATGTGCCCTTATACAAAAGTAGAATAAATTCACCATAGTCCCAGCTGACTACAGGCTACCTTCCCTTTTGATGGAGAGAACTCACTGGTGGTGATTTAACCTGGGTTTCTCTGCTGTTTGGCCTTTCACATCTTTTGTTCTCTCTGGGGACTGCCAGCAGCACTCTTTTCCCTTGGTTTCTGTGGTCATTAGCACCCGGTTTCCCTGGGTTTCTGTGGCTATGACTCATCTTTCATTCTCACTCTACAGTATAAATATTCCCCACTTTCTCTGTCTGTTCGCTTTGACAAAGAGTCATCGGACTCGAAACGTTAGCTCTTTTCTCTCTCTACACATGCTGCCAGACCTGCTGAGATTTTCCAGCATTTTCTCTTTCGTGTTGTCTGTGAGGTATGATTCTATCAGTAAGACTATCTCAGGCTGTTGCTTGACTAGTCTGTGGGACAGCTCTCCCAACTTTGGTACAAGCCCCCAGATGTTAGTAAGGAGGACTTTGCAGGGTCGACAAGGCTCGCCAGGATCCCAGGTTTGATTCCCGGCTTGGGTCACTGACTGTGCGGAGTCTGCACGTTCTCCCCGTGTCTGTGTGGGTTTCCTCCGGGTGCTCCGGTTTCCTCCCACAAGTCCCGAAAGACGTGCTTGTTAGGTGAATTAGACATTCTGAATTCTCCCTCAGTGTACCCGAACAGGTGCGTGGTGACTGTGAGATGTGGCAGGTCCGGGAGGCTTCCAGCGTCCCGGATGGCTTCATCTGCAGAAAGTGCACCCAACTGGAGCTCCTCACAGACCGCATGGTTCGGTTGGAGCAGCAATTGGATGCACTTAGGAGCATGCAGGTGGCGGAAAGCGTCATAGATCGCAGTTATGTAAATGTGGTCACACCCAAGGTGCAGGCAGAGAAATGGGTGACCACCAGAAAGGGCAGGCAGTCAGTGCAGGAATCCCCTGTGGTTGTCCCCCTCTCGAACAGGTATACCCCTTTGGATACTGTCGGGGGGGATAGCCTATCAGGGGAAAACAGCAGCAGCCAGAGCAGTGGCACCTCGGCTGGCTCTGATGTTCAGAAGGGAGGGTCAAAGCGCAGAAGAGCAATAGTAATAGGGGACTCTATAGTCAGGGGCACAGATAGGCGCTTCTGTGGACGTGAAAGAGACTCCAGGATGGTATGTTGCCTCCCTGGTGCCAGGGTCCAGGATGTCTCCGAACGGGTAGAGGGCATCCTGAAGGGGGAGGGCAAACAGGCAGAGGTCGTTGTACATATTGGTACTAACGACATAGGCAGGAAGGGGCATGAGGTCCTGCAGCAGGAGTTCAGGGAGCTAGGCAGAAAGTTAAAAGACAGGACCTCTAGGGTTGTAATCTCGGGATTACTCCCTGTGTCACGTGCCAATGAGGCTAGAAATAGGAAGATAGAGCAGCTAAACATGTGGCTAAACAGCTGGTGTAGGAGGGAGGGTTTCCATTATCTGGACCACTGGGAGCTCTTCCGGGGCAGGTGTGACCTATATAAGGACGGGTTGCATCTAAACCGGAGAGGCATAAATATTCTGGCCGCGAGGTTTGCTAGTGTCACACGGGAGGGTTTAAACTAGTATGGCAGGGGGGTGGGCACGGGAGCAATAGGTCAGAAGGTGAGAGCATTGAGGGAGAACTAGGGAATAGGGACAGTGGGGCTCTGAGGCAGAGCAGACAGGGAGAAGTTGCTGAACACAGCGGGTCTGGTGGCCTGAAGTGCATATGTTTTAATGCAAGAAGTATTACGGGTAAGGCAGATGAACTTAGAGCTTGGATTAGTACTTTGAACTATGATGTTGTTGCCATTACAGAGACCTGGTTGAGGGAAGGGCAGGATTGGCAGCTAAACGTTCCAGGATTTAGATGTTTCAGGCGGGATAGAGGGGGATGTAAAAGGGGAGGCGGAATTGCGCTACTGGTTCGGGAGAATATCACAGCTGTACTGCGGGAGGACACCTCAGAGGGCAGTGAGGCTATATGGGTAGAGATCAGGAATAAGAAGGGTGCAGTCACAATGTTGGGGGTTTACTACAGGCCTCCCAACAGCCAGCGGGAGATAGAGGAGCAGGTAGGTAGACAGATTTTGGAAAAGAGTAAAAACAACAGGGTTGTGGTGATGGGAGACTTCAACTTCCCCAATATTGACTGGGACTCACTTAGTGCCAGGGGCTTAGACGGGGCAGAGTTTGTAAGGAGCATCCAGGAGGGCAGGGGCGGTACTGGACCTGGTATTGGGGAATGAGCCCGGCCAGGTGGTAGATGTTTCAGTAGGGGAGCATTTCGGTAACAGTGACCACAATTCAGTAAGTTTTAAAGTACTGGTGGACAAGGATACGAGTGGTCCTAGGATGAATGTGCTAAATTGGGGGAAGGCTAATTACAACAATATTAGGCGGGAACTGAAGAACATAGATTGGGGGCGGATGTTTGAGGGCAAATCAACATCTGACATGTGGGAGGCTTTCAATTGTCAGTTGAAAGGAATTCAGGACCGGCATGTTCCTGTGAGGAAGAAGGATAAATACGGCAATTTTCGGGAACCTTGGATAACGAGAGATATTGTAGGCCTCGTCAAAAAGAAAAAGGAGGCATTTGTCAGGGCTAAAAGGCTGTGAACAGACGAAGCCTGCGTGGAATATAAGGAAAGTAGGAAGGAACTTAAGCAAGGAGTCAGGAGGGCTAGAAGGGGTCACGGAAAGTCATTGGCAAATAGGGTTAAGGAAAATCCCAAGGCTTTTTACACGTACATAAAAAGCAAGAGGGTAGCCAGGGAAAGGGTTGGCCCACTGAAGGATAGGCAAGGGAATCTATGTGTGGAGCCAGAGGAAATGGGCGAGGTACTAAATGAATACTTTGCATCAGTATTCACCAAAGGGAAGAAATTGGTAGATGTTGAGTCTGGAGAAGGGTGTGTAGATAGCCTGGGTCACATTGAGATCCAAAAAGACGAGGTGTTGGGTGTCTTAAAAAATATTAAGGTAGATAAGTCCCCAGGGCCTGATGGGATTTACCCCAGAATACTGAAGGAGGCTGGAGAGGAAATTGCTGAGGCCTTGACAGAAATCTTTGGATCCTCACTGTCTTCAGGGGATGTCCCGGAGGACTGGAGAATAGCCAATGTTGTTCCTCTGTTTAAGAAGGGTAGCAAGGATAATCCAGGGAACTACAGGCCGGTGAGCCTTACTTCAGTGGTAGGGAAATTACTGGAGAGAATTCTTCGAGACAGGATCTACTCCCATTTGGAAGCAAATGGACGTATTAGTGAGAGGCAGCATGGTTTTGTGAAGGGGAGGTTGTGTCTCACTAACTTGATAGAGTTTTTCGAGGAGGTCACTAGGATGATTGATGCAGGTAGTGCAGTGGATGTTGTCTATATGGACTTCAGTAAGGCCTTTGACAAGGTCCCTCATGGTAGACTAGTACAAAAGGTGAAGTCACACGGGATCAGGGGTGAGCTGGCAAGCTGGATACAGAACTGGCTAGGTCATAGAAGGTAGAGAGTAGCAATGGAAGGATGCTTTTCTAATTGGAGGGCTGTGACCAGTGGTGTTCCACAGGGATCAGTGCTGGGACCTTTGCTGTTTGTAGTATATATAAATGATTTGGAGGAAAATGTAACTGGTCTGATTAGTAAGTTTGCAGACGACACAAAGGTTGGTGGAATTGCGGATAGCTATGAGGACTGTCAGAGGATACAGCAGGATTTAGATTGTTTGGAGACTTGGGCGGAGAGATGGCAGATGGAGTTTAATCTGGACAAATGTGAGGTAATGCATTTTGGAAGGTCTAATGCAGGTAGGGAATATACAGCGAATGGTAGAACCCTCAAGAGTATTGAAAGTCAAAGAGATCTAGGAGTACAGGTCCACAGGTCATTGAAAGGGGCAACACAGGTGGAGAAGGTAGTCAAGAAGGCATACGGCATGCTTGCCTTCATTGGCCGGGGCATTGAGTATAAGAATTGGCAAGTCATGTTGCAGCTGTATAGAACCTTAGTTAGGCCACACTTGGAGTATAGTGTTCAATTCTGGTCGCCACACTACCAGAAGGATGTGGAGGCTTTAGAGAGGGTGCAGAAGAGATTTACCAGAATGTTGCCTGGTATGGAGGGCATTAGCTATGAGGAGCGGTTGAATAAACTCAGTTTGTTCTCACTGGAACGAAGGAGGTTGAGGGGAGACCTGATAGAGGTCTACAAAATTATGAGGGGCATAGACAGAGTGGATAGTCAGAGGCTTTTCCCCAGGGTAGAGGGGTCAATTACTAGGGGGCATAGGTTTAAGGTGAGAGGGGCAAGGTTTAGAGTAGATGTACGAGGCAAGTTTTTTACACAGAGGGTAGTGGGTGCCTGGAACCCGCTGCCGGAGGAGGTGGTGGAAGCAGGGACGATAGTGACATTTAAGGGGCATCTTGACAAATACATGAATAGGATGGGAATAGAGGGATATGGACCCAGGAAGTGTAGAAGGTTGTAGTTTAGTCAGGCAGCATGGTCGGCACGGGCTTGGAGGGCCGAAGGGCCTGTTCCTGTGCTGTACATTTCTTTGTTCTTTGTTGTTCTTGACGAGGCGCTTTTCACAGTAACTTCATTGCAGTGTTAATGTAAGCCTACTTGTGACAATAATAAAGATTATTAGTAGTAGTATTATGGAGAAGGACGAAGGAGGTATAGAAATCAGGGAAGGGGATTGGGATGAAATTGAACAAATTAACATTGAGTGGGAGGAGGTATTAACTGTTTTAGCGGGCTTAAAAGTGCTTAAAGGCCCAGATGAGATGTATACCAGGCTGCTGTGGGAGGCAAAGGAGGATATTGCAGAGGCTCTGCAATAACTTTCAAACCTTCTCTGGCCACAGGAGAGGTACCAGAGGACTGGAGGACAGCTAATGTGGTGCCATTGTTCAAGGGCGGAAGTCGGGACGAACCAGAAAACTACCGCCCAGTGAGTCTAACGTCAGTGGGAAACTACTGGAAACGTTTCTGAGGGACAGAATGAATCTCCACTTGGAGAGGCAAGGATTTATCAAGGATAGTCAACATGGTTTTGTCAAAGGGAATTCTTGTCTTACAATTTTCATGTATTTTCTTTTTCGTGTATGGAACGATCTGTCTGGACTGTATGCAAAATAATACTTTTCACTGTACCTCGGTAAACGTGACAATAAATAAATTCAAATCCAAATTTGATTGAATTTTCTGAGGAGGTGATTAGGTGTGCAGTGCATTTGGTGTCGTCTACACGGACTTCAGTAAGTCATTTGGCAAGGTCTCTCATGGGGAGACTGGGCAACGACGTCTAGCCCATGGGATCCAGGGTAATTTGGCAAATTGGATCCAAAATTAGCTTCGTGGCAGGATGCAGAAGGCGATGGTTGAAGGTTCCTTGTGTAACTGGAAGCCCGTGTCCAGTGGTGTTCTGCAGGGATCGGTGCTGGGTCCCTTGCTATCAGTAGTGTACATTAATGATCTGGATGTGAATGTAGGAGGTATGATCATGAGGTTCTCAGAGTGAAAATGGTGTGGTAAATAGTGAGGAAGAAAGCCTTAGATTACAGGACGATCAAGACAGGCTGCTTAGGCGGGCAGAACAGTGGCAAATGGAATTTAACTCTGAAAAATGTGAGGTGATGCATTTAGAAAGGACAAATAGGCAAAGGAACATACAATGAATGGTAGGGCCCTCGGAAGTACAGAGGCCACGAGGGACCTTGGTATTCATATTCACAGATCTCTGAAGACAGAAGGACAGGTAGATAAGGTGATTATGAAGGCATATGGGATACTTGCCTTGATTAGCTGAGGCACAGAATATAAGAGCAGGGAGGTTATGATGGAGCTGCATAAATTGCTCATACTGTGTGCAGTTCTGGTCACCACCCTATAGGAAGGAAGCGATGGAGAGGGTGCAGAGGAGGTTCACCAGGATTCTGCCTGGGCTGGAGCATCTCAGCTGTCAAGAGAGACTGGATAGACTGGGGTTGTTTTACGTGGAACAGAGAAGGCTGAGCCGAAAGGGAAAATGCTGGAAAATCTCAGCAGGTCTGGCAGCGTCTGTAGGGAGAGAAAAGAGCTAACGTTTCGAGTCCGATGACTCTTTGTCAAAGCTAACAGACAGAGAAAGTGGGAAATATTTATACTGTGGAGTATGAGTAAAAGATGAGTCATTGCCACAGAAACCCAGGGAATCCGGGTGCTATTGGCTACAGAAACCAAGGGGAAAGAATGCTAATGGCAGCCCCCAGGGAGGACAAAAGGTGTGAAAGGCCAAACAGCAGAGAAACTAACATCAGAGGGTGAACTGCTGCTGTGGGGGGAGGGGAAGGGGGAAGCAAAGAGGAGAAAGGGTAAGAAAGGTGGATAAGATGGGGCGGGTTAAATATAGATTAAGAAAGTCAAGAAAGAAAGAAATGGTAAAAGACAGTTAAAATGAAATGGGATGAAAACAAATGGGTCGAGGTGGGGTAGAGCTAATCATCTGAAGTTGTTGAATTCGGTGTTGAGACCGGAAGGCTGCAGCGTGCTTAACCGGAAGATGAGATGTTGTTCCTCCAGTTTGCGTTGAGCTTCACTGGAACATTGCAGCAGGCCAAGGACAGACATGTGGGAATGGGAGCAGGGTCTTGTGTTAAAGTGGCAAGCAATGGGAAGGTCAGGGTCCTGAATGCGCACAGACCGAAGGTGCTCAGCAAAGCGATCACCCAGTCTGTGTTTGGGTCTCTCCGATATAGAGGAGACCAGGGGCGTCATTCTCCGACCCCCCGCCGGGTCGGAGAATCGCCGGGGGCTGCCATGAATCCCGCCCCCGCCGGTTGCCGAAGTCTCTGGCACCGTAGATTCGGCGGGGGTGGGAATTGCGGCGCGCCGGTTGGCGGGCCCCCCCGCTCGATTCTCCGGCCCGGATGGGCCGAAGTCCCGCCGATAAATTGCCTGTCCCGCCGGCGTAAATTAAAGCACCTATTTACCGGCGGGACAAGGTGGCGCGGGCGGGCTCCGGGGTCCTGGGGGGGGCGCGAGGCGATCTGACCCCGGGGGGTGCCCCCACGGTGGCCTGGCCCGCGATCGGGGCCCACCGATCCACGGGCAGGCCTGTGCCGTGGGGGCACTCTTTCCCTTCCGCCTCCGCCACGGTCTCCACCATGGCGGAGGCGGAAGAGACTCCCTCCACTGCGCATGCGCCGCCCCGGCATGTCATTTCCGCGCCAGCTGGCGGGGCAACAAAGGGCGTTTCCGCCAGCTGCCGGGGCGGAAATTCCTCCGGCGTCGGTCTAGCCCCTCAATTTTGGGGCTCGGCCCCCAAAGATGCGGAGCATTCCGCACCTTTGGGTCGGGGCGATGCCTGTCTGGTTGGCGCCGTTTTGGGCGCCAGTCGGCGGACATCGCGCCATTTCGGGAGAATTTCGCCCCAGATCTGAAGAGTCGGTCTGGCCAGCAAGTTCAGCTCTCCAGTGGTGAAAATAATAATAATAATGATAATCTTTATTATTGTCACAAGTAGGCTTACATTTACACTGCAATGAAGTTACTGTGAAATCCCCTAGTCGCCACAATCCGGCGCCTGTTCGGGTACACTGAGGGAGAATTCAGAATGTCCAATTCACCCAACAAGCATGATTTTTGGGACTTGTGGGAGGAAACCGGAGCACCCGGAGGAAACCTACATAGACACAGGAAGAATGTGCAGACTTCGCAGAGACAGTTACCCAAGGCCGCAATTGAACCTGGAAGCAACAGTGAAGCAACAGTGTTAAACACTGTACCACCGTCGCCCCTTAAGCGTTAGGATATCGGACCAGACTCCAACCCCAAACAATTTTTCTATTTGTAGAATTGTGTAAAGCCCCAAGAGTGATGACTCTGACCAATAGATATTTGGATTGTTTTTTATTCGGTCAGGGGATGTGGACTTTGCCGGCTGGGCCTGTGTTTATTGCCCATCCCTAATTGCCATTTCAGAGCGCATTCAAGAGTCAACCTCATTGCTGTGAATCTGGAGTCACATGTAGGCCAGACCAGGTAAGGACGACAGATTTCCTTCCCTGAAGGGTATTAGTGAACCAGATGGGTTTTTATGACAATCGACAATGATTTCATGGTCTTCATTAGACTTTTAATTCCAGACTTTTTATCTGCTATGGTGGGATTCAAACCCGGGTCCCCACAACATTATCCTGGGTCTCTGGAATATCAGTACAGTAACAATACCATTACGCCACAGCCTCTGACCAATAACAATATTTTATGTTGAAACAAACTTTAATTTAAACACAGAATTAACCACATTAACATCAAAGAAATAGCTTTACAATTATCAGTTAAGCAGTTCTTAAATAAAAGGAAACATTTTCACATAGTATCTGCACCTGTTACTGATTCCAATTAAGCAACCCAATACAGTTCAAAAGAATGGACGGTCAGGGCGGTGGTGTAGCTTTGTTGTTTAAGGATGGCATCCGGGTAATAGTAAGGGATGATATTGGTGCTATGGAGGACAAGGTTGAATCAATTTGGGTGGAAATCAGGAATAGTAAGGCGAAAAGGTCACTGATAGGAGTAGTCTATAGGCCACCAAATAGTAACAGGATGGTAGGGCAGGCAATAAGCAAAGAAATAATGGATGCATGTAGAAATGGTACAGCGGTTATCATGGGAGATTTTAATCTGCATATCGATTGGTTTAACCAGGTTGGTAAAGGCAGCCTTGAGGAGGAGTTTATAGAATGTGCCCGGGATAATTTCCTGGAACAGTATGTAATAGAACCTACAAGGGAACAAGCGGTCCTAGATCTGGTCCTGTGTAATGAGGCAGGATTGATTAATGATCTCATAATTCGGGATCCTCTTGGAAGGAGCGACCACAATATGGTGGAATTTAAAATACAGTTGGAGGATGACAAGGTAAAATCAAACACAAGTGTTTTGTGCTTAAACAAAGGCGATTACAATGGGATGAGAGAAGAACTAGCTAAGGTAGACTGGGAGCAAAGACTTCATATGGTGAAGCAGTTGCGGAACAGTGGAGAACCTTCCGAGCGATCTTTCACAGTGTTCAGAAAAGGTTCATACCGACAAAAAAGAAAGACGGTAGAAAGGGGAAAAATCGACCGTGGATATCTAAGGAGGTGAGGGAGAGTATCAAATTGAAGGAAAAAACATATAAAGTGGCAAAAATTAGTGGGAGACTCGAGGACTGGGAAGTCTTTAGGGGACAACAGAAAGCTACTAAAAAAGCTATAAAGAAGCAGATAGTAAAAGCTTCTCCAAATATATAATACAAAAAAGAGTGGCTAAGGTAAATATTGGTCCTTTGAAAGATGAGAAGGGAGATTTAATAATAGGAGACGGGGAATGGCTGAGGAGCTGAACAGGTTTTTTGGGTCAGCCTTCACAGTGGAGGACACAAATAACATGCCAGTGACTGATGGAAATAAAGATATAATAGGTGAGGTCCTTGAGATGATTGTAATCACAAAGGAGGCAGCATTGGGCAGGTTAATGGGGCTAAAGGTAGACAAGTCTCCTGGCCCTGATGGGATGCATCCCAGAGTGTTAAAAGAGATGGCTAGGGAAATTGTAAACGCACTAGTGATAATTTATCAAAATTCACTAGACTCTGGGGTGGTCCCAGAGGATTGGAAAGTAGCAAACGTGACACCACTGTTTAAAAAAGGTCGGCAGAAAGCGGGTAATTATAGGCCGGTAAGCTTAACTTCGGTTGTAGGGAAAATGCTGGAATCTATCATTAAGGAGGAAATAGCGGGGCACCTGGAGCAAAATTGTCCCATTGGGCAGACACAGCATGGGTTCACAAAGGGTAGGTCGTGTCTGGCTAATTTGGTAGAATTTTTTGAGGCCGTTACCAGTGCAGTAGATAACGGGGAGCCAATGGATGTGGTATATCTGGATTTCCAGAAAGCTTTTGACAAGGTGCCACACAAAAGGTTGCTGCATAAACTAAAGATGCATGGCATTGAGTGTAAAGTGGTAGCATGGGTAGAGGATTGGTTAACTAACAGAAAGCAGAGAGTGGGGATAAATGGGTGTTTCTCTGGTAACTAGTGGGGTCCCTCAAGGATCAGTGATGGGCCCGCAGTTGTTCACAATTTACATAGACGATTTGGAGTTGGGGACCAAGTGCAATGTGTCAAAGTTTGCAGACGACACTAAGATGAGTGGTAAAGCAAAAAGTGCAGAGGATACCGGAAGTCTGCAGAAGGATTTGGATAGGTTAGGTGAATGGGCTAGGGTCTGGCAGATGGAATTCAATGTTGCCAAGTGTGAGGCTATCCATTTTGGGAGGAATAACAGCAGAATGGATTATTATTTAAACGGTAAGATGTTATAACACGCTGCTGTGCAGAGGGACCTGGGTGTGCTGGTGCACGAGTCGCAAAAAGTTGGTGTGCAGGTGCAACAGGGGATTAAGAAGGCTAATCGAGATTTGTCTTTCATTGCTAGAGGGATGGAGTTCAAGACTAGTGAGGTTATGCTGCAATTGTATCGGGTGTTGGTGAGGCCGCATCTGGGGTATTGTGTTCAGTTTTGGTCTCCTTACCAGAGAAAGGATATATTGGCACTGGAGGGAGTGCAGAGGAGATTCACTAGGTTGTTGCCAGAGTTGAGGGGATTAGATTATGATGAGAGGTTGAGTAGACTGGGACTGTACTCATTGGAGTTTAGAAGGATGCGGGGGGGATCTTATTGAAACATATAGAATTATGAAGGGAATAGATAGGATAGATGTGGGCAGGTTGTTTCCACTGGTCGGGGAAAGCAGAACTAGGGGGCATAGCCTCAAGATAAGGGGAAGTAGATTTAGGACGGAGTGTAGGAGGAACTTCTTCACCCAAAGGGTTGTGAATCTCTGGAATTCCTTGCCCAGTGAAGCAGTTGAGGCTCCTTCTTTAAACGTTTTTAAGAAAAAGGTAGATACCTTTCTAAAGAATAAAGGGATTCGGGGATATGGTGTATGGGCCGGAGAGTGGAGCTGAGTCCACAAAGATCAGCCATGATCTCATTAAATGGCGAAGCAGGCTCGAGGGGCCAGATGGCCTACTCCTGTTCCTAGTTCTTATGTTCTTATACTTCGAAATAAAGTTAAGACAACAGGTTTACTTGATTAGCTGTGCAGGCCTTTGGAGGGAGTTTCTTTCAAGAGCAGACCCAGTACACTTTCTGCTCAGCTGAACGACATTTGGTAAAACTGCTTTTCGACTGTTTTGTCCAACTGAAGGCCTAAACTGGAGAAATAAACGAACTGGAAGATATCCATCAAAGACAAAGATCAAAGATCCCTATCTTTTTAATCAGCATTTTCTTCCCTCTCCACCACCCTTTGCCTCTATGATGTGTATGTGTGTGTATGTGTTAGAAAGTGGGGGTGGTGGGGGGGGGGGGGTGTTGGGAATTGGATAGTAGTTAACCAGTTGTATTGCTGTCTATTTAATACTAAATACTGTTAAATAACACAAGGTTATTTGTGTTAAAATTTACAAACCTGGTGGCTGTCCTTAATCAGGATCAAACCAGAGACATCGGATATTTGAGTAACTTTAATTTCACCTGTGTTACGATCCCGGGTCAAGTGGGGCTGGAATTGACTGCGCACTAGCCCAGGGGGTCATGACAAGTTCCCTGCAGCCTATGGAGTTTGTTTATATACAGATTCAAGCTTTCGCCTGGCCTTTGTTTTCTTCTGTTAAATTTAGCCCTTGCAATGGTTAAATTCCGGTGGACACTGAAATAAGAGTCGAAAGCTTGATGGCTGCTTCATAAGAAGCTGAGGTCTCGCCGGCCCCCTGCCTTGAAATTTGGCATTCTTGGATTTGTCCTGATGAGTGCAAGATGAAAAGCTTCGGCACCATGTACATTTTTTTCAGTGAGACTCAAGTGCAATCAGACCAAGTGATTAATTGAACACAGAAACCAACCATTTGACCCAACTGGTTTATGCCAATGTTAATACCTCACACTGCTCTCCGTTTTCTCTAAAATAAAATGGACCCTGGTGCATTGTTCGCGTTTTTTAATGACCCTGTTAACTTGTGATTTATGAATCGGTACCCCGAGAATAATGAGGTTTCAACCCAATGGTATTGTACCTGGCAGCAGGGTCCTCATCCCAGTTTTCCCATGCAAACACCTGCAATATGTTTGCCTCTAACCAGCCAAAAGAAAATAAACACAGACAGCTGCGGTAATATTACTCAGAATGAGGAGGAAATGTGACTGAGCAAATATCTGCTGTGAATTGTGGAATTGAGAAACTTGTGACAAAAGAGTAGAATTAAAAGTGCAAAATCCTGATTTTGAAATGTCTTTCTCACTGCGTCTAAAGGTTGTATTGATTCCTGAATTGTTTTGCTGATGTGTGGCAGAATTCCACTTTTAATGGAATCAAGCTGAAGAAGGTTTGGGAACATTTGCAAGGGAATAGCCATTCGGACGTCACTAAAATCGTGTGAAAAGTTAGCTTTATGGTTGTTGCTCATTCTCCTCACAGCCAGAAAAGCTGGAGAGGTGGAAAGAAGAAAGATTTACACAACCCCAGGAGATCCCAAAGATCTTTACAACTGCTGAAGTACTTTAGAAGTGCGGTTGTGATGTCGACGACATGGCGCCCAATTTGCACACAGCCAGCTCTCAGTGTGATAACAGCCAGATAATCTGTATTTCGGGCCTGAATTTTCCGGCCCTTCCCGCCGACCGGATCTTCCAATCCCATCGATGGCAACCGCCCTTGTTTGAAAATGTTTTAAAATTAATTTAAGCAATGTGGATATTACTGGTTAGGCCAGCATTTATTACCCATCCCGAGTTGCCCTTCTGAAGGAGGCAGTGAGCTGCCTTCTTGAACCGCTGCAGTCCTTGTGGTGTAGATGCACCACAGTGCTGTTAGGGACACAATTCCAGTGGCACAGTGACAGTGAAGGAGCGGCGATATATTTCCAAGTCAGTGTGGTGAGTGACTTAGAGAGGAACCTCCAGGTGGTGGGGTTCCCAGGAATCTGCTGCCCTTGTCCTTCTAGGTGATTGTAGTTGTGGGTTTGGTAGGTGCTGCCTGAGGAGCCTTGGTGATTTCCCACAGTGCAACTTGTAGATGATACACACGGCTGCTACTGTTCATCAGTGGTGGAGGGTTTGAATGTTTGTGGAAGGGGCAGCCATCAAGCAGGCTGCTTTGTCCTGGATGGTGTCGAGTTTATTGGGTGTTATTGGAGCTGCATCATCCAGACAAGTGGAGAGTATTCCACTGCACTCCTGACTTGTACCTTGTAGATGGTGGACAGGCTTTGGGGAGGCAAGTTGTTCGCCACAGGATTCCTAGCCTTTGACCTGCTCTGGTGTTGATATAGTCAGTCAATTTCTGATGGCATGAGATTGTTGACATGCACCTGAAAGAGCCGACAGGGCCTCGGCTCATTGCCTCATGGTACCTCCGACAGCGCAGCACTCCCTCAGTACTGCTCTGGAAACACTGCACATGTTAACCTCGATTCTGTGTCCAAGTTCCTGTTCACACAACCTTTTGGTTCAGAGGTCAGAAGACGACCAGCGGAAGCATGGTTGGGTAAGGAGGAAAGTGCTCCAAAGCAGCAGCAGCCAAAATAAATCAATTCATTAATTATCATTTAATAGCGCCATTTGGTGTAGTCATTACACAGCACTATAAACAAATTTGATCCAATTGTTTAGATTAAATTCTACAGTAAACAAAGCAAACCTTGAAATGCGGTTGACATTTTAGGCTATTAGCATGATTGGTTCGTCGTTGAAAATCTAACCAGATTGAACCAGGGCTCATCAGTGAATTGCAACACATTATCATGCAGAATGCTAAATTAACTTTTAATCAATATGTAGAGTGGCACCATTTGTGGAGTGGTTTACTGGACCTGAATATTCAATCATTTCAATAATTAATAGAATATTCAATTGCAAAAATAATTAGTTGGTTGGCTTGAGGCTTATTGTATTTAAACTAATACTCCATCAAAAGGCAGACTCCCCGGGCACCGCAATCCCAGATGTGTGCTATTTGCAAGCTAATTGCAAAGCCAGATTTCAGCGATGCCTCTATCGCCACAGTGAAGAGAAAGGAAAACACAATGCAGAACCTCCACCGTGTTCCGCTATTTGGGTGTGCCAGAGCAAGTTGGCACCGGAACCTGCGTGGAATGGTCACGTCCGTCATGTTGGCTTGCATTAGGCACTGAAATGCCCACTGATGTCACCCCAGTGGGCAGCTCATTCCCCTTTGTGAGGTGTGCTTGGAGGGGGCGGGGTGGGGGGGGGGGGCTGAAAGGATCTGGAAATGATTTTTTCATCAATGAAATGAGCTCCACTCCAAATATGCACTTCCATATTCAGTGTAGGCTGCTATTCAGTGTAGGCTGTCATTCATGGCCTTTCACCCAACTGGGATGCATGGGGCCAATGTGAGGAGAAACCTTTTGTACAGCCTGTGGTGACCTGAAGCCCTCTGCCTAAGAGGGCGATGGAATTCGAAACAATTCATGATTTCAAAAGGACATTAGGCAGGCACTTAAAGGAAACCTGAAGGGCTATGGGGAGCGGGCTTGTGTTGAGTTTCATCGACCAGCAGCAGGTCAAGGACAGAGATGTCAACGTGAGGGATTGAGCAAGGGAGTGGGACTGACTGAGTTTCTCTGCTGAGGGCTGGCATGGAATCGATGGGCCAAATGGCCTTCTTGAGTGCCTTAAGTGACTCCACGACTCCAAGCAAAATATATCTGTACAAAAGCAAAATATTGTTAATATCATTATCATAGAATTTACAGTGCAGAATATGTGAGTTATTGTAATTGAGCACATTGTCTCTATAAGAACCGAGTCACGTGACATGCATTACGTCATTGGCAGGCAATAAATATGCCCAATTTTTCATCGGGATTCCACATGTACTGAACTGGTTGATCACTGCAGTCTATCTATCTGTATATTTCTTCTATTAAATCATAAGCAATGCAATAAGCACAAATATAGTGTATTTCATTGAAAAGTCTATTTCAATGGGCCTTAACTTTCCAAAATAATCTTATATTCCAGAGCCTTCAGCCTCAGTGGCTTTTGACATTACTGATGGTGGTGGAGCAAGGAAGTTGTGGATGTGTAATAAGGCACAGAATCATAGAGTTTCTACAGTGCAGAAGGAGGCCAATTAGCCCATCGAGTCTGCACCGGCCGTCTGAAAGAGCACCCTATCTAGGCCCACTCCCCCACCCTATCTCCTTAACCCCATCTAACCTCTACATCCCTGGACACTAAGGGGCAATTTTATCACAGCCAATACACCTAACCTGCACATCGTCGGACTGTAGGAGGAAACCAGGAGGAAACCGGAGCACCCGGAGGGTACCGACGAGGACACGGGGAGAACATGCAAACTCCACACAGACAGTCACCCGAGGCCGGGATTGAACCCGGGCCCCTGGCGCTGTGAGCTAGGTCTTGAAGGGTTGGGGAATTGGAGGAGTTCACAGAGGTACAAAACGGGAAAGAGGTATTTCAAAACAAGGCTGAGAGTTTTAAAGTCAAAGTGTTAATGGGTTGGGAGCCAGGATAGGTGATTGAACACAGAACTAATGGATGAGAGGGATTTGGTGCACATTGGCTGGCAGTTGTTTTCGATTTCACCCATTCCAGGCGAATGATGAATAAAACAGACAGAGAACAAAGTTCTCAGTGATTGTCAGGGTCTCCCCTCCTAAATATAAGGTATAGATGGCATGGGTATGGGCATTAGGTTTTCCATGTCAATTCTGTGACCTGCATCAACACACACATGTGATGACTCAGTATTAGCCGATCAAATTCCCACAATTATACACATACATGGCCATTGCTTACAAAGCAATGCTGATGCCTGCAGGGTGCAGCTGTCGATAGTGCCTGTATGTTTGGAAGAGAAATTAAAACTAGAAGGCTTGCTTGAGTTAACAAAGAACAAAGAAAAGTACAGCACAGGAATAGGCCCTTCAGCCCTCCAAGCCTGTGCCGACCATGCTGCCCGACTAAACTACAATCTTCTACACTTCCTGGGTCCGTATCCCTCTATTCCCATCCTATTCATGTATTTGTCAAGATGCCCCTTTAATGTCACTATCGTCCCGGCTTCCACCACCTCCTCCGGCAGCGAGTTCCAGGCACCCACTACCCTCTGTGTAAAAAACGTGCCTCGTACATCTCCTCTAAACCTTGCCCCTCGCACCTTAAACCTATGCCCACTAGTAATTGACCCCTCTACCCTGGGGAAAAGCCTCTGACTATCTCAGTTAGTAACAGCTTGCATTTTGCATCAACAGTTGTGGGTTCAAGTCCCATTTTGAGCAAAAGCTCAAGGTTGACTACTGTGTTGTTCGAGGCTGTGTATTTTAGATGGGATGTTAAATTGAGGCCTCGTCT
Source organism: Scyliorhinus torazame (assembly GCF_047496885.1). NCBI lineage: Eukaryota > Metazoa > Chordata > Chondrichthyes > Carcharhiniformes > Scyliorhinidae > Scyliorhinus > Scyliorhinus torazame. Next base: position 232,795,381 of record NC_092717.1, on the reverse strand, counting down.
GCCCCCTCAGATGCATGTAGAAGATCTCATGGCACCTGTGGTAGGGCGGCCCCTTTTAGGGAGTGGGCCTGGCAGCCCAGGTGACCAGCTCGGGGCCAATCGCCGGCAGACATCCGCACAGCACGGCAAATAGCGTACGGGGCCCTGGGAAGAGTGGTACCCGGAGTCGGAGAGCTGAGATCTATCCTTTTGTATTCCATACCTGTTATATACCAGCCTTTGCCTTTTCTTTACTACTGTGAGCCTCCTGAGTCCTGGCTCGAGCCACCACAGCACATTTTTGAGATAGAGCAGTGTCCTCACCAATATTTATCCCTCAATTGTCAACACTAGAACAGATTTTTTTCATCATTCTCTTATTGTTCTGTGTCGGAACATGCTGCAAGTAAACTGGTTGCTCTGTTTCCTCCATTACAACTGTGGCTGCACTTTTTTAAAAGATCACCTTGTTGGCTATTGTGCCGATTGTCCCTTTAAGGGTAACACAGCAGAATGAGGACCACCTGGCCTGGGAGATAATGGAAACTCTGACGGACAAATCACCTCAGGGGGAAGAGTTCTCTTGGGCAGACGCATTCCAGATCTAGCTGCAGATATGTTGCTGCTCTTGTCGATCCTTGTAAAAAAATCCTTTGTTGTTCAGGAATGAAGTCTCAGAAAGTGCACCATTGCAGCTGTAAAATGCTTTGCGATATCCGGCAGGGTGACAGGCACCACACAAATGGACGTCTTTCTTTCTGGAGATGCGAATCAGCATCCACACCAGTGGCAGCTGACCCCACAAGGCAACTTCTTAACAACAGGGGGTTGTTGGCCTTGAGCTGTAAACTTACGAATCCATATTCTCCGACATTGAAAACTGTGCAATTCAACATTGGGTAATAATTATTTGTATTGTTTGCAATGGGACACTTCCAGTGAGGGGTTGCGGTATTTCCTCAACTTAGCTTTACGCCACGCAGTAATGATCCCAAAAGAAATGCGTGCAAAGGTGGTCTTGTGACACCGCGAATGTCAACTTGATTTGCACTCAAGTACCAGGACCCTATCTGGCTTCATTCACCTTCCCTGAACCTGCGCCGATGTAACTTGTACCCGTTCCTTTACTGGACTGGAGGCGGCAGCACCAAATGGAAAGTAGAGGTGAAACCAGAACCAGGTCAGCCTTGACCTGATCAAATGGCAGAACAGGCTCGAAGGGCCGAATGGCCTACCCCTGCTTCACGTCCCATATTCCCATGTTGTGCCTTTGCCAGTCCCAAGATGTTGCTGTTCTTTTTTATCCCTCTCTGCCCCGAAAAAGATTTGCCGACAAAAGATCAAGGGTATCATCACTTCTCCAACTTTGATTGGCTGCCAAATTGTACTGCTGTGTGCAATTATCAGGAGGGAATACCTGGAGTTGTTACCTCTGCAGCTGAAAGGATTATTGAGGAATACTCAGGAATCTCTGGTAGGCCTCCTAAAGAAACTTAAGATAGTCCCACATTTCTAATTCTCACCTCCCAATATCAGGACACTTTGCAAAGCAATCATAACTCCCGTAGTGTGAATTCATGCTTGAGGTCACCGAGATGGAGGGGCATAATCTTAAATTGATCAAACATTAAAGGGTTCCCATCAAAATAATGACCAATTCTTTGTGTCCATTTGTTTCTCTCCATGGTTAGATTAGTCATCAACCTACATTATTCATTTCAAGCAAATTGATAACTTTCATGATCAAATTACAGCTTCACAAATGTGGGCTTCAGGTTCTTCAGCCTGTCTCATACCTCGCATCCGTTCATGAATCACCTCAGCCGGTACGGGAATTGAACCCATGCTGTTCACCCATTATCCCTGTCCGCGTAACTTTATCATTCCAAACTTTGTTTTCAACCCCGCCACGGCGTCACCCCTCCCTATCTCTGAAATATCCTCCAACACTGCAACATCCTGAGATCTCTGCGCTCCTCCAATTCTTTTGCTGATGCCTGATTTTCATCACTCTGTGAACGGCGGCCATGCCTTGAGCAGCATAGGCTCCCAGCACTCCCAAGCCACCTGACCACGCTCTCCCCCATTAAAGAAATACACTCCTTAAAACTTACCCCGCGAACGAAGCTTTTCTTTTCGCCTGGCCAACCATCTCATGTGACTTAGTGTCAATCCCTGCTCAATAGTACTTCCACAATGTGCCAAGGGATGTTTTCTCTGTTTAAGGGACTATATAAATACAAGTTGTTCTTTAAATTGTTGAAGGCCTCGCAGTTTCCCTTCTTCTGTGTGAGTGCAGAACACAATGAGAGTACTGCCAGTCCAATTGTAGAGATTGGGTTGGATTGTCACAGATGAAAGGAGTGATTGAGAGAACCTTGGAATCTCGAGATGCCAGTCCCTTCTGTTTTATTACCAGGCAAGGCATTCATTTCAAATTACAACCAGGTACTGTATCGTACCAATGACCTTATCGTGTATGTTAATACCACCCTCCCTGCCCTGCACCCAGGTCAGGGTTTTTATACTGAGTATTCCTGTGTTAAGGGGAAATCAAATACTGGGTGGGGCGTTCATACTCAGCTGTTTAAGGGGGAAATCAAATGGAGCACAGTCCTTAGGCCCCAAGGTGGTCATAACACACACCAATCCCTTGGAGCACTTTTTAATTTCCTTCCTAATCTGTTGAGCTTAATTGTGACAAAGGCTACCCTCTTCTCTGGGCGATCACTGACCGCTTATTAAGGATGTCATGCTAAGAAACGACATTTCCTTTGACAACAAAGCTTTCTCGTACTAAATGTCAGCCAGATTCTGAGGAATTCAGGGAATGATCAACTTGACCATCCTATTATTTCTCGGCGCAGAGCAAATAATTTTATCAGTGAAAAGAAAGCAAAAGCCAAAATCAGAAGGGACTAAACCACATTCTAATCCTGTGTAAAGATAACAGTGAGACCACACCTGGAATACTGTTAACAGTTTTGGCCCTGTTGATCCCGGGTATGAAGGGTGTTTCTGATGTGGAGAGGTTGAATCGGTTGGGCCTGAGGGGATCGGTTTAGTTCAGTTGGCTGGATGTTTGGTTCGTGATGCAAAGCGAAGCCAGCAGCGTGGGTTCAATTTCCCCACCGGCTGAGGTTATTCATGAAGGCCCCGCCTTCTCAACCTTGCCCCTCATCTGAGGTGTGGTGATTCTTGGGTTAAATCGCCACCAATCAGCTCGCTATGGCGACTTTACTTATTGGAGTTGAGAAGAATTAGAAACATGTAGAATTCTCTGTGGAGCTGACAGGGTAGATGCTGCGAGGTTGTTTCCCCTTGTGGGTGAGTTTAGGTACCAGAGGGCATAGGTAGGGGTCACCCAGGCAGAGATGAGGAGGAATTTCTTCTCTCAGAGGGTAGTGAATGTGTGGAATTCTTTACCGCAGAGAGCTGTGGAGGCTGGGTCATTAAGTATGTTCAAGGATGAGAGAGACAGATTTTTAGAGATAGACAGGGAATCAAGAGTTATGGGGATAAGGCGGGAAAGTGGAGTTGAGGATTATCAGTCATGATCTTGTTGAATGGTAGAGCGGACTCAATGGGCCGAATGGCCTCCTTCTGCTCTAACGGCTTCTGATTTTATGAAAATGAGAGTTCGGAGATTGCTTTCAAACCGGACGCTCACTCATAACTTTGGCCAGGTGTTCTGAAAATGAGCACTCCGACAGAACCATGTGATCAGTTCTCCTGTGAAGTGTTCATCTGAAAACTCTTAATGCAAAATGAGATACTACTGCATTTGAGTGTCAAGTTAACCTGGGTCAAAACCTTCCCCGGGGTTAATTACTAATAGCTAGTCACAGGATTGAGAAGAATTAAGCTGCAGTAAACTTGTGCTAACTTACTCCCTCTATTCTTTGTACTTAGTCAATTGTTTATTTGTGAATCAAGTCTTTGATTGACTCGGAGGTATTCTAACGGCAACAAGTGATCTAATCGACTGAATTAGGTGTGAACCAAGTTAATCAGTTCAATTCTTTTCCCCTTTGAGTGCGTTCTTCCCAGCAATTGTTTTGCCTTTGATTTTCAAAGTGGGCTCGGTTGATTAAACTATTTGAACTTTGATTGCAAGGATTGACCTCTTGCAGAATTACAGTCATTACAGTCACACCGATGTGGGGAGCAATCTCTTCCTGGATTGGGGGCTGGAGGGGGGAGGGGCGGAATCAGGTGGTGAAGTGATGCTGGCCTTCGAATCCAGTCAATAGGATTTTCATCTAAATTGTCCTCTCATTTGAGGTTAAAGCGGTAGAATAGACACAACGCCTTAAATTTACTGTGAATAAATTGCACCAGATTTCTCCTTCAAAGGACCTTTTAAAGCCCGATAAGATCTGTCGGTAGACTGATCTGCTGACTTTATGCAATGGAGTCATGGAGGCTCGGGTAATCTCCTCCAAGTCTTCTTTTCCAAGCCTAAATTCCACTCCAACACCTGCCATGTTTAATTACCACCATAATGTAACTAGCTGTGGTGAAAGGTCATTAACTTCAAATGTTAACCCTACTTTCATCTTTCCCATACCAATCAAGATGGCACTGGAGTGTGGCGACTCTCTGTGCGTGCTCTCCCACAGATCCTCTTCCTTCATCTCCCATAACCGTACTAATCTGTTAAAACTTAATTTTAACACTCACACTATCTCCAACCTTTCTCTTTTATGTTCCCTTGCAGGTCTGAAGATCTTCTGGCGTCTGTAGGCCGGCCCATATGACCCGATCGACCTGACCCGACCCGCAGGACTCCTACAACGATCCGACCCTGGCCTTGACCTGGAAGCAGATGAGGCCCGACCCGGAGGTCCGACCCCAACCTCGTGTCGGGCCCAACCTGCTCTCGGAGTGCCCGACCCAGCCTGGGAAACGATGCCGGCCCCCGGAGCGCCCAATCCAGCTCCCGGAACGCCTGTCCAAGGCCCCAACCATGAGATCCGGAACAACCCGACCCGGAGAGTCCCGCCCAATGATCCAACCTGGAGAGGCCCACCCAGTGGACATACTGGTTGATGGAGGAAAGGAGGAGAATCCACCTGGAGGCCCGACCAGGCCTATTCCAAGGCCCGATTCCAGGAGCGCCCGACCAGACCACCAAAGCTGCAACCAAACATAGGACTCGGCCCAACCTGACCCAGGAAGACCCTTCCAACAACGCCAACCCAGACTAAAGACCCCCAAAAGGGCGGAGACCCCACGCAAGGACCCGAATGCGCCGAAAGGAAGACCTGGCCTTGTGGAACCCCGGGGCGAACATCCACCCATGGTGTCCCTGAAATCGCAATCAGATCCCGGGACCCCACCAGACGCATCCACTTATCTTCCACAATGTTGGGCTTTGAACCCGGGACTATCTAGAAGCAGCCGCCGACCGAGAAAGCGAGAGAAACGCGGCAGTCTGCAGTTGAGATTAAAACAAGTCTGCTCTCGCCAGCATGCTCCTGGCAAACGTCCAAAACATTGACAACAAGCTGGACGAGCTGAACACAAAACTTAACATTTTTACCTCGGTATAAGTGACAATAAATCAAATCCAAGGTGCAGGAACGCCGATATATTTCCAAGTCAGGATGATGAGTGAAGGGGAACTTGCAGATCGGTGGTCAACACGTGTGTGTATATGTGTGTATGTGTATATGTGTTTGTGTGTATATGTGTTTGTGTGTATATGTGTTTGTGTGTATATGTGAGTGTGTGTCTGTGTGTGTATATGTGTATGTGTGTGTGTATATGTGTATGTGTGTGTGTATGTGTGTGTGTGTGTATATGTGTATGTGTGCATGTGTTTTGACTCCATTTCCTTTCCATTTTAAAAGTTGTTCATCTACACTTTCTGACACTTTTTTTGACAGGCGCAGACCGACCTGCTGAGCATCTTCAATCTTTGCTGTTTTTGTTAAAAAGCTTTCCAGTTCTGTAAGCAGGATTCCCTTGGGCGCAGGAAGCAACTGAGAGAGCTGATGTGCCAATCTTCGGTTCAATCAATATTGTGATTCTATTCTTTAGTTATTGTTCAATGCCAATCTCCTTACCCTGCACATCAATGCCAGGTATCCAGCAAACCTCAATGACATCTTCGCCATGTAACGATCCACGATGCCGCACAGAGCAACATCTGCAGAAAGCTAACGGCTAGTCTGCCCTATTCCTTTCTGCCAACAACAACTTGTATTTGTATAGTGCCTTCAATATAGTACAGCATGCAAAGAGAGCTGAGCAAACAAAATTTAATACTACTACAATCCCAAACCTGATTCCAACAGTGGCTTGGATACTGGACAGAAACCCCAATATTTAATTTTAATTTTGTAAGATTGTGTGGAAAGGATGCCTCACTCCAGGAGTGATTGCACAAATAGATGGGGATGTCGTATTTTAAGCAAACTTTGTTACTAACATAGTATTGAAATCTTTAACATCACACCAGAAAGTAGCTTACAATTACCGCTTAAAAATGCTACTCAATAAAATGAATACAATACCCTTAATTGCTATCTTTATTCCCACTTAAACAACAAGAAAATAAACCATCTCAGCTCTCCGCCCCCCCCCCCCCCATCTTAAATATCAATGGCACATAAGATTAATGCTTTACAGGGAAGTTCTTTGAGAAATAGATCTCTTGACACTGATTTAAAGACAGATCTGACCCCTATCAGACCCATGCAGAAACTCTGGCTGTTTCTCAGTCTGGTTCAGCTCCCCCTTGTCCTCAGACAAGTCTGCGCTGCTTTAAAAATTGTTAATCTCTTTTTAACTAAACTACAGGGAGAAAAACCTGACTTACGGTCCTAGTTTCATCTAGAACACAACTGACCTGAAAATGCTTTCTCAAAAATCCTGATGCCTTAGCTCAACCCAGCAATGATATTGGGCTGGATTCTCCATTTCCCCAGATGTGTGTATCTCAGCGGCGCACCGTTCGCTGGCAGCATATTCTATATTCCCGCTGCTTGTCAGTGTGATTTCCCATTGAAGCCACCTCATGCCGCTGGGAAAACCATGGCTGAGGGTGCACTGCCGGCGGGAAAAGTGAATTGCAATGGCTGGAGAATTCCAGCCATCATCTCACCAAGCTGAAACTTAATTAACTCCCCAGTGGAGAAGAGGGGAGTTGGGAAGGTGAAGAGATGAAGAGTTGGAGAGGTGGAGAGTTGGTGAGTTGGAGAAGGGGAGAGGTGGAGAGATGGATAGGTAGAGGAAAGGTGGAGAGTTTGAGAGGTGGAGAAGAACAGAGGTGGGAGGTGAAGAGTTGGAGAGCTGGCGAGTTTGAGAGCTGGAGACACGAAGAGGACGAGAGGAGGAGATGTCAAAAGGTGGAAATGTGGAGGGTGAGAGAGGTGGAAAGGGAGAGAGGCGGAGGGTGAGAGAGGTGGAAAGGGAGAGAGGCGGAGAGGGAGAAAGGTAGAGAGGTGGAGGGATAAGAGAGGGGAGGGGAGAGGTTTGGGGAGGGAATTCCAGAGTAAAGGTCAATGGTAACTGACGGTGGGCATCAGGATAAGTAGGAGATGGGGTTTGATGGAGTGCAAACACCTCAGTGGACAGTAAAGCTGGAGGAGTTTCGAGAGATAGGAAATGGTAAGGCCAAGGAGGGGTGTGAAAACAAGGGTCAGAATTTTAAAATGGAGGGATTGACGTTCTGGGAACCACCCTCTCCTTTTGATCAAGTTTTTGGTCATCTGCCCTAGTACCTTCTTGTGTTACTCGTCCCAGGTGTTGTGTGATAATCCTTCAGTGACGTAGGACAGCCTTGCTACTTTGAAGGTGCTGCGTAAATGCAGCGTTGAAAAAAATATTTCATTTAATGTGGGTATCACCAGCAAGACCAACATTTATTGCCCATCCCCTAATTCCCCTTGTGAAGCTTGTGGTGGGTTGCCTTCTTTAACCTCTGCAGTGTATGTCCTGTAGGTACACCCGCTGTGCTTTTAGGAAGTGAGTTCCAGGATTTTGTTCCCAGAACGTTGGAGGAACACGATATATTTCCAAGTCAAAATGGTGTGTGGCTTGATGGGAATCTTCCAGGTGTGGTATTCCCATTTGTCTGCTTCCCTCTGGGTGGCAGAGTTCTTGGGTTTGGGAGGTACTCTCACAGGATGCCTGGTGCGTGCCTGCAGTGCATTTTGTAGTTGGTGCACACTGCTGCCACTGTGCATCTGTCCTGTGTTTCTGGAAGGGGAGCCAATCAATCAAGAGCATTGACCTAGATGGCGTTGAGCTTCTTGAGTGCTGTTGGAGCTGCACTCATCCAGGCAAGTGGAGAGTATTCCATCGCACTCCTGACTGGTGCTTCGTATAGTGGAAAAGTTTTAGGGAGTCAGGAGGTGAGTTACCCACCTCAGAATCCCTAGTCTGTGACCTGCCCTTGTAGCCATAATATTTATATGGCTAGTCCAGTTCAACATAGAACATAGAACATATAGAACATAGAACATAGAACATAGAAAATACAGCACAGAACAGGCCCTTCGGCCCACGATGTTGTGCCGAACCTTTGTCCTAGATTAATCATAGATTATCATTGAATTTACAGTGCAGAAGGAGGCCATTCGGCCCTTTGAGTCTGCACCGGCTCTTGGAAAGAGCACCATACCCAAACTCAACACCTCCACCCAACACCAAGGGCAATTTGGACATTAAGGGCAATTTATCATTGGCCAATTCACCTAACCCGCACATCTTTGGACTGTGGGAGGAAACCGGAGCACCCGGAGGAAACCCACGCAGACACGGGGAGGACGTGCAGACTCCGCACAGACAATGACCCAAGCCGGAATCGAACCTGGGACCATGGAGCTGTGAAGCAATTGCGCTATCCACAATGCTACCGTGCTGCCCTTAAGAACAAATAAATCTACACTATATCATTTTACCGTCATCCATGTACCTATCCAATAGCTGCTTGAAGGTCCCTAATGTTTCCGACTCAACTACTTCCACAGGCAGTGCATTCCATGCCCCCACTACTCTCTGGGTAAAGAACCTACCTCTGATATCCCTCCTATATCTTCCACCTTTCACCTTAAATTTATGTCCCCTTGTAATGGTGTGTTCCACCCGGGGAAAAAGTCTCTGACTGTCTACTCTATCTATTCTCCTGATCATCTTATAAACCTCTATCAAGTCGCCCCTCATCCTTCTCCGCTCTAATGAGAAAAGGCCTAGCACCCTCAACCTTTCCTCGTAAGACCTACTCTCCATTCCAGGCAACATCCTGGTAAATCTCCTTTGCACCTTTTCCAGAGCTTCCACATCCTTCCTAAAATGAGGCGACCAGAACTGTACACAGTACTCCAAATGTGGCCTTACCAAAGTTTTGTACAGCTGCATCATCACCTCACGGCTCTTAAATTCAATCCCTCTGTTAATGAACGCGAGCACACCATAGGCCTTCTTCACAGCTCTATCCACTTGAGTGGCAACTTTCAAAGATGTATGAACATAGACCCCAAGATCTCTCTGCTCCTCCACATTGCCAAGAACTCTACCGTTAACCCTATATTCCGCATTCATATTTGTCCTTCCAAAATGGACAACCTCACACTTTTCAGGGTTAAACTCCATCTGCCACTTCTCAGCCCAGCTCTGCATCCTATCTATGTCTCTTTGCAGCCGACAACAGCCCTCCTTACTATCCACAACTCCACCAATCTTCGTATCATCTGCAAATTTACTGACCCACCCTTCAACTCCCTCATCCAAGTCATTAATGAAAATCACAAACAGCAGAGGACCCAGAACTGATCCCTGCAGTACGCCACTGGTAACTGGGATCCAGGCTGAATATTTTCCATCCACCACCACTCTCTGACTTCTATCGGTTAGCCAGTTCGTTATCCAACTGGCCAAATTTCCCACTATCCCATGTCTCCTTACTTTCTGCATAAGCCTACCATGGGGAACTTTATCAAATGCCTTAAAATCCATGTACACTACATCCACTGCTTTACCTTCATCCACATGCTTGGTCACCTCCTCAAAGAATTCAATAAGATTTGTAAGGCAAGACCTACCCCTCACAAATCCGTGCTGACTATCCCTATTCAAGCAGTGTCTTTCCAGATGCTCAGAAATCCTATCCTTCAGTACCCTTTCCATTACTTTGCCTACCACCGAAGTAAGACTAACTGGCCTGTAATTCCCAGGGTTATCCCTAGTTCCTTTTTTGAACAGGGGCACGACATTCGCCACTCTCCAATCCCCTGGTACCACCCCTGTTGACAGTGAGGACGAAAAGATCATTGCCAACGGCTCTGCAATTTCATCTCTTGCTTCCCATAGAATCCTTGGATATATCCCGTCAGGCCCGGGGGACTTGTCTATCCTCAAGTTTTTCAAAATGCCCAACACATCTTCCTTCCTGACAAGTATTTCCTCGAGCTTACCAATCTGTTTCACACTGTCCTCTCCAACAATATCGCCCCTCTCATTTGTAAATACAGAAGAAAAATACTCATTCAAGACCTCTCCTATCTCTTCAGACTCAATACACAATCTCCCGCTACTGTCCTTGATCGGACCTACCCTCGCTCTAGTCATTCTCATATTTCTCACATATGTGTAAAAGGCCTTGGGATTTTACTTGATCCTACCCGCCAAAGATTGTTCATGCCCTCTCTTAGCTCTCCTAATCCCTTTCTTCAGTTCCCTCCTGGCTATCTTGTATCCCTCCAATGCCCTGTCTGAACCTTGTTTCCTCAGCCTTACATAAGTCACCTTTTTCCTCTTAACAAGACATCCAACCTCTCTTGTCAACCATGGTTCCCTCACTCGACCATCTCTTCCCTGCCTGACAGGGACATACATATCAAGGACGCGTAGCACCTGTTCCTTGAACAAGTTCCACATTTCACTTGTGTCCTTCCCTGCCAGCCTATGTTCCCAACTTATGCACTTTAATTCTTGTCTGACAACATCGTATTTACCCTTCCCCCAATTGTAAACCTTGCCCTGTTGCACGTTCCTATCCCTCTCCATTACTAAAGTGAAAGTCACAGAATTGTGGTCACTATCTCCAAAATGCTCCCCCACTAACAAATCTATCACTTGCCCTGGTTCATTACCCAGTACTAAATCCAATATTGCCCCTCCTCTGGTCGGACAATCTACATACTGTGTTAGAAAAGCTTCCTGGACACACTGCAGAAACACCACCCCATCCAAACTATTTGATCTAAAGAGTTTCCACTCAATATTTGGGAAGTTAAAGTCGCCCATGACTACTACCCTATGACTTCTGCACCTTTCCAAAATCTGTTTCCCAATCTGTTCCTCCACATCTCTATTACTATTGGGGGCCTATAGAAAACTCCTAACAAGGTGACTGCTCCTTTCCTATTTCTGACTTCAACCCATACTACCTCAATAGGGTGATACTCCTCGAACTGCCTTTCTGCAGCTGTTATACTATCTCTAATTAATAATGCCACCCCCCCACCTCTTTTACCACCCTCCCTAATCTTATTGAAACATCTATAACCAGGGACCTCCAACAACCATTTCTGCCCCTCTTCTATCCAAGTTTCCGTGATGGCCACCACATCGTAGTCACAAGTACCGATCCATGCCTTAAGTTCACCCACCTTATTCCTGATGCTTCTTGCGTTGAAGTATACACACTTCAACTCATCTCCGTGCCTGCAAATACTCTCCTTTGTCAGTGTTCCCTTCCCCACTGCCTCATTACATGCTTTGGCGTCCTGAATATCGGCTCCCTTAGTTGCTGGACTACAAATCCGGTTCCCATTCCCCTGCCAAATTAGTTTAAACCCTCCCGAAGAGTACTAGCAAACCTCCCTCCCAGGATATTGGTGCCCCTCTGGTTCAGATGCAACCCGTCCTGCTTGTACAGGTCCCACCTTCCCCAGAATGCGCTCCAATTATCCAAATACCTGAAGCCCTCCCTCCTACACCATTCCTGCAGCCACGTGTTCAACTGCACTCTCTCCCTATTCCTCGCCTCGCTATCACGTGGCACCGGCAACTCTGTCTGTCCTGGCTTTCAACTTCCAGCCTAACTCCCTTAACTTGTTTATTACCTCCACACCCCTTTTCCTACCTATGTCGTTGGTACCAATGTGCACCACGACTTCTGGCTGCTCACCCTCCCCTTAAGGATCCTGAAGACACGATCCGAGACATCCCTGGCCCTGGCACCCGGGAGGCAACATACCTTCCGGGAGTCTCGCTCGCGACCACAGAATCTCCTATCTATTCCCCTAACCATTGAATCTCCTACAACTATTGCTTTTCTATTCTCCCCCCTTCCCTTCTGAGCCCCAGAGCCAGACTCCGTGCCAGAGACCTGACCGCTAGGGCCTTCCCCTGGTAGGTCATCCCCCCCAACAGCATCCAAAACGGTATACTTGTTTTGAAGGGGAACGGCCACGAGGGATCCCTGCACTTTCTGCCTGTTTGTTTTTTTCCCCCTGACTGTAACCCAGCTATTCTTGTCCTGTACCTTGGGTGTGGTTACCTCCCTGTAACTCTTCTCAATCACCCCCTCTGCCTCCCGGATGATCCGAAGTTCATCCAGCTTCAGCTCCAGTTCCCTAACACGGTCTTTGAGGAGCTGATGTTGGGTGCACTTCCCGCAGGTATAGTCAGTGGGGACACCGGTGGTATCCCTCACCACCCACATCCTACAGGAGGAGCATGTAACTGGCCTAGCCTCCATCCCCTCTTACCTTAAAGAATATAGCTGCTGTGTGGACTAACTAGATCTCCGCCCTCCGACTCTGCTCCCAGTCAGCTACACTTCCTGTAAACTCCTGGCTCTCTTCGCACTCTTTGCGGAAATGTCGGAAACAAAATGAAAGGAGCACCTTACTCCCTCCTCACCTCACTCCCTCGGTCACCAAACTCTCACTATCGCACTCAAAAAACACCAAATTCAGCACTCAGTGCAAACAAAGTCTGCACTGTAGGGGATCACTTTTATACTGTGAATCTAGCCTCTGAAAAACTGGCCTAATCCAATTAACTAATTAACAAGCTCCAGCTGCAAGTGCCTAGAAGTAGAAGCCTGTTTAAAGCTGATTGAAAATTCACCTTCTTCTAAACCAAACAGCAACTTTTAAGTTAATTAACTAAATAAAAGAAAGACTTAACTTTAGATAAAAATGAAGCCTTATACTCCCTCGGTCACGAAACTCTCACTATCGCACTCAAAAAGCACCAAATTCAGCACTCAGTGCAAACTGGTCATTTTCTGGTCAATGGCGTTCCCCAGGATGTTGATAGTGATTTACTGATGGTAATGCCACTGAATGTCGAATAATTCTCTGCTGTTGGAGAGGATCATCCTGGCACTTGTGTGGTGCAAATGTTGCTTGCCAAGGGCGGCACGGTGGCGCAGTGGTTAACACTGCTGCCTCACGGCGCCGGGAACCCGAGTTCGATCCCAGCCCCGGGTCACTGTCCTTGTGGCGTTTGCACATTCTCTCTCCTCACCATGTCTGCATGAGTCTCGCGATCACAACCCAAAGATGTGCAGGGGAGGTGGATTGGCCACGCCAAATTGCCCCTTAATTGGGAAAATAAAATGTTGCTTGCCACTTATCAGCCCAAGCCTGAACACTGTCTCGGGCTTACCACACATCAGCATGACATTGGCAGGCTTGATCATGCCAGCGGGAGAGCTGCTCTAAGGCCACCCTGTATTTTGATTGACCCTTGAACCAGGGATAATGTGCTGGAGCCGGGATAGGTGGAGCTGGCGAAATTCCCAGGGAGAAAATTGCTCATCCTTTGACTTCCTTCCTGCGAGCGTGTCTCTTTGTTATCTATTCTGGGGAAAGAATTAGACTGCCTCAGAGAATTATATAAGCCTGGCTAAAAATGGATGGCTTCATGTTTACAACACATAAGCTGGCCGGCAAAGCTTTCTATCCCTCTCGAGAATTGAACTGATTTCACTGTTAGCCACGGAAAGCTTGTTGGAGCATGTTACTTAATCCCAGCAATCTATCTGGTGAAAAACAGACACAGTGTTAACTTTGCAATTGGAAACAAGTACGTTAAATGTAGTGAAGAAAACTTTTTCCTGTTCCAACCTTTCAGTTCTTGCAGTAAAGCAGACATTACAGTTAATTCTACGAATGAAATTCTAACCAGAGCAAAGACATCATTGGTTAGCTTGCCTGTTCAATTGGAAACAAAGAGTTGGGGGAGTGGGGTGGGGGGGGGGGGGGGGGGGGGGGCAGGAGGTACAATATGGTGGTCTCATTTTATGTCACTGAACTGGCACCACAACCTGAAACATTGAACTTTTCCTCGGATGGTGATGTCTAGCACGAGGGGACATAGCTTTAAATTGAGGGGATATAGATATAAGACAGATGTCAGAGGTAGGTTCTTTACTCAGAGAGTAGTACGGGCGTGGAATGCCCTGCCTGCAACAGTATTGGACTCACCAACACTAAGGGCATTCAAATGGTCATTGGACAGACATATGGACGATAAGGGAATAGTGTAGATGGGCTTTAGAGTGGTTTCACAGGTCGGCGCAACATCGAGGGCCGAAGGGCCTGTACTGCTCTGTAATGTTCTATGTTCTAATTTTCTCTCCAGAGAATATAATCTTTATCAGTGTCACAAGTAGGCTTACGTTAACACTGCAATGAAGTTACTGTGAAAAGCCCCTAGTCGCCACACTCTGGCGCCTGTTCGGTACACTGAGGGAGAATTCAGAATGTCCAATTCACTTAACAAGCACGTCCTTCGGGACTTGTGGGAGGAAACCGGAGCACCCGGAAGAAACCCACGCAGACACAGGGAGAACGTGCAGACTCCACACAGCCAGTGGCACAAGCCGGGAATCAAACCTGGGACCCTGGCGCTGTGAAGCAACACTGTGCTACTGTTGGATTATTGGAAAGTCTGAGGGCGGAATTCTCCATCGGCAATATCCTCCGTTCCGTCGGCAGCAAACCCACGTCCGGAGGTTTCCCAATGGCATGGAGGTCCCACTGGGAAATTCCATTGCCCTGCTGCCGGAACAGAGGATCCCGCTGCTGCCGGGGCACGCCGCGTAGGAAAACGCAGCTGGTGGACTGAGAATCACGCCCTGAGTGTTTTGATCCATAATGCACTGCCTGAATGAGTGGCGAAGGCAGATTTGATAGCAATTCTCAGAAGAGAATTGATGAATACTTGGAGAGCAACATTTGCACATCTGCAGGGAAAGGAACCAACTTAATCACTCTTTCAAAGCGATAGCACAGGTACAATAGGTCCGCCTTGCCCTGTGTTGCATCATTTTATGATAATGTTTCCCAATGGGTTTACTGCACAGATTTTATGAGGGATGGATTTTCTGCGCCATTGCTCCCACCCACAACCAAATGTCCATCAGCACCTCGCAGAGGCCTGGCTTTAATAGGGGGAGACTGAGACTCAGGAACAGGATCTGATCCTTGAGAGCTACTGGACAATCAGATTGGGTCTGCAGCTCTGCAGTCCCACCAGCGCCCAGAGGAGTGTAGTGGCCACTGCTGGGACTACAGGCAGCCTCCGAGAAGAAGACAGGATGGATGGCGGGGATTTTGGCCTGGCTTGGTTGGGAGATCCCAGCAAGTACAGAGAAGGGGAGGGGAGGGGTGGTGGGGTGGGGGGGGGGGGGAGGGAAGATTAGAGAAGCCCGAGGAGAAGGGACAAAGAGGAGTTAACAACCTGTGGGGAATACCACCGATCGGCACAAGGGACCCTCCAAAGGAGGTGGTGCATGCTCCCTTAAATGACCTTCGTCTGCGCTGTCATAGCTGCTGGGACGGCCACGTCGCCTTCCTTCCAGCTTTCCCCACAGATTGAAAAATCACCGTGGGGGTGAAATGAGGCCCTTCAGGGACCGCTAATTATCCACCTCACATTCCGGAAGGCACCGGAAAGCATTCCAGTGAGATGAGGTAAATGAAATCAAAACGCTGGTTTAACAATCTTCAGTGATTGGCATCCCATTTTGCACTGTTCCTTGTCATATGAAAAATAACAAGAAAAGTGTGGTGAACAAGATTGGCGGACAGTAATAATCAATGATTTAGAAAATCGTCTATTTGGGCACTTGAAGGAAGTAAACGTGCCGCGTTTTGGGGATTGAACTTGGGGGGGGGTGGTGGGATTGACTTTTGCTCGACGGAAATCCAGCATCGACTCAATGAGCTGAAAGGCTTCCTCCTTCACTAGTGTAAGCAAGTGACTTGAAGAATACGCTCTTTAAACTTTAGGCACTTTAAAGTCTTCTGGACTCAACTTTGTTCAACAATTTCAGATAATGACCTCTGCCCGATTTCGCTTCTGGCCATTATCCTGCAATTTACACCTCCTCTAGACACTTCGAGTCATACATAGATTTTCGATGTTACTTTGAGTGATGCAGCATTCACTCAATACTGTACTTTCTCTACTTGTCCCATTACCACTCCCTTTCGCCTTTCACCATCACCTCTTTTCTCAGTTAGTTTCCATTTTCTTCTATCCCATCACAGGACTTCCTTTTTGTTCTTTTCCCCACCCTATCCCCTTTCACTTTCTGATTACATCACTCACTTCTGCCAGTCATCAATCAGAAATGTCAGCAGAACTTTCCAGTCCCCCTTAGCATTAAAACCAGCATTTACCCTGAGCCCAAATTGCCCTTCAGGAAAGCGAACCACCGCCTCGAACACAATTAAGCGAGGCTGAGCCGCACTGCGGTGCAGTCGTTAGCACTGCTGCCCCATGGCGCTGAGGACCCGGGTTCGATCCCGGCTCCGGGTCACTGCCCATGTGGAGTTTGCACATTCTCCCCGTAAATGAATTGGCCACGCTAAATCGCCCCTTTAATTGGGTAAAAGAATTGGATACACTAAATTAATTTTTAAAAATCAATTGAGCGAGACTATTTCAGGATGCAGTTGAGAATCGGTGCCACTGTTGTGGATCTGGAGTCCCGCATGGAACCGCGGAATTCCTACAGTGCAGAAGAAGGCCATTTGGCCCAACGGGTCTGCACCAACCCTCTGAAAGAGCACCCGACCTAATTCCCCTCCCCCATCCAATACTTGTAACCCCATCCAATCTGCACATCCTTCGACACCAAGGGGCAATTTTGCATGGTCAACCCAGCTCTTACCAACTTTTACAGATGCACCATAGAAAGCATCCTATCAGGCTGCATCACAGCCTGGTATGGCAACTGCTCGGCCCAAGACCGCAGGAAACTTCAGAGAGTCGTGAACACCGCCCAGTCCATCACACAAACCTGCCTCCCATCCATTGACTCCACTTACACCTCCCGCTGCCTAGGGAAAGCAGGCAGCATAATCAAAGACCCCTCCCACCCGGCTTACTCACTCTTCCAAATTCTTCCATCGGGCAGGAGATACAAAAGTCTGAGAACACGCACAAATTGACTCAAAAACAGCTTCTTCCCCACTGTTACCAGACTCCTAAACGGCCCTCTTATGAACTGACCTCATTAACACTACACCCCTGGATACTTCACCCGATGCCGGTGCTTGTGTAGTTACATTGTATACCTTGTGTTGCCCTATTATGTATTTTCTTTTTCTTTTCTTTTCATGTACTTAATGATCTGTTGAGCTGCTCGCAGAAAAATTATTTTCACTGTACCTCGGTACACGTGACAATAAACCAATCCATCCATCCTAACCTGTGGGAGGAAACCGGAGCACCCGGAGGAACCCCCCCCCCCGGCATATCAGGGGAGAATGTGCAAACGCCACAGTCAATACCCAAGAACGGAATCGATCCTGGGTCCCTGGTGCTGTGTGGCAGCAGTGCTAACCACTGTGCGACAGTATCGCCCATATGCCTGGGCAAATAAAATTCCTTTCCTTAAAGGACATGAATGAAGCAGATGGGTTTTTATAACCAAATTATTGCTTGATGACTATCATTGCCGATGTTAGTTTATGATTCCAGATTTATTTAATTAACTGAATTGAGGTTCCCCAGCTGCCATTGAGTGATTTGCATATGTTGGATTGGGGCTAGTTTAGCACAGTGGGCTAAACAGCTGGCTTGTAGTGCAGAACAAGGCCAGCATCGCGGGTTCAATCCCCGAACCAGGCGCCGGAATGTGGCGACTAGGGGCTTCTCACAGTAACTACATTGAAGCCCACTTGTGACAATAAGCGATTATCATTATTGTTATTATTTGAGCCTCTGGTTGCTCGTCCAGAAACATCACTGTGCTACTGTACCCCATTGTTTGGTACAGGATCTTTCACATCCACACTTTAGCCAACGGATCAGACACACGGTGATTCTTATCTGAGGGGCGGCACTTTGAGGGATGCAGCATTCACTCAATACTCGACTAATGTGCCAGTCTAGAATGTTGTTCCTGTGGCGAAGCTTGAGGGGTGAGCTTCTCACGCGCTGCAGTGCGTTACCGTATGAACCAAGTTCCTAGTTCAATGGAGGGCAGGAAGCAAACAGTCCTCAGCGGCAATAGGTTATGGCTGGCACCCTTTACTCATTGGGTCACAGAATAATACCCCTCAGAAAGAGGTCATTCGGCCAACTCTTTGAAAGAGTTTAAATAAGAGCAAAATACTGCGGTTGCTGGAAAGCTGAAATAAAAACAGAAGATGCTGAAAAAACTCAGCAGGTCTGGCAGCATCTGTGGAGAGAGGAGCAGAGCTGGGCTGGTTTAGCACACTGGGCTAAATAACTGGCTTATAATGCAGAACAAGGCAGCAGCGGGGGTTCAATTCCCGTATCAGCCTCCCCGAACAGGCGCTGGAAATTACCGACTGGGGGTTTTTCACCGTGACTTCATTGAAGCCTACTTGTGACAATAAGCGATTATTATTATTAGAGGTAACGTTGCAAGTCCCATATGACCGTCCTACAGACCGTTCTGTGGAGTTTCTGTGGGGAATGTGGAGTTGAGGTTACAATGAGTTCAGCCATGATGGTATTGAGCAAGCTTGAGGGGCTGAATGGCCTCCTCCTGCAGCACGGTCGCACAGTGGTTAGCACAATTACTTCACAGCTCCAGGGCACTATCTGGTGCGCAACACACACATGTTGCGGTACATTCAGTGGAGGTAGGAACCCCCGAGGGGGCGGATGGTTGGAAGGTGGACAGGGACTAGCTGCCACCCAGACAGGTCTCGGCTTCTGGAAAGGGCAGTCCCATCAATGCTGGAGATGCAGTCACAGAGCCAGGAACTGCAGGAGAGCCTGTCGGCAACCATCCAGCTGCCTACAGGAGCAGGGGATGGTGCCGAGCATGCGTGACACACAGGCCAACTCCGCATGGATGGCGATCACGATGGAGGCCTTGGCTACGAAGGTATCAGCCATGGGTCAGGATGTAAAGGTCTGAGGCAAGCTGTGCAAGTGGTGGCCAAGGCACAGGCCAGGGCTGCCATGTCACTGACAGCCATGTACCAGAGCCACCTGGACATTGCAGCGGTGCTCGAGAGCTTGGCCCAGTCACAACGGGACTTGGCTTTGGTCTGTCACTGGCTGACCTGAGTCAGTCACAGGGGAATCTGGCTCTGTCCCTGAGTGATGTGGCTCAGTCCCAGAGGGACATGACACAGTCCCTGTACTCCATGACCCCGAACAGTGGGACCCTGGTCGAGACAAGAGCGGGCCTTCAGGATTAGCAGTGCCAGGTGATTGTGCAGCCCCCAGAGCTCACTTCGGCTGGGCCCCATCCCAAGGAGTAGTCCGGGGGCCATCGGGCACCCAAGAGAGGAAGAGGTGATGGGGCCCGTACCAATGACTCCTGCAAGGGAGATGCCGGAACACCACAGCACTTCTGAATCCTCCCCCACCTGTCCCTGGCGCATCCGATGGGCAACGGGCAGAACAGGGTGGCATCAGGCAACTCATGACAGCCGGAAGACTGCCGGGCCTACCTGGGCCTGGCTACTCCAGAGTATGGGCACCCAGGTCGCAGGGTGACACACCTAGCAGGCCACCTCCACTTGTGATGTACCACCCGGGGGACCCACTGAAAGGAGTGTTCGGGCAAGTAAGGTGAGAAAATTAGACACCAGTAAAGCTTGCACGGGTGATGAACATAGGTTATCGATAGGGGCTAAGGCACAATACTTCATATCAGAATAAACACTGTTCACCGACGAGCCGATCTGCCTCGGTCCTCTGTCTGAAGGGTGTGGGCTGGGTGCAGAGGGCATCCCGGGTGGGGGGTGCGGCCGGTGGTGTGGGCCGCGGGTGTTGGAGGTGGACACGGGCCAGGGCATCCTGAGCAGTCAGAGGCCACCCCGGGGTCGCCCTCGAAGGCAGCAGGGGATTGGGCCAGGCATGTGGGGGCCCATGTGGTAGAACTTACCCGATGAGCGGTCCATCACCGTACACTGCCCTGGTACCCACAGCAACCGCCCCCATGGGTGCCGTCCGAGCTGCAGGTGTCCAGCAGGTTTTTGTGATCCACGTATTTATACTCCACGTCAGCCTCTTCACACCAACATGCACTTTTATAACCAGAAGCCAAAACCAGAGTCAGACTTCACTAATGTGATCCTGACCAGAATATAAATAAGAACCTCTTGGCCTGTATGGCTGAGCATTGTATCAGAGATTGTGTTGTTTATAATTCTGGGTTTTAATTCATTGTTGCTGCATATTGTGAGCAATAAGTCCCAGTATTTGACAAAGTTAGTTCCTCTTCACAGGCATTCTCTGCTTCAGACTCTACTTCACGAAAGGAAATCAACCTTTTCTGATTCAAAGGCTGAAAATTAAGAACAGGCTTTTATACACCATTGGGTGGGATTTTCCAGACCCTCCACACCATGTTTGCCTGCCCCTCCATAACGGCCATTATGGCCACTGGATTGTTCTTACGGTCCCGCCGTGTCCATGGTAGTTTGTGTGGCTCACTTGTCCCGCCGCCAGGGAACCCGCCACGGGGGCTGGGTGGGATCGCTTCCGGCGGGGCCGGAAGATCCCGCCGACGGGAAGGACTGGAAAATCCCACCCAATGTCTCTCCTCCATCATATTTCCCCCCCAAATCCTGAGTTATCACTTCTTTGAACAATAACAACACTTTAGGAAGAGGGACAAGGGGCGGGATTATCCGACCCCCCCGTCGGGTCGGAGAATCGCCGAGGGGCGGCGTGAATCGCGCTCCCGCCGACTGCCGAATTCATCGGCGCCGGGGATTTGGCGGGGGTGGGAATCGCGCCACACCAGTCGGTGGCCGCTGGCAGTGCCTCCCTGGCGATTCTCCGGCCTGCAATGGGCCAAGTGGCCGCCCGTTTTCGGTCTGTTTCGCCGGCGTAAATTACAACAGGTATTTTCCGGCGGGACCTGGCTGCGCGGGTGGTCTCCGGGGTCCCGGGGGGAGGGGGCGCGGGGGGATCTGTCGCCGGGAGATGCCCCCACAGTGGCCTGGCCCGTGATCGGGGCCCACCGATCCGCGGGCGGGCCTGTGCCGTGGGGACACTCTATTCCTCCGCATCGGCCGCTGTAACAGTCCGCGATGGCCGACGCGGAGATGAACCCCCCCAGCGCATGCGCTGGGATGATGCCGGCACACGCTGATTTTCCAGTCCTTCCCGTTGGCAGGACCTTCCGGTCCCGTCGGAAGCAATCCCACCCAGCTCCCGTGGTGGGTTCCCTGGCGGTAGGACAAGTGAGCCAAACAAAACATCATGGACACGGCGGGACTGTAAGAACAATCCAGTGGCCATAATGCCAACTTGTGCCGGCTGGCGGAGGCCCTTTGGCGCCGGTTGGCATTGTGCCAAGCCCCGTCTGCACCGGCCAGCGCGGCGCAAACCACTCTGGCGCTGGCCTAGCCCCTGAAGGTGCGGAGGATTCCGTACCTTCGGGGGCGGCCCAACGCCGGAGTGGTTCACGCCGCTCCTTCGCGCCAGAGTTGCCCGCCCTGCCGGTTTTCGCAGAATCCCGCCCAAGAACTTGGGAATGGCACAATAGGGTGTGGAGTTAAATTGGAGAAATACATCAAAGAGCAGGTACAGAGACAGCAGGGTGAGTGACCATCCTCTGTGCTGCATGTTTATATGATTCACCAAGTGGCATTTGATCTTTGTATAAACACGCATTCCGTTCAAAACACTGCTGGGTTTAGACTATTCTAAAGCTCAACTTCTGATAGCCTCTGCAGAACAGCTTGACCAATGAATAACCATCTCAGTGTACTTTGCAGAATTTCAAAGTGCAATGTTTTTTGCTTTTTTTTTTCCACTGATTGTTAATCACCAGGAACAATAGGTTGCACAGAGGAAGCTCAAAGAACTTTATTTAAAGCCTGGAAAACTGTAATCCTAAAGGCATTACACATGAGCAGTATCAATTGAACAAAGCAGTTACTAATGCCCTGAACATGTTAAAGACTAATGATATATATAATTGAATTTTAATGGGCCACCTACACGCTGACATTAGCAGGCAGAGCCTAAAAGGAGTTGCCCCCAGTGCTGAGGGCAGAATGCAATTGAGTCATCTGCCTAAAGTTTCCAGGTGTTTTGCCTGAATTTAAACCCCCGAGCTGGCAGTCAGGGCTAGGAAAGGAGGATTTTAGCTCTTAGCGGAGGTGAAAATCCTAAGAGGTGTTGTTTGGATGCTGCAAATGTCTTTAAAGCCTTTCAGAAGATGGGAACCATGATGGATCAAATAGCTTCGCAATCTATAATTATTTTCAGACCTGGAGTATTTAAGAACACAAAGCTGGTTAATTGTGGCGTGAGCGACATGATGGGGTTTGTCAAAGCTTTAGTTACGGCACCTTATAATTGTGTGCAGTGATAACTATCTTCGAGGTTACTCTGCCGGTGTGTGTCAGCGATGAAGAAGGAAACAGTGGCAAGGTTCTGCCAGAAGGTGAGAGCAGCATTGTAATCTGAACATGGACTGGACATCAGTAACACTTTTATATACAAGACACAACATACCCTCCATCCTTGTACATTTCTTACTATAAACACCCCCTCCACCCCACACGCCCCACTTTATAACTATAATAAATAACAACTCCCCTTACCCTCCCCCCGCCCTCCATCGTTTATCAACTCTTAAAGGAGGAGATGAATAGCCTTCACCTTGAGTAGAATCCTTCCTCCCAATGGCAAACTTTAACTTCTCCAGATGTAAGAATTCTGACAGGTCACTCACCCACCTGTCATAATGTACACCAGTATATCATGGTGCAGACACACACTGATGGACACACAGTGGGACCAATCAACACACACAACACCGCAGCCAATCACCAGTGAGAGCACACGCACTATAAAGACAGGAAGCATGAAAGTTCCCGCTCATTCGAGTTGCAGCTAGCTAGGAGGACAGAGCTCACAGCCTGCAACACAGACATTCACCATGTGCTGAGTGCATCGACTGGTTAGGACAAGACAAAGGTCTTTAGTTAAAGCTAGTGTCGTATTAACCCACAGTCTGAGTATGTTTAAACAGTTAATGATTCAATAAAATAGTGTTGCACTATTTCAAGTGTTGGTGACCTGTATGAGATCCAGAACACGCAACACATCACCACCCCGATGCCTTTGGCGGCTCCGGAACCCTCCACCCTGACAAGATCCGCCTCTGGGATGACCTTGGCAAGATGTTCATCGTCATCAATGACGTGTTGAAGGCTGTGAAGAAGATGACGTAGTTTCTCCGCTCCAGGGAAGTACTGGACGACGAAGGGTATTCTGTCGGTTGTGTCCCATGTTTGTCTTCTGAGGAGGTTGGTGCGGTTTTTCGCTGTGGCGCGTTGGAACTGTCGATCGATGAGTCGAGTGTCATATCCCGTTCGTACGAGGGCATCTTTCAACGTCTGTAGATGTCTGTTACGCTCCTCCTCGTCTGAGCAGATCCTGTGTATACGGAGCGCTTGTCCATAGGGGATGGCTTCTTTAATGTGTTTAGGGTGAAAGCTGGAGAAGTGGAGCATCGTGAGGTTATCCGTGGGTTTGCGGTAAAGCAAAGTGCTGAGGTGACCGTCCTTGATGGAGACGAGTGTGTCCAAGAATGCAACTGATTTTGGAGAGTAGTCCATGGTGAGTCTGATGGTTGGATGGAACTCATTAATGTCATCGTGTAGTCGTTTCAGTGATTCTTCGCCGTGGGTCCAAAGGAAAAAAATGTAATCGATGTATCGGGTGTATAACGTCAGTTGAAGGTCCTGTGCGGTGAGTAGGTCCTGTTCAAACTTGTGCATGAAGATGTTGGCGTATTGGGGTGCGAATTTGGCAAATGCAGCAAGACCTGGACAATATAGAGGTTTGGGATGGCAAGTGGCAAGCTACATTTGTGCCACATAAGTGGCAAGCAATGACCACACCAACAACGGAGAATCTAACCATTGCCCTTGACATTCAATATCATTACCATTGCTGAATCCCCCACAAATCAACATCCTGGGAGTTACCATCGACCAGAAATTGAACTGAACTATCCGTATAAATACTATGGCTACAGGAGCAGGGTAGAGCCTGGAATTCTGTGTGAGTAACTCACCTCCTGACTTCCCAAAGCCTGTCTGCCATCTACAGGGAACAAGTTAGGAGTGTAATGGAATACTCTCCACTTGTCCATCCAGGACAAAGCAGCCTGTTTGATTGGCATTCCTTCCACAAACATTCACTCCCTCCATTACCGATGAACTGCAGCAGTCGTGTGTACCATCTACCAGATGCACTGCAGGAATTCACCAAGGTTCCTTAGGCAGCATCTTCCAAACTTACAACCACTACCATCTAGAAGGACAAGGGCAAGAGATACATGAGAACCCCACCACCTGGAGGTTCCCCTCCAGGTCACTCACTATCCTGACTGAGAAATACATCACTGTTCCTTCACTGTCGCTGGGTCAAATTCCTGGAATCCCTCCCGAACAGTGTGTGCACTTACACGTCAGGGACTGCAGGGGTTCAATAAGGCAGCTTCTCACCACCATCTCAAGGGCGATTAGGGATGAGCAATGTATACTGACCAAGTATAATAATAGTAATAATCGCTTATTGTCACAAATAGGCTTCAATGAAGTTACTGTGAAAAGACCCTAGTCGCCACATTCCAGCACCTGTTCGGGGAGGCTGGTATGGGAATTGAACCCGTGCTGCTGTTCTTATTCTGCATTACACGCCAGCTGTCTTAGCCCACTGTGCTAAACCAGCCCCAGACCAAGCCAGTGACACCCAAATCCCGTGAATGAAGTAAAACAAAACAGCTGACTATAAGTTGACCCTAGACTCCCCCGCAAACCCCCAACTCCCCTGGTCAGACCTGATTAACCCCTGACCCACCTACTCACTCACCCACCTAAAACACCTACTGCACATACCACCGAACACAACTGCCATCTTACCACCGCCGTACTCACGTGTCACCCTATCCACATGCTGCCATGCTACCCTACCCAGCTGCCACACTGACTACCCCCTTACCCACCTTCCATACTACCAACTGGCACCCTATTCAACCAACTCCATCACCCCCCCACACCCCTTTACCCACCCTACCCATTTACCCAAATACCTTACCCACTCTCTCCCCTCACCCACCTTACCCGTGTACCTTCTCCCCATAACCTTTCAAGGAAACTTTGGGACATTTAAACTCTTTGATCCTAGAATATTGTTGTCTGATTATGATATAATACTTGGGATAACTTACTGCACAAGACACAAGGGACCAATCACTCACAGGGGATTGGGCAAAAAGGTGTGAGGTCATGCATTTTAGTCAGAAAAATGGAAAGACACCATATTATCTAAACGGGGAGAGACTTCGGGGAGCTCCGATGCAGAGGGACCTGGGTGTCCTCGTGCATGAGTCACAGAAAACGAGCATACAGGTGCAGCAGATAATAAGGAAACAAATGGAATGTTGCCATTTATAGCTGAAGGAATTGAGTATAAAGGTAAGGAAGTAAGTGTTGTTGCAACTATACAAGGCATTGGTAAGGCCACACTTGGAGTATTGTGCACAGTTTTGGTCCCCTTATTTGAGGAGGGATGGAGTGGCATTGGAGGCAGTTCAGAGGAGGTTCACTGGGTTGATTCCAGAGATGAGGGGTTTATCGTAATAGGAGAGATTGAACAGTTTAGGCCTATACTCTCTAGAGTTTAGAAGAATTAGGGGAGATCTAATTGAGGTATACAGGATGCTAAAAGGTGTGGATAAAGTAGACGGGGAGCAGATGCTTCCTCTTGTGGGGAATTCTAAAATGAGAGGTCATAATCTTAGAATAAGAGGTCGCAAATTTGAAACAGATTTGAGGAAAGACTACTTCTCCCAAAGCATTGTGAATCTGTGGAATTCGCTACCCCAGAATGCGGTGGATGCTGGGACAGTGAGTAAATTTAAGGAGGAGTGAGACAGATTTTGAATTGGTAATGGGTTGAAGGATTATGGACAACGGACAGGACGGTGGAGTTGAGGCCAGGATGGGATCAGCCATGATCACATTGAGGGTGTTTGGCTCAGGAGGCTAAATTGCCGACTCCCGCTCCTAAGTCATGTGTTCTAGGGAGGAGATGCCCTGGCTGATTTCATAATCCGTTTCTTGCTCTGTAACATTGTAGGTAGCAGATCAGGAATCATAGAATCATAGAATTTACAGTGCAGAAGGAGGTCATTCGGCCCATCAAGTCTGCACGTGCCCTTACAAAGAGCACCCTACTGAAGACCACATATCTATCCTCTCCCCGTAATCCAGTAACCCCACTTAGCATTTTTTGGTCACCCAGGGCAATTTAGCATGTCCAATCCACCTAACCCGCACATCTTTGGACTGTGGGAGGAAACCGGAGCACCCGGAGGAAACCCACGCAGACACGGGGAGAACGTGCAGACTCCGCAGTGACCCAGCCGAGAATCAAACCTGGGACTTTGGAGCTGTGAATCAACCATGCCAACCACTGTGCTACCGTGCTGCCCACATATCAGCCATGATAGAATGGCGGAGCAGACCCGATGGGCCAGATGGCCTAATTTTGCTCCTATATCTTATGAACGTATGAACTTATTAAAAACATTAGCCAGGATTCTCTGATCCCAGTGTGCCCCCTTACTGTTGCTAACAACGGCAGGGAATTTGGTGCTAAGCCAAAATTCCCATTCACTGCATCAGGACCGGAGAATCCCACCGGCATGAAAGTATGAAGAATTCCAGCTATTCTGGTTCATTTATTTAGACAAAGGATATGAGAACAGTTATCTGTGCGATAAAGTTTTACGACATCAGAGCTGCAAGCGTGTGCCCTGCTCAAAGCAAAAGTGTAACTAAGACCGGATCACATGATACATTCCCCTTCCAGTGATAGCATGCTGATATACATTCAAGGTATATAGCAACATCCCCCTTTGTTTTGAAAGATACTTTCCCCCCCACTTCGAAAAAAGTATGACTGTTTACAAAACATGTTCATCTTTAGTTACCATTGCATAAATATATATGCCTGAGACTCTAAAGCATAAAGATTATCTGCTGGTGCGCCCAGATCTTGTATTTGTAGCATTGTCTGGATGTTTCTTTAATTGTTCACAGTGATCTGTAGGATTGTCACTCCTGGATGTTGTTCCTGTTTGCATTTGGGTTCTTGTCCGAAATGGAATAGGGCTATACAGTGGTTGAAGAGCATTTATGGATCTGATTTGTCCTTGGTTACACATCACCATTGATAATTTTTGTGCAATTACTCTTTGTGGGGCCTTGGAACAGAGCAAATCCTTGTCACCTTGGCTGGTTATGATGTACCTTCTGAGGAAGGTTAGATGTGAATTTGTTTTCCCAACTGTAAATTCTGTATCATGCACATTGGTCATTTCCTGTTGTATTTTTAAAAGTTGATCTCTAGTTTCTGGAAGAGTGAAATGGTCTGCCAAACATGGGGCTGGTTTAGCACAGGGCTAAATCGCTGGCTTTGAAAGCAGACCAAGGCAGGCCAGTAGCACGGTTCAATTCCCGCACCAGCCTCCCCGAACAGGCGCCGAAATGTGGCGACTAGGGGCTTTGCACAGTAACTTCATTTGAAGCCTACTTGTGACAATAAATGATTTTCATTTCATTTCATGAGTTCTGCCAGTAATAGGATTGTTGCTCCTCAAGATGTCGCTCTCAGAAGTAACATTGCAATGTGTAAATCTTGCTTGGTCTGTCTACATTTGATAATTTGCAAATCATCCATTCAGTTAGGCCGTTAGATCTAGGGTAATGAGGAGAAGAAGTAGTGTGCTGTGTTGAAAATTGAAATGAGTTGTACACTAGCTCTCTTGATTGAAGATATTCTGTTTCTGTCACTTGCTCCCAGTACCTGATTGTAAATTATGATTAATGTATCGTCTTTAGAGACTGGTCCTCCTGGCAGTTCAATACTCCCATTCCTGCAGCAGATGTTTCTGTAACCAGAGGGTCAGTGTTTTGGGCCCGGGTTTAGAAAAGTATATCATGGAGTTCACCTGACCTACAACTGTTGATAGATTTTGGTTACGAGGAGCACAAGGGCCTACTTTTTAGGTGTTATTTTAACAGAGGCCTTAAGCACTTTTTATCAAAAACAAAGTTTATTCTACGAGTTCAGTTAACATTTTATAAACACACACAGTAAGCATTTTTTTATCAACTGCAAACATAAATACCCCACACAGCTACAGTTCTCTATATATATAACCCAGAATAACTTCCCTTTCAACTTCATAACAACATCCAATCAAACCAGGAAAACCCTTTTAACAAATCAGTAGGCGTGAATTCTTTACAGAAAACAGTTATCACTTTTAAATTATCATGTGATCTGGACACCTTTTAACATACAGAGGGAGAGAGGCAGGAGAAGCCTTCTTTGTCTGAATCCAGCTTCCAACAGTGTAAACTGTACATAAAACTCAGAGCCACAGCCCAGCTCCACCCACACAATGACATCACTGAAGCCATGTGATAATATAAACATTTCTTAAAGGGACACTCGCATGGCAGATGGGGGAAGTGGTTGATGTGTTTTGACCGGAGGTCTCTTTGCAAAAGCCTGACTTTCTTGTGGAGGCTGAAAACGGGTGTGTAAGGGCAGAAATAATCTTATCCTGCCCCTGGAGTGACAAGCTGAGAGTTTGTGGATGCTGCATAATATCGGCAAGAAAGATCAGGGGCGTCATTCTCCGACCCCCAGCGGGTCGGAGAATGGCCGTTGGCCGCCGTGAATCCCGCCCCCGCCAGTTGCCGAAGTCTCCGGTACCGGATATTCGGCGGGGCGGGAATCGGGCCGCGCCAGTTGGCGGGCCCCCCCCGCTGGATTCTCCGGCCCGGATGGGCCGAAATCCCGCCGATAAATTGCCTGTCCCGTCGACGTAAATTAAAGTACCTATTTACCGGCGGGACAAGGTGGCGTGGGCGGGCTCCGGGGTCCTGGGGGGGGCGCGGGGTGATCTGGCCCCGGGGGGTGCCCTCACGGTGGCCTGGCCCGCGATCGGGGCCCACCGATCCGCGGGCGGGCCTGTGCCGTGGGGGCACTCTTTCCCTTCCGCCTCCGCAACGGTCTCCTCCATGGCGGAGGCGGAAAAGACTGTCCCCACTGCACATGCGCGGGAATCTGTCAGCGGCCACTGATGCTCCCGCGCATGCGCCGCCCCGACATGTCATTTCCGCGCCAGCTGGCGGGGCAACAAAGGCCGTTTCCGCCAGCTGGCGGGGCGGAAATCCCTCCAGCGCCGGCCTAGCCCCTCAATGTTGGGGCTCGGCCCCCAAAGATGGGGAGCATTCTGCACCTTTGGGCCGGCGCGATGCCCGTCTGATTGGCGCCGTTTTGGGCGCCAGTCGGAGGACATCGCGCCGTTTGGGGAGAATTTCGCCCCAGATCCTGTATCCCTTCGTTATCTTTCCACTGTGGATAGGATCCTGACTGAACCTAAGGGCTGCTTACGTGAATCCTCAGATGTTCGAGGGCTGCAAGGCATGAACAAACTTTACACAGGCTAATTACTCCCAGTCGAGGCCTTGTGTGTCTCCATCCTGGTCAGAAATCTTTGAAAATCTGGCTGATGTGTGGTCAAGGCTGCATGAAGGAGCTCAGTCAGGTGTTGATTTGTAAAGGCTGCACGATATTTCAACTTTACAAACTGGAGCACAGTGATTCACAGCTGTGCTGAAAATTGAAATGAGGTGTACACGAGCTCTCCTGAGTTGAGGGTATTTTGTTCCTGGCACTTGCTCCTAGTACCTGTTTGTAAATTATGATTGATGTATCACCTTTAGAGACTGTTCCTTCTGGCAGTTCAATAGTTCCATCCCTGCAGCAAATATTTCTGTAACCGGAGGGTCGCGAATCGGACAACCATCGTTGACCACATCGACCACGAGAGGGGTTTACAAAAAAAGTGAAGCAGCATCGCAACTTCGGCAAGTCATCAAACCTGACTGGAAAATGATCCAGCAGTCCTTGTAATTTATCCCTTCATTCTTCGAATTTCCTATCTTTTACTTCAATGTCAGGGAATTGGTTGACCCTCCGTTTGGGATTGGGAAAGCGGTTGCAGTTTCTTGACAGGAGGTCTCTTTACGAAAGCCTGACTTTATTCTGGAAGTTGAATAAATGCTGCATAATATGAGCGAGACAGATCAGATCCTGTATCCCTTTGTTACCTTACTCCTGGGGATAGGATCTTTTCTTTACTTCAGGAAAAGCAATAATCGGCTCCAGCAGCTCCATAAACCTATTTAAGACATTGTTGGTTGAGAACCACCTCACAATGCAGTCGCGAGAGACATTGTCAGACTTGTCTTCGAGATCCAGCTCTTCAAAACATTGTCCAACATCAGTGTTTGAGACGATGAAGTTGACAATTTCAAGAATGACTTTCATAATATTTTCAGCTTGAAATACCTGGCTGCTGGATGTTTATGATGTATGATGCAACGAACAGGGAGAAACTCTGGATATTTGGGATCAGTTTTCAACAGCGTGATTAGGCCTATAGGTTTCGCTCACCGATGCAGAGCTCCTTCCGTTTTAGCGTTGACGAGTTTATCCAGAGGCACACCGGTATTTGTCACTGCTCTCTCAATGCCTCCTTTATATCAGCACCACGAGGTGTCTCTTACAGTGCCTCTCAGTCCAACATTTCCTCTTCACAATTACATCTGAGGAAATATAACACATATCCCCAGTTGTGGGTTGTCTTGTATGCCATACATAATCCTGACTCCAACGTATATCAGCCGTTCCTTCACTGTCGCTGAGTCAAAATCCCAGAGCTCCCTTCCTGCCAGCACTGTGGGTGTACCTACACCACTCGGACATTCAAGAAAGTGGCTCACCTCCACTTTCCTAAGGGCAAATACAGATGTGTAACAACTGCTGGCCTTACCAGCAATGCTCAAATCCCACAAATGCATTTATAAAAAGGGCTCGCAAACAATTTATGACAGACATCAGAGAATTTGACATTTTTCTGGTTCTGTACACTTCTGTGGATCAGTGAGATTTTGTGTTGAAAGAATGATGAACAAAACATATTTATTAAATAGCAACAAAATCTGTTCATAAAGAGGTACAAATTGTTAAAAAAGCTTAAAAGCAGAATTAATCAAGCAAGGAGATGGCGTTACAGATGGGTATTCAGATGTTGGCGATTAAGTTATATTGATTTGCAAGTCATTTCCATGTGGATAATCAAAATAACGGTAAACCGTGTGAATCATTGAATACATTGTTATTGATTTCTCATCTTCCAAGATCTCTCCTTACTAGAATATCCATGTCAGGATGCTTGGATCCATCATCAATTCCTAGTTGCTCTTTCCTGCAGAGCATGATCTATCCATAGTTTCCAAGACCAATGAACAACCTTTATTAGGGTATACAGAATCAGGTATCATGCAATACTGCCTCTCAATCGTGAGTTCAAATGGGTATTGCATTGTCAG
Source organism: Scyliorhinus torazame (assembly GCF_047496885.1). NCBI lineage: Eukaryota > Metazoa > Chordata > Chondrichthyes > Carcharhiniformes > Scyliorhinidae > Scyliorhinus > Scyliorhinus torazame. The sequence continues at coordinate 232,763,486 of NC_092717.1, read as the reverse complement.
AACTTATTGTGTGTCTGTCATCGCAACTTGATGGACTACGGAGCTACAATTGCTTGATACTCCATACTTCCCGTAGCGGCCTCCCCGAACAGGCGCCGGAATGTGGCGACTAGGGACTTTTCACAGTAACTTCATTTGAAGCCTACTTGTGACAATAAGCGATTTTCATTTCCATTCATTTTATTTCATTTCATTTCACTAAACAAAGCTAATCAGATATGGGATATCTCTCAAGGCAACTTTACAATATTGTAACAACAACTTGCATTTACGTAGCATCAGCGGAGCTTCTGATTGGCTGTTGCGGAGAAAATTTGCATCACTGCATTGCGGTCACTGTATCCAGAACGTGTACCTAAACAAGACACCCTCCGTGTTCAAGTGAAGGCAAGCATCCAGCAGAGGGCAGCAGAGCGGAGCTGTGATTGGCTCTTGCGAGGAAAATTTGCATCAGTGCATTGCGGTCACTGTACCTAGAAGGTGGTTTGTGGAGGAGCTGTTGTCAAGTGACAGTTAAACCCCAAACACTTCTTCAGTGTTTCCCTCCCTACCTCCTCCTCTAACCAAAAAAAAACAATCACTGTAAGGACCCCAGCCGAGTAAAGATCAAGAGGGAGACTTGAGGGCAGGTAGAAGTAGACAGAAGTTGAACTGTGACATCACAGCCTGCATGTAAGTGATTGGCTGGTGACTGGTAAGTAGTTTTTCTTTTCCCTGAGCTGTTCGCGTGCGGGGTGCAGTGGTGCTGAGTGAGTGCTTGATGAGAAGGGGAGAAAATTTTGTTTTAAACTTACTGTTGGGAGTTCCCAGCTGAATCCGGTCAGAGTGAGGACAGAGTGACTGCTGGGTAAGTAGTAAAGATTTAAATTGTTTGCGCGGGCCCATAACAGCTGATTGCTGTTCTCGTGTGGGACGCAGTGGTTGCTGAGTGAGTGCTTGCTGAGAAGGGGAGTACATTTTTAAAAAACCTACTGTTGGGAGTTCCCAGCTGAATCCGGTCGGAGTGAGGACAGAGTGACTGCTGGGTAAGTAGTAAAGATTTAAATTGTTTGCGCGGGCCCATAACAGCTGATTGCTGTTCTCATGTGGGGCGCAGTGGTTGCTGGTTAAGTGTTTTATTTTTACCTGTATTTAAGTTGGGCGGTTCCTAAACCCTAGACAGTACACTTGTAGTGTCCCCCACCCTTCCACCTCCTCTAACCTAAGGGGTAGAGTGAATAACAGGTAAGCTCTTTCTTGTTTTATCTTGAGGGATGGCAGGGAAGGCAATGCAATGTTCCTCCTGCAGGATGTTTGAGGTGAGGGACGGCGTCAGTGTCCCTGCTGATTTCACCTGTGGGAAGTGCACCCATCTCCAGCTCCTCAGAAACCACGTTCGGGAACTGGAGCTGGAGCTGGATGAACTTCGGATCATTCGGGAGGCAGAGGTGGTCATAGATAGTAGCTTCAGGGATGTAGTTACTCCGAAGAATCAAGGTAGATGTGTGACGGTGAGAGGGGCCGGGAGGAAGCAGTCAGTGCAGGGATCCTCTGTGGTCGTTCCCCTCAGTAACAAGTATACCCTTTTGGATACTGTTGAGGGGGATGACCTACCAGGGGTAAGCCACGGTGAACGGATCTCCAGCACTGAGTCCGTCCCTGTGGCTCAGAAGGGAAGGAGGGGGAGCAGGAGAGCAATAGTTATTGGGGACTCGATAGTTAGAGGGACATATAGACGGTTCTGTGGCAGCGAAAGAGACTCACGGATGGTATGTTGCCTCCCGGGTGCCAGGGTCCGTGACGTCTCGGACCGTGTTTTCAGAATCCTTAAGGGGGAGGGGGAACAGTCACAAGTCGTGGTACACATCGGTACCAACGACATAGGTAAGAGAAGGGATGGCGACTTAAAAACGGAATTTAGGGAGCTAGGGTGGAAGTTGAGAGCCAGGACAAACCATGTTGTCATCTCTGGTGCTAGCGAGGTGAGGTGCTAGCGAGGTGAGAAACAGGGAGAGAGTGCAGATAAACACGTGTCTGCAGGGATGGTGTAGGAGGGAGGGTTTAAATTACGTGGATAATTGGAGCACATTCTGGGGAAGGTGGGACCTGTACAGACAGGACGGTTTGCAGCTGAACCAGAGGGGCACCAATATCCTGGGTGGGAAATTTGCTACGGCTCTTCGGGGGGGTTTAAACTCATTTGTCAGGGGGATGGGAAAACGAGCTGTAGTCCGGAAGCCAGTGTTGAGAGTAGTGAGGTACTGACGAGGGTATCAAGATCGCAGGAGTGTACCGGCAGACAGAAAGGTGGGTTGAAGTGTGTCTACTTCAATGCAAGGAGCATCCGGAATAAGGTAGGTGAACTTGGAGCGTGGATTGGTACTTGGGACTACGATGTTGTGGCCATTACGGAGACATGGTTAGAACAGGGACAGGAACGGTTTTTGGAAGTTCCGGGGTATAGATGTTTCAGTAAGAGTAAAGGTGGTAAAAGAGGTGGAGGAGTAGCATTGTTAATCAAGGATAGTTTAACGGCTGCCGAAAGGCAGTTCAAAGGGGATCTGCTACTGAGGTAATATGGGCCGAAGTTAGAAATAGGAAAGGAGCGGTCACATTGTTAGGAATTTTCTATAGGCCCCCAAATAGTAATAGAGATGTGGAGGAAGAAATTGCAAATCAGATTATGGATAGGTGTGGAGTCTCAGGGTAATTGTCATGGGTGACTTTAACTTTCCAAATATTGATTGGAACCTCTGTAGGTCGAACTGTTCGGATGAGGCAGTTGTTGTACAGTGTGTGCAGAAGGGTTTCCTGACACAATATATGGATAGGCCGACAAGAGGGGAGGGCCACATTGGATTTGGTACTGGGTAATGAACCGGGCCAAGTGTTAGATTTGTTTGTGGGAGAGCACTATGGAGATAGTGACCACAATTCGGTGTCTTTCACTATTGCAATGGAGAGGGATAGGGCCATACGGCAGGGCAAGGTTTATAATTGGGGGAGGGGTAATTATGATGTGATTAGGCAAGAATTAGGGAGCATAAGATGAGAAAAGAAACTGTCAGGGAAAGGCACAAATGAAAAGTGGAGCTTGTTCGAGGAACAAATACTGCGTGTCCTTGATAGGTATGTCCCTGTGAGGCAGGGAGGAAATGGCCATGTGAGGGAACCATGGTTCACAAAAGAGGTTGAATGTCTTGTCAAGAGGAAAAAGGAAGCATCTGTAAGGATGAGAAAACAGGTTCAGTTGGGTCACTTGAGGGTTACAAGGTAGCAAGGAATGAGCTAAAAAAAAGGCCTTAAGAGAGCAAGGAGGGGGCATGAGAAGTCCTTGGTGGGTCGGATCAAGGAAAACCCCAAGGCTTTTTACTCTTATGTGTGAAATAAAAGAATGACCAGGGTGAGGTTAGGGCCGGTCAAGGACAGTAGTGGGAACTTGTGCATGGAGTCAGAAGAAATAGGAGAGGCGTTGAATGAATACTTTTCTTCAGTGTCCACCAAGGAGAGGGACCATGTTTTTGAGGATGAGAGTGTGATACAGGAGGGTAGGCTGGAGGAGGTAGATGTTCTGAGGAAGGGTGTATTAGCAATTTTGAAAAACCTTCGAGTCGACAAGTCCCCTGGGCCAGATGGGATATATCCAAGGATTCTTTGGGAGGCAAGGGATGAGATTGCAGAGCCTTTGGCTTTGATCTTTGGGTCCTCACTGTCCACGGAGATAGTGCCAGAGGACTGGAGAGTGGCGAATATTGTTCCTTTGTTCAAGAAAGGGAATAGGAATGACCCTGGTAATTATAGGCCGGTTAGTCTTACTTCGATGGTCAGTAACTAAATGTGGAGATGAAGGTAGAGCAGTTGATGTCGTATACATGAATTTTAGTAAGACGTTTGATAAGGTTCCCCATGGTCGGCTTATGAAGAAAGTAAGGAGGTGTGGGATAGAGGGAAATTTGGCCAATTGAATAAGTAACTGGCTATCACATAGAAGACAGAGGGTGGTGGTGGATGGAAAATTTTCAGACTGGAGACCAGTTACCAGCAGTGTACCACAAGGATCAGTGCTGGGTCCTCTGCTATTTGTGATTTTTATCAATGACTTGGCGGAGGGGCCTGAAGGGTGGGTCAGTAAATTTGCTGATGACACCAAGGTTGGTGGAGTTGTGGATGAGGTGGAGGGCTGTTGTAGGCTGCAAAGAGACATTGATAGGATGCAGAGCTGGGCCGAAAAATGGCAGATGGAGTTTAACCCTGATAAGTGCGAGGTGATTCATTTTGGTAGAAACAAATTGTATGCGGATTACAGGGTCAACATAGTGGAGCTTGTTGAATACAGAGAGATCTTGGGGTTCATGTCCACAGATCTCTGAAGGTTACCACTCATGTGGATATAGCCGTGAAGAAGGCCTCTAGTGTGTTCGCGTTTATTAACAGGGGGCTTGAGTTTAAGAGCCGCGGGGTTATGCTGCAACTGTACATGACCCTGCTGAGACCGCATTTGGAGTATTGGGTACAGTTCTGGTCACCTCACTATAGGAAGGATGTGGAAGCATTGGAAAGGGTGCAAAGGAGATTTACCAGGATGCTGCCTGGATTGGAGGATAGGTCTTATGAGGAAAGGTTGAGGGAGCTAGGGCTTTTCTCTTTGGAGCGGAGGAGGATGAGAGGTGACTTAATAGAGATTTATAAGACGATGAGGGGGATAGATAGAGTGGACGTTCAGAGACTATTTCCTCGGGTGGATGTAGCTGTTACAAAGGGGCATAACTACAAGGTTCAGGGTGGGAGATATAGGACAGATGTCCGAGGTAGGTTCTTTATTCAGAGAGTGGTTAGGGTGTGGAATGGACTGCCTGCTGTGATAGTGGAGTCGGACACTTTAGGAACTTTCAAGTGGTTATTGGATAGGCACATGGAGCACACCAGAATGACAGGGAGTGGGATAGCTTGATCTTGGTTTCAGGCAATGCTCGGCACAACATCGAGGGCCGAAGGGCCGGTTCTGTGCTGTATTGTTCTATGTTTTATGTTCTATCTTTAACAGGAGCGCTTGAAAGAAAAATCTAATAGTGGGCCACATGAGGAGAGATTTGGACAGATAAAAGCTTGGTGCAAGACCTAGCTTTGAAGGAGAGTTATTAAAAGAGAGAGGTGTGGAGAGGCAGGGAGGTTTAGGGAGGGAATTCTGCAGCTTTGGGCTTTGCCAGCTAAAGTCACAACGCCAAGAGCGGAGCAATTAAACGCGACAATGTTTAAAAGTCCAGATTTGGAGGAGCTCAGAGATTCTGGAGGGTGGTAAGGCTGGACGGGTTTACGGAGAGAGAGGAGGGGAGGGGGGAGACCATGGTGTGATTTGAAAACAAGGATTAGAATTTGGCGACACTGAAAATATGTTGTTCGAACCTTGCATCCATCGCTTGGCAAGACACAATCTGTAACATTCCATGCAGCTTTAGACGCCGTCGTTAAAAGTGGTGAGAAAAGAGCAAAAAAGATGAGAGGACCAGAATTTGGAGTTCGAAGTTATAAAGGGAGACTTGAAGAACAGAAAATACTTGAATTTTAATAAAGAATGTTGAGAAAGAACATGATGCATTTCTATCACGTGTTTTAGAGGATGGAAAACGTCAAGACGAGCAGGCTATTTAAAGTAGACTGCGAACATAAAACCAAAAGGCAACAAGGATAAAATGAAGAAGAATTGTAGGTTTTGGAAGGGTGTCAGCCAGAGGATTGAATGGGATGGCAATGGCTCTTTACACAGGACTGGATGAATATTTCATTAACATTTGGATTGAGGGTTTGACAGATAAGTACCATTAGATAATTGACTGCAGTGTGGAACTTGACCGAGTCTGAGCTACTGGCAGCACGGGTGTGTTGTGGCAAGAGAGTTAATTGGCCTGGAATGTATAGCATAGGATATGAGATTAAATAGTTCTCTTGCTGTTTTGATTATTTATGTTCCTTTTCAGGGCACATAGCAATGGTTTGCAGAATCTTTCCTTCCTGGTTCAGCGAGTGAATGTGTACATTTAAACATGGATGTGAAGGAATCAATGTGATGAATCATTATTACCTCCGATGCTTTCTTGTGAAAGGTACGAAAATACTCGCACTTATAGAACACCCGTCATGGCCACTGGATGCTCCAAAGCCATTTTGCAACCAACAACGAACTTTCAAAGCGTAGTCAATGGGGCAGTTAGTTTGTGCGGTCCCACAAGCAGGAAAGAAATGAAATGAAATGAAAATGAAAGAAAGAAGGAAGGAAGGAAGGAAGGAAGGAAAGAAAAAAAGAAAGAAAGAAAGAAAAAAAGGAAAGGAATGTAGGATAAATGAAAAGAAATGAAAATCGCTTATTGTCACAAGTAGGCTTCAAATGAAGTTACTGTGAAAAGCCCCTAGTCGCCACATTCCGGCGCCTGTTCGGGGAGGCTGGTACGGGAATTGAACCGTGCTGCTGGCCTGCCTTGGTCTGCTCTCAATGCCAGCGATTTTAGCTGTGTGCTAAACCAGCCCCTAATGTTGGATATGGTTAATCTCCCTGGCTTTTCTCCAAATACTATCTCAAGGGATCTATTACAACCACATGAAAGGGCAGATGGGACCTTGATTTAATGTCCCATTTGAGGGACAACACCTCCAGCAGTGCAGCACTCCCTCAGTTCAGCACTGGATTGCTAACTGAGCTTTTTTTGCTCATGTTTCTGGCATGGTGTTTGAACATCACTCAAACTGAAATGAGAGACTTGCGGCTAAACCACAGCTGACAGCTATGCTGCTATGTTAAGCCAGCACTGATAAGTGAGGTTTCCTTTCTTGTATCTACCCGTATTGCTTGAATATCTTTGCACTCAGCAGCCGGATCCTCAGACAATCACAGTCCTTGACATTTCAGAGGAACACAGGAAAGAAGCCAGAATTACCCAAATCAAGCATTGCTAAATAGCTAAATAGAAGAAAGCCTTGTCTCTATCACCAGACTGTTCTTTTACTTAAGTTAAAATGTGAACGTTAGTGGGTTCTGCGGCAGAGCGGGAATGTAAAATTGCATGAACGGGATTCCATCGGGTCGGTGACTGAAAAGGCTTTCACCCTCCACCATGGGTGAGAAGGAGGGTGGGCGGCCTCAACTGAAAGGCTTCTTCAGATCGGGGGCACCCTTCCCTCAGGGGCCTGAGAGCTCCGGCCCGCCCCCACCCCACCCCACACCCCACAACCCACACCCCACCCAATGACACCAAGATCACTTAAGAAAAATAATCTTTATTAGTGTCACAAGTAGGCTTAAACTAACACTGCAATGAAATTACTGTGAAAAGCCCCACGTCGCCATATTCCGGCGCCAGTTCAGGTACACTGAGGGAGAATTCAAAATGTCCAATTCATCTAATAAGTATGCCTTTCGGGACTTGTGGGAGGAAACCAGAGCACCCAGAGGAAACCCACGCAGAAACAAGGAGAACGTGCAAACTCTGCACAGACAGTGACCCAAGCTGGGGATTGAACCTGGGACCCGGGCGCTGTGAAGCCACAGTGCTAGCTCCTGAATCCCCCTGGGCATCACTTCCCTGGTACCTATGCTGGAACTTACCTGAAATGCGGTATCGGGACTTAGCCTCGCCATGATGCTGCAGTACCTCTTCCGGCCACTGAGACGCTGTGCCTGGAGGGGAAAGAGAGCTGTCGGCCAAGGGCGAAGAAGGCCCGCCTGCTGCCGATGAACGCTCAATTGAGTGTGAAATGGCAGTGGGCCTGTCCGAGTTGGCGAGAATGCATTCGCCATTACTCTCAGCATGATGGGCACTGAGCAGTCGCCATCTTGTAAATCCAGGCCCACGCTTCAGTTCTGTGATGGAACTAAACATTCATTGAGAAAAGTTCAGAAGAATTTTAACAGGATTTGAGAAATTTTGTTTAATGAGTGTAACTTATGAATAACACAGCAAACCGGGAACTTAACACTTTAATTATCAAATAATTTGAAAGTAAATAACTTTGAATTAATATGAGTTACTGTAACACATAAGATACTGAGGGAATGCACGAAGAGAGAGACCTAGATGTCAAAATATTGTTGAAGGTCCAAGTGCATGCCGAGGAGGATATACGGTGGAAAATGGAATTTCTGCTTTTATACCCAGGATATTAAATATAAATGAGGTAGTGAATTTCTGTGAGAAATGGGTCCCCCCCCAGTATCTGAAAAGACAGGTTAACATTTCATGAGTTCTGGGAATATATTTCCAGAATTTTCAGGGTTCCTTTTAATACGATTTGTTGGTGATTGACCCACTAGAAAAGGATTCCTAAAAAAACAGATGACTGGTTATTACGTAACACATTTTGTACCGTTGTGACCTGGAATGTACAGGCTGAAAGGGTGATGCATACAGGTTACATATTGACTTTCAAAACGGAATTAGATAATTAGGCCAAAAAAATTAGGGCAAGGCAGTGGAACAAGCTGAGACCCTCTTGCAGGGAGCCAGCAGGGGCTTGACAGGCTGAATGGCCTCCTTCAGTGATTAAACCATTTGTGATTCTGTAGTTTTAGCACAAAGGACGCCATGAAGTTATCTGAAGCTGGTTGGGTGAAAATGCTCAGAACATTTTTTTAAAATTCCTTTACAGGACATGGGCATCACTGGCTAGACCAGCATTTATTACCCATCCCTAGTTGCCCTTCAGAGGGTGGTGGTGAGTTGCCTTCTTGAACCTCTTCAGATCCTGAGGTGTAGGTACACCCACAGTGCTGTTAGGGAGCGAGTTCCAGGATTTTGGCCCAGTGACAGTGAAGGAACGGCGATATATTTCCAAGTCAGGATAGTGAGTGGCAACTTGGAGGGGAACCTCCAGGTGGTGGTGTTTCCAGGTATCTGCTGCTCCTGTCCTTCTAAGTAGTAGTGATCATGGGTTTGAAAGGTGCTCCTAAGGAACCTTGGTGAGTTACTGTAGTGCATCTTGTACACACGGCTGCTACCGTGCAGATTTGATGTGGACACAATTATTTTTAAAGAGTTGCCGAAGTCTAAATTTATCTTTGTTATGCCCATGTTATGGTCCCAAAATGGTGGTGGAGGGATTGAATGTTTGTGGAAGAGGTAGCGATCAAATGGGCTGCTTTGTCCTAGTGTTGAGCTTCTTGAGTGTTATTGGAGCTGTTCTAATCCAGGCAAGGGAGGCGTATTCCATCTCACTCCTGACTTGTATCTTGTGGATTGTGGACAGGCTTTAGGGAGCTAGGAGCTGAGTTACTCGACACAGCATTCCTAGCCCCTGACCTTCTGGAAACCTGGAAATAGAACTGGATACTGTTCATGGGCATCACGGACAAAGTTGAGAAGGAATCGGCTGGTGGGAAACTAGGTTTGCAAAGATTTCTAAACTATTCCTAAAGGCCTGAAAGAAATCCCAAAGTTTGGAATGTCTCACCACAGTCTGTGAGTCTGTTTTCCATATTTTATAAAATTAAAATAAGAAGTTACGGGATCGGTTTCTCTGTCCCGCCGCACCGGTTTTCTGGCACGGCGCGCCCCCGCCGGCAGCGGGATCCACCCTCCCAGCAGCCGGCCAACAGGGTTTTCCTTTGCGGGCACCCCCACGGCGTAGGAAAATCCGTGGGTGTGAGTGCGCTGCCGGAGAAGGGGAGGATCCCGCTGACGGAGAATCCCGCCTACGTTCTTCTGAGCTAGGGTTCCATTTTCGGATCTTTCCATCCAGTTATAACATCAACTGGGATGGAACCAATTTTAATCTGCTTCCAATTTATCACTGCAGCGCCACACACTGTTGTGCAGTGTCGGTCAATATTCAAATCTTGTGAATCAAAATATGAAAAGTATAATTGTGACCAATTCTATATATCATAATAGGTTCAATTGTCTTAATAAAAATGCTATCATCAAACCTACCAGGTATGATAAATGAACTCAGCATGATGTAATTTAATGATAGGAGCCCACAGTCATAATGCTTCAAACTAAGACGACAGATCATAATAAGAAGAATCTTTATTGTCACAAGTAGTCTTATATTAACACTGCAATGAAGCTACTGTGAAAAACCCCCAGTTGCCACACTCGGCGCCTGTTTGGATACATGGAGGGGGAATTCAGAATGTCCAATTCACCTAACATGCACATCTTACGGGACTTGTGAGAGGAAACCAGAGCACCTGAGGGAAACCCACGTAATCACAGGGAGAACGTGCAGACTGCACACAGACAGTGACCCAAGCCAGGAATCGAACCTGGGACCCTGGCGCTGTGAAACAACAGTGCTAACCACCATGCTACCGTGCAGATTTGATGTGGACACAATTATTTTTAAAGAGTTGCCGAAGTCTAAATTTATCTTTGTTATGCCCATGTTATGGTCCCAAAATGATTACAGCAGAGATCAATTTCACAAGCAAGAGGTCCGACCTGTGCAGGCTTTCAATCACTCAGGGCTCTTTCTTTATGGACTACCCTGTGATCATCTGAAATAAACTCCTTAGGTCCAGAAAGGGGAGATTGGTTAACCAATCATGTTTCCCAACTTCTCAACCTTACCCCTCACCTGAGGGATGGTGACCCTCAGGTAAAATCACCATCAGCCAGCCCTCCCTGTCAAAGGGCAAACGCAGCCTATAGTTGTCATGTGAATGACAAACGACAGAACATTTAGTTTAAATAATTTATTGTAGAACAACTGCGTGGTAAGATAACTAGGGTAAATAAATCAATAAACTACCAACACTAATTAACTATTGTGGAACAACTGCAAAACATGCCTATCCTCCAGCACGACCTACTCCCAACCCCCAGACCACAGGCTGACGTGATGGGCTTACACTGCTGTGGTATTGGAAAAAGCACAATTTTCTCCTCCTGGTTCCACAAAGCAAGTACGGGCCGTCGGCAATCCAGCTTCTTCCCCCACCCCACCACACCCCAATCATCTCACGCCCTCCCTCCTCGCCACCCCGCTCGCCTGATTCACACTGACGAGGCCTGCGGACGGGTTGGGCCGTGTCCTTCCAACGCGTTTCCCAGTGGACACTCAGGAATCTAAGGCTGCAGCTACTCCATTCTGTTGAGCATAACCCGTGCCTCTGTATTGTTGTAGGGCACCGACAACCTTAGAGGCTTTGACAATGGAAGCGTGTCAGGATGACGCCTCTCAGTGAATAATTACATATAATTCAGTCAGCAACTGCTGTAAATACGAACACCAAGGGAGGGAGGGTGGTGCAATTTGCTTTCATCTTTGCAAGTATTGTCGTCCGAATGTGAGGCATTGAGACACCCTACTTGTCGAAATAAACAAGGCTTTTTGCTCCCTCCACAGTTGTGTCTTTGAATTATGAGGCTGACCAGTCAACCATTGAATACCAGCGGCGTAACTACCTCAGGGGTTGTACAATTGAGCGCATGTATTCAGTTGAAACATCCTGCTTAATGTCTAAACCATATGCCTAAAATCCTCTGAAGTAAACGAGTGTTAATATGAGCCAATGTGGTAATTAAGATAGGAAAAGGCTAAAATAAACAGCACACGGTTCTCAGCTCCTGGGGAATAGAGAATAATGGTGTGACTCAAGATCTATCAGAAGGCTTTGGGTAGTATATAATTAGTGAGAAAAAGTTGTTTTTATTAAAATGCATAACAAACACCAATCAGCATGTCCCTGAACCTCTCATTATTAGTCCTAATATCATGCGTTGCTTTTCATCGCTGTCTCTCCCTAATGATGAAGCTGAATTCTAATTGCGCTGCACTCATCATTCCCTGGTGATGCCTTTTTGAAGGACAGGTTGCCTTCAGGGCACATCGGAATCCAGCAATGCTGGCTTAAGACCGGCGCAGAGACAGAAAACTGATGAAAAGTCCTATTATCTGTCAAACAACCTCCAAAGCCACTTAACATCGCTTGCGCCAAATCATTGAAACAACCGCCCCCCTTCTGCCACCTCCCCAGAACACAGTGAGCAACTAACGGAAACATCATCTCATTGATGGGTCGGGTCTCACCTGCCTGAAGCTGAAGTATGCCAAACATTTCACATTACAATCGCACTGTAAGCAGATTGCAATTAAGCAGTTTCACTGAGGCAATCTGCATTAGTTTATTGAATGACTTTGAAAATCCAAGGATCTTACAGGCTGAACACGGTGTGCGCAAACTCAATGAGTTGAGCCAAAGTTGTTTCTCGTCTTCTCTCCACCCCCATGCATCCAAACTGTTGATTCTCTCCAATTCCCTCCCTCTGCCGCATTATATTTTCTTTGGAACCTTTTCTGATTTTTTTTTGTTGTTGACAAAAACGCATGAATCCAACATTTAACCCCTTTGTCAAAAGACTAAAATTTGCAAAGCTCCCCCCCCCTCGCCAGCCAAGTCTCTCAGAAATGCCTCAAAAGCCTCCCACACGCAATGGTTTACTTTTAGGTGCAATGCCAGGGTGACAAAGGGCAGCCATTTTGCAACCGCAATGTTTCTTGAATAATAGTGAGGTGAACTATCAGTTGTTCTGTTTTTGGTGGCAGTGGTTCCGTGGGGAAGAGAGGGCTGAGAGGAGATCGGGCCGAGGTTGTTCAAGGTCAAGAGGGGTCCGGGCAAGATGGGGCGCGATGAATTCTTCCTCCTGGTGACAGGATTGAGAATGAGGCGAATGAGAGGACACAGATTTGAGGTCATTATTGCCGAAAGAAGCAACGGCGGCAGGAGGAAAAAGCGTTTTCACACAGCGAGTGGTTAGGGTTTGGAATACGCCGCCTGAGAGTGCGGCAGAGGCAGTTTCGATCGAAGCGTTCAAGAGGGAATTGGATTGTTAACTGAAAAGGAGGAATGTGAAGGCAGGGGAAGGGCACGAGGTGAGTTGCTCATTCGGAGAGCAGGTGCAGACATGATGGGCCGAATGGCCTCCTCTGAGCAGCAACAATTCTGTGATTCTGCATCAGAAATGGTGCTGAAGAGAATTATGAAGGTGTTACCTGGCCGGGAGAGTTTATGTGAAGTGATTGATATCGGCTGGTGTCGTTTTCTTTGGAGGGGGCTGAGGGAAGCCCAAATGGAGGTGTATAAAATTACAAGGGGTCTGAATAGAGCGGATAGGAAGACCCTGTTCCCGTTGGCTAAAGGGGCCCATAACCAGGGGGCACAGATTTTAAGTAAGAGGGAGGACGTTTGGAGGGCATTTGAGAGGACTTTCTTCCATCTGGATCTGAAACTCACTGTTTCACTCACTGATAGGATGGTAGAGGCAGAAACCATTATAACATTTCAAAAATACTTGGCCAGAATTTTACATCGATCAGACAGGCCTGAAACACATGAAATCACGAGAAGACGTTGGCCGTCCTGACATCATCCCCATATTACTCCATGAACGTCCAGATAATATGTGACCACTGGACTAAGATTCTGCAAGTCTGTGCAAGGTACATGGGCAGCTCCCATGATGCATACATATTGCAACACTCCCAGGTGCCAAGGATGTCCGTTACCTCAGCTCGGCGAAATGGTTGGTTGCTGGATGACATTGGTACTCATTGGAAGGTTGACTCATGACACCACTCCCGTACCCAAGGCCTAAGGCGGAAGAGAGGTACAATCGGAGTCATGCCTCCACAAGGGTGGTGGATGAGAGGGCAATAATGATACTGAATATGAGGTTGTGCTGTCTGGACCATTCCGAGGGGTCCCTGCAATATCCTCCAGAACAAGTGTCGCTTATCATTGTGGTATGCTGCACTCTGCACAATCTGGCACTGGCACCCTTCGAGGATGAGGACACGGAGACAGACCTCGGAGGAAATTGCCACAGATGAATGTGATGAGGGCTCTGGAAAACAGAGGGTAGGAATGAGCAGGCAACAAAGAACAAAGAACAAATAAATGTACAGCACAGGAACAGGCCCTTCGGCCCTCCAAGCCTGTGCCGATCATGCTGCCCGACTAAACTACAATCTTCTACACTTCCTGGGTCCATATCCCTCTATTCCCATCCTATTCATGTATTTGTCAAGATGCCCCTTGATGAACCTCGATGAACCTTCAGGGAGACATTGATTCAATGGTCCTTCAGCTGGGGTGTCAAGACTTGACTTCCCTCTCAGCGCAAGGGCACTGTCTCCATCACACACATTTCAGAGAAGGCAATGCCATGGCCCACTCTCACTTCACAACCTCTGTATTAATGTTTGCTGTCCCTGCTGTCTCTCATAGGGCACTGATGAGGCCAGCACCTATGGAAAATATCAAGGACACCCAGGTCATTGCAGCACAATATTTATTTATATCATTAGCAGACTTGCAAATAAGGAACAGGGCATAAAATGGTTGGCACAGTTACACAGGAACAAAACATTACTTTGATAAAATGAAAGAAAATTAACCAATGAAAATCCATCCTCTGCCCGTGGTGCCTTCAATGTATGCTCGCGAGTGCCCTTGATGCCCCTCCCTTGCTGGCAGCGACATTGGAGGCAGGTTGTTGATTTTCATCTTGGCTCCAATGACCTTGGTGGTTGTCCTCTGGTCAGTTGAGCCTGGGTACGCTCCACCCAGGAAGGTGCAAACAGCACCAAGGCTGGGCACTCCTCCATCGTCACTGCCTCAGAAGATGGCACGGTCATTGGCAGAGGGGCAGTGGAGCTGCTTGTCTAGAGCAACATGAGAGAAGGCCACAGAGATGATAGACAGTTGGTCCACCAGCGTGAGGTATGTCTTCCTGCTCACTGTTGATTGCCAGGCACCTAATAGAGAGGAAAGAGAAAATGCTGGAAAATCTCAGCCGGTTTGGCAGCATCTGTAGGGAGAGAAAAGAGCTTACGTTTCGAGTCCAGGTGACCCTTTGTCAAAGGTAACAGACAGAGAAAGTGGGAAATATTTATATTGTGGAGTGAGAATGAAAGATGAGTCATAGCCACAGAAACCCAAGGAAACCGGGTGCTAATGGCCATAGAAACCAAGGGGAAAGAATGCTAATGGCAGTCCCCAGAGAGAACAAAAGATGTGAAAGGCCAAACAGCAGAGAAACGAACATCAGAGGGTGAACTGTAGATGTGGGAGGAGGGGAAGGGGGAAGCAAAGAGGAGAAAGGGTAAGAAAGGTGGATAAGATGGGGGGGGGGGGGTTAAATATATATTCAGAAAGACAAGAAAGAAAGAAGTGGTAAAAGACAGTTAAAATGAAATGGGATGAAAACAAATGGGTCGAGATGGGGTAGAGCTAATCATCTGAAGTTGTTGAATTCGATGTTCAGGCCGGTAGATGATATGTTGTTCCTCCAGTTTGCGTTGAGCTTCACTGGAACATTGCAGCAGGCCAAGGACAGACATGTGGGAATGGGAGCAGGGTCTTTTGTTAAAATGGCAAGCAATGGGAAGGTCAGGGTCCTGAAAGTGCACAGACCGAAGGTGCTCAGCAAAGCGATCACCCAGTCTGTGTTTGGTCTCTCCGATATAGAGGCGACCACATTGGGAGCAGCGAATGCAATAGACCAAATTGGAAGAGATGCTAGTGAAACGCTGCTTAACCTGGAATGAGTGTTTTGGGCCTGGGATGTTAAGCATGGAAGAGTTAAAGGGGCAGGTGTTACACCTTCTGCGATAGCATGGGAAGGTGCCATGGGTAATGGGAGAGGTACTGGGTGTGGTGGAGGAGTGGACTAGATTGTCTCGGAGGGAATTGTCTCTGCGGAATGCTGACAGAGGGACTGAAGGGAAGATGTGTTTGGTGGTGACATCACGCTGGAGTTGCCGAAAATGGCGGAGGATTGGGGCTGGTGGGATGAAATGTGAGAACGAGGGGGACTCTATCCTTGTTCTGGAAGGGAGGGGAGGGGGCGAGGGTAGTGGCACGGGAGATGGACCCGCACATTGTTGAGGGCCCTGACAACAACTGTAGGTGGGAAGTCACGGTTGAGGAAGAAGGAACACATTTTTGAAGCACCATCTACAAGCCCACTGACTCCCACAGATATCTGGACTACAGCTCTTCACACCCTACACCCTGTAAGGACACCATCCCTTTCTCTCAACTCCTTCGCCTCCGTCGCATTTATTCCGATGATGCCACTTTCCAAAATGGTGCCTCGAACATGTGTTTCTTCTTCCTCAACCGTGATTTCCCACCTCCAGTTGTTGTCAGGGCCCTCAACAGCGTGTGGTCCATCTCCCGCGCCACTACCCTCACCCCCACTCCTCGCTCCCAGAACAAGGATAGAGTCCCCCTCGTTCCCACATTTCATCCCACCAGCCTCCGTATGCAAAGCATAATCCTCCGTCATTTTAGCCAACTCCAACGTGATGCCACCACCAAACACATCTTCCCTTCACTCGCTCTGTCAGCATTCCGCAGAGACCGTTCCCTCCAAGTTAATCTAGTCCACTCCTCCACCATACCCAACATCTCTCCCAACACCCATGGCACCTTCCCATGCTATTGCAGAAGGTGTAACACCCGCTCGACCCATTTGTTTTCAACCCATTTCCTTTGAACTGTCTTTTACCATTTCTTTCTTTCTCATCTTTCTTAATATATATTAACCCCCACCCCATCTTATCCACCTTTCCTTGCCCTTTCTCCTCTTTGCTTCCCCCTTCCCCTCCCCCCACATCTACAGTTCACCCTCTGATGTTAGTTTCTCTGCTGTTTGGCCTTTCACACCTTTTGTCCTCCCTGGGGGCTGCCATTAGCACTCTTTCCCTTTGGTTTCTGTGGATATTAGCACCAGGATTCCCTAGGTTTCTGTGGCTATGACTCATCTTTCATTCTCACTCCACAGTATAAATATTTCCCACTTTCTCTGTCTGTTAGGTTTGACAAAGAGTCATCGGACTCGAAACGTTAGCTCTTTTCTCTCCCTACAGATGCTGCCAGACTTGCTGAGATTTTCCAGCATTTTCTCTTTTGTTTCAGATTCCAGCATCCGCGGTAATTTGCTTTCACCTAACAGAGAGGCCTCACCCACCCTAACGCAACCGTAAAATTGTGAAATCTCTCCTCTACAACTTCAGGGAGCTGCCTGGGCTTGTTTTAAACTCCCCTCCGGGTCGCAATTGGACCCAGCGCCCAGCACGCTCCAGCTCCCACCTGCAGCCAGCATGAAATTGGGTCGTCCCTTCATTCGCGGGTGGAGGTTGGCACCACAGCCACTTCTGGGTCCACGGATCACCCACGCACAACAAGCACAAAATTCGAGCCCTTGGATATGAGCTTGAAATGCCTCATTTCACCGAAGGGCTACTGACTGAGAGCTGGAAAGTGAGATTAGGCTGGGTGGTTGTGGGTCAGCAGGTAAGATGGGCTGCATGGCCTCCTTTCCTGCTGCAAATCTCTGTGACTCTATGATGCGAGGATTTAAAATTCACCTGAATTGATGGAAAAGACAAAGAAGGTTCGGTTATGAACCCCATAGTTGAAATGGTCAATTTAGCTTGAGGATTTTGCTGCTCGCCATGGTGGAATTTTAGTTTGTCCCTTAACTTGTCAATTCGTTTTATTAGTCTGTGCCGTGATAGAATAGTGGAATTGGAGGATTGTGACCTTATAAGGCTGCATTTTGGTTTTCTACGAGTGAAGGCCGGGTGCAGTCCCAGTGGTGGCCATTGCACCCAATGGCGCTACTGAGACTGAGGAGCAAGCAGCCCTCTGAAAAGATAGCCGATCCTAAGGACGGCCTCAAGTCTTTCAAATGGACAGAAGCCCAGGCCGCAGCAAATTGGCTGCTGGGTTGGCCTAAAACATAGCTGGGGGGTCACGCAAACAGCCGAGGCAGTGTTTCTCATCAGTCTGGTAAACCTTCCCTGACAAGATACAGCCTAGTGCTGCTTTGTGAATAAGGCGAACCTGTTTCAAGTTTGCGGTCTGAATTGCTGACTACCGTAACTGGAACGTGGCTATAGGCGCCAAAGCATAAACATTCAGCGTCAGCATTCGAGTGCTAACTTGACGAGATTTTCCTGGAGCAGAATAGGTGGGCTCCAAGCGCCCATTTCCCATGAAGTGTGCTCTGACTGACGTACAGCAGCCGGTTTCAGGATGGGCTCAGGGGCCGAGGGAGAGGAAACACAAATTCTCAGATGACGGATTGATGGTCTTGGTGGAGGACGTACACAGGGATTGTCCTGTGCCCACAGGCTGGATGGAGCCCACCTCACCCTCCTGTCCCTCTGTCCTACATAGCTGGGATATGTAAACACTTAATCACCTGCAAATGCTCGCATTCTAAGCATTGTCTTGCATCTTTGAATTTTTGTATATATATGTTTCTGGACCATACCTCTTCATTCACCTGAGGAAGGAGCAGTGCTCCGTAAGCTAGTGTTTGAAACAAACCTGTTGGACTTTAACCTGGTGTTGTCAGACTTCTTACTGTGCGACATAGCTGGCACCTCTTTGCCAAATCCTCCTCCCATTCCTCCTGGAGACCAGGAGGGAGCCCTCACAAGGAGCCAATGACCAAGCATTCTCCTGATGGCACCAATCAGGTGGCGTACAAAAGCAGTTACTCTTTCAAGTGAAATTCTCAGACAAATTCAACAATAAACATTGTTCGAGTGTTGGAGAGCTCTTCGTAAAACGTAACCGGAAGTCTCCTGATGTGTTTGAAAAAGTCAGCTTCAAACCTCCATCAGCTGAGGACCAGCAAATGGCACAACTCCTGCTCCTAGTTTCTATGTTTAAGTAGTGCTCAAAATCCTCAGCAATTACTAGTTTAATTCCCCTCAGCTGGTTATGAGAGGGCATTCGATCAAGCACTCTCCTTCAAACATGCCACGCGCAAACTTGTACCCCTTTGCCAAGCCGGTGTCTTGCGTTAAACATGAGCTAAAATAGCATTTCAGCTTAAGACCCCATCCTGATCACCTTGCAGACTCTCTATTGCCGGAAAGTGCTGTCAAAAATCTCCCCCTTAGAATCACGTAGCAGAGAAGCAAGCCATTCAGCCCATCATATCAGCACCAGAACTAAATACTAACCTTGTACTCTAAGAATGGACTTTATTCACTGATGTAAAATCCGACGATTTGAAGATGTAATCATGCCAGGTTATAGGTTTATTTTAAGTATAATAAAATATGTAGACACAACCTAAGTGTTAACTGAATCAATTAACTTCAGTAAGGGTGCGTACAGACATTGGGCCGCCTTTGTTTCAACGGAGTGCAGTTAATCTGCTGCATCCTTCTTTAGAAAGGTAAACCACAGCAAGCACATCACAGATGGTGCCCCTAGAACAAGTAATCAGCATGTTGATTGTAAAATTATACCTCAAGCACTTGCAGCCTAGCACAAATTTCAATCAAAGGTCAACAACATTTCTCCGAGACCCACTTCCAGCCCTTGGAATAATCTCCGACTGCATTCCGCAACTCCATTTCTTATCATGCCACCCGAACATCTCCATAGCAACACTTCATCAAATCGGCAGTGTGGGGCATCTTCAATTGTCTGTTTAGAGAGATGATTTAATTGCAAATGAAGATCCTTCAGAGGGTTGGTGAGAATGAAAGAAGAGCATTTCTTTGCACGCCTGTGGATGGAGAATCATTATCTTGTGAAATCTAAAAAATGAAATTGTACACGCGTGGGTCTCTGATTCCTTTTCTGTCTCAGGTCAAACTGCTCAAATTCACTTTGTTCATGTCCACAGAATTCAATTCAGTTATTTTTTTAGCGTATCTCCACACACACACTCATTGTTTTTCCTTGTGGGGAAGTGGTGGAAGGATTGCCGAGCTGATTATCAGCCCGTTGAACCACGTTGAACGCTACTACGTCTGTAATGTTCTCTGTATGCACTGATGGCGACGGCTTTGTCGTTGAAGTGATCAGAGAACATATGGCCTTGTTAATGTACAAAACTCTTTATTAATTAACTCACACAAAAGGGTTTCTATGATGTCTACTATGATTACAGTTGGATGAGACGGTTATGTGCAAACAACTATAATTAACTATTATTAATTATTGTTGACTCAGGAGCTGCTCGATCTATGATTGCAGCCTGTGCCTGCTGTCCAGGTTGTGTGTCCCTGCTGCCCACGTTCTGTGTCTCACATGTGGGTGTCTTCCAGTGATGTTCTCCTGTCGCCACACCACCTATAGTCGGATGCTAGAATACGTCCTGTCTCCCATGTGGGTGTCTTCCAGTGATGTTCTCCTGTCGCCACACCACCTGTGGTCGGATGCTAGAATACATCCTGTTTCCCATGTGGGTGGCTACCAGTGATGTTCTCTTGTCGCCAGGCCACCTGTGGTCGGATGTTAGAACTGCAATTTATGCATGCAGGCACTAATGTTGATATACAGTTTGGTTATCATGTTAGATGCACAAATTATATTCTACATATAATGATAACGTATGTGATTAACAAGTCCTGGCGTTGAACTCAAACTCAGAGCAGTGTCTTTGGCAAGCTGAGGAGTGGAGACAGATGCCGTGAGGTAAGGAGGAAGCAGCCAGGACAAAACTAGGTCTTGCAAGAGGCTGTGTGGCAGGGATTTAGGGCAGCTCGAAGCCCCTGAGAGTAGTTAAGGAGCCAGGAAGGGAATTTGGAATGCTAGTCGAACCAACCAGCAGCACCTGTGAGTCTGGGAAGCCTTTTGAGAGGGAGAGAGAGAAAACGAGAAAACAGGACTGCAGACAGGAGCTGGCTATTGGAACAAGCCTGAAGAGTGGCTGCGTTGGGGAGTCAAGGTCCTGAGTAGGGCAGAGATATAGAGCATCAGCAATGAATATTCTCTGCAAATAGGTTGTCCATTGAAATTATGGTTTCTTTGAGTGTTGATACTGCTTTGACGCCAGTGGAATAGACGTATCTTATTTTATAACCTTTGTGCAGTCCACGTGCTTAAATTGCACATTACAGATAGAAAGGCAACTTTGTAATTCAATTTGATTTGGGAATATAGAGGAGTCATTTTTCTATTTGACTATTTCCAATATAAAGAGCTGGTGGGGAGGCTCTGGCTGACGGTGTGAAATGGAATGAGCTCTCTAATATTCAGGTGGAATACTACAAAACTATGCAAAGACAAAAGAGGACATTCAAGAGCTGAGAAATGTGGGCCTGGTCTGAAATGGAATTTAGACACCAATGTCTCATAGGACAGACGCTTGCAGGAATATAAATGGTGGTCCCAATTAATAGTGAGTGACCTGAACATGGTCATGCTGATCAATTAGTAATTCAAGTCTGGACACCCACCACATCCTAGATTCCCCGCCCACCAATGCCGAAATCACGTTCGGCGACGGGGCAGAGAATCCGTTTTAGCGCACAAAATCGGGAGTGGCGCCGGTTCCGCAATTCTCCGCCCCCTGAAAAATCCATTGTCTTAGACCGGCCGAATTCCCGGCGGCGTGGTTCTAACATTGTCCCACCGTCCGTGATCCTCGTGAGGTGGCTGCGGACTCAGTCCAGGGCCACCACAGTCGGGGAGGGCCAATCGGAGGGCAGAGGGTGTTAAGTAATGGGTTAAGAGACATTCCGATTAGTTGTCTCATTTATGTTAAGTATCCAATAATTGACACTGATATGTAAAGGGGCTTCAGGTGGCCTTTGGGTCAGGTGATGTGAAGATAGAGTTTTGTGCAAAAACTGTAAAAGTGAAATAAAGGTGTTTGTGAAAAGGAGAAGAACCTTTGACTCTTTATACAACAGCAGCTAAACATCTAACAAATGGTAGCAGAGGACGGTTGCTGTGCAAATGTGAAGGGTTGAAAGATACAACTTTTCCAGACCAAACCAAGGAGTGAGTGAAAAGAAAAAAAAAGAAAACCAGATATATGGCTGAACCTAGGATAAAGATGGCCGGATATTACTACCACCCCCCCCCCTATTTTCTGAAAGGGGATCGTTCGATCAATGGAGAAGTGCAGTAGTTATGTGGACGAAGGTAGCTGCCTTGGGAAAGAGAAAACAAGGGATGACATTGGCTCTTTCTCTACCTTATGACAGTAAAATCCGGAGCAAAGTGTTTTCTGAGCTGGAATTGGCAGAGTTAGACTCAGAAGAAGGTCTGAAGACTCTGTTATGTTATATGGATAAGATTTATAAAAAGGATGACTTGTTAAGTGCCTATGAAGCATGGTTGTTTTTTTGTAGGTTCCGGAAAATAAAGGATTTCATCATTGAAGACGAGATAATGGAATTTGGCAGACTATATAAAAGGCTGCAGAAACACAACCTGGAATTTCCACAGTCTGCGTTGGCCTTTAAAGTACTTGACTGTGCTACAGTGAGCAACATGGATAGGCTCCTGGTTTTGACAGGAGTTCAGTTTGCGGATAAGGATACCTTATTCGATCAGATGACAGAAGCTTCAAAAAAAGTTTCTGGGGAAACATTCGATTCCGATGGCTCTGATGACCCAGATAGGTCAGTCTGCAATAAAGCAGAATATGGAAGACACACTACTAACAGGATGGCGAAATCGCACGGCTATAAACAGGTTCCAAGACTATAGAAGGAGATCGGGACCCGGAAATTATGAAGACAGAAACCCAGTTAGAACCTACAATAGAAAGATGAACCCCAGAAATGCCCGGGGTATGATAAATCTATGTTTTCAACGTGACTCTAAATACCATTATGCTTTCAACTGTCTAACACGTTATAATAGAGTGTTTGAAGCGACAGATGACACGGAAGAGTCAGAAGAGAAAAAAGATAGTGACCAGAAAGAAGGCATTGCCCTATTAACAAGCAGTTTTACACCGGTAATGAGGGTGTTGGTTGCAGAATCCTTCAATTGTGCTGTATGGGACAGTGGCTGTACATCTACTGTGTGTGGAATTGACTGGTTAAAATGTTACCTGGACTCTTTGAATGCTGAAAATCGTAACAAGGTTAAGGAATTTGAAAGTTCCACAAGTTTCAGGTTTGGGGATAATAATACTCTGAAGTCGCTGAAAAGAGTGGTGATCCCTTGCAATATTGCGGGAGTAAATCATTTCATTAGCACGGATGTTGTATCAAGTGAGATATCTTTGCTTCTGAGCAGCCCATCGATGAAGAAAGCACACATGAAACTGGATATGGAACAGGATAAGGCAACAGTTTTTGGAAAGACGGTGGACTTACAATTTACACAGTCGGGACACTATTGTATTCCATTACTGACAAATAATATTTCAAGTACAGTTGTTAAGGATGTGTTAATGGCAGTTGAAAATGGGACTTTAGCCGATAAAAACTTGTTGCATTAAAACTGCATAGGCAATTTGCGCATCCGTCTCCTCGGAGACTGAAAAGTTTATTAAAGGATGCAGGGGTAAGGGATGAAGACTATACTAAACTGATAGAACAGGTTAGTGATTGCTGTGAAGTTTGTAGGAAGTACAGAAGGACACCCTTGGCCAGGGATTTTAACGTCATTGTGGCCATGGACCTTAAGATCTGGGATAAAGCCAATAATATATTTATTTTGCATTTTGTAGATTTAGCAGCCAGATTTAGTCAATCAGCGGTTGTACGAAGTAAAGAAAAGCGAGTAATTCTGGACCAAATCGTGGAAAAATGGATAGGGACAGGAGTGGGTCCACTGGCAAAATTCCTTACGGACAATGGGGGAGAATTTGCTAATGATGAGTTCAGGGATATGTGTGAAAACGTGAATATTGCAGTTAAGAATACGGCTGCAGAAAGCCCATTTAGTAATGGTGTCTGTGAAAGAAACCATGCAGTAAAAGATGACACGCTCTGGAAAATTTTGGCAGATAGACCGAATTGCAAGCTAAATTCAGCTACAGCATTGGCGGTACATGCAAAGAATTAATTGCAGATGGTTGGGGGCTATAGTCCCTATCAATTAGTGCTTGGTAGAAATCCTAAAGTTCCGTCCAGTTTAGATGACCAGCCTCCAGCTTGGGAAGGGACTACAATTAGCTCTGCCTTTGCTGAGCATTTAAATGCATTACATAGCAACAGAATAGCATTTTTGGAAGCAGAAGTCTCTGAAAGACTTCGCAGAGCTTTAAGACATAATGTACGGCCATCAAATACCATTTTTCAGCAAGGAGATATAGTATACTATAAGATAGACAATTTTAATGAATGGAAAGGCCCAGGGAAGATCATAGGCATAGATGGCAAAACAATTATTTTGCAACATGGCAATCAAACTCGGGTACATTCATCAAGGATAATGGGTACAGATTACAAATTTTCAAATTTAGACAGAGCAGACAGACATGACGAGGAACCAGAGTCATCTGGTCCGCACGTGTTACAGAACTATGAGGACCAGTTAACTGATATGGGCAGGGTTTCTGTAGAGGAACACAACACTTCTGATGATTTAGAACAGGCCATTTTTCTGAAAGGACAACTGCCAAAAGTTGGTACAAAAGTGACATACTTGCCTGACGGGTCTAGTCAATAGCAAGATGCAACTGTTATTAGGAGAGAAGGGAAGGCCACGAGAAAGTATAAACATTGGTTTAATGTACAGCATTCAGGGGAGGGAGTCAAGACAATGGAGTGGGAACATGAAGTTCAAAAATGGAGGGCACAGAAATGCAGTGCCAGTTCAGATAGTACATCGGATAGTGAACAGGTCTGCAGGAAAAGGTCAAAAACTATTGAAAGGACATCCCACAGCAGAAGGGAAAGATCAAGCAGTAGCAGTACAGAACGAGATACCAGGCGGGAGAGGGGACGTAGTTCATCAAAGTCTCGGAACACGAGTAAGACTACAAATACTAATTGGAGTAGAAGCCCACATGCACGTGAGATTTTGGTGGCTTCCAATAAGTTAGATGAAAAAGTTATCAAAGATGCCAAACAACAAGGACAACATAGTTGGAGTGAATTTGGGGTATACACGGAAGTACCGGAGAGGGGACAATGAGCCCTATCCCACAGATGGATTTGCACGGAAAATATTCTTCCGGATGGAACTTTTCAGGCAAAGGTCAGGCCTATGGCAAGGGGATTTGAAGAAAACTTAGAAGATCAGGATTTAAGGGTAGATTCACCTGCGGCAGGAAAGGTTATTTTAAAGATCCTCTTGGCTCTATTAGCCACAAAGGCATGGGAATGCAAATCTATAGATATAAAAGCTGCCTTTTTGCAGGGGCATCAGCTCCAGAGAGACATTTTTCTCCGTCCTCCTAAAGGGGCAGCTAACACAGAAGGGGTACTCTGGAAGTTGAACAAATGTGTACATGGATTAAATGATGCATCTAGAGTTTGGTATTTTTCGGTAAGGTCAGTTTTGTTAAAGTTAGGCTGTTGCCAATTGAAAGCAGATCCAGCAATGCTTTACTGGCACTATAAAGGAAATCTTTCTGGCATTTTTATGATGCATGTCGATGATTTTTTGTGGGGTGGGACTAGTGATTTTGAAGCTATTGTAATCTCTGGTTTGAGGAAAGAATTCAGGGTTGGAAGTCAGGCTTCCGGTGCATTTAAATATATTGGACTGGAAATCGGACAGACTAAGTTAGGGGCACCTTTACGTCAGCAATCTTATTTGGAAAGCATCAGCCCAATAGCAATTAGCCGTGGCCAGATTTCACAAAAAGACGCCATGGTTTCAAAGATGGAAAAAGAGCAACTGCAAAGTTTAATTGGGCAACTGAATTGGATAGGTAGACAGACCAGACCGGACGTGAGTTTTGATGTCTTACAGTTGAGTACAAAAATGAATGATCCCAAAGTGGAAGACATAATAAGAGCAAATAAAGCATTGGTCAAACTAAAACTGCAGGAGTGGGTTTTGAGGTTCCCGATTTTAGGTGACCTTAAGCACTTGAAACTCATAGTTTATAGTGATGCGTCCTATTCAAATTTATGTGATGGGGTTTCAAGCGCAGGAGGTTTTATAATTTTCCTTTTGGGGAACAATGGTAAATGTTGCCCTCTTGTGTGGGAAACAAAGAAAATAAGGAGAGTGGTCAAAAGCACTTTGGCTGCTGAGGTGGTGGATAAAGCCTTGTAGAGGTGGTGGATATGGCCTTTTATATATCTCAGATATTGACAGAAATTTTGGGATTAAGGGATTTGGATAATATACCTATTGAATGTCACATTGACAATAAATCCCTGTGGGAAAATGTGCACTCTACAAAAAGTGTCAATGAAAAATGGTTAAGGATAGACATCGCACGTTTGAAGCAGATGTTGGACAGAGGGGAAATATCAAAAATTAAATGGGTTGACAGTAGGTATCAATTGTCAGACTGTTTTACGAAAAGGGGCTAGTTCACAGAAAAGTTTGGATATTGTTAATAAAGGGTGCCTGTTTCTGTGACTGTTATTTTTTTCTTCCATAAATGAAAAAAAAAGAAGGGGGGAAATTGCGTGTGTTTTTGAGTTTCTTGTAATTTTGTTTTCACCTAATTATTTTTTTTCTCCAAGGAAGGGGAGACTGTTAAGTAATTTGTTAAGAGACATTCCAATTAGTTGTCTCATTTATGTTAAGTATCCAATAATTGACACTGATATGTAAAGGGGCTTCAGGTGGCCTTTGTGTCAGGTGATGTGAAGATGAAAAATGAAATGAAAATCGCTTATTGTCACAAGTAGGCTTCAAATGAAGTTACTGTGAAAAGCCCCTAGTCGCCACATTCCGGTGCCTGTTCGGGGAGGCTGTTACGGGAATTGAACCGTGCTGTTGGCCTGCCTTGGTCTGCTTTCAAAGCCAGTGATTTAGTACTGTGCTAAATAGAGATAGAGATTGTGCAGAGTCTGTTGAAGTGAAATAAAGGTGTTTGTGAAAAGAAGAACCTTTGACTCTTTATACAACAGCAGCTAAACGTCTAACAGCAGCTAATGCGTGCGGGCGGTCCAGGGTGGGCGAGCGGCGATGCGGGGCACTATTTTGGCATTCCAGGTCCACGGGCAGAGTCCGCCATGGAGCACTGTGCAGCCGCTGGAGGCCGCTGACGTGCGCATTCGCGGCCTCTGACCCGGAAGTGCGGGGGGCCGTATCGGCAGCTGGAGCTGTGAGCTCCACGACAGCTGCCTGCCAGCCCCCAGCAAGGCTGTGAATCTGTGGCCTTTTGACGCCTGTTTTCCTGGCGTAAAAGACCACAGTATCCACAACGGCGTGGGGACATAGTCCCGAAAACGGAGAATCCAGCCCCAGCTCTCTCGGAAATGAAAAGCTTGACGGGGCTAAGGCCGTGAGATTGTCAAGTGAAGGTCGGCCAATGACTGCCCTTGGGGAGCAGTAATCGATTCTCTTGGAACTTGTAAACTTACAAAAGTCTGGCATTTTCTTTGATTAAGCTGAGCTAAAGCATTGCTGTATGTAGCCAAGTCACTAATGTGACGGATTTAAAGACTTACTGTGTTTAGCAGGCAATGCGAGAATTTGAGTAAATGCAATGTGGTGTTTAATTAGAGACTGTTAATGCAAATTTATTATAATTTGCACTGGAGTCTCCAACCAATCAAGTCCGTGTTAGCTGTGTGCTGGAGCGCGATGCAGGTTCTATTTTCAAATGGTAATATTCAAAATCCTCAAAAATAAAAGAATTGCCTCGATCATCAGCTGAGGTGGGGGGGGTCACCTCCTCATCCTCAGCAATGTTACAACAGCAATTTGTATTTATTTACCACCTTCAATGTAATAAAATGTCCCAAGGGGCTTCAGAGGCGGGTAGTCAAACCGACTTTAACACTCAGCCACAGAGAGATATCTTAGGACCGGTGAGTTGAGGCCTGGTTCGTGAGGTAGGCTTTAAGGAGCGACTCACAGGAGGAGGCAGATGGAGGGAGGTGTAGGGTGTAAAGTCCAGAGATTAGAGCCAAGGCAGCTGAAAGCAAGGCCGCCAATGGTGGAATGAAGGGAATAATGGATGTGCAAGAAGCCAGAAACTGGAAGAGGGCAGAGATCCCGAAAGACTGCAGGGCGTAACAGAGGGCGGGACGTGTCAGGCCATGGACTTGAACACACAACACATGGGGGTCAAAATTTTCCAACCCTTCCAACTGGAAGAATATTCTGGTCCTGCCCGGCATCACCCACCTCCACAAATTCCCGGATGGCAGAGAGTGCAAGTCGCAAAAAATCCCATTGACATCAGCGGGGCCCAAAAGATCCGCTGCCAGTCAATGGCGGGCTGCTGTGATGATATGCATAAGACTAGTTTGCACATAATGTTATGCACGACCTCCGACCACCAGGTGTCAGTGTAAACCCATCACGTGACCCTGTGGTCAGGGGGTTGGGAGTAGGTCGTGCTGGAGGATAGACGTATTTTGCAGTAGTTCCACAATAGTTGATTAGTGTTCATAGTTTATTATTTTATTTATCCTAGTTATTTTATCACGCAGTTGTTCTGCAATAAATGATTTAAACTAAATGTTCTGTAGTTTATCATTCACTTCGGCCAGTCTACAGAACATGACAGCTGCCTCTGCCACTGCAAAAACACGCCATGTACAAGGGTGGGCGGGGCGGGAGGGGGGGGGGGGGGGGGGGGGTCGGGAACGGGGGTGGAAAATCCCACCCATGTAATTAACTTTTAATCAGAAATTAAATTTGATTTAAAATAGGAAAAGGACTGAATTAATTTTCTTTGCAAATTAATCATACGATGCTGAAATATGACAGCGGTCCAACCTCGTTTCTCTTTAATAGCGAATTGTGAAAGCTGTTTTACCTTATGCGCCCACTGATTTTGTTTTTTTTTCCTCTCCCAATGAATTATTTCTCCTTTCAATTTATCCTGGGTACCAAAGATTTGTGGTCTAAATATGGAACTTTATTTGTTAAAACTGCAACTCGCGCACTTACATTCCTTGAGACTTTACCTCTATTCATGGTGAATCAGAATCAGAGGGCACAGAGGGAGGTCATTCAGCCCATGGTACATCATGCAAGCTTTTTGGAGCAGCTACCCTATTGGTGCCACTCCTCTGCTCCTGCCCCGTAATCTTGCAATTTGTTTTTCCCTTCAAGTAATTAACAATTCCCTTTTGAAGGGAATCAGTTTCGACTACCCTTTCTGGGAGCAACATTTTCAATTTGTCACATAGGGAGGGTATTGAAAATGAAATGAAAATCACTTATTGTCACAAGTAGGCTTCAAATGAAGTTACTGTGAAAAGCCACTAGTCGCCACATTCCGGCGCCTGTTCAGGGAGGCTGTCACGGGAATTGAACCGTGCTGTTGGCCTGCCTTGGTCTGCTTTCAAAGCCAGCAATCTAGCCCTGTGCTAAACAGCCCCTGAGCTCTAATTACCCTCTGCTCGCCACTGGTTCTTTTGCTAATTACCTTAACTCCGTGTCCTATAGTTACTTGCCACAGTTTCCCCTTATTTACTCCATCAAGACCCTTGACAATTTAGAACACCCCCATGAATGCTCTTGCGAAGCCTCTAGAGGTCTATACTGTGTTAAAGGCCCTATATAAATGCACACTGTTGTTTTAATTAAATCTCCCCATAATCCTCCCTGCTCATGGGTGGACATACAAACAAGGAGCAGGAATAGGCCATTCAGCCCCTCGTGTCTGCCCCGCCATTCAGTGAGATCATGGATGATCTGATTGTTGGGGGGAAGGGATGATAGCAAGTTGGGGGAAGGGAAGTGTAAAGCTATGGACAGTATAATGGTTAATGGAGATCATGGCAGCAGGTTACGTGACAGGTTATTATGTAGAGATATGGGTTCAAAGACAAGGAAAATTAGGAGAAAGGGTAAGAGGAAAAATAAATAGCGAAAGGTTACTGATCAAGGTGTTAGGATTCATAACAAAGACATAAAAAACAGCATAAGTGTACTTTACCTGAATGCTCGTAGTGTACGAAATAAGGTAAATGAGTTGATGGTGCAAATCATCGTGAATGACTATGATTTAGTGGCCATTACTGAAACATGGTTAAAAGATGGTCACGACTGGGAGTTAAATATCCAAGGGTATCAGACTATACAAAAGGATAGAATGGACGGTAAGGGCGGTGGTGTAGCTTTGTTGTTTAAGGATGGCATCCGGGTAATAGTAAGGGATGATATTGGTGCTATGGAGGACAAGGTTGAATCAATTTGGGTGAAAATCAGGAATAGTAAGGCGATAAGGTCACTGATAGGAGTAGTCTATAGGCCACCAAATAGTAACAGGATGGTAGGGCAGGCAATAAGCAAAGAAATAACGGATGCATGTACAAAGAACAAAGAACAAAGAACAAAGAAATGTACAGCACAGGAACAGGCCCTTCGGCCCTCCAAGCCCGTGCCGACCATGCTGCCCGACTAAACTACAATCTTCTACACTTCCTGGGTCCGTATCCCTCTATTCCCATCCTATTCCTGTATTTGTCAAGATGCCCCTTAAATGTCACTATCGTCCCTGCTTCCACCACCTCCTCCGGTAGCGAGTTCCAGGCACCCACTACCCTCTGCGTAAAAAACTTGCCTCGTGCATCTACTCTAAACCTTGCCCCTCTCACCTTAAAACTATGCCCCCTAGTAATTGACCCCTCTACCCCGGGGAAAAGCCTCTGACTATCCAAGAATGTAGAAATGGTACAGCGGTTATCATGGGAGATTTTAATCTGCATAACGATTGGTTTAACCAGGTTGGTTAAACCAACCCCCAGAGTGTTAAAAGAGATGGCTAGGGAAATTGTAAATGCAGCCTTGAGGAGGAGTTTATAGAATGTGCCCGGGATAATTTACTGGAACAGTATGTAATGGAACCTACAAGGGAACAAGCGGTCCTAGATCTGGTCCTGTGTAATGAGGCAGGATTGATTAATGATCTCATAGTTCGGGATCCTCTTGGAAGGCGCGACCACAATATGGTGGAATTTAAAATACAGTTGGAGAATGACAAGGTAAAATCAAACACTAGTGTTTTGTGCTTAAACAAAGGCGATTACAATGGGATGAGAGAAGAACTAGCTAAGGTAGACTGGGAGCAAAGACTTCATATGGTGAAGCTGTTGCGGAACAGTGGAGAACCTTCCGAGCGATCTTTCACAGTGTTCAGAAAAGGTTCATACCGACAAAAAAGAAAGACGGTAGAAAGGGGAAAAATCGACCGTGGATATCTAAGGAGGTGAGGGAGAGTATCAAATTGAAGGAAAAAACATACAAAGTGGCAAAAATTAGTGGGAGACTCGAGGACTGGGAAGTCTTTAGGGGACAACAGAAAGCTACTAAAAAAGCCATAAAGAGTAAGGTAGACTATGAAAGTAAACTGGCTCAAAACATAAAAGCAGATAGTAAAAGCTTCTACAAATATAAGACAAAAAAGAGTGGCTAAGGTAAATATTGGTCCATTGGAAGATGAGAAAGGAGATTTAATAATAGGAGACGGGGGAATGGCTGAGGAGCTGAACAGGTTTTTTGGGTCAGTCTTCACAGTGGAGGACACAAATAACATGCCAGTGACTGATGGAAATAAGGATATGATAGGTGAGGACCTTGAGATGACTGTAATCACTAAGGAGACAGTATTGGGCAAGCTAATGGGGCTAAAGGTAGACAAGTCTCCTGGCCCTGATGGGATGCATCCCAGAGTGTTAAAAGAGATGGCTAGGGAAATTGTAAATGCACTAGTGATAATTTATCAAAATTCACTAGACTCTGGGGTGATCCCAAAAGATTGGAAAGTAGCAAACGTGACACCACTGTTTAAACAAGGAGGTCGGCAGAAAGCGTGTAATTATAGGCGGGTAAGCTTAACTTCGGTTGTAGGGAAAATGCTGGAATCTATCATTAAGGAGGAAATAACGGGGCACCTGGAGGGAAATTGTCCCATTGGGCAGACGCAGCATGGGTTCACCAAGGGTAGGTCGTGTCTGACTAATTTGGTAGAATTTTTTGCGGACGTTACCAGTGCAGTAGATAACGGGGAGCCAATGGATGTGGTATATCTGGATTTCGAGAAAGCTTTTGACAAGGTGCCACACAAAAGGTTGCTGCATAAACTAAAGATGCATGGCATTGAGGGTAAAGTGGTAGCATGGGTAGAGGATTGGTTAACTAACAGAAAGCAGAGAGTGGGGATAAATGGGTGTTTCTCTGGTTGGCAACCTGTAACTAGTGGGGTCCCTCAAGGAGCAGTGTTGGGCCCGCAGTTGTTCACAATTTACATAGACGATTTGGAGTTGGGGACCAAGTGCAATGTGTCAAAGTTTGCAGACGACACTAAGATGAGTGCTAAAGCAAAAAGGGCAGAGGATACCGGAAGTCTGCAGAAGGATTTGGATAGGTTAGGTGAATGGGCTAGGGTCTGGCAGATGGAATTCAATGTTGCCAAGTGTGAGGCTATCCATTTTGGGAGGAATAACAGCAGAATGGATTATTATTTAAACGGTGAGATGTTAAAATATGCTGCTGTGCAGAGGGACCTGGGTGTGCTGGTGCACGAGTCGCAAAAAGTTGGCGTGCAGGTGCAACAGGTGATTAAGAAGGCAAATCGAGTTTTGTCTTTCATTGCTAGAGGGATGGAGTTCAAGACTAGTGAGGTTATGCTGCAATTGTATAGGGTGTTGGTGAGGCCGCATCTGGAGTATTGTGTTCAGTTTTGGTCTCCTTACCTGAGAAAGGACATATTGGCACTGGAGGGAGTGCAGAGGAGATTCACTAGGTTGTTCCCAGAGTTGAGGGGATTAGATTATGACGCGAGGTTGAGTAGACTGGGACTGTACTCATTGGAGTTTAGAAGGATGCGGGGGGGGATCTTATTGAGACATATAAAATTATGAAGGGAATAGATAGGATAGATGCGGGCAGGTTGTTTCCACTGGTCAGGGAAAGCAGAACCAGGGGGCATAGCCTCAAAATAAGGGGAGGTAGATTTAGGATGGAGTGTAGGAGGAACTTCTTCACCCAAAGGCTTGTGAATCTCTGGAATTCCTTGCCCAGTGAAGCAGTTGAGGCTCCTTCTTTAAACGTTTTTAAGACAAAGATAGATGCCTTTCTAAAGAATAAAGGGATTCGGGTATATGGTGTATGGGCCGGAAAGTGGACCTGAGTCCACAAAGATCAGCCATGATCTCATTAAATGGCGGAGCAGGCTCGAGGGGCCAGATGGCCTACTCCTGTTCCTAGTTCTTATGTAACCTCAAATCCGCATTGCGCCCCCCACCTCCAATAACCTATCGGCACGTTGCTCACCAACAACTTCTGCCCTTCAAAGGCTCTGCTTCCTCCCCCTTTTCAGGAAGAGAGTTCCAAAGACTCATGAACATCCCAGCATCTTCCCACGTCAAGCATTTCGACCCTCATCCCCACACCATTCCAATAAATCTTAAGAATGGGAAAAGGTGTGGGATGTGCAGCTGAACTTCCTCGGTCTGTTCCTGCTGGACGAAGCTCTGCGCGCAGGATGCAAAACTGCGATAAATAAATCAATAAAATTGCCAGCTTTGTGGCACTGTTCCGATATCGATCATGTGTGAAGTTTAGACTGTGAGGATTGCCAGTTATCCAACAGCCGACTTCAGCTCAGAAAGATTCACAAAGGGGAATTCAGGAGCAGAGGTCCTGTTACTCCATCGTTAACTCAAGGGTGATACGATTATTTCTGCTATCTCTATCATCTGACTATGATCGACTAATTCAATTAGCCTAATTCAATGTATATCAGAGCTTTAATTCAGGGCTCAAGCTATAAGGCAGTGGATTTACCCATGGAATTTTTTTTAAACCTGACTAAAGATAGTTTGGTAATCAATCTGGATTTACATATGGAAATCATACCGACTGAAAAATTAGCCATTTTCCACAACAGAAGAAAATATGTCCTTTCTAATGGAACATGGAAAGAATAATTGCAACGTTGAGGTAACGTTCATAAATTGTGCTAATTGCAGCTAATTTGCATATACATTACCTCTAATTAGCATAGTTCATTGCTCCATTACTCATGCTAGTTTGAATATTCCTATAGACCCAGGTTTCATGCATAGTTTTAAATTACTGAGTTATGGTCATTTTGCGCATAACTTTCAAGCATAATCAAAGTGGTGCAAAATGAACTTGTACTGGGATTTGCAGTAAGCTCATTGAAGGAGTAAGCTGCAACCAGCTTGGGCTCAATTTTCCAGCATAGTGCAGGCTCATATATTACTGCTTAAATAGACAGTGACAGGATCATTTCAGCAACAAAATAAATAGTTAGCAACCCGTAATAGGCCAGTCAAATTGTCCCCATCAGTGAAAATGGATATAAATGATTAAAACTCGCTTAAAGGCATTTACGGCTCTGTTCAGTATTCAGATTGGACGTTGAATTTGTATGCTAATTTTGCTGAAACTCATCTCCATCTGGAATAATAAAAATTCCGCATTCAATAAACTTTGATGGATCCCAATTGGGATGACATCCATCTCTGGTTTTGGAGAGATCCCAGGGGCAGCACGGTAGCATTGTGGATAGCACAATTGCTTCACAGCTCCAGGGTCCCAGGTTCGATTCCCGGCTTGGGTCACTGTCTGTGCGGAGTCTGCACGCCCTCCCAGTGGGTGCGTGGGTTTCCTCCGGGTGCTCCGGTTTCCTCCCACAGTCCAAAGATGTGCAAGTTAGGTGGATTGGCCATGATAAATTGCCCTTAGTGTCCAAAATTGCCCTTAGTGTTGAGTGGCGTTACTGGGTTATGGGGATAGGGTGGAGGTGCTGACCTTGGGTAGGGTGCTCTTTCCAAGAGCCGGTGCAGACTCGATGGGCTGAATGGCCTCCTTCTGCACTGTAAATTCTATGATACCAACCAAGATAACCCACATCCTTCCTCAGCCCATTCTAATTATGATAGCCCCCAATTTTGGGTCAAATTGTGTGGACAGCGAGTTCTCACGACATCATTGTTTCATGTCTAGCTTTAAGCAAACTCGCTAGTCACACTCAAAGACACGGTAAACAATAAATAGCTTCTATTTATTGGAAGGCAAACTGGAACTAAAATATTTAGAAACATTACTGGAGGGTTCAACAAACAGGCAACTCTAAGGATTCAACACACATCAACTTGCTGGCCACGTGCTGCTTTACATCCTGGTTCTGCAATGACAGATGTACACAATTTGCATATTCGATTAAAGCGCTATCAACATGAGGAGTGACGTGAACTCCTGGGCTTCATTCCAATTTGAAGAGTGAATGCACAATTGTCCTGATCACCTGCAGCCTGACCCCGTGTTGTTCTCGACTGCCCACTGATTGAGTTGCCTGTGTTGGGAGCAATGTATAACTTCAAGTTTGATTTACATTTGTGTGCGTTAATCAAGGTGGATCATGGTTTAAGTTTCTTTTTTATATGAACTTGGAGCCAGGACGTCTGGAGGAGCTGCCAGCAAAAAAAGGTCAGGTTTTCTGGAATTGTTTGCGTACATCCATTCTTCACAAGGTTTTACAATCCTTGAAGTGAAGAGATAGGTTCCAAAGGGGTTAGTAGTTGTGTGATTTTTGGGGGCAAAAAACATAAAGTAGAAAAAACTATGCTGTTGCGTAGTGACAGGATTCCACAGTGACACACAGAGACATGGAGAAAGACAGAATAGACGATCAGACTGTGTATGTCAGAGAGGGAAAACAGGAGTTCCTCGCTCTCTGATAAGAAATACTTCAAGGCTACTAGGGGGCTGAGTTTAGGGAACTCGTGTGTTTGCTCTGCAATTGAAATAAATGAGTTTAGTGTGGTTTTTGGTGTCTAAGGGAGAGACACTAACTGGGGGGAAAGCATCTAGTGAATACTCAGAAATCCACTGGAAGAAAACCATTTACAACTGGGACAGCAAAGCAAGAAGCCATGGTGTCAAAATAGTGGTCAATCTTCACTGGATTTTTGTGTCTGTTAGGATATTGCTGGGACAAAGGAATAGTGTGTTTGTTTCCATTGAGATCCTTCCAACTTTTTTTTTGCCTGGTGTGATGTAGTTCATTTTATCCCTTGTTCAATAAATCTTTTACTCTTTTTATGTTAAAATTTCATCAGTAAACTCTCGTGAATTTATTCAGCAACTTTCATCCGTGGTTTCTTAAAAAGGAAACAAAGTTATGAACTATCAAGGCAGGTTTCGCTCTGGGACCTGACTTGCCCAGTATTAACATCAGCTGGACACCTCCCAAACTCCTCAGGCTGCGTGAACCCTATTCCAAGACCAAACCATAAGACGTGGCTCAAAGTTGCTTGGACTTCACCAGAACCCTGCCATGTAATATACAATCTCCCGCTGAGCCACAAAATGGGTGAGGGTCATGGGTCGGCCAGTGGAAGTGAAGAAAATTGGGCCAAAAAGTCAAGTGTCAAATTGGCATTATTCCAAACTGGAAATGCCCATCGCGTTAACAGAGGAGTAGCAAATTAAAAATAACTCCATCAGTGCAAGGTACTGCCTACAACGAAAGACAAATAAACAACACCCAGTTGGGTGATTGTAGTGCGATCCTTTTTGGATCAAATAGTCTTTCCTGGTCATAATAATTGTGTTTTTACAAGGAACTAACACCGGAGAAGTATTTGCGCATGCTATACTTACAATCGGGTAGTAAAGTTGATTGAAGTTTGTCTAAATGGATGTCGATTGGGCACTGCATGCAAGTCTTATCAATAAATTCTACTTAAACATCATCCAAATCAATCAGATTTGTTAGAACAAGACATGTCACCGCTGGTGACTGAAGCAACACCATTGTTCTGACAATATGATGTGTAACCTTGGCAACAATCTTCTTGTCACCTTTTATGCTGAAAAATGTCAGTTTGTGAATAGCGAGAATAACAGAACTGTCACCTTGCGGCACACGTGGCTATAGATTCAATCCACACGTTCATGGAGATGAAACACACGATGTTAAAATGTGCTTGTTATTCCCCAAAAGCTATAATTAGCAAGACCGGAAAATATGCTGAAACTGAATATGTGATGTTGTGTCGGTGTGTTTGTCTGTGTGTGTGTGTGTGTGATTGTGTGCTTGGGTCTGTGTGTGTATGTGTGGGTCTGTGTCTGTATGTGCGGGTCTCTGTGTGTGAATGTTTACAAATGTGTGGCTCTGTGGGTGTATGAGAATATGTAAGTTTGTGTCTGTGACAGTATGTCTCTGTGTGCATGTGTGTGAATGAGTGTGCATTGGTGAGTCTGGGCAAATGAGTGTGTGTATGAATGAGTGTGACTGATTGTCTATATATGTGTGTGGGTGTGTGTGTCTATATATGTGTGTGGGTGTGTGTATGTATAAGTTGGTCTGTGTGTGTTTATGGGAGAGTGTTTATCTGTTACGAGTGTGACTGCGTGCCTTCATGTGAGTGTATTTGTGTGTGGCTTTGTAAGTGAGTGTGAAAGTGCATGAGTATGAGTGGGCATGTGTCAGCGTGTGTATGAGTGTAAGTGTGTATATGACTGAGAGTGTGAATGTATGTATATGAATATAAGTGTGAGTCAGTGTCTGCATTAGTGTTGGAACGTGTGTAAGAGTCTTGTGATTGAGTGCCTGTATACGCATATGATTATGATTTTTAAAATTAATTTATGGGATGTGGGCATCACTGACGGGGCCAGCATTTGTTGTCCATCCCTAATTGCCCTTCAATCTAGTGGTTTGCTCGGCCATTTCAGAGGGCAGTTGAGAGTCAACCACTTTGCTGTGGATTTGAAGAAACTATAGGCCGGATTGGGCAAGGACAGCAGATTTCCTTCCCAAAAGGGCACAAGTGAACCAGGTGGGTTTTGACAACAATCGATGGTTGCCATGGTCAGCATGACTGAGACTACCTATCAATTCCAGATTTATAAATTGAATTTAAACTCCTTGAGCTGCCATTGTAGGATCCGTTGTTAAAACATAGAAACATAGAAAATAGGGGCAGGAGGAGGCCATTCGGCCCTTCGAGCCTGCTACGCCATTCGTTATGATCCTGGCTGATCACCCAACTCAATCACCTGTTCCCGCTTTCCCCCATATCCTTTGATCCTTTTAGCACCAAGAGCCAAATCTGTGGAATTAGTATATTCAAGAATACTCGAGATTGAGAGAACTTTGGGAGCTCGGGAGAATTAAGGAATATGGGAATCAAGCAGGACACTGGAGTTGAAGGAGATCCATGATTTAATCGAGTGGCGAAGGAGGCTGGAGGGAACTGAGAACTTACTTTCTAAAGTGCTGAAATCCATCATCTGAAGTCTTCAAAGATATTTCAGAGCAAGGATGTGAGTAACATCTCTGCAGGCTTCAGGCAGCAAGGTCAACATGGGCTCTGTTATGCCGTGCCACTTCTGTGCCGTTCACAGCACCGGAGACCGGGGGATATGGTGTGTGGAGATCTTGGTAATATTTATCTGTCGGCGGCACTATAGACAGACCAGGTTTTCAAGAGAAGAATCCCACTGCAACAATTGTGGAAAGTTGGTAAACCCGAACATCCCATTTTACCGCTCTTAGTCTAAAGCGTGCATGAAAATGTATGAAAATTTAAATGAGTTAAATGAACCTTCTTAGGCAGTCCCATTGGATCAAGGGTCACTTGCTTCCACTCCGGTTCAATGACTTCTGAGAAGTCCAATGCACAATCTGCAGACTCTGCTACATGTGGAGGGGAGGTCTTTGCAAGATTGTCTGCTCTCTCTGATGCCTCATCTTCACCCGTCTGTGCCCCCGACCAAGTCTCTTGACGTATTCAGTGTCGGCACTTGACCAATTTTGCTAAGTGGAAGGGCACTACAAAGCCATCAAAGGTCAGGTTTTCCATTTGTAGGAACATGAGTAGGCCATTTGGCCCATCGAGTCTGCTCCGCCATTCAATTAGATCATGGGGCAGCATTCAATTAGATGGGGGCAGCACGGTAGCACAGTGGTTAGCACAATTGCTTCACAGCTCCAGGGTCCCAGGTTCGATTCTCGGTTTGGGTCACTGTCTGTGCGGAGTCTGCACGTTCTCCCTGTGTCTGCGTGGGTTTCCTTCGGGTGCTCCGGTTTCCTCCCACAGCCCAAAGATGTGCAGGTGGATTGGACATGCTAAATTGCCCTTAGTGTTGGGTGGGGTTACTGGGTTAAGTGGATAGGGTGAAGGTGTGGGCTTGGGTAGGGTGCTTGTTCCAAGAGCCTGTGCAGACTCGATGGGCCGAATGGCCTCCTTCTGCACTGTAAATTCTTCATTCACCTGAGGAAGGAGCAGCGCTCCGAAAGCTAGTGACATCGAAACAAACCTGTTGGACTTTAACCTGGTGTTGTAAGACTTTGTACTGTGCTCACCCCAGTCCAACGCCGGCATCGCCACATCATAAATTCTAAGATCATGGATTTTTATTTTTATAAATTTAGAGTACCCAATTATATTTTCCAATTAATGGGCAATTTAGCGTGGCCAATCCACCTACCCTGCACATCTTTGGGTTGTGGGGGTGAAACCCATGCAAGCACGGAGAGAATGCGCAAACTCCACACAGACAGTGACCCAGAGCCGGGATCGAACCTGGGACCTTGGCGCCTTGAGGCAGCAGTGCTAACCACTGCGCCGCCGTGCTGCCTCAATTAGGTCATGGATGATCACGTACCTCATTGCCACTTTCCCATATCCCGAGTCTCACACCGATCCAGATTTCTGCCTTGAACGTGCTCAGTAATTCAGCTTTCACAGCTCTCTAGGGTGGAGGATTCCAAAGATTCAACACTCTCTCATGAAAGAAATTACTCTCATTTCAGTCTTAACTGACCTTCCCCTTATTCTGAGACCATGTCCCCCGGTTACAGGCGCACCAGTCAGAGGAACTAGCCCATCCCCATCACCCACTTTAAGTATTTTTGTGAGTTTCAATGAGATTACTTCTCATTCTTTGAAACCCTGGGGAACACAGGCCCAGTTTCCTCAATCGCTCTTCATTAAACAATCCGGCCATCCCAGAGATGAGCCTGGCGAACGTCCATTGTGTTCCCTCCATGGCAGGTATACCCTTCCTTAGATAAGACGAACAAGACGGTGCACAAGGTGTGGTCTCACCAAAGATCAATAATGAAAGTGGTCCTAGTACAAGTTCCAACATGAGGAAGATGAGCTTCCTGGATTCCAGTTTTCTCCGTTTTTGAGCACAAAGTCAAGAGATGAGGCAAAGGTAGATTAGCACCGATGTGCCTCCCAACTCTTAACTAGTTTAGCTAACTCCAAGACGAGGTGATCTTCTATTGAATCTCACTGCCGCTACTCCCGTCAGACATTCAGCCCTGAGGCTCCCGAGAATCTGACCTTAGCTGTTGCAAGTGCCCGCCATCACTTATTCTGCCCAGGCTAACCACTGACAGCCATGACAAGGGAAAGTTGCCCAAACCCATTTGTCACTATCATAAGGATGAATTACAAAGGTGCCGCTTCCAACCTATTAAACCTGTGCTCTCTCCTGGGCAGTTCAGAAGATTCTTCAATATGTTGATACACTGGTTACTGCCCCTCTATTTGTGACCCCTTGTCTGGGTAATTGGATTTGTGTTAGACATCAAGAGGGAGGTATAGTTGAGGAGTGAGGAAGGGACAAACAAACAGTCAAAACTGGCCGTGAATTCACAGGCTGCCATTTAACCCTTAGCCCAGGAATATTGTTCGATTTTAGAACATAGAACATAGAACATTACAGCGCAGTACAGGCCCTTCGGCCCTCGATGTTGCGCCGACCATTGAAACCACTCTAAAGCCCATCTACACTATTCCCTTATCGTCCATATGTCTATCCAATGACCATTTGAATACCCTTCGTGTTGGCGACTCCACTACTGTTGCAGGCAAGACATTCCACACCCTTACTACTCTCTGAGTAAAGAACCTACCTCTGACATCTGTCATATATATCTCCCCTCAATTTAAAGCTATGTCCCCTCGTGCTAGACATCAACATCCAAGGAAAAAGGCTCTCACTGTCCACCCTATCCAATCCTCTGATCATCTTGTATGCCTCAATTAAGTCACCTCTTAACCTTCTTCTCTCTAACGAAAACAGCCTCAAGTCCCTCAGCCTTTCCTCATAAGATCTTCCCTCCATACCAGGCAACATTCTGGTAAATCTCCTCTGCACCCTTTCCAATGCTTCCACATCCTTCCTATAATGCGGCGACCAGAATTGCACGCAATACTCCAAATGTGGCCGCACCAGAGTTTTGTACAGCTGCAACATGGCCTCATGGCTCCGAAACTCAATCCCTCTACCAATAAAAGCTAACACACCATACGGCTTCTTAACAACCCTCTCAACCTGAGTGGCACCTTTCAGGGATCTATGTACATGGACACTGAGATCTCTCTGCTCATCCACACTGCCAAGAATTTTACCATTAGCCCAGTACTCTGTCTTCCTGTTATTCCTTCCAAAATGAATCACCTCACACTTTTCTGCATTAAACTCCATTTGCCACCTCTCAGCCCAGCGCTGCAGCTTATCTATGTCCCTCTGTAAATTGTAACATCCTTCCGCACTGTCCACAACTCCACCGACTTTAGTGTCATCTGCAAATTTACTCACCCATCATTCTATGCCCTCCTCCAGGTCATTTATAAAAATGACAAACAGCAGTGGCCCCAAAACAGATCCTTGTGGTACACCACTAGTAACTGGACTCCAGTCTGAACACTTCCCATCAACCACCACCCTTTTGTCTTCTTCCAGCTAGCCAATTTCTGATCCAAACTGCTAAATCTCCCTGAATCCCATGCTTCCGTATTTTCTGCAGTAGCCTACTGTGGGGAACTTTATCAAACGCTTTACTGAAATCCATATACACCACATCAACTGCTTTACCCTCATCCACCTGTTTGGTCACCTTCTCAAAGAACTCAATAAGGTTTGTGAGGCACGACCTACCCTTCACGAAACCGTGTTGACTATGTCTAATCAAATTATTCCTTTCCAGATGATTATACACCCTATCTCTTATAAATCTTTCCAAGATTTTGCCCACAACAGAAGTAAGGCTCACTGGTCTATAGTTACCGGGGTTGCCTCTACTCCCCTTCTTGAACAAGGGGACAACATTTGCTATCCTCCAGTCTTCTGGCACTATTCCTGTTGACAAAGATGACTTAAAGATCAAAGCCAAAGGCTCAGCAATCTCCTCCCTAGCTTCCCAGAGAATCCTAGGATAAATCCCATCCAGCCCAGGGGACTTATCTATTTTCACCCTTTCCAGAATTGTTAACACCTCCTTATGAACCTCAAGCCCTTCTAGTCTAGTAGCTTGAATCTCAGTATTCTCCTCAACAACATTGTCTTTTTCCTGTGTGAATACTGACGAATAATATTCATTTAGCACCTCTCCTATCTCCTCGGACTCCAAGCACAACTTCCCACTACTGTCCTTGACTGGCCCTTCTCTTACTCTAGTCATTTGTTTATTCCTGGCATATCTATAGAAAGCTTTAGGGTTACCCTTGATCCGACCTGCCAAAGACTTCTCATGTCCCCTCCTGGCTCTTCTTAGCTCTCTCTTTAGGTCCTTCCTAGCTAACTTGTAACTCTCGAGCGCCCTTACTGAACCTTCATGTCTCATCTTTACATAAGCCTCCTTCTTCCTCTTGACATGTGTTTCGACTGCCTTAGTAAACCACGGTTCCCTTGCTCGACAACTTCCTGCCTGCCTGACAGGTACATACTTATCAAGGACATGCAGTAGCTGTTCCTTGAACAAGCTCCACATTTCCATTGTGCCCATCCCCTGCAGTTTTCCTCTCCATCTGATGCATCCTAAGTCTTGCCTCATCGCATCATAATTGCCTTTCCCCCAGATATAACTCTTGCCCTGCGGTATATACCTATCCCTTTCCATCACTAAAGTAAACGTAATCGAATTGTGGTCACTGTCCCCAAAGTGCTCACCTACCTCCAAATCTAACACCTGTCCTGGTTCATTACCCAGTACCAAATCCAATACGGCCTCGCCTCTCGTTGGCCTATCTACATACTGTGTCAGGAAACCCTCCTGCACACATTGGACAAAAAC
This sequence comes from Scyliorhinus torazame, assembly GCF_047496885.1. Lineage (NCBI taxonomy): Eukaryota > Metazoa > Chordata > Chondrichthyes > Carcharhiniformes > Scyliorhinidae > Scyliorhinus > Scyliorhinus torazame. The sequence goes on along the minus strand of NC_092717.1, from coordinate 232,720,626 downwards.
GGACCCATCTAATGTACTCCTAACTATAGCGTTTCCAGTCAATATTTGGAAAGTTAAAGTCCCCCATAACAACTACCCTGTTGTTTTCACTCCTATCCAGAATCATCTTTGCAAACCTTTCCTCTACATCTCTGGAACTTTTCGGAGGCCTATAGAAAACCCCTAACAGGGTGACCTCTCCTTTCCTGTTTCTAACCTCAGCCCATACTACCTCAATCGACGAGTCCTCATCAAACGTCCTTTCTGCCACCGTAATACTGTCCTTGACTAACAATGCCACCCCTCCCCCTCTTTTACCACCTTCCCTCTGAGCTGACTGAAATATCTAAACCCCGGCACCTGCAACAACCATTCCTGTCCCTGCTCTATCCATGTCTCCGAAATGGCCACAACATCGAAGTCTTGGGTACCAACCCATGCCGCAAGTTCACCCACCTTATTTCGGATGCTCCTGGCATTGAAGAAGATGCACTTTAAACCACTTTCCTGCCTGCCGGTACACTCCTGCAACTTTGAAACCTTACTCATGACCTCACTACTCTCAACCTCCTGTATACTGGAGCTACAATTCAGGTTCCCAAGCCCCTGCTGAACTAGTTTAATCCCTCCCGAAGAGCATTAGCAAATTTCCCCCCCAGGATATTGGTACCCCTCTGGTCCAGGTGAAGACCATCCCGTTTATAGAGGTCCGACTGACCCCAGAATGGGCCCCAATTATCCAGAAATCTGAAACCCTCCCTCCTGCACCATCCCTGTAGCCACGCGTTCAACTCCTCTCTTTCCCTATTCCTCGTCTCGCTATCACGTATTTTTGGTCCTGTCGAGAATGTGTCAGCCTGCTATAGCACTAAAATAAGGAGGCTTAACTTAAATTATTCTGGCTTGACTGCTGAGGAACTGCTGCAAAAAGTGCAAATCATTCAGGAAACATTTTCTTCCGTAAAACCAGAGGCCGGAAGTTTATCAAAACTTTGGAGAGGCAGGAAGGCAGTAACTTTGGTAAGGAAAGATTGGAGAGGGAGGGGGGGTCCTTCTGAGTGGGCTGCCAGCTCTTGGGGCTGTTAACTCAAACAGCCGCCCTGGTCACAGCCACATTAATTTGCCATCAGCGGGAATATACCTTCCCGGATTCCGCTGCGATCTGGCCAAGGCAGATCTGGCCAAGGCGCCGCGGGGGGGGGGGGGGGTGACTTCAGCCCCTTCTAAGAAACTCAGCCGGTAGAATTTTGTTGCACGGAGGGAGGCCATTTGACACTGTGCCGCTGCCAGCTCTTTAATAGCGCTGTCCAATTAATCCCGCTGCCCTGCTCTCTCCACGCAGCACTGCAGATTTTCTCCCCTTCAGATGCCGAGTCCGACTCTCCATTGAGGACTGCTGTTGAATCTGCTTCCGAATGCCTGATTTCTAGACAGTGCATTCCAGTTCGTCACAGCAAAAACACATAATTGTCCCTCGCCTCACCCCTGGATGAGTCGGTTACAAAGAAAAGACTGGAATGATTTGGTGCTCGCAAGTGGTTGCAGCAAATGGTAGCCAGAATGAGGAAGGTGAACCTATTGCCGATTCAATATCGTAGAATCATTGAATCCCTACAGTGCAGGATGAGGCCATTCAGCCCATCAGTCCTGTACCAACCCTCTGAAGGAGCACCCTACCGAGGCCCACACCCCGCCCTATACCTGTTACACTATAATCCCAACTAACCTTTGGACACCAAGGGGCAATTTAGCATGGCCAATCCACCTAACCTGCACGTCTTTGGACTGTGGGAGAAAAGCGGAGCACCCGGAGGAAACCCACGCAGACACAGGGAGAACGTGCAGACTCCGCACAGACAGCGACCCAAGGCCAGAATTGAATCCAGATCCCTGGCGCTGTCAGGCAGCAGTGCTAACCAACATGACATATGTATGGCTAGTGGATACATGCCATCTTGAAGAAAATTTGCATCTTGCATATTTTGAAATAGGATTTGCTGAGCACAATTAGAGGTTAAGCACCCCCTGCTCACCCAGGAAAAAAGAACACTCGTGGGAACATCCAGCCAGCAGTCATGGACCCACTTGTTCTTCATTAGTGACAGAGATGGCCCTTTCCCCATTACCCACCCCCCCCCCCCCCCCACACCCCCCACCCCCCATCTAGTGATCATTTGCCTGTACTTGCCTCACATTACTTGACCATGTGTTACTACATAGAGATTGCTACAGACTCCAAATTCCAAACCCGCAAACCATAAATTTCTTGCAGCCAAGGGACCGTCAGATGGGAATGTTGAGTCCTCCGGGCAGTCAATGTACTCTGGAACGTTTAATCCCTTTGCACGCACCATTCTCCTGAATTCTTGTGAATCGCACAATTTGATGCAAGAGAATAACAGGCACTGCAGGATCCCAGAGATTTTTACTAAAAGAGCAATTTCGGGTCCTGCGGCAGGATGTAGCAAATGGTGCGCATCTTCAGAAGGGGTCGTTGCTATCAAAGGAAATTGAGATGCCAAATCCTCAAGTGATTGCAAATTAGGTTCGATTTGAATATATACGAATGAACCCTGACAGACCTCATGGAACTGGCAATAAATTTGCATCAGAAAGAGGGGTGTGGGGACATCAAATGGGCAGCATCAGCAGTGCGTTGATGAAGCTATTTAATCTTCCACCTGGTCCACTCTTGATGCAGACCTGCATTCTTGCAAAAAAACATTGATTTTTAAAAACACCGAATCAATAAACCAATGCGCCAACATTTCGAAAGCAGAAGAACCTCAGACACTTCACACAACTTGAAAAATATCAATTAGACTAAACTGTTGGTATACCCTATGGGTATTGAGGTTAGCCTCATCTATAAGCAGAGCAGCAGGGAAAGATGACTGCTTAAGAGGCAGAATAAGAATCCAGAAACCGGCATAGTATTGTCAAACCAGTGATTCCTTTGTCAAGATAAAGAGCAAATGAAGGAGCAGAACATTCAAAATCTTCTGTCCATCATGAAAACCTGGGTGGATATGATATCTGGAATTCATGGGGCTGGATTCCTCGATTCTGAGGCTATGTCCTCACGCCGGTGTGTGAACGGTGGCGTTTTATGCCCATTGGGGGCTCACTGGGGGCCAACATGCCGTAGCTGCAGATACGGCCCGGCGAATTGCCGGGTCCGTGCTTGCGCATGCGCACGGCGGTGGTCTGCAACAGCCACGCCGTGCAACATGGCGCTGGCCGCGCAGGGACCCAGCCTGCAAAATAGTGCCCCCCCTTTGGCCGGCTCGCGAGCCCTGGACCACCCCCCCAACAGTGGCCCCAGTCCCTGACAAAGTCTCCCCCTGCCAGCGGATCGGCCCTCCCCCGACTATGGTGGCGCTGGACTGAGTCCACAGCCGCCACGCCAAGTTCCCGACGGATGATGGCACACGCGACTGACACCATTGGAAATTCGGCGGTCGGGAGCGGGGCATCGGGGGGAGGGCCTTGGGCAATGTCCTGAGGCCGTCGATACGGCGCGCGGCGTACACGCAGAGTATGCCACTTGAGAGGGGGCGGAGCATCGCTAAAGCGACACCGCCCCCGATTTCGTCGGGAAGTGTGATTTCCCGGCCGATCACTGAACACAATTCTGTCGCCGACACCGGAGAATCCCGCAAGAGGATTCTCATAATTCGCAAAGGCACAGCATGAAGTCAGAATAGATTTTGAATGTCAAAGGCTAAAACCTGGCCACTGTTTCCCAAGATTCAAGTGGTTCCCCTCTTCCATTACATTTTCCATCCGGCAATTTCGCGGTTTTCTCCTTGCCATGAAGTTGTCCATGCAGCAGAATGTTAATTCCGAAAGATGCCTCTTCCAGGAGAAAAGAGGCCTTCCTGCAGCTGTGAAATACCTTGGTGTGACCATGTCCAACCTACCGTGGGCAGATTTGGTCTCCTGTTGAGGAGTGCACTGAAGGTTCACCAGACTGATTCTTGGTATGGCGGGATTGCCGGATGAGGAGAGATTGGGTCAGCTGGGCTTGTATTCGTTAACATTTAGAAGAATGAGAGCGGATCTCATTGAAACATCTGGAATTCTGTCAGGGCTGGACAGACTGGGTGTAGGGAGGTTGTTTCCTCTGGCTTTGGGGGTCCCGAACAAAGGGGTCAGAATTTCAGGATGTATGTGAGGCCAATCAGGACAGAGATGAGGAGAAACTTCCTCACTCAGAGGGGGCTGAACCTGTGCAATTCTCTACTGCAGAAGGGTGCGGAGATATATTTAAGAAAGAAATAGATAGCTTTCCAGACCATAAATGTGTCAAGGGTTATGGAGAGAGCGGGGGAGTATGGTGCTGAGATAGATGATCAGCTACGAGATCCAGATTTACATACTTAAGTGACGCAGGGCTGGTTTAGCACAGTGTGCTAAATAGCTGGCTTGCAATGCAGAACAATGCCAGCAGCATGGGTTCAATTCCCGTACCGGCCTCCCCGAACAGGTGCCGGAATGTGGCGACTAGGGGCTTTTCACAGTAACTTAATTGAAGCCTACTTGTGACAATAAGTGATTATTATCATTATGATGATCATATTGAATGTCAGAGCAAGTTCAAGGGGCTGAATGGTCAACCTCAGCTCCTACTTTCTATGGGAGCGATGGAGCGGCCTCAGCGACGGGACGAGGCCGTTGAACCCCTCGAGCCTCTCACGAGATTAGCGACACTCTGAATGCCTCGCCAGATCCAATGAGATCCAGATTTACACACTTAAGTGAGCCAATAGACTCATTTAAATATGTTGGCGCCCAATTCTCCCGAGGTCCGGGAATGGACGCCCGTGCCTCAATAAATAGGTTCAATAAATAGAACCAGAGAAAGCTTGCATCACAGAAGGAGGCCATTCGGCCCATCTTGTCCATGCCAGCCCGAGGATACCCAGGTGCCCTTTCTAATCCTACCTTCCTGCACCCGGCCCATAACCTTGAAGCTGACAGCGCTTAAGCTGCAGATCCAGGTACTTTTAAAAAGAGCTTCGGGTCTCTGCCTCCACCACCAACTCGGGCAGCGAATTCCAGACTCCCACAACCCACTGTGGAAAGGAAGTTCTCCCTCATGTCCCCTCTACACCTTCTGCCCCTGGTTCTAAAATTCTCCAGCAAGGGAAACAATTTTCTCCTGTCCACTCTATCTCTTCCCCTCACAATTTTGTACACCTCAATCAAGTTACCCCGCAACCTTCTTTCTTCCAAGGAAAATAACTCCAACCTATCCAATCTCTCCTCGTAGCTACACTTTTCCAGCCCTGGCAACATTCTTGTAAACCTCCTCTGCATTCTCTCCAGAGCAGTAACGTCTTTCCTGTAATGTGGCGACCAGAACTGCACCATTACTCCAGTTATGGCCTCACCAGTGTTTTCAACAATTCCAACATTATATCCTTACTTTTATATTCTATACCTCTGCCAGTGAAGGAGAGCGATCCATATGATTTCCACATGCTATCCCGTATTGAAAATCGCTTATTGTCACAAGTAGGCTTCAAATGAAGTTACTGTGAAAAGCCCCTAGTCGCCACATTCCGGCGCCGGTTCGGGGAGGGTGGTACGGGAATTGAACCGTGCTGCTGGCCTGCCTTGGTCTGCTTTAAAAGCCAGCGATTTAGCCCAGTGTGCTAAACGAGCCCCATTTTAAACAGAATGGAACGAGTTAACAAACTGAGCATTGTTCTCTATGGAAAGTGAATTTGGTGAATTAATAATGGAAAAATAAGGATATGTCAGATGAATTGAGCAAATATTTTACATCGGTCTTCACTATAGAGGATACAAGTAACACCCCAGAAATAGCTGTAAACGAAGAAGTGGAAGGGAGGGAGGAAATCAGGAAAATCCCAATCACCAGGAAAGTGGTACTCCGCTGGAGCTGCAGGATGACAAGTCCCCGGGGCCCTGACAGACTTCACCCCAGGGTCCTCAATGAAGCATGTGGCTGATGAGATAGTTGATGTTTAGGTTTTAGTTTTCCAAACTTCCCCGGATTAGAGGAAAGTTCCATTCGATTGGAAAATATCCAACTTAGCTCTTTTATTAAAAAAGGGAGGGAGACAGAAAGCAGGAAACTACAGGCCAGTTAGCTTACCGTCTGTCAGGGGGAAAATGCTGGAAGCTGTTATTAAAGATGTTATAACAGGGCACTTTGACAAATTCAAGGCAGTTAGGCAGGGTCAGCATGGTTGTGTGTAAGGGAAATCGTGTTTAATTAATTATTTTGAAGGAGGAAAATGTGCTGTAGATTTTTTTCATTTGCAAAAATTGATAAGGCTTTACCCTGACTAGTCATGTCTGACATCAGAGGACTTTCTAACCTTCAGAAAACCAGCAGGGACCTCGTTATCTTTAAAGATGTGCTAATGCCCTCTGTGACTGCCGGCAATAAAATTCCAAAGGGATGCACCAACACCATTTCACATTTCTATGGCAGGGCCCCGGCCAATGGAGATGGGTGGGTGGGAATTTCCGCTCACTCGCAACATGCTTTGTGGTGATGGAGGGGGCTGACAATTGTCTGATGGCAGGAACCCCGTAGTGGGAGTCGCTGTCAGCAGGAAATGAAGATCCCGCCGGCAGGAACGGCAGGAAAATTCTGCTCGGTGTCCCTGCCTCCTCTATTAAGCACCTCAAGATTCCAGACCTGGGAAAATGCATCCTTTGTGCAACATGCAGCAGAAGAAGGGGGAGGCAAATCACATGATCCCCACAAAGCTGCTAGAACCTGTAATATTGCCACGTGGAACTAAACCCAGTCAGTCTACCACTTTACCACAAACAGGTCGCAGAAAGAACTCGGGACAGATAAATTGCCTATCCCTCATCTATACTGTGAACTGTCGAACATTGGAATTTCTGTATTTATGACTTCAAGAATAATTCAAATCTATGGGCGCAATTCAATGACCACTTTGCGTCTGGCATGATCTGGGCTGCCTGGGTGAATAGGGGGAGAGGCAAAATCAAAATTCTGCCTATCCCACCAAACTCTCCCAGGACAGAGCCCGCCTGCAACTTCTCTCCCGAAAGTCAATTTCACTCCCTTTAACTGTGAGCGGCCTCTAGCTTCACAGCTGAAGGCTATTTCAAATGAGGAATTAACCGTGTCAGTTGTGAGAGCACCTGAAGCGTCTCAACTCACAAGTGCCTCCTAGAGAGAACATGTGCTACTGGAGGACAGCTGAGCATGACCTCTCATGTTCCCTAATGCCGTCTGGGGTCTAGGGGCTCCTGATGTGGCCAGGGGTGAGTTTGCAGAGCAAGGTTTGCCAGCACACACACAGTTGAAAAGACTTTGGATCATGACAGGCCAGGAAGGTATGTGCAGTTTGTGAGAAATGAGTACAGCTTGGGAGGCATTGGGCGGGACTCTGCGGCCTCCCAGTCATGTGTTTCTTGGCAGCGGGATGCAGCGCGTGTTCGCTATTGGCGGGATTCCCTGCACTCGCCGCTGTCAATGGGATTTCCCGTTGAAACCACCCCACGCCGGCAGGAAAACACCGCGCGGGTGTGCGCTGCTGACGACACCGGAGAATCCTGCTGCCAGCGAGCGGTCGGAGAATTCCCGCCATTGTGAAATAATTGCGGTAATCGGTGGCTGAACCTCGGGGTTTGTGGAAAAGCCTTTAAGACAAAGAAAATGTGAAGGCAGGGGTGTAAAATCTGAAAGGGGAACTTTGATGGAAGCGATGGAGGGAAAGTATAATTTACAAGGAGATTTGAAAGTGTGACCTTTGAAAGTGGAATTTGAAATCTCTCATGTGGGAGCCGAGTTCAGCGCAACAAGGTGGGTCAGGGCATAAGAATCACCCGTGGGGATTTGGAGGAGAAATCCACAACATTCACTTGGGTTCAGAGAGGAGTGTGTATTATGATGCACGATCAATTACACAAAGACGAGAGTAGAATGTAATCGAGGCTTTATTACACTGAGATGTGTGGCCTCCTACAGCAGCTGACAAAATGGCTGCTGTACTGGGAGCGCACATATTTATACTCCGCCTACTGGGCGGAACCAGCAGGTAGGGATCTACCCCGTACCTGTAGTACAGGGGCCTTGCCGTAAAGCACCTATATCAATATCCTATATATACAATATATACATCAGTGGTGACGACCACATTCACCCCCTGTTTAAAAAAAAAAAAAAATGAGTCCGGCGGGGTTGGTGGAGAACTATATGCAGAAAGTTGTGTTTTAAAAGTACAGATAATATTACAAATTCAGGCGGTCCGGTGCCTTGATCTGTCGTTGAGAGCGCCGCAGTGCTGGTGGCGACTCCGGCGGCGGCTTGGTCTTCGGTGACTCCGGGAGCGTGTCGAAATCCTCTTCATCCCCGAGTGTGAGCAAGGAGAGGACGGATTGTCCCGGAGCGGGGGCTGTGGTGGGGTGCGCCGGGGGAGGGGAGGGTGGCACCGGGGCGGGGGTGGGGGAACCAGCTGGTGCCAGGTCCCTGAGGGAGACTGCATCTTGGCGGCCATCGGGGTACGCTACGTAGGCGTACTGCGGGTTGGCATGAAGTAGCTGTACCCTCTCAACCAACTGGTCCGCCTTGTGGAGTCGAATGTGTCCACGGAGGAGAACGGGCCCTGGAGCTGCCAGCCATGCTGGGAGCGAAACCCTGGAGGTGGACTTCCTAGGGAAGGCAAAGAAACATTCATGGGGGGTTTCGTTAGTGCACAGGAGCGACCAAATGGAGTGAAGCGCGTCGGGGAGGACCTCCTGCCAGCGGGAGGCCGGGAGATTTCTGGACCGCAGGGCCAGCTGGACTGCCCTCCAGACCGCCCCATTCTCCCGCTCCACCTGCCCGTTTCCCCTGGGGTTGTAGCTGGTCGTCCTGCTCGAGGCAATGCCCCTGTTGAGGAGGTACTGGCGCAGCTCATCGCTCATGAATGAGGATCTCCGATCGCTGTGGACGTAGGTGGGGAAGCCGAACAGAGCGAAGATGGTGTTGAGGGCTTTGATGACGGTGGCAGACGTCGGGGCATGGGTAGGCAAAGGGGAATTGGGAATATTCATCGACCACAGAGAAAGTACGTGTTGCAGTCGGTGGAGGGGAGGAGCCTTTTGAAGTTCACGCTGAGGCGTTCAAAGGGGCGAGAGGCCTTCACCAGGCGCGCAAGGTCTGGCCGGTAGAAGTGCGGTTTACACTCCGCGCAGACCTGGCAGTCTCTGGTGATAGTCCTGACTTCCTCGATAGAGTAGGGCAAGTTGCGGGGCTTGATGAAATGGTAAAAACTTGTGACCCCCTGGATGACAGAGGGTGTCGTGCAGAGTCCGCAGTGGCACATGTACCTCGGGATAGGGCATCGGGGGGGGGCTCGTTGAGCTTACCGGGGCGATACAAAATCTCATAATTGTAGATGGAGAGCTCGATCCTCCACCTCAAGATTTTATTGTTTTTGATCTTACCCCGCTGTGCGTTACTAAACATGAAGGCAACCGACCATTGGTCGGTGAGGAGAGTGAATCTCCTGCCGGCCAGGTAATGCCTCCAATGTCGCACAGCTTCAACGATGGCTTGGGCCTCTTTTTCGATGGAGGGGTGCCGAATTTCGGAGTCATGGAGGGTGCGGTCAAAGAATGCCACGGGCCTGCCTGGTTGAGGGTGGCGGCCAGAGCGATGTCTGATGCATCGCTCTCGACTTGGAAGGGGAGCATCTCGTCGACCGCGTGCATCTTGGCCTTGGCGATGTCGGCCTTGATACGGTTAAAGGCCTGGTGAGCCTCGGCCATCAGAGGAAAAACAGTGGATTGAATGAGTGGGTGGGCCTTGTCCGCATAGTTTGGGACCCACTGGGTGTAATACGAAAAGAACCCCAGGCAACGTTTGAGGGCCTTGGGGCAGTGGTGGAGGGGGAGTTCCATGAGGGGGCGCATGCGATCGGGGTCGGGCCCCAGAACTCCGTTCTGGACCACATAGCCGAGGATGGCTAAGCGGTTTGTGCTGAACACGCACTTCTCCTTGTTATACGTGAGGTTGAGGAGAGTGGCGGTGTGGAGAAATTTGGCAAGGTTGGCATCATGGTCCTGCTGATCATGGCCGCAGATGGTGACATTGTCCAGGTACGGGAAAGTGGCCCGCAGCCCGTACTGGTCAACCATTCAGTCCATCTCCCGTTGGAAGACCGAGACCCCGTTGGTGACGCCGAAGAGAACCCTAAGAAAGTGGTAAAGGCGGCCGTCTGCCACGAACGCAGTGTACGAGCGGTCCGCCTTTCAGATGGGGAGCTGGTGGTAGGCAGATTTCAGGTCTACTGTTGAGAAGACCCGGTACTGTGCAATCTGATTGACCATATCAGATATGCGGGGGAGGGGGTACGCGTCGAGCTGCGTGTACTGATTGATGGTCTGGCTGTAGTCAACGACCATCCTGTTTTTCTCCCCAGTTTTGACCACTACCACTTGGGCTCTCCAGGGGCTGTTGCTGGCCTCGATGATGCCTTCCCGAAGCAGCCTCTGGACTTCAGACCTGATGAGGGTCCTGTCCTGGGCGCTGTACCGTCTTCTCCTGGTGGCAACGGGATAGCAATCCGAGGTTAGGTTTGCAAAATGGGAAGGTGGGTCGACCTTGAGGCTCGCGAGGCCGCACACAGTGAGGGGTGGTAGGGGCCCGCTGAATTTCAGGATTAGGCTCTGTAGGTTGCACTAGAGGTCCAGACCGAGTAGCAAGGCAGTGCAGAGGTTGGGGAGGACGTAGAGGCGGAAGCCGCTGAACTCCACGCCCTGGACAGTGAGAGTGACGATGCAGTACCCCCGGATCGCCACAGAGTGGGACCCGGAGGGCAGGGAGATTCTCTGGTTAGCAGGTGTACCGTGAGGGAGCAGCGTCTTACCGTATCAGGGTGAATGAAGATCTCATTCCAACAGGCAGGAGAGCTCGTGCCCGTTGACCTTCACTTTAGTTGAAGCAGTTGCAGGGTTGTGTGATTGAGACTGGTCAATCGTGACCGAGGCGAGACGCGGCTGGTCGTTGGCGGTTGCAGGCAAAGAGCGGCCGTATGAGGTGCTCGACGGGCATGGGTCCTGAGTCGGGTAAGATGGCGGCGCCCACGGGCCGCACATGTCGTGGGGAAAGCAAGATGGTGGCACCCGTTGATCCTGGGAGGAACAAGATGGCGGCACCCATGGGCCGCATGTGTTGCGAGTCGGGCAAGATGGCGGTGGCCACTGGTTGCATGCGTTCCTAGGAGGGGAAATTGGCGGCGCCCACTGGCTGCGCGTGGGGGTGTCGGGACAATAGCGGTGATTGAGCGGGCCTGGCACACTGCAGCGAAATGTCCCTCCTTGCCACAGGCCTTGCAGACGGCGCTCCACGCCGGGCAGCGCTGTTGGGGGTGTTTTGACTGCCCACAGAAGTAGCATTTGGGCCCCCCGGGGTTGGTTGGCTGCCGCGCGGCACAGGCGTGGGATTGGCTGAGGGCGGTCGCTGATGGGGTCCACGAGGGGCGGCCGTCTGTGGAGTCCACGATGCACGGGGGGGTGGGCTGCGTGGTCAGGGGCAAAGGCCTGAATGTTGCGTGATGCGACCGTAAGTGAAAGCGCTAGTTTTTTGGTCGCCGCAAGGTCGAGAGTGGCTCCCTCTTAGAGACGCTGGCGGATGTAGTCAAACCCTATGCCCGTAACAAATGCGTCTCTCATTAGCAAATTTGAGTGTTCCGTGGCCGAAGCGGCCTGACAGTCACAGTCTCTAACCAGGGGGAGCAGGGCGCACCAGAAATCTTCCACCGACTCACCGGGAAGTTGACGCCGCGTGGAGAGGAGGTGCCTGGCGCAGAGTGTGTTAGTCCGCTGAGCGTAGTTTTCCTTCAGTAGCTCCATGACCTCTGCGTAGGTCGGCACGTCCTGGACAAGTGGAAAGACGTTGGTGCTGAGCCGCGTTAAAGGATCTGGATCTTCTGTGCTTCTGGAATTTTGTCTGGTGCAGACCCGATGTACGCTTCAAAACAGGCGAGCCAATGTTCAATGTCCTTTTTGGCGTTGTCTGCTTGAGGATGCAGCTGCAGGCGATCTGACTTGATGCGGAGGTCCATCTTCTGAAAAACCCCGTGTAATAAATTGATGCACGATCAATTACACAAAGACGAGAGTAGGATGTAATCAAGGCTTTATTACATTGAGATGTGTGGCCTCTTACAGCAGCTGATGAAATGGCTGCTGTACTGGGAGCACACATATTTATACTCCGCCTACTGGGCGGAACCAGCAGGCAGGGATCTACCCCCGTACCTGTAGTACAGGGGCTTTACCGTAAAGCACCTATATCAACATCCTATATATACATCAGTGGTGACTACCACATCTTACCACAGTCATCTTCTGTCCGTAAAAGGGACATTGTGAGTTAATGAGACCATTGTAGATTAAGATGTATTTTGTAATCCGTTTTATTCCTAATGCCTGTGTATAATTGTTAAACTAAAGGCGGAGTAAAAGAGTATTGTATTAATACAAACAACAAAGAACAAAGGACAATACAGCAGAGGAACAGGCCCGTCGGCCCTCTAAGCCGGCGCCGATCAAAGTGCCGCGTCTGGCTGCAATTGTGGAGACCAGTGGGGGAAACTTGCCAAATATTCCAGCCCCAACCTCATTGATTATTCAACCAGGTGTTTAGTACCCTTTTCCGTGGGTGGGGCGGTCCTGATGACACGTAGTCCGCCGTGCTATCCAGGCGCCATATGGAAAATATGGCCCACATCCCTGACCCATTATTGAAGAAAGAAGATGGGCATCCAGGAAGTTAAGATGGATCTCCCGATTAAGCAAACGGAAATGCAGGAAGATTCTGGACCTTCCCCCAGGGTGCCGAATCCGGAAGATCCATTTTTATGTGATTCCCGCGCCCACTGCTGTCGCGTTCCACGATCCAGGGTCACCAGCGGCCTACATCCTGAACTCCGGAGGCAGTCCCGGGCAATCTTCAGGTGAGTCCTGCCATCAGCATGCCACATTGTTCAAGATGTATTTTGCATAACGTGTTTTCCCGCTTTTGTCGGTGTGGAAGGGAAGTTAACATAGAACATAGAACATAGAACGATACAGCGCAGTACAGTCCCTTCGGCCCACGATGTTGCACCGAAACAAAAGCCATCTAACCTACACTATGCCCTTATCATCCATATGCTTATCCAATAAACTTTTAGATGCCCTGAATGTTGGCGAGTTCACTACTGTTGCAGGTAGGGCATTCCACGGCCTCACCACTCTTTGCGTAAAGAACCTACCTCTGACCTCTGTCCTATATCTATTACCCCTCAGTTTAAAGCTATGTCCCCTCGTGCCAGCCACTTCCATCCGCGGGAGAAGGCTCTCACTGTCCACCCTATCTAACCCCCTGATCATTTTGTATGCCTCTATTAAGTCTCCTCTTAACCTTCTTCTCTCCAACGAAAACAACCAAAAGTCCATCAGCCTTTCCTCATAAGATTTTCCCTCCATACCAGGCAACATCCTGGTAAATCTCCTCTGCACCCGCTCCAAAGCCTCCATGCCCTTCCTATAATGCGGTGACCAGAACTGTACGCAATACTCCAAATGCGGCCGTACCAGAGTTTTGTACAGCTGCAACATGACCTCCTGACTCCGGAACTCAATCTCTCTACCAATAAAGGCCAACACTCCATAGGCCTTCTTCACAACCCTATCAACCTGGGTGGCAACTTTCAGGGATCTATGTACATGGACACCTAGATCCCTCTGCTCATCCACACTTCCAAGAACTTTACCATTAGCCAAATATTCCGCATTCCTGTTATTCCTTCCAAAGTGAATCACCTCACACTTCTCTACATTAAACTCCATTTGCCACCTCTCAGCCCAGCTCTGCAGCTTATCTATGTCCCTCTGTAACCTGCAACATCCTTCCACACTGTCAACAACACCACCGACTTTAGTGTCGTCTGCAAATTTACTCACCCACCCTTCTGCACCTTCCTCTAGGTCATTGATAAAAATGACAAACGGCAACGGCCCCAGAACAGATCCTTGTGGTACGCCACTTGTAACTGAACTAAATTCTGAACATTTCCCATCAACCACCACCCTCTGTCTTCTTTCAGCTAGCCAATTTCTGATCCACATCTCTAAATCACCCTCAATCCCCAGCCTCCGTATTTTCTGCAATAGCCTACCGTGGGGAACCTTATCAAATGCTTTACTGAAATCCATATACACCACATCAACTGCTCTACCCTCGTCTACCTGTTCAGTCACCTTCTCAAAGAACTCGATAAGGTTTGTGAGGCAAGACCTACCCTTCACAAAGCCATGCTGACTATCCCTGATCATATTATTCCTATCTAGATGATTATAAATCTTGTCTCTTATAATCCCCTCCAAGACTTTACCCACTACAGACGTGAGGCTCACCGGTCTATAGTTGCCGGGGTTGTCTCTGCTCCCCTTTTTGAACAAAGGGACCACATTTGCTATCCTCCAGTCCTCTGGCACTATTCCTGTAGCCAATGATGACATAAAAATCAAAGCCAAAGGTCCAGCAATCTCTTCCCTGGCCTCCCAGAGAATCCTAGGATAAATCCCATCAGGCCCCGGGGACTTATCTATTTTCAGCCTGTCCAGAATTGCCAACACCTCTTCCCTACGTACCTCAATGCCATCTATTCTAATAGCCTGGGTCTCAGCATTCTCCTCCACAACATTATCTTTTTCCTGAGTGAATACTGACGAAAAATATTCATTTAGTATCCCGCCTATCTCTTCAGACTCCACACACAACTTCCCATCCCTGTCCTTGACTGGTCCTACTCTTACCCTAGTCATTCGCTTATTCCTGACATACCTATAGAAAGCTTTTGGGTTTTCCTTGATCCTACCTGCCAAATACTTCTCATGTCCCCTCCTTGCTTGTCTTAGGTCTCTCTTTAGATCCTTCCTCGCTACCTTGTAACTATCAGGCGCCCCAACTGAAACTTCACACCTCAGCTTCACATAGGCCTCCTTCTTCCTCTTAACAAGAGATTCCACTTCTTTGGTAAACCACGGTTCCCTCGCTCTACGCCTTCCTCCCTGCCTGACCGGTACATACTTATGAACACGCAGTAGCCGATCCATGAACAAGCTCCACTTATCCAGTGTGCCCAACACTTGCAGCCTACTTCTCCAACCTATCCCCCCCAAGTCACGTCAAATGGCATCATAATTGCCCTTCCCCCAGCTATAACTCTTGCCCTGCGGTGTATACTTATCCCTTTCCATCATTAACGTAAACGTCACCGAATTGTGGTCACTGTCCCCAAAGTGCTCTCCTACCTCCAAATCCAACACCTGGCTTGGTTCATTACCCAAAACCAAATCCAACGTGGCCTCGCCTCTTGTTGGCCTGTCAACATATTGTGTCAGGAAACCCTCCTGCGCACACTGTACAAAAAACGACCCATCTAATGTACTCGAATTATATCTTTTCCAGTCAATATTTGGAAAGTTAAAGTCTCCCATAATAACTACTCTGTTACTTTCGCTCTTATCCAGGATCATCCTTGCCATCCTTTCCTCTACATCCCTAGAACTATTTGGAGGCCTATAGAAAACTCCCAACAGGGTGACCTCTCCTTTCCTGTTTCTAACCTCAGCCCATACTACCTCGGAAGATGAGTCCCCATCTAGCATCCTCTCCGCCACCGTAATACTGCTCTTGACTAGCAGCGCCACACCTCCCCCTCTTTTGCCTCCTTCTCTGAGCTTACTAAAACACCTAAACCCCGGAACCTGCAATATCCATTCCTGTCCCTGCTCTATCCATGTCTCCGAAATGGCCACAACACCGAAGTCCCAGGTACCAACCCATGCTGCCAGTTCCCCTACCTTATTTCGTATACTCCTGGCATTGAAGTAGACACACTTCAAACCACCTACCTGAACACTGGCCCCCTCCTGCGACGTCAAATCTGTGCTCCTGACCTCTATACACTCATTCTCCCGTACCCTAAAACTACAATCCGGGTTCCCATGCCCCTGCTGCATAAGTTTAACCCCCCCCCCCAAAGAGCACTAACAAATCTCCCCCCCCCCCCCCCCCCCCCCCCCCCCCCCCCCAGGATATTTGTTCCCCTCAGGTTCAGATGTAGACCATCCTGTCTGTAGAGGTCCCACCTTCCCCAGAAAGAGCCCCAGTTATCCAGAAATCTGAATCCCTCCCGCCTGCACCATCCCTGTAGCCACGTGTTTAAATGCTCTCTCTCCCTATTCCTCATCTCACTATCACGTGGCACGGGCAACAACCCAGAGATAACAATTCTGTTTGTTCTAGTTCTGAGCTTCCAGACTAGCTCCCTGAAAGCCTGCCTGACATCCTTGTCCCCTTTCCTACCTATGTCGTTAGTGCCAATGTGGACCACGACTTGGGGATTAATGCGGGGATTAGTTGGCCGCTTAGAGCATACATTAATATCTAGTTGCTATTAAATAAAAAGGCACTTTAAAGCATGGTGGGATTGCTTGACTATAGTTTTACACTGCTTCTGAACAAACCTTAGAAGGTCAGATAACGTAAACAAAAATACTGCTTAATATTTTGTACTCCGCCTTATTCTGATAACACGTTGTTCTCCCAAAGGACAACAAAATGCGTACGAAAGTTGTTACGTATGTTCCCCCTTACGTATGTTACCAAGGTTCGTTTAAAATAAACATGGCCAGCAAGGTGCTATTTTCTTTCGAGCTGTTTATTTCACACTGTAAATATAATGGTTTTCAACTGTGTAATTTCAGAGTACTGAGGAATGGCAATTTAGCCCACTGCAGCTCTCTCCACGATATCGTGTCAAATACATTTCCTGAAACGAAGCTCGAACTCTCTGTCTCTATTATTATTTCCACGGCAGTCGGGGAGAATCGGGCAGAGGGGTGGGATTATTTCCACGGCAGTCGGGGAGAATCGGGCAGAGGGGTGGGATTATTTCCACGGCAGTCGGGGAGAATCGGGCAGAGGGGTGGGGGGTGAGTTCAGGCCTTCATTCTCATCCCGTTAATGGGATGCAAATCAGTATCACGCCAGCCTCCAGCGGGTTTCCCGATCCGCCGTGGTGAGCACCAGCGGATGATCCGCGGAAAAGCCACACCAGCGCAAGACCAACTTCTGGACCGCCCGCCGACCTCTTCCCGACTCCTCACCCACCAATAAACCCGCTGTCCGGGGCTTGGGAAAATTCCGTACTCTGTGTTTCTCTATGTCCATTTCCTAAAGACTTAGCGTGAGTCAAACATTCGGGTGAACAGAATATAAAACGGATTGCGTTAAAACCAGTTTCCAGGTACAAATTCATCCAATCACATGAGGTCTACATGAGTTTTATGCCATATTTATTCAGTAGTGTTGTGTGGTTGGGAGTGGATTTATAATTATCCAGACCCTCATTGCAAGCATCAGAATCAAGTCCTTTTCCTTTTTGCTCTCTGCCAATAAAGGTTCTCTCATATTATCCTCCCAATTCCGTAATTATTGCCAGACTCCTTTAAGATTCCTGGGATTTTACTAATCTTTTCCGAAGAACAACAAATTAATCCAATGGCAGAATTTCCACTGGCCTACTTTAACATGGGGCTCTTTTATGTTGTACAGATATTAACCCAAATCTCTTACTGTATGGTGGCACAGTGGTTAGCACTGCTGCTTCACAGTGCCAGGGACTAGGCTTTGACTCTGGCCTTGGGTGACTGTCTGGTTGGATTTGTATTTTCTCCCCGTTGTGGTGTCCTTTGTGATTCTGTTATCAGGATGCGTGTCGTAGTGTTCACAAAAGACCACCGATGCTAAGTTCATTCACGAAGCTAACGTTTATTTACACTACTTAAATTAAGCTCGACCACTTACTCCAACAATAAACAATAATTAGAGTAATCTACACTCTACTCACACTGGTCTCTACACTCTAACTCTAACCGTACTCTATCCTCTCTAGATCTTTCCTATGCTCTCTACTCCAGTCTTCCCTCTCTCGGAAGTTTGAGAGTCAGTTCTTTACATAGTACTGCATCTAGCTCCATCTAGTGGTTAATTGTAACATGACATTAACTCTTTGCATACTGAACATTTCTATAATGTTATACCCGTGCCTGCGTGGGTTTCCTCCGGGTACTCCGGTTTCCTCCCACAGTCCAAACAGGTTAGGTGGATTGGCCATGCTAAATTGCCCCTTAGTGTCCAGAGATGTGCAGATTAGATAGAATTGCTAGTATAGGGAAGGGCAGTGGGCCTAGGTAGGGTGATCTTTCAGGGGGTCGGTGCCACCTTGATGGGCCAAATGGCCTCATTCCACACTGTAGCGATTCTATGGGAAACATGACCTTGAATTTTGGCATTACTTTTTTTGTCTGTTTTGCAACCTTCGCTCACTAACCTGATTAATTGTCAACTCACATCAGGCATTACCAGTTTACAGCACTAGATCTGTTTTTAGGCACCTTAAAGTAACTGGCCACGTTAACACCACGTTACTCGCATTATGAGCTACATTATGGTGTAATGCTTTTCATTCATAAAGCAACTTCTTGGAAGGAACAATATAGAACTGCTGTCAGAATGGGATAAATGGGTTAATCTCTGCTTTTAATGTCTGCCCATCTTATATTTGCTGGCATTCTTTAAATATTGATGCACTGCAAAGATAATTAAAGGATCTTTTTATAATGTGAATCCTTCAGAAAAATTTATACAAAGCCTAATTCGTCCAACCACCTACCATCACTTTAATTTTCGCTATTTTTGGGAAGTGACAAATTTCTCTTGCCTCCATTATTACCTTGTCTGGGAAGATTTGTTCAAGGTAAATCTCTATTTTCTCAAAGTTTCCTTAACCCTTCCATTTTCTTCAGCTAACAGTAACACCAGAATCTCTCATTCTTGTAAGCTCCCATGGATACAGGCCAAACTGTCCAGCATCTCCTCATAAAATAACTCCCCCATCCCAAGTATCAGTTGAGCAAACCTTTTGAACTGCTGATGCAATTATGTCCTTGCTTAAATAATTAGACCAATGGAAACACAATACTCTAGATGTGGTCTCACCGATGCCCTGTGCAACTGGAGCAAAACATCCACAAAATATTCCATTGCCCTTGCAAAAAAAAAAAAAATCCACTTGCCCCCCTAATCACCTGGGGAA
This sequence comes from Scyliorhinus torazame, assembly GCF_047496885.1. NCBI lineage: Eukaryota > Metazoa > Chordata > Chondrichthyes > Carcharhiniformes > Scyliorhinidae > Scyliorhinus > Scyliorhinus torazame. The sequence continues at coordinate 232,701,490 of NC_092717.1, read as the reverse complement.
GGTAGTGATGTCATGGAATTGTCACTGAGCTAGTAATCCAGAGACCCAGGACAATAATGCTCTGGGGACCTGGACCCAAATCGCACCACAGCAGATGGTGCAATTTGAATTCAATAAAAATCTGGAATTAAAAGTCTAATGATGACCACGAAATCATCAGATAGTCGTAAAAGCTCATCACTAATCTCCTTTCGGGAAGAGAGTCTGCCACCCTCGCCTGGTCTGACCTACAGCAGTGTGGTTAACTCTTCAAAATGCCCTCTGAAATGGCCAGTGAGCCCACTCAGTTCAAGGGCAATGTTGGCCCAGGCATTGATGCCCACACCCATCAATAAACAAAAAAGAAAATTGCTGCACCTTAAGAGTTCTGCACTCTCTCTCCATTTAAATAGAATCATAGAATCCCTATCATGCAGAAGGAGGCCATTCGAACCATCGCATCTGCACTGACCCTTTGAAAGACCATCCTACCTAGGCCCAATCCCCCGTCTTATGCCTGCAACCCCACCCTAAGGGGCAATTTAGCATGGTCAATACACCTAACCTGCACATCTTTGGACTGTGGGTGGAAACCGGAGCACCCGGGTGATTTGTTATGTTGTAGGTATAACATAAGCGGCTTCCTTGTGGTGCACTTGACAAAGGAAGGTTCAGACGTGGAGATAACTTCAACACGTTTATTAAACTATTTACACTTCTATTACTCGGGTTCGACACTACTGCTAATCCTACTATAGCTACCCAGACTGACTAACCAGTTGCTGCAATCCATGTGGTGGGTGTAATATTGAATCAACCCTGTGTCTCTACTCACTGACTGTCTCCACTGGAAAGAGGCAGATCATGTGTGTGGTGTCCTTTTATGTATGGGTTGGTGTAATGCCCCCGTATGGTTGTGTCACCTCCGTGTGTATCGTGAATGTCCATTGGTCGTCTCCTATCTAACTGATCTATTGGTTAAGTGTGTGTGTGATGTCTTTGGTGCTCCCTCTAGTGTCTAGCTAGCCTACATGCATTTACATTGATGCACATCACCACACCGGAGGAAACCCACACAGACACTGGGAGAAAGTGCAAGCTCCACACAGACATTCACCCGCGGTTGGAATCGAACCCGGGTCCCTGGCGCTGTGAAGCAGCAGTGATAACTACTCTGCCACCGTGCCTTTCCTGTGCACTGCTTTTTATTCTTCCTACCAAATTGGATAAGTTTACATGTTAGACATATGCCAAATCTTTGCTATCTCACTTAAGGTCCATATCGGGATTATAGATAGGTTATGTCCTCTTCACAACTTACTTTTGTATCTATATTTGTGCCATCAGCAAATTTAGCAGCCATTCATCTGGTCCCATCATGCAAATCATTGATGTAAATTGGAGTCACGTGTCGGCCAGGCCATGTAAGGATGGCAGATTTCCTTCGCTAAAGGGCATTCGTGAACCAGATGTTTTTTTTTCAAGTATATTTATTGACGTTTCATACAATAACGCTAACAATATATCAAACTATCAACCAACGAAGATGTAAGGGTCCAATTACAAACAAATCCCCAATAAAGTAAAACTCAAAGACTATAACTGAACCCCTAACATCTGCCGATGTCTAGATCCTTAAAAAAGAAAATAAAAGGGTGCCATCTAAGGTAGAACTTCCCCACCGGCACCCCAATGGAATCTTCAATTTGTTTCGAAGTGCAGGAATGTCATTCAATCATCGAGCCAGGTAGAAGCACTGGGCCGGATTGGAGACCTCCAGCTGAGCAACAATCGCCCCCAGGCTACCAGTGAGGCAAAGGCGACAACATCCGCCCCAACCCGAGTGTAACACCGGTGAGTCTGAAACCCCAAATATAGCTACCAATGGACATGGTTCTAGA